>NC_064634.1:109003010-109628010 GCF_023864275.1 Schistocerca cancellata
CCAGGAGCCTAATGTCTCTGTGTTTTCTAAAACACAGTAAATAATTGACCACTTCCGTCATAAACAGCATATATCGGATATTAACAAAGACATCGATGAATCAAGACATTTATAAGCATGCTGCTACCGTTTATTCGTGTAACTGTGGAGTACTTATGGCCTGACGCGATCGATAGTAATCGGCGACTTTGACCTCCAATAACTCATGTACTATTTAAGTTACATGCCTGTAATTCATACCAATTTGGGTTTACACTAACAGCTCTCTAGAGACACGGCGATCGACAAAATCGGATGAAGCGCTTATATTTTGGAAATTCGTTGCTGGTTGTTACTTGTATAATTTACCGTCAGATACTAAACTTTAAACCAATAAAGACATTGAAAATCTGATTACACCATCATAATCGTCTTGCAAATAATGGTAATCTACAGGTTTCTTTTTGAGGTATCATGATTATCTGGCTACTATTAATTTCTGTACGAACTGTGAAATGTCTGCCATTAAGGTTTCACAGAGTCCGCCATCTTTGGCACTCCCAGCATAGGCATCTCCTTCATCTACACAAAGCACCGTCCTCGTCACAGCGGAATTCCCAGCCACATGGTCCGGTCGTTGTGTGGCATCACGCGCTTGCTAACGAGCCGCGCCGTCCCTTGCGGCCCGCCAATTCTGAACTCAAAATATTTTCAGGGCGCCACGACTCGCCCGTTACCTGACACACTCCAGTATTAGAAAAGATCTCCATAATAATGTTCTAATAGGAGATGAAAGATACATAGTCATCAACGCACATACACCGACGAATGATCACAACAGAAAGAAACCGTAAGAGCTCTGAACACTTTTGGGAACAGACATAAGAAATATAAAACAAAATACTTGAAAAACTTGTTAATACAGTGTAGGGAACAAGTGCACAACTAGACAAAGAGGAAGGAGTACATGCAAATCACAGGCCTATACAAAGCACCAAAACGCACGAACACAAACTGGGTACAGTACCTACATGTTAACTCAATTTCAAAAGCCAAGATGCAGAATCACAACACGGAAAATTCCCAAAAACGTATTGGAAGAAATCCAAATAGATGACGTAGCTGACACTAAAAAAAAAGTTTCAGCGTGAGAACGTGCAAAGGGTTCTTAGAGTCTAACCATCACTGATTACATGACGTAAAGGTTCGGACAATCACAAGAAACAGAAATAAAACACAGAACAAAATTATAAGTCCGGATCCAGGCTACTTGAAGATGGAGACAAAGTTATTGAAGAAATCAATCAAAATGCAGCAGAAAATTCCACGCCCCTTGCGATGACAGTTTGAAAGCAATGTCTTCGGGTCAGACACAAACATCGGCGGTGGGACGCATTTAACGAAGAATCCGCGAATGGAAAAAATTTAGCAGTAACAGCACAACAGAAACGTGGTAGCACTCCCACAATGTCCAGAAATAATCCTCGAAGGATACTAGGGTACTACAAAAGTAGACTAAATGAAATCACGGAAGACTTCATACGAAATAACACGAGAAATTTATACAGAATATTCAGGTAAAATAATAAGGGTTATCAGCCTCCAAATATCTGCTTCAAAAGAACAAAGGGATCTCTAGGAATAAATAGTAAGCACCATTACAAATTTCTTAAAAAAAGTACTTTGATAAACTCCTCGATTGAGAGTAGCGTAAGGAAAAATTAAAATTCACAGAAACAGTACTAGATCCAGATTCTAAACTACCCACAATCATAAAGGTAAAGAAGATTATGAAACAAATAAAAAAACAGAGATCCGGGAGACAATGGTATTATCGCCGATATCACGGGACTCAAAATCCAAAACAAGCCAACAAAATACATAAAATTCTCACGAATATGCAATACAGCAAAAATGCTATAGGAATGGAAATGTGCTTTCATTCGTCCAATACACAAAAAGGTTGACAAGATGGAACCTAATAATGACAGGTATGTCATAATTATTCGCCAACGACATTGCCGCAGAAACAACACCGGTTCCCGTCAGAACGCCGAAGTTAAGTGCTGTCGCGGGGTGCACTCAGCACTTGTGAGGCCAATTGTGGAGCTACTTGACTGAGAAGTAGCGACACCGGTCAGAAAAACTGTCATACGGGCGGGAGAGCGGTGTGCTGACCACATGCCCCTCCATACACGCATCTTGTGACACCTAGGGGCAGAGGCTGACACGCCGGTCGGTACTGTTTGGCCTTCAAGGTCTGTTCGAAGGGCGTATGTTTGTTTTAATTTTATTATTATCAATTACATACAAAATTCTCTCCAAAAATTTCTCTACTCAACAGACTACAATCTCAATAGCAAAGATAGGTGAATACTAAGCAGCCTTCGGATACAAAGATTATCCATGAAATAGATTTGGAACCTGCGAACACTCATGAAGTTCAATCAGAAGAACACCTCTGTAGCAACCTTTGAAGACTTTGAGAAGGCATGCGAAGACTAAGACAGGCCAGAATAATATGGAGTAGACATAAAATCTGGAGCACTCGTACAACGGACATTCACAGACGCAACATCCAAAATAAAATTTCAGAGTGGAAGTCTCAAAGCCATTTGAGGGATAAGATAAGAAGATGTGCTCTCACCGCTTTTATTCAACATGATGTTGGACAAAATTATCAAACAATGGGAAGAAATATAAAAGTGTATGCAGTTTGGAAGAATACGTTCGAACATAAGTCACAAGATGCCTGGCATCTGCAGATGACCTGGCTCTACTCAGCAGCTATGGGCAAGAACAACAAGAATGACTGAAACATTTATATGAAGTCTCTTCCAAATCTGTCTACAGATGTATGAGAAAACGCAGTAATAAGAAGCAACAGTAATACTCAACCCATAAGAGTGGAAAAATTCAAGTTCCTAAGGATGTATTCAAATATGATTACAAAAAGGCATCCAACATAAAAGAACAGAAACTCTTACAACTGTGTATCAGAAAGTACCATAACTGGAGAATCAGGCAACATGGAGACAGAAAAAAAGAACCTACAAGTCTTAGAAAATTTTTGGAGCAAAACAAAGATATGGTACAGGGAATGAAGAAAAAATGGAAACACCGAAATCATAACACATTAAAATGCCACATCTACATCTACATCATTCTCCACAAGCCACCTAATGGTGTGCAGTGGAGGGTACTTTCGGTACCACTACCTGATCCCTCCAACCCTGCTCCATTCGTAAACAGTGCGTGGGAAGAATGGAAAATGGAAATCAGCATTTGGCGTCATTGGCCGGGAGGCCCCTTACGGGGAAGTCCGGCCGCCTTGGTACAGGTCTTATTACGTTCGACGCCACACTGGGCGAACTGCGCGCCGGATGGGGATGAAATGATGACGACAACACAACACCCAGTCTGTGAGTGGAAAAAAAAAATTCCCGACACAGCTGGGAGTCGAATCCGGGCCTGTAGGACGGAAATCTGTCACGCTGACCACTTTTTTTAATCTCATTTTGTTTGCTTTTGTTCGTTGTATCTGCTCGGGGCGACCGTCGTACGATATCCGTTTAAGTTCGTTGTTGACCGATTTTTATTACAGAGGGTTGCTAACCCTCCGACCGAACCCGCTGAGCTACCGTACCGGCATTTTTTTTCGACTAAGGTAGTCACCACTCAGCTATCGGGGCGGACCGTGGGAAGAATGATTGTCGGTAAGCCTATATATTTGCTCTAATTTCTTTTGCTCGTGGTCATTACACAAGATGTACGTGAAGGGGGGAATAATATGTTTCCCGACTGCTCCTGAAAAGTACTGTCCCGAAATTTCAATAGTTACTCTCTCCGTGATGCACAACGCCTCTCTTGTAACGCCTGCCAGTGGAGTTTGTTTAGCATCTCCGTAACGCTCTCTCGCCTGGTCTGGGAGTCTGGTACCTCCTTTTCCCACTATTCGTTTTATGTGGTCATTCCACGTAAGGTCGCTTTGTATAGTTACTCCTAGATATTTTACGTCGGATACGGTTTCCAGAGGTTTGTCATCGATAATGTGGCTGTACAGTAGTGGATTTCTTTTCCTATGTATGCGCATTATGTTACATTTGTTTATGTTCAGGGTGAACTGCCAGAGCCTGCACCAATCATTAATTCTCTGCAGGTCGTTCTGCAAATTATTACTATCTTCTGGCGTTGCTACTTTGGTATAGACAACTGCATCATCTGTGAATGCCTTAACGAGTATTCGACGCTTTCCATTAGATCATTTATATATACTGTAAACAGCAACGGTCCTATCTCACTTCCCTGTGGTACTCCGGACATTACCTTTACATCAGTCGATTTCGTTAAGAGCGACGTGTTGAATTCTATGTGCAAGAAAGTGTCGAATCGCAAGTCTGCTCCGATACTCCGGAAGCTCGTATGTTTTTCATTAAATGGCAAAGCGGGATGATGTCTAATATCTTGCTGAAACCCCGGAATACGGCATCAATCTGAGCGGCGTTGTCCACTGCGCTGTGGATCTCACGGAGAAACAGAGCGAGCTGAGTTCCATAGGATCTCTGTTTCCGGAATCCGCGTTGACTTTTTATAGAGACGTACATTTTCCAAAAAAGTCATAATACTTCAGCATGAAACATGATCCATAATTCTACAACAGATTGACGTCAGCGTTATAGGTCTATAGTTATGTGCATCTACCTTACTGCCTTTCTTAAGAACGGGCATGACCTGCGCATTTTTCCAGTTGTTGGGTACCTTTCGTTGCTCATGCGATCTACGATAAATTCGTAGTAGAAAGGGAGTAAGTTCTTTCGCATGTTTAGGAATACCATTGACATTCAAATCAGTTTCGGTCGTCTGAGGATGAACACAAGCAAGTCCTGTATGGCTTTCAACAGAATCATGTAGCATTCTCCCTGCAAAATAGTGCCAATAGCTCTCGCTTAGGTTTCTCTTCAAAGTAGAATACAAAAGCTCAATAATAATAATCGTGGTGGCCGGGGAAGGTGGGACAATTTTTCTCGTCCCTAGTGAGCAGTGGGTGAAGCGAACTGTGTGTACAAGTGCCATGACGTCTTGGAAAATAGCACCACCATTGCATAACAAACATTGCACCACGGGATGACCTGATGGGGAGCTCAGTGTGTCTGTGACACAGTAGTGGTTACGATTCAATTGATATGATGCCATGACAGCTACCAAGTAACTGAAATGCCGAGACAAAAAAAAAAATACAGCCGGCCAGCCTCATGTAATGACATAACCAGAGAAGGTTTTTCGAATAGTGAAAAGGTAATGATATTGCACCACTCTTTGCTAATTTGTCTGTCGTAGTACGCTTCAGTTTTTGGTAGGACACTAACACTGATGAGTCAGGGACAGTCATTGCAGCTAACAACTGGAGTGTGATGAAGCCTGGACGTACGCCACAGTTACGCAATGGCAGCATCTACTACACTGTGGCATCCAACCAAAACTTCGCCCGAAAATACTATGTTTGTCTCAAAGTAATTAATAAATTCAGGATAGTAACCATGAGATATTAGCTTAATACCTTTGAAATTTGGAAATTTATGGTAAGGACTATGCGACCAAACTGCTAAGGTCATCCGTCCTTCGGTTACGTACTACTTAACCTAACTTACACTAATTTATCCTAAGGACAACACACACACCCAAGCCCGAGGGAGGACGACTCGAACCTCCAACGGGGCAGCCGCGCGAACCGTGACAAGACGCCTAAGACCGCACGGCTACCCCGCTCGGGCCATAATACAATGATTAATGGTGTTGTGGTCGTGACATTCGGTGCAGAAACTGGTTTGATACAGCTCTCCATGCTACTCTATCCTGTGCAAGCTTCTTCACCTCCGAGTAACTATTTCAACTACATCCTTGTGAATCTGTTTAGTGTATTCATGCCTTGGTCTCCCTCTACGATTTTTACCCTCCGCGCTTTTTCCCGATACTAAATTGAAGTTCCCTGAATGCCTTAAAACGTGTCCTACCAACCAATACCCTCTTCTAGTCAAGCTGTGCTATAATTGCCTCTTCTCCCCAATTCTATTCAGTACCTCCTGATTAGTTACTTGATCGGCCTATCTAATCTTCAGCATTTTTCTGTAGCATCACATTTCGAATGCTTCTATTCTCTTATTGCCTAAACTATTTATCATCCATGTTTCACTTCCATACATGGCTACACTCTATACAGATACTTTCAGGAAAAACTTCCTGACACCTTATATTCGATGTTAACAAATTTCTCTTCTTCTGAAACGTTGTCCTCGCCATTTTCAATCTACATTTTATATCCTCTCTACTTCGACCATCATCAGTTATTTTGCTCCCCAAATAGCAAAACTCCTTTGCTACTTTAAGTGCCTCATTTCCTAATCTAATTCCCTCAGCATCACCTGATTCAATTCGTCTACATTTCATAATCCTCGTTTTGCTTTTGTTGATGTTCATCTTATATCCTCCTTTCAAGACACTGTCCATTCCGTTCAACTGATCTTCCAGGTACCTTTCTGTCTCTTGCAGAATAACAATGTCATCGGCAAACCTCAAAGTTTTTATTTCTTCTCAATGGATTTTAATTCCTGCTTCAAATTTTTCTTTTGTTTCTTTTACTGTTTGCTCAATATACAGATTGAATAACATTGGGGAGAGGCTACAACCCTGTCTCACTCCATTCCCAACCACTGCTTCCCTTTCATGCCCCTCGACTCGTATAACTGCCATCTTGTTTCTGTACAAATTGTAAATAGTCCTTATCTCCCTGTGTTTTACCCCTGTCACCTTCAGAATTCGAAGGAGAGTATTGCAGTAAACATTGTCAAAAGCTTTCTCTTAGTCTACAAATGCTATAAATGTAGGTTTGCCTTTTCTTAATCTACCTTCTAAGGTAAGTCGAAGGGTCAGTATTGCCTCACGTATTCCAAAATTTCTACGGAATCCCAACTGATCTTCCCCGATGTCGGCTTCTACTAGTTTTTTTCATTCGTCTGTAAAGAATTCGTGTTAGTATTTTGCAGCTGTGACTTATTAAGCTGATAGTTGATTACTGTTGTCTTTTTAATTTGGATGAGTCACGGGAAGATGTTAACTATTTTACTGTAAATCTGACTTGTAAGGGGTAATGACTTTACTCGTGATTCAGATTAAAATAAAATCGCTACGGTCGCAGGTTTCAATCCTGCCTCGGGCATGGATGTGTGTGATGTCCTTAGGTTAGTTAGGTTTAAGTAGTTATTAGTTCTAAGGGACTGATGACCTCAGAAGTTAAGTCCCATAGTGCTCAGAGCCATTTGAACCATTTTTTTGAAATTCGAACATGGGCGAGTCGTTAGTGTTTGTATGCTGGGTGCTCCCGCAGCCAAGGTGTTTCAAGAAGTACCGTAGCGAAGATCTACACTGCATGCAGAGAGAGCGGACAAAACATCGCCCAGTTAGTCACAATGCCGGGTAACGCGTGTGACGACTGATCGTAACGGATGATCATTGAAGAGGACTGAAAACTATGGCAACAGCTACAATAGTCACACCAAAACTGACTAACGCACTCGCCAACTCTTAACTCTGTCAGCACGAAGGCAACTGCAGGGCAAACTGGAACTTGAGAACAACTTATCAGTAATGCAATTTCCTGTAACTTGGAAACGTGGTGCCTAATTCATAAAACCTGAACTACGGAGGTGAGACGTGAAATACACGCTCAAGGATACTTCAACTCAGTAAAGACAAGGCAATAATTACCGATGAAACACAAACTCTGGCTTGTAATTTCCAACAGATTTTATTTAACAGTTGCATGATAACAGAAAACTGCTGCTACCCAGAATAATATATGTAATTGCCCTAGAATTTGAAACGTTATTAAACAGAGAAAATGTATGTGGTCGTCAAAGTCCACCCCAAACAACAAATAATTTTAAAACCCTCTTTACGTAAGTCTTAAGAACCACACAAACAATAAATGGTTTACTCAGAAAACTTCCACAGAAGCAGGACATCTTTTAAGATATAACAGCAGAAACAACTCACAATTTCTCTTTCACAATAATATATTAAAAACCCAGAACAATGCAAGGCATCATTCAGGTATTAAAAAATTTCAATAACAAGTAATGACACATCAGATGCGTACGGAACCTATTACTCTGATCGAGCCTGAATGGAAGATGGAACAGTGAAGAAGGAAAGACGGACGCGTCGGTGTCAGCAGGAACAAATAAAACACTCAAATTCGCCGAAGAACTGGAGTCTACTGATAAACGCAGAGGCCGCGCTATCGGTTACAGTTCAAATTGGCAGCCGGCAAGGCGTCGTTTCCCCAGTTAAAACGACCGGCTACAACGGACGACGCGCACCGCTGATTATACCAGTGAAATAACAACATAAAACCGCACAGCAAATGCGCAGTATCCAGAGTAAGACAATCCTTAAAACATTAGAACAAATGGTTCAAATGGCTCTGAGCACTATGGGACTTAACTGCTGAGGTCATCAGTCCCCTAGAACTTAGAACTACTTAAACCTAAATAACCTCAGGACATCACACAAATCCATGCCCTAGGCATGATTTGAATCTGCGATCATAGAGGTCGCGCAGTTCCAGACTGAAGCGCCTAGAACTGCTCGGCCACTTCTGCTGCCAAACATTAGAACAATTTCAAAACAGCAATACGGCCACAAGGGACTCACGAGCCATTCAGTATTAGTCTATATATCTGCATTACCTTGCCATTAATAATATTTGTAGGCAGGCTTCTTACTGCAAGAGCAGGAAGTGATAATGTACTCCAATATATAAGAAACTGGTAATAGTGCTAAATTACCCTCTCGTAGCTTAACTCATAATATAACCCCAGAGCCAATTAATTACAATAAGAAAGGACTCTAGCATATAATCATTCTTCATCATTAAGCTCTTACTTGTTTGCCTCTGAACACCTTACGTAAATACTAGGAGACAGCCAGGAAACCGAATCTGTGGTTATTTCGGAGTGCACACACACACACACACACACACACACACACACACACACACACACATCTCGTGGTCGTGCGGTAGCGTTCTCGCTTCCCACGCCCGGGTTCCCGGGTTCGATTCCCGGCGGGGTCAGGGATTTTCTCTACCTCGTGATGGCTGGGTGTTGTGTGCTGTCCTTAGGTTAGTTAGGTTTAAGTAGTTCTAAGTTCTAGTGCTCAGAGCCATTTGAACCACACACACACACACACACACACACACACACACACACACACACACACACACACAGTTGAGACGCGCGCGCGCGCGCACTGGAGAGACACAGACACACGCGCGCGGGCGCGCACCACGGACTTAGAGACACACACTTCTAGCCAGTATCTCAAGTGCATCCAAAACAGGCAAACCTCATTCACGCAGGTAACCACTGTTCAATAAGTTGTGCACCAGTGGTCAATACAAAACAGATAACATGGGCGTCCAAACAACGGGAGAGCCGTTAACTGTAAACAGCACGAAATTCAATAGACATATACAGGGTGTAGCGAAATTCGCGCACTCGGGCTTCACAGCGCGACACCCCAAAGGCAAACGATAAAAAAATGTCTCTCACCAAATTCCGTCCGGTGAGTATATTCGGCAGAAAAAGAATGTTAAAGAGTGGCAATCTGGCAACGCTGTAACCACATGTATGGTAACTACCTCTGTTGGCATATCTGAGTTGTGCTGTACGGTTGGTGCAGTGGACAGAGTTCCGTCTTAGTGTACAGGAAGTTGAGGGTTCGATTCTGCGTTGGGGTGCATTTTTTTTTAATTTGCTAATTTCATTCTGACATTTCCTGCAGTAAAATACATCGTTTTTTCGCTCACATGTACCCTAAATTTACGACAGTTTGTACCGCTGAACATAACAAATACGTGGTTAGACAAATAAGAAATAGACAACTGAAACAAATAACATGTCATACGACACAATAACTACAAAATCAATATCAGTTCCGAGATATTAAAGATGATAGCACAATACAGTAACACAACATTTACTTGTCATTTAACCACATGTAACATGAGCCCTCAGATGTCGTACATTAGCAACCAGAGACAATAATAATGTCCATATTAATGACCGCATGACCTTCACAACAGAACACGTTATCCTCAGAACAAAAAATGTTCAAAGAGACCTCCCTGCATGTTCAAACGTTGCGCAACCCGCCGGATCGTACAGCTCTGGACCCTTTGCAGCAAAGCTGCGTCCACAGTAACAAGAGCAGCATGAACACGCCCTACCAATTCTTCCACATTCGTAGACGGAGTAGAGTACACGTGCTCGTTCAGGAGTCCCCACAGGAAGAAACCCAGGGGATTTACGTCACGTGAAAGTGTTGGTCATACAGCTGGACCTCCACGTCTGAGCCATTTGACTGGAAATGTTCTGTCCAAATACTGTCGCACATTAATTCCAGAGTGTGGAGGTGCACCATCATGTTGGAACCATATCCTCTGTCAAATATGTAGTGTAACATCTTCTAGTGCATCAGGCAGATAGTTTGAGACGAATGCATGACACCTTCTCGCAGTCAACTAGTCAGGCAACGTGTAGAGGTCCAAAAACCTATCGCCCGATATTCCAGCCCAGATTTTGATACCAAATCGAACTTGATATCCACAGTCGCGGATGACATGCAGGTTAACCTCACACAAATGGTGGGCATTGTGTACATTGAAGACAGCCTCACGAGTGAATGCTGCTTCATCCGACCATATTACGGTGTTCACAAAGTCATCGTTGGCTTCCTGTTGTTGTTGGAACCATTCATAGAATTGCATCCGCTGATGTCGATCTGCAGAATGCAGGTGTTGCCAGAAAGTATAATGATAGGGGACTGATTACCATAGGATCAAACAATAAACACCAGATATTACAGCAAGCATATTATTAAAGATCCCAATACCACAACAGATAAATGCAGACTTTGCAAACAACAAATAGAAACAGTAGATCACATCACAAGCGGATGTTCAATACTAGCAAATACGGAATACCCCAGAAGACATGACAATGTAGCAAAAATAATACATCAACAACTTGCCTTACAACATAAACTTATAAAACAACACGTTCCCACATGCAAGTATGCACCACAAAATGTACTGCAGAATGATGAATACAAATTATACTGGAACAGAACCATTATAACAAATAAAACAACACCACATAACAAACCTGACATCATACTCACCAATAAAAAGAAGAAATTAACACAACTAATCGAAATATCCATATCCAATACAACAAATATACAAAAGAAAACAGGAGAAAAAATTGAAAAATACATCCAACTGGCTGAGGAAGTCAAGGACATGTGGCATCAGGATAAAGTTGACATACCAATTATACTATCAACTACAGGAGTCATACCACACAATATCCACCAGTACATCAATGCAATACAGCTACATCCAAACTTATATATACAACTACAGAAATCCGTAATTATTGATACATGTTCAATCACCCGAAAGTTCTTAAATGGAATATAACATATACCGTACAGTTAAAAGGAAGTCATGCTTGATCAAGGTCCGCGTCACTTTCCATTTTTGACCAGACATAACGTCTGAGAACAGAAAGAAAGAAATAACAATTATAATTATTAAAAATTGAGATACGCACTGAACAGCATGCGGTTATCAGACTCAATGTTGAAAGGCATAATTAGTGGGATCATGGTGATAACACATACAAATAATAACAGAGTTTGGACATTATTCGCAAGGGCATAACGAAATGTAATATACCTGAACGAGGCAAGAGTAATGGTTGGTAGTAATGTATGGGACCACTGGAGGTGGGTACAAAGAAAACAGGTTTCGCATCTAGTAGATGAAGTGGTATGAATAAATTCACGCCCACGACGTGGAAAGAGCTTCTTTCAAAGCTGATCAAACATCCATTTCTACGATTGTAGTATGTAAGTAGAAATGCTTTTTAGAGGACCCGCTGCAATCGCTGTTGAAGATTACGATGCCAGATACCATACCACCTGGAGTACATTTACCAAATAAAAAACATATGCCTCGACCCGGGATCGAACCATCGACATCCTGCATGCTAACCCAAAACTCTATCCACTGCACCAACTGTATTACACAAGGAAAACGTTCTGTCAGAGGTAGTTACCATACATATGGTTACAGTGTTGCCAGGCTGACACTCTTTAACGTCCTTCTGCCTGATGTACTCGCCAGACGAAATTTTGTGAGCGACATTTTTTTATCGCTGGCATGCGAAGAGTCGCGCTGCGAGGCCCAAGTGCGCGAGTTTCGCTTCACACAGTATACAGCATGACTTAGCCTGAATAATTCCCACCGTTTGCTTCTCTAGCGTATCCGGTTGCAGGCTGATACATTCCAAAGCCACTTTCACATGTTCATATCGTTTAGCAGCACACAAGAGACCACCGCCTTCTCACTGGACGCAGTACACACTCGCCGACCGCACACACGTCTCCGTCCGCAGCCCCACTGCCCACGTGGCAGAAAGAGGCAGAGCATGCGCAAAGAGCGACCACCGACAACCTGACTTCACAACGGAGGGCCAATTCCTGACCTGTAACCAGCCGTCTCCCCACAGCGTAGCCGAAAAGTGACCAAAGAGGAAAATCGCGGCCACGCGATACACAGTCGATCGGAGACATCTTAAATGAATAAATAGCTCTGAGCACTATGGGACTTAACATCGCCGGCCGCGGTGGTCACGCGGTTCTAGGCGCGCAGTCCGGAACAGTGCGACTGCTACGGTCGCAGGTTCGAATCCTGCCTCGGGCATGGATGTGTGTGATGTCCTTAGGTTAGTTAGGTTTAAGTAGTTCTAAGTTCTAGGGGACTGATGACCACAGCTGTTAAGTCCCATAGTGCTCAGAGCCATTTTTGACTTAACATCTATGGTCATCAGTCCCCCAGAACATAGAACTACTTAAACTTAACTAACCTAGGGACATCACACACACCCATGTCCGAGGCAGGATTCGAACCTGCGACCCTAGCGGTCGCGCGTTCTAGACTGAAGTGCCTAGAACCGCTCGGCTTCTTAAATGAATACAGAGAAGTGAATGGCGCCAACGGCGCCGCGTATCACGAGGTTCAAATGGCTCTGAGCACTATGGGACTTAACATCTATGGTCATCAGTCCCCTAGAACTTAGAACTACTTAAACCTAACTAACCTAAGGACAGCACACAACACCCAGCCATCACGAGGCAGAGAAAATCCCTGACCCCGCCGGGAATCGAACCCGGGAACCCGAGCGTGGGAAGCGAGAACGCTACCGCACGACCACGAGATGCGGGCGTTGCGTATCACGAGGGATGGGAGAAAGTCATTTCGTCGAATGAATCACGTTTCACACTGGTTCCAACTTCTGGCCTAGGTTACGTTCCAAGAGCGGTATAGAGCGGGGACTCAGTAATGATTTTGACATCCATATCGCGGTATTCCATGGGCCGCTTTGTTCCTCTTTAAGTTCGCATTAGTGCAATTGGTTACGTGACAATTTTTGTTGATCTGGTCCGTCCCGAGGTGCGACGTTTGTTTGCTCCATTGCTGGCGCTGTACTCCAAGACGACGGATCGGCTGGTCTACTCGTTCACAAAGCTCGCTTTGCCCAGGACTGGTTTTGTGAGCACCAGGGTGCCCTGTTGCACCTCCTGCGGCCACCAGTCAGCAGACCTCAATATTATTGAGCCTTTGACTGCTACTTTTGCGAGAAGGGTGCATAATCGCTGTCTACACGCACCGTCATTATCGGCAGTTGCCGCTAGTTTGCAGGAAGAGTGGTGTAAGATTCCATTGAAATCATGCAGGATATGTATTTACCGGTTCCAGGACGACTGGAAACTGTTTTGACTGCCAACGGGTTTCCTGAACCTCATTAGTAGTTGGAAACAAACGCGGGTCACAGCCGTCTACAGTCAGGGTAGTAGAAGTGATCCACAAAACTGCCGTCCTGTATCCTTGACACCAGTTTTTTGTAGAATTTTAGAACATATTCTGAGCTCAAAAATAATGAGGTATCTTGAAGAAAATGACGTCCTCCGAGCCAAACAGGATGGATTCCGAGAACATCGATCATGTGAAAACCTACTCGCACATTTTTCGCATGACCTACTGGCAGTTTTGGATTAAGGCAGTCAGGCAGATGCAGCATTCCTTGATTTTTGGGAAGCATTTGACCCTACACCCACGCTTATTGCCAAAAATACGATCATACAGGGTATTAAGTGAAATTTGTGACTGGATTGAGGACTTTTTGGCAGGAGAACGAGGCGTCTTATGTTGGATGGAGAGTCATCGTCAGATGTAGGAGTAACTTCAGGTGTCCCCCCCCCCCCCCCCCCAGGAATATGTGTTGGGACCATTGCTGTTCATGTTGTATATTAATGACCTTTCAGACTGTATTTATAGTAACCTCAGACTTCTTGCAGATGATGCAGTTATCTATGACGAAGTAGTGTATGAAACAAGCTGCATAAATAAACTTCTTGTAGCTGGGATCCACAGTCACAAAAATTTTTTTGAAGGACATTATCTTTACGCCAGTGACTGTCATACATTTTATGCGATCGCAGGCTTTCTCGGCGTATTTCAGCTATGAAATCTTCACAGGTTATCAGCCGAATGGCGTCGTCTTCTAGTCGCAACGTTTCAATGGATTGCATATCTTGAGGCGAATATGATGTATACGCAATCCATTGAAACGTTGGGAGTAGAAGACGACGCCACTCGGCTGACAATATGTGAAGATTTCATAGCTGTTATAAGCTATTGCCTTAGGCCATTATCAAGTGCTGATATTACGTTGACATGGCTTAAAGCAATAATATCAGTAACTGATAATGGCCTAAGGCCGAAATTGCAATAGTGTAATAAAAACTTACAACAGTAACTGGCGTAAAGATGATATCCTTCAAAAAAGTTGCGTAAATGTTCAGTCAGATCTCGATAAGTTTCCAAAGTGGTGCAAAGATTGGCGGTTGGCTCTAAATGTTCAGCAATGTAAAATTTTGCACTGCAAAAAGCGAAAACACGTAGCATCCTGTGCCTCTAGTATCAATTGGACCAACTCTCACAAATACCTCGAAGTATCAATATCTACTGATGTTAGTTCGAAAGGTCACAGAGGCTGGGAAATTCAGGTTGTAGACTTGGATTTATTTGTAGAACACTGAGGAATTGCAATGCGGTTGCTTACAAATCGCTCGTGCGACCGGTTCTAGAATATTGATCAAGTGAATGGGACACGTACCAAACAGGAATGACAGAGAATATTGAACATATACAGAGAAGGGTAGCATGAATGATCACACGTTTGTTTCATCCGTGGGAGAGTGTCACAGGGCCACTGAACGAACTACACTGGAAGACTCTTGAAGATAGACGTTAACTATCCCGAGAAAGTCTGTTAACAAAGTTTCAAATATCGGCTTTAAATTATGATTCTAGCAGTATACCCCACACGTATCACGTTAGGCAGTGCTGTGACAGTAGTACACGACTTAAAATGATATACTGAAGGGCCACCAAACCAAAACGAACTCGTTTGTTTGTGTCATGTAAGCCTTAACTTAAGCAACATGTCTGAAGTTAGGCAGAGTTATATTCTTACACATTTAGAAGGCTCCAGACGTGGGCGAATTAAACGCAAACACCGCTAGTGTGCAGCCGCAGGGACGACGCTGTCAGATAACGCTCCTAATGAACCGAGGGCGTACAGGGAGCACGACCGCCTAATTACATGCAGCGGGCGGACACTGCGGCAGGTAGCGCACGCGTGTCGCGGAGGGAGGGAAGGGGCGGGGCGGCATTAAGGAGGAGCCCACCTGAGTGTCCTGTCCGGCTTAATTGATGGTCCCCGTGATTAGTCGCCTGTCGCAAACCGCATCAGCCGCACCGCACGGCGCCCCGGACACAGCGCCGCGACTGTGTGCCGGTCGAGGACAAAGGGCGGAAGGCACTGTGTGCTAGGACGTCACCCGGATACACGCACGAGAAGCTGGATGATCTAAAGGGAACATGGTGGTCTTTCAAAAACCCTCCATTTAGACGAGTAAGAGAAGTTCGGCTATCCTCTTAAAGGGCGACTTAGCTGTACAAGGAAAAAGACCACACTCAGTAAAATACTTTTAAACTGGATTTTATTTAGCTTGGAGAGATAAGCTACCCACCTAATTACATAGTTCCAATTTTCAGGCACCAATTCACAATGTTTTTTGCAGTTATGTAGGATAATTCAAGCAATGCTAGAAGGAAGGGATATTGTAGTGTAGTGAGAAAGAATCAGAGGAAGTTCCACAGGGTTCAATATTTGCTCCATTCTTCTTTCTTATAAATATGAACTACCTTGACCTTAACAAACATCAGTTTGTACTTTCTGGAAAGGATGCCAGCACTGCAATTAATTCTGTTCCAGAGAAATGGCTCAAATGGCTCTGAGCACTATGGGACTGAACAGCTGTGATCATCAGTCCCCCAGTACTTAGAACTACTTAAACCTAACTAACCTAAGGACATCACACACATCCATGCCCAAGGCAGGATTCGAACCTGCGACCGTAGCAGTTGCGCAGTTTCGGACTGCGCGCCTAGAACCGCGAGACCACTGCGGCCGGCCAGAGAAAGAATAGAAGGAACTATTAAAAGAAGTATTTTTGAAAGAAGTATTAAATGGTTGTCACCTTTAATTTTGAAAAAAAATGAAGGTATATTGAATCCTATAGAGCAAAAACAACAATATCAGCAAATTAATGTGCCACATGAACAAGTATCATTATGCAGGAGAAAATTGTCCAATATTTCGGTTACATATTGAACAAAATTTTGAACTGGATGGACCATGCTACTGTGCTGCTCAAACGATTAAGCTTAGGATATTTTTCTCTTGCTGTAAATTCTACTTTTGGAAAAAGCAAGTCACGTTTTAACATACACCAGTGAGCCAACACAATGTGACCACCTGCTTTATGTTGTGTTGGACTTTCTCTGAAACGCCTTACAGAAGCGATCCTGCATGGTACAGATCTGTGTAAGTTTGAGAAAGAGCAAGTTACTCTTTCACCTATTTGGAAAATTATTAAAGATTTTATTACAACGTAGCCCAACCTTAAGAGGGACTCTACAAAGTTAACAGCCTAAACAGACGTTGATGGAGCCTGGTAGGTCAGTAAAAGCATGATTCATTTCTATGGTTCTTAGTTTGTAGAACTGGCATGTTGGGAGATGGAAGCAATTGGTGGCCAGCCCATTAATCACTAAATCTTGCTGGGCAGGCCCACAGCTGTACAGAGCAGACAGGGCATCCCTCACAGAGACAGGTCTCCAGCAAAACAATGCTGAGCTACCTGCCGTGGCACCAACAGAGGCCTGGGATGGGGGGCCACGGTCTGAAGGAATGCGTCTACACAGTGAGGTCATAAACTGGGCACTATGTGCAGAGCCACGCGTAATAAAAATTCATAAGTTTTCATGTTCGCTGATACTTCCATTGGACCCCTTGGTTGTATAAGATACTTCAGCGTCTGAGAAACGTTTAGAGATACAATCTTTATTACACCTCGTAGCTAGGAATAACAAGCTCCAAGGTACAGGCGATTTAAGTAAAAATCTTCAAGACTTCATCTGTTCGCTTCTTGCCATGGGAAGCAACACGACTTCACCGAAAATTATCTTCCCCCTCTGTGAAAACTCAAAAAAAGCCAGTAATTGGCGGTTTCTTTTTCTTCCAGAGACGTAGGTTTCTTAATTCTTGCCCTGGTTCGACATGCATTTGGACTGCGTAAAGGCGATGTCATTCGTGCACTTTGCGGGAGAACGTTTTTTTCTTTTTTCTTTTTTTTTCTCAAGAGGTGTGAAGCACTCGGGTGCTGGACTTTGGTCTGGTAAGTTACTTCTGGTCTATGCTGTGGCATGTGGGGTTGGTGCTTGGGACCTATCCTGAGACTGACTTGACTTGCGAGTAGTTTGGACTGGATAGCCTGTGGTGAAGTTCTTACTGTACCGACAGTGTGACTTCAAACGTCTCGAACTACTCCTTTGCACAGGGCAGACTTACTCGTTTTTGGTTTACCAGTCTTGAAGTTTGGTGTCCTTGTGTGCTCTGTCGTATAAGTTGAAAGTGTTGTTAATAAAAATTATCTATTTTAAACTAGACTGAACTGCATGTGACTCCTTTAGTCTTTAATAAAACTTGCATCTGACTGCGTATTTAACTGAACTGAACTTTATCTAACTGCATGAAAATATTGTTGGAAAATTAATACTCAAAATACACATCTGACTGCATGAAAGTTTAGTAGTAAAAATAAATGAGTCACCAACCTGCATCTGACTGCGTATGTGGACTTAGCTCGTGCACTCCTTCCCGTTTAGCCAATAATAAAACATATATTCAACTCAGCTGTAGTGCAATGGCATAAAATTGTCATTCTAGATAACTTTACTCATTTTGGCCCTGTTTGTTACTTAGTAAAATTTCTGTCCTGATCTGAATAATTTGGCAACTGTGCAATGGCATATAGATTATTTTACTCTGATAAATGAAATAATTAGCTTTACTCATGGGAACTTTACTTTAATGTACCTTTTGGTTCAATGCAAGCACAGGATGCGGAGAACGACATCAGGTGTGGCATTAAACTCTAATTTTATCTAAAAAACATTTATTGTTCAAACTTTTAAGGCACATGTGAAAAACTAAAAAAAACTTGTATAGCTTGGATTTACGAGAAAGTTTCACAAAACGCTTATTGCATCAACAATGGGATTTCCATCTAGCTTTTAGACATTACTTAGCCAAAGAAAACCTATTTTATTAATTATTCTTTCTAGTTTCCCCAGGTATGTGCCGAGTTTCGCTCAATATATAGCTTATTATGTGCGTAGCGCCAATTCTTACTTTGATGCTGTCACGACCCGGCTGCCTCCTGCAGGCATCTAGCTCCGACTCGAAACACGTCTGCTGTCTCTGCGCATCTCCTCGTCACTCTCAAACTTTTACTGCGTGCACCTAGCTCTGTTAGCTGTCAAAGATCTTACTACTCAAAGATGTACTACTCGTCCAACCTTGCGGTTGGGAACTATCGACATTTTTCACTGGCTCAATCCTGATCGAATCTCAGCACATACCTTTCACAACCCTCTGGTCCGATGGACCAGAATTTTGTGGTGGGATCTGCAGTTAGCACAGATTAACCCACGAAATTCGTAAAAAAATTACAATGGAAGATACAATATAAAATATACATAGTATTCTCATGAAAAGAGTATTATGGAGAAATGAAATTGATCAATAAACCTAGGATGTTAAGTAAATGTATAATACCATGAGATTTGCTATTCACAGTGAAACAAAGAACATCAAAATGTTCAAAACCAAAACATCTGTATATAGGACAAAAACATCAGACATATAGGGTATTAAGTGAGGTGTATCAAATCAAACTTTACCAGCAGTCCAGATTTGCAAGTCACAGTGACTCAAAGAACATCAAAATGAACAAAACTGAAATACCTGTTACATAATACCAAATGTTACCAAATACAAGCAGAGACGTATGAGGGAACATACCTCACATAACGTTAAACTCTACCTAACAGTTATGTAGAATGTGAGAAAAAATACGTAAAATAGCGAAATACAAATGAATCATCAATGTCACACAATACTAAGTGTTACAAAATGGAAACATAGAAAAATAAGGAAAAATACCTCGAAAAATATCAAAGTTTACCTAATAGTTACATCATATCAACCTGAATGTTAGCACATAGAAGTATAGAAATATGAGGGATAAATACCTCAAATCATATCCAAATTTACCTGATAGTTATATAGAATATGAGAAAAAATACATAAAATATGCAGTAAGATACTTTAATTAATAGTAGGCTTAACTATTATGTCTTTGTCACGTTACATGACAGCATAATCTGACTTTGTTACCATAATTATCTTGGAGTAAACCTCAGATACATCTCCACTGTCTTTGATAATAGTGAATAAATGGCATCGGGAGATCAGACACCCTGAGCCCTAAATTAGGTCAATTGCACAGGACAGGTCACATCAGGTGGGAGACCACACTGACTTATTATTGAGCTGTAGTGCAAGAAAATAGAAATATGTGGCCTCAGGCGACGGGACACACTGAGCAATCGATTAGGTCCATGTACACAGCATGTCATGTCAGGTGATGTAACCCACTGACCCCAATAGTGAGCTGTAATACAAGAAATGAGAAGAATTCAGATGATGGAACACACTGAACCACTACTAATGTACATTGTACTATCCTGTCACGTCAGGTGATAGAACACACTGACCCCAATAGTGAGCTGTAGTACAAGAAATGTGAAGAATAAAAGGCATCAGGTGATGGGACACACTGAGCAACCGATTGCCTGTTAAATCAGGTGATAATTCACCTTGTAACAGAGGTCTCAGGTGATTACAAACCCTGAGCCATGGTAGTATCGAGTGTGAAATATATGTCAAGTCAGATGACAACACCTACTGACATTCAGTTACAATTATCAGTCATAGAAAGCACGTTATGTCAGGTGGCTGTCCACACTGACGTACCCTTAACATCGTTAACTTCAGTTACTTATAGTAGGCATTTGACATGAACAGGTAGCCCACACTGGCTTTTGTCACATTCTCTTAAACATACATCTAGTAGTCTTTCAAGTGACAATTCAGTCTCTGTTATAATATTAAAAGCAATATACAGTAGGTAGTGGACATTTACTGCAAAATGTGTTATCTACATTTAAGTTAACAAGAAATTAATATTTAAAGTAATATACAAGAACTGTATGCAGTGGACATTTGCTGCATAAAGAATGTGTTATATATCTTTAAGGTAACAAGAAATTAATATTTAATGTAATTTACAATTATTTTCTGCAGTGCTTTAATGCATAAAAATGTGTTACGTATCTACAAGATAACACTGTTACCAACTGTCTAGCAAGAATAGTCTTGAGTTGAATAAAAACTACGTACAAAAAAATTCCTTTAAAATGTAGTAAAACATGCTTGCATACTATTTTTTGATAAGGTGCGGTAAAGTGATCCTGCACAAATATAGTGGGAATAAATTGTACCTAATCTTCTTACATACAATCTCAATTGAAGTGCAAGAAAGTCATGCTGCTCAATTGCAGCAATGATTAACAAATTTCATACACTCTCCTTACATACTAGTTCTGTCAAATTTAGAAAAGTCATTCTGCTCAATTGCAGCAGTAATCAATGTTCATGTAGAAATTCCTTACAAGATTCAACAGTACAAGTTTAGGTAAAGTCCTATTCAGTAATTTGACTTCTTAGTCACATCAGATAAATTAAACTTTCCATTTACATCATAAATATAAGCCTCTCGTTATGAAACAGTAAGATCAATTCTGTCCCAAAAATTTATTCTTTTCTTTTTACCATAAACGTACATTATTAAATAGTCATCACATAGGTATTTCAATAAAATAAAACACTCCCAAACATCTCACATTAGGAAACATCAATTCGATCCTACAAATTAGTATTGAAAAGCTTCCTTTCCTTTTTAACATAAACGTAATTCTGGAAGGACGGATCATTGCTCTATTGATAGGTGCCGTTTGCACCTATAGCATTTTATTAATGACCATAATTCAATACAGTTAAATTTAAGAAACATAACAGAAGAATGGTCGTTGTGCGGTACAGTTATTATTGTTACACGACTGAATTCCGCGTACTTATTTTATGCTCTCCATACCGCAATATACTGCTTTGTAAGTGGTACCAAAGCAGCAGGAACACTTATAACAGGTGCAGAAGTTTCTGCTCCACAAATAATTGATTAACGACGAAGAACTTTTTTTAAATTTTGGGCAAGCTGTGATCTACCCTGCACGAATCTTCAGACTTCTGTGCCCTCCTAAGTAGGGAGATAAGTTTGGAATGGACTTATTTAGTCAACTATAACCAGTTTGAATCAGTTTTACGCTCGTGATTAAAATGCCCTTTCCAAACGTAAATTCTTCAAACTGCAGTATGCAAAGCAAAAATTTTTTAATTATTTTATGATTCTTCACGTTATTACTCATTTCTCTCTCTCCTTCGTAATTTTCATTTCTTTCAAGTTTTCGTTTGTTCCTTGAAGCTTAAACATTACGACGCCATGACTGTTGTTGACGATTATATGTGTAACGTGAGCTATTGTTTCAAGGAAGGGAACAAAAGGAGCTTAATAGTTAGCGGTTTGTGTGGATTAATATGAATGAGACTCCTGTTGCCGTATGTAGATCTACACGCTAAGATTTCGGCTACTTGATGTGAAGTGATTGCTCCTCATTATCGTCTAACAGTAATTTAATTGAAAGTTATTTTGACAATATTGTGTAGTTCTTGTGTATGAAATTCCTAAATAATCCAAATTAACACGCTGTAACGTGAAAAAAAACTTCTATAGCATGGATTTACGAGAAAGTTTCACAAAACGCTTATTGCATCAACAATGGGATTTCTATCTAGCTTTTAGACATTATTTAACCAAAGAAAACCTATTTTATTAATTATTCTTTCTAGTTTCCCCAGGTATGTGCCGAGTTTCGCTCAATATATAGCTTATTATGTGCGTAGCGCCAATTCTTACTTTGATGCTGTCACGACCCGGCTGCCTCCTGCAGGCATCTAGCTCCGACTCTAAACACGTCTGCTGTCTCTGCGCATCTCCTCGCCACTCTCAAACTTTCACCGCGTGCACCTAGCTCTGTTAGCTGTCAAAGATCTTACTACTCGAAGATGTACTACTCGTCCAACCTTGCGGTTGGGAACTATCGACATTTTTCACTGGCTCTATCCTGATAGAATCTTAGCACATGCCTTTCAAAGTGAGCCAAATTGGTCCTTGGTACGACCGGCGAATGGGTGTGTTACACATTAAAATCTACCGTAATTTCAGGGCTTTGGTAGAGTGTTAATTGCAATCCATCCGCCTGATCGCTGGACCGTAAACTTTTTGCATTTCTTTATTGGCCGCGATCGATTCACAGGTGCCTCCACTGCACACATCTCGCCAGCTGCAAGTTATATCGCTGCACGAAGCAAACAGGGTACCGTACTACCGCTCCGGCATTATCAGGGCGTACATACCTCAATCGCCACTTGCTTTGAGCTGCACCTATGTACTACAGTAGATTATGATGGTGGACGGCGTTGTGCTGATTTGTTAGGATAGACTGAGATTTTCGTTTGATACTATAGGCAAGTGTGCTGTTATTTGAATTCGTTGTCAGGAACTAGGAATCAGTAGTTCACGGGAGCGTAATTTAGAGTAGAATATGTGGCATAGGAATGTTTAGTGTTTAAATTCGTTTGGGTCAGAATTAGAGAGTATGCTTACAAGAAGCAAGGCACGTTTGCTACAGACCAGAGAAAGTAATTGTGTTTTGTTAACCATGGATCCACGTCAGGTTATTAGCGGTGACCAGGCAGATATTACACGGGATTCTCAGGCAAATGCAATTGCAGACCGGGCAGAAAAGTCGAACGTAGAACCCGCAGAGTATGACGACATGTCTCAGCCAGGTGACGAAAGTGAACGGGAGACAGCAGCAGAACGAAATTTAGGAGCTGCTGGTACGAGATGCACCATCAGTGAGACTGGCAGACCATAATCACGGAGAAACGTCAAAGAATGATGGAATCTCGTTCATCTAGTCCTGGAGGTTTTAGCGGTGGATGTCAGTTTGAGGTTCTCATGCAATTCACGCAAGAGACAGAGAAAAAGGACGGGAGGAAGAGGAGGAGAGACACAAATTATTCATAAGGACCGTCACAGACGGTATATATGGAGTCAAGAAAGAGATAGCAGGAATCCAAGAAGAGCTAAGGAATGTCAAGGAAACGACAGCAGAAATGTGTGAGGTCACCGTCCACGATAAGCGCGATGCCAAAACAGCGCAATTGGCAGCGCAAGTAGCACGAAAGGACGAATCAGCGGCCAAAGCAAAAGTTAAAATGTCAGGAACTGAGGTGTGTAAGACAAGAAAGGCTCTTGCAACTCTCCAAAGGAAAAGCAAAAAAATAGGTCAAGAAACGCAGGAAAAAATGTGTGAGCCGGCGAAACGAACCGAACAAATAGAAATCAAACAGGCCGAAATCTTTGAAATTAAAGATCAGCAGATGCGAGTCGCCGCGCGATAAAAGGAGTTGGCTAAGGACATTCGGCAGGCACACAAGCGGGTCGCACAATTAAAAACACAATCTCGTCCGGTAAAGCGCCATCGAGAGCATCACAGAAGTAAGAAAATGTTTTGCGACTCTCCGAACCGCTATATGAGGACACATCCTCCGCACATTGGCGAATGCAGCAGGACTATGCTCCTGCCGCGGCGGAACGCGTAATAGAAAATGCTCCGTCCGTAACACGCAGCATGTCAGAGACAGAGCCGGAAAACAATTGCACACGTCTACGGAGGTCAGAAATGTTATTACGTGAATCTGACAACACGAGGAATACCATAAGAGTGCACGAGAATCGTTTGGGCACGGATGCAAGGATTCACGCGCTGCAGACGAGAGGGAAAATTCATACTGCGGATACGTCGAACCTTTCGACCACAAACTTTCCTTGACCATCCACAATTTGCAAGTCTACAAAGAGGCAAACAACGCATTACATCCAAAGACCTGGATGGCTCAGTACGATAACGTGCTACCAGAATCTTGGGCACTGATCTAGAAGATCCAGTTTATCCGTGGTTTATTAGAAGGGTCGACTGCAGAAAATATGTGCGGAGTTGCGGAGAGTTGTCGCTACTACCAAGAACTTAAGGGCGCATAAGGACGCATTCATTAGCACATACTGGTCGCAACACACGCAGGGCAGGACAAAACAGGAGACCATGTTAGGAAAGGACTTAGAAGCGTCTGGATTCCGCAGTCCTGTCAAATTCTTTGAATCCCAGGTCAAGAAGAACCGATTCTTGGATCAACTGTACAGTCCCAAAGAATTTATTTGGCACTGCTACGTTAAATTACCATTACGTTGCCAGCAACTGCTCATCGTTAGACGCAGCGATTCAATCGAAGACTTCAAGAGGGCACTGTGCGAACTCGATTACGTGAATGAAATTCACAACTCGCGGGAAATAACTAGAAATAATGAACGTAACTGGCCAGATTGGCCAGAGAGGAATGACAATGGACGAAATGGGAGAAACATTGATTGAATCGAAACCAAAATTCAAACTTCAACGGGAATCAGCAACAATCATGGGAAAGTAGGAGACGAGAACATTACAATCAGTAGAATGAAATGAATACCCTTAGATGCATACAGCCGTTGATATAACTCAACGAGGACAGTTGAAAATGTGTGCGCCGACCGGGCCTCGAACCCCGGATTTCCCGCTTACATGGCAAACGCTCTACCCATCTGAGCCACCGAGGATACAAAGGATAGTGTAACTCCAGGGACTTATCTCTGGCACGCATACCGTGAGACCCACATTCACAACTTATCGTCCCGCACTATACTCATCGTGCCCCTGCCCATCATACTCATTACTCGCTGCCTTACTGCCGATTCCCGTAAATAGGCTCCATTGATGAACTGTTTAACGTAATTTAATGTTGATATTGTGTTGCTTAGCGTAATTTTCCATTTGTTCTATTTCAGTGTTATTTTGTTTGTCATTTGCGTTAGTTTTCAGGATGAGTCCTTGTTGAACATGGTCAAATGAGTTGCATATTTATGCCATCTTCACGCCAACAATCCCTGGCAGGTGGCAGATTCAATTATAATTCCGTTGCAAGTGATGTCATCAACAAATGGTTCAAATGGCTCTGAGCACTATTGGACTTAACATTTGAGGTCATCAGTCCCCTAGAACTTAGAACTATTTAAACCTAACTAACCTAAGGACATCACACACATCCATGCTCGAGGCAGGATTCGAACCTGCGACCGTTGTGGTCTAGAACCGCTCGGCCACACTGGCCGGCTATGTCATTAACAACTGGCACACTTTGTGGCACACCAAATCAGGCACGTTTCAATACTGAGTACTCCAAACAACTGAGTACTGCTATTATTTCTTTTAACCTCACAATTGTCCGATTTCCGAAATTGAGCATCGTAATCTGTCATAGCATTCTCGTAGTAGAGCCTTCACAGTTATCGCCGTGGTCAATGAAATTCTTTTTCTGTGGTTTCTTGTACCCTCCCCAACGGACTGATGTTCGTCACTTTAGGTTTTTCGTTATGGCAAGACGGCAAATCGTACCATAGAGCATGTGCGTCTTGACTTTCGCATATGTTTCGTATGGTGTTAGCGGTCCAAGCTTTGGTAGTGTGTCGAGGCTAAGACTCGGTGCGTTATTGCCTGTTGTGCGGTGTAGCCTGCCTCATAGTGAAATTTTGCCAGCGCCATGTGAGCGCCGTCAGCGAAATATTGTGTATGGGAAATTAGCACAGACAAGTGCAAGTCATTGTAGAGTGGCGAACCCCAGACCCGGGAACAGGAAGCAGAAATGAAATGATGGACCATGGATGAGACTTCAATTAGAAAAATATTTATATGTATATATAATGCAGATGATTTTGGTTCAAATGGTTCAAATGGCTCTGAGCACTATGGGACTCAACTGCTGTAGTCATAAGTCCCCTAGAACTTAGAACTACTTAAACCTAACTAACCTAAGGACAGCACACAACACCCAGCCATCACGAGGCAGAGAAAATCCCTGACCCCGCCGGGAATCGAACCCGGGAACCCGGGCGTGGGAAGCGTGAACGCTACCGCACGACCACGAGATGCGGGCGCAGATGATTTTGTTTCATTTCAGCAGCGGCGATCCTGACAGAGGAGACAGGAGGCATCCCTCTACTATGCAAAATTTCGTGTACACAATCATAAAATGCTACTTCAAAGATTTCAGGGAAATCACCAGCTCCTGAGTGGGTAGACACACTTCCTGACCACTTCAGCGTCAGCAGACAACACGGCTGAACATCGAAAAATAAATGAGTATACAAGGAATAAAATGCATGAAAATTCGCTTCAGTGGATTAGCAAAGTCATAGGGTAGATATGATACTGCGTGAAGAGTTTTACAGAACACTGAAAGACCTAAGTAGAACAAGGCCCCGGGAGTAGACAACATTCCATTAGAAATACTGACAACCTTGGGAGAGCTAGTCGTCACAAATCTCTACCATCTGGTGAGCAAAATGTATGAGACAGGCGTAATACCCTCAGACTTCATGAACAATATAACAATAAACAGGGGTAAAATACAGGGAGCGAAAGGCTATGTACAATTTGTACAGAAACTAGATGGCAGTTATGAGAGTCGATGGACATGAAGGAGAAGCAGTGATTGGGAAGGGAGTGAGACAGGAGTGTAGGCTCTCCCCGATGTTATTCAATCTGTATATTGAGCAGGCAGTAAAGGAAACAAACGAAAAATTTAGAGTAGGTATTAAAATCCAGGGAAAAGAAATAAAAACTTTAAGGTACGCCGATGACATTGTAATTCTGTCAGAGGCAGCAAAGCAGTTGAACGGAATGGACAGTGTCTTGAAAGGGGGATATAAGATGAACATCAAAAAAAGAAAAACGAGAATAATGAAATGTAGTCGAATTAAGTCGGGTGATGCTGAGGGAATTAGATTAGGAAATGAGACACTTAAAGTAGTAAAGGAATTTTGCTATTTGGGGAGCAAAATAACTGATGATGGTCGAAGTAGTGTAACATCCACGAGATAAATTTTAGCTACAGTGCGACGAGAGGAAATTATGCCTCTAACAGTTATAAACATTACCTATCCGACATATGAAAAAACAGTGGAATAAATATTAATTATTTGTATAACATTCTATGATGTGATTGGACATATCGATGTGTATCATACAAAGACAATGATAATTGTAAATTCCTTTTATGATTTGCGTTTGTCTTCCTTTGTTTTTACCTTTCATTGGTTGGCTTTTGTAAGTTGCGGACGCATATCAAACTGAGGTCTGTTAAGAAATTGTAATTATTTGTTAATTATCACTTGAAAATAGAGTTCATTATTATTATTATTATTATAAATATGAGTGAATAATTATTTGTAACTTTAATTCCTCTCTCAGTAAGCATTATCTGTGTTAATTATTTCTTTCCGCTGCAACGAGCGCAGCCATTGATGATAGCGATTTGTATCGCGTTTTTGTCTGTGTTTTCCTTAGAAACAAATCAAATGTTTGCTTGATGAAGTGTAAATAGTGCACTAGAGTTTCTGTAAAGTTTAATAAGCATTTAAAATACTTATTTGCTCTAACAATAGAAAGTCTCTACCAATTGTGTGCCGCCATCTTAACAATTATCTCAGCGGCAAATTCAAATTACGCAACTCTGCAGACATAAATGCCGAACGTAATACAAATGTGTAAAAATAAATGTGCACCGGTGGTTCCGAACTCATTTAATGAAAATAATTCGAATCAGATCGGTTCTTTAAAAACAGTGCTCATAGCACGATCGTTACAGAAAACTTTTCTAGCTGATGTATGGAGCCGAGTTGCGAAGAATATTGTTTCAGGTAACATATGTCAGTGTTGTGCGCGGCTGATATTTGGTGGTTTTAATGATCATTTTGCTGGAGATAACTGCTTCCATGTTAATCAATAGTTGTAAGGAATCTGTTGTATGATCTGTGATTTAGTGACACTTACACAACTTACAGACAACACTTTAACACGGCGTTAACTTGGAGTTCTTTAGCAATTTGATCAAATCTTTAGCCGGGAGAAAAATTATATAGTAATTACTCAATGTTATAAAATAAGATTATCATTTTCATTTACAAATTAGTTAAATACCAAACCACCGAATAACCACAACAACAACAGGGTAGTACAATAAGTTAGTGTTTAGTACTTTGAGAAGTCTGCACGTTTGGTGGAGGTAAAGAGGTAGCGCCGGCGTAAAATTACAGTGCATGACAGGAGAAGAACTAACCAAAACTAACAAAGACACGAGCACACACAAACAATGGCACCTCACACCATACAATTTACGTCCATACAACGTTAACAGGGACCTGCAGACATTGAATTTATTTTTGGATTTTCGTCGTTTGTAATATTACAAGGAAGAGAAAAATATATATTAAGAAAAAATTTTT
Source organism: Schistocerca cancellata (assembly GCF_023864275.1). NCBI lineage: Eukaryota > Metazoa > Arthropoda > Insecta > Orthoptera > Acrididae > Schistocerca > Schistocerca cancellata. Next base: position 109,032,207 of record NC_064634.1, read on the forward strand.
CGCTCTTCAGCATTTTCTTCTGTAAACTGATTACATCAATGTAATGACATTGGCAAAAAGGAATACAAACGTCTCAAAAATGAGATCGACAGTAAGTGCAAAATGGCTAAGTAGGGATGACTAGAGGACAAATGTAAGGATGTAGAGGCTTATCTCACTAGGGGTAAGATAAATACTGCCCACAGGAAAATTAAAGAGACCTTTGGAGATAAGAGAACCACTTGTATGGACATCAAGAGCTCAGATGGAAACCCAGTTCTAAGCAAAGACGGGAAAGCAGAAAGGTGGAAGGAGTATATAGAGGGTCTATACAAGGGCGATGTACTTGAGGACAATATAATGGAAATGGAAGAGGATGTAGATGAAGATGAAATGGGAGATACGATACTGCGTGAAGAGTTTGACAGAGCACTGAAAGACCTGAGTCGAAACAAGGCCCCCGGAGTAGACAACATTCCATTGGAACTACTGACGGCGTTGGGAGAACCAGTCCTGACAAAACTCTACCATCTGGTGAGCAAGATGTATGAAACAGGCGAAATACCCTCAGACTTCAAGAAGAATATAATAATTCCAATCCCAAAGAAAGCAGGTGTTGACAGATGTGAAAATTACCGAACAATCAGTTTAATAAGCGACAGTTACAAAATACTAACACGAATTCTTTACAGACGAATGGAAAAACTAGTAGAAGCCGACCTCGGGGAAGATCAGTTTGGATTCCATAGAAATACTGGAACACGTGAGGCAATACTGACCTTACGACTTATCTTAGAAGAAAGATTAAGGAAAGGCAAACCTACGTTTCTAGCATTTGTAGACTTAGAGAAAGCTTTTGACAATGTTGACTGGAATATTCTCTTTCAAATTCTAAAGGTGGCAGTGGTAAAATACAGGGAGCGAAAGGCTATTTACAATTTGTACAGAAACCAGATGGCAGTTATAAGAGTCGAGGGACATGAAAGGGAAGCAGTGGTTGGGAAGGGAGTGAGACAGGGTTGCAGCCTCTCCCCGATGTTATTCAATCTGTATATTGAGCAAGCAGTAAAGGAAACAAAAGAAAAATTCGGAGTAGGTATTAAAATCCATGGAGAAGAAATAAAAACTTTGAGGTTCGCCGATGACATTGTAATTCTGTCAGAGACAGCAAAGGACTTGGAAGAGCAGTTGAACGGAATGGATGGTGTCTTGAAGGGAGGATATAAGATGAACATCAACAAAAGCAAAACGAGGATAATGGAATGTAGTCGAATTAAGTCGGGTGATGTTGAGGGTATTAGATTAGGAAATGAGACCCTTAAAGTAGTAAAGGAGTTTTGCTATTTGGGGAGCAAAATAACTGATGATGGTCGAAGTAGAGAGGATATAAAATGTAGGATGGCAGTGGCAAGGAATGCGTTTCTGAAGAAGAGAAATTTGATTACATCGAGTATAGATTTAAGTGTCAGGAAGTCATTTCTGAAAGTATTTGTATGGAGTGTAGCCATGTATGGAAGTGAAACATGGACGGTAAATAGTTTGGACAAGAAGAGAATAGAAGCTTTCGAAATGTGGTGCTACAGAAGAATGCTGAAGTTTAGATGGGTCAACCACATAACTAATGAGGAAGTATTGAATAGAATTGGGGAGAAGAGAAGTTTGTGGCACAACTTGACCAGAAGAAGGGATCGGTTGGTAGGACATGTTCTGAGGCATCAAGGGATCACCAAATTAGTATTGGAGGGCAGCGTGGAGGGTAGAAATCGTAGGGGGAGACCAAGAGATGAATACACTAAGCAGATTCAGAAGGATGTAGGTTGCAGTAGGTACTGGGAGATGAAGAAGCTTGCACAGGATAGAGTAGCATGGAGAGCTGCATCAAACCAGTCTCAGGACTGAAGACCACAACAACAACAATGACATTTGTGATAGAACATGGCACTTGACCACACTTGAGGACTGTGCAGACTCTGGAACCAACACGGCAGACTGGACGCCACGGCCCACGCCAGCCAGCGAGGGGCAAGTTCAGCGGAGAGCCGTACTGAGTCAGCTGTGGCAGCCCGGGTCCGGGGAAGCGGACGCCCGTCTGCAGCCGGCCGCTACCAGCTGACATGCCTCCGTCACGCAGCCCAGTTGTCTACCAGTGCAGGGGGTACGTCTCAAGCCAGCGCAGTGACGCCACCACATGCTGACAGCAGCCCCCTAGCGGCCAACTACCCACCAGGCTGCTAATCGACGGACAAGCGAGAACCGAGCCACCACAGTTGTCGCGCGCGCCGAGTCTGACCGACCTAGCAGGGTGCCGAGAGGGACCTCCTGTCCCGTCGACAAATGGCGAGCTACTCTGATGTCCTGCGCCGGCAGGCACGCGTTCCGAAGCAGAGATGAATGGGAATAGCAGGACTGTCCCACGTCCTGCTGACGCCGAATGGATTTCTACACCAGGGCGCGGGTTGCACATCAAATGCAACGCTGTCACGCCAGTCGCTGGCGGTTGATTGCGGCCTGACCAGGATGATGCCAAGAGTCCAGCTGCGGTCCGTAAGGTGCCCAAGATGCCCAGACACCAGGTGCTGCAAGACAAGAGGAAATGCCAGAAACATCTGCTCCACTTCTTCCGTGTCATGTGCTGAGTGAGAGGCCATTCCACTCTGGCGCAAATTGCTGTTCTTGAATCCTTCCAGTCTCACAGTTTGTGCCATGTTCTCAATTTGTATCACATTTTCCAATTGTAAAATTCGTCTCCTCAGCGACCTTTTTGGAGCGCGCGATAGAATACCTTTCTGTAATATCATTATGTACGATCCTTTTGTGTTTTTGTATGCATCAATTGAACTGTCTTGATTGTGATGTATATTTTTCTGCACGTTTATTAATGCTCTGATTATGCCTGTACTTGTTCTCACGTTGCCGGCCGAAGTGGCCGTGCGGTTAAAGGCGCTGCAGTCTGGAACGGCAAGGCCGCTACGGTCGCAGGTTCGAATCCTGCCTCGGGCATGGATGTTTGTGATGTCCTTAGGTTAGTTAGGTTTAACTAGTTCTAAGTTCTAGGGGACTAATGACCTCAGCAGTTGAGTCCCATAGTGCTCAGAGCCATTTGAACCATTTTTTGTTCTCACGTTGTAGAAAACAACAAACAAATTTACCCCACTTAGGTAACAAGACAAACAGATTACACATGTGATTTCATTGTTCATTGAGAATTTGAGAATGTATATGTTTGATGATTGAGACCAAATGAGTGATAGAGCAGGGGTAAATCAATGAGCAGAGAACAGTTCATATTCCAGGACACTGTAAACTATTAGGGACATCAGATACCTCTGACCTCAGGATACGGTGTGAGTGGGTATATTTCTTTGCTGAAAGGGCTTTTAACCGCCTATCAAATGTTTGATGGAAGTCTGTGATGCAGCAATGACCCCTGGCTGTAACGTAATTCATACTCCTCACAGCAAACTTTTCATGTACTCTTGCTGGCTTGCAGCTTCATGTGAGTGAATGACCCCTGGAATGAGTGACATCATTATGTGTTTCAGCCATGGGCAATCCTGATTGGCAAAGTAACCTTTTTCACGTATATATCTGTTATAAGGATGAGATTCTCCTACTATTTTCAATTATTTCCTGTGGTTCGTGCCACATTAAACAATACTGAAGTGAGGCACCATACATGCAGTAATCAACAGCAGACAAAGGGTAGTGAGAGAGGACAAGATACTCTCTAACCTGTTTTCCGCACACGGAAAATTATTAAAGATTTTATTACAACCAGGCGCACTTTGAGCGAAACTCCAGAAAGTTAACGGCCTGAGCAGACTTTGATGGAGCCTGGTAGCGCGCTAAAAGCGTGAGGTATTTTTATGGTTCTTAGCTCGTAGAAACGGCATGTTTGGAGTTGGAAGCAACTGGCGGCCAGCCCATCCCTCAGTAAATGTTGCCGGACAGGCCCACAGCCATACAGGGCAGACAGGGCAGCCTACGTCGAGACAGGTCTCCAGCAGAACAATGCCGAGCCACCTGCTGTGGCACCAGCAGAGGCCTTGGGATGGCGGCAACGATCAGATGGAACATGTCTACACAGTGAAGTTGTGAATTTTTGCATGTGGCTGTGCACACAATGCACGGTTTACAAGTTTTTGTGTTCACCAATACTGCAAATAGGCATGTGAACCAGCTCCAAGGCACAGGATATTTAGAGAAAGATCTTTAAGATTGTATCTGTTCACTTGTTACCGTGGGAAGCGACAGGACTTCGAAGAAAATCATCTTTCCCTCTACGAAAACTTAAAAAAAAAAACAGTAACTGGGGTTTCTTTCCTTTCCATAGATGCAGGTTTCTTAACTCTTGCCCTGGTTTGACATGCGTTTGTGCTGTCGTGTGGGGAGGGGAGATTTAGCGCCTCTACAGCCCTGCGATTGGCTCAAAATGGCTTGAAGGTGGTGTCGTTAGTGCACTTTGCGGGAAAACGGACTTTTTTTTCTTCTGAAGACGTGCTAAGTACTCGGGTGCTGGACTTTGGTCTGGTAAGGGACCCTCTGGTCGATGCTTTGGCATGTGTGGTTGGTGCTTGGGGCCTATCCTGAGACTGACTTCACATGCGAGTACTTTAGATTGGTTAGCCTGCGGTGAAGTTCTTACTGTACCGACAGTGTGACTTGAAACGTCTCAGATTACTCATTTGGCGAGGGCACAATTATTCGTTTTTGGTTTACCAGTCTTGACTTTTGGTATCCTTGTGCGCTCTGTCGTATAAGTGAGCCAAATTGGTCCTTGGTACGACCAGAGAATGGGTGTGTCACACACTGAAATCTACTCGATTTCAGGGCTCTGGAAGAGAGTAAATTGCAGTCCGCCTGCATGGTCATTAGACCATGAGATTTTTGCATTGCTTTCATGGCCGCGATCGATTCACTGGTGCTGCCTCATGTCTCACCCCCACTACACACATCTCGCCAGTTGCAAGTTACATGACTGCACGAAGCAAAAAGAGAGTAATGTAGTGCAGCTCCAACACTGTCAGAGGGTACAGATCTCAATCGCCACTTGCTCTCAGCTGCACCTATGTGGTGAAACGACAGTAGATTTGATTAATCAAAGTCTGCTCAGCATCAGGTCAATTCCGATTGCGTTGTCCACATTTTTAGGGCCAGAGTACTTGACTCACTTCTGAAACTCAGAATCCTTGTACATTGTACTCTTACACCACCTGTTAGTTTTTTCGGCATTCAGTCAATAAGTTGCTTAGCATAATTTATGTCTGGTTTGGCAAAGTAAATGTTGTTAGTAAATTTTTGCTGAATTTTTAATCATTGATTTAGTCCACACATGGTTGGTTAACTTTCAAGTTCTTGGTAGCTGTCCAGAGGTATGTCATACTATATGTCTCTACACAGGTCACGAAATTCCCTTAAATGATTGGCTGGTAATTCGTGAGATTGGAATTGGCACCGGATGCCATCCCAGATGTGCTCCACCGGATTCGGATCAAACGATTCTAGTGGTTAACACATCAATGTTACTTCACTGTCCTGCTCCTCTACCAACTGCAGCAGACATTTAGCCTGCTAGAAGCAGCTGTCGTCGTCAGGAAGGAGATCTAGCCTGAAGGGACGCAGGCAGTCCGAAATAGTGTTAAGGTAGTCCGCAGTGATCACGGTGCCTCTGATTACAACCAGAGCTCCCGTGGAAGAGCAGGTGAATGTCTCTCATAACATGATACTACCCCTATCAGCCTGTGTCCATGGCGCGGTGGATGTTTCAAGCAGCCGTTGTCCTGGACGATAGCGTGTCTGGGCACGACCATCAACCTGTTGTAACAAGAAACGTGGTACATCTGACCAGGCGATACATTTACACTGACTCGCGGGCCAATCTCCATGATCCCGTGCCCAATGCAATCGTCTACATGGGACAATGTAGGCGTCTGCTGCGGAGTCCCAAGTTCAATAACATGCTCTAAAACAGTGTGCACCACCACACTTTTTTCCACACAACAGCTGCACTTTGTCGTGATATCTTCCTCAGAGTGTACCCTATCTTGCTTTACAGAGTGGGCGAGACTCCAGTGTCAAATTTCTGTGATGAGTAGTGGATGACGAACACAGTTTCAGTCTTGACTTACTGTCATTCAACAACTTCTCATGCACGCTCACGACAATAGCACTCGAACAGCCTATCAGCTTCCTTGTTTCCAAGATGTTTATTCCCAGGGGTCAGACTGTAACAGTCTCCCTTTCCTCAGAGTCATTCATGTCACCGGATATCCCAACTTGTGGCCCGTTTCGAAGCGATAATCATTCCCTATTTGTCGGTGCGCCGATTTTATACAATCTTCAACATGTCACATGTCTCCAACGCCATTAGGCTGCATTCCATCTTGCGGTGGGCAGTGGACAGAATATTTGGGCTCGTCAGTGCATTTTGCATTCTTCCACTCATTAACATAGTAAAGCACAATTTTCTCCAAAAAGAGAGAAAATATTCATGGCACAAAAGACAGGAATGTGAATAAGTGTGGTGTTTCCAGACAATAATCTAGCAGAGGTATCTTCATCGAGATGGCATTTTAACTGCATGTTCTGACACCCCACCCTATAATTACTGATTCAAATCAGTTATTTATAATCCATCTCTGCTGTTTTCCGGACATATACTTCATGAATCGCAACACCACACTAAGCAAACAGGGTGGAAAGTTTAGAAATGTTGATTGAGTAAAATAATTGCAAAGTAGCTGGAAAAAATATTCTTTGTTCTTTCGTGTAGTTCACGTGTAGGGGTCGTCTTTCTCGCTTTCCTGTAGAATATTGACAAAATACACTCCTGGAAATGGAAAAAAGAACACACTGACACCGGTGTGTCAGACCCACCATACTTGCTCCGGACACTGCGAGAGGGCTGTACAAGCAATGATCACACGCACGGCACAGCGGACACACCAGGAACCGCGGTGTTGGCCGTCGAATGGCGCTAGCTGCGCAGCATTTGTGCACCGCCGCCGTCAGTGTCAGCCAGTTTGCCGTGGCATACGGAGCTCCATCGCAGTCTTTAACACTGGTAGTATGCCGCGACAGCGTGGACGAGAACCGTATGTGCAGTTGACGGTCTTTGAGCGAAGGCGTATAGTGGGCATGTGGGAGGCCGGGTGGACGTACCGCCGAATTGCTCAACACGTGGGGCGTGAGGTCTCCACAGTACATCGATGTTGTCGCCAGTGGTCGGCGGAAGGTGCACGTGCCCGTCGACCTGGGACCGGACCGCAGCGACGCACGGATGCACGCCAAGACCGTAGGATCCTACGCAGTGCCGTAGGGGACCGCACCGCCACTTCCCAGCAAATTAGGGACACTGTTGCTCCTGGGGTATCGGCGAGGACCATTCGCAACCGTCTCCATGAAGCTGGGCTACGGTCCCGCACACCGTTAGGCCGTCTTCCGCTCATGCCCCAACATCGTGCAGCCCGCCTCCAGTGGTGTCGCGACAGGCGTGAATGGAGGGACGAATGGAGACGTGTCGTCTTCAGCGATGAGAGTCGCTTCTGCCTTGGTGCCAATGATGGTCGTATGCGTGTTTGGCGCCGTGCAGGTGAGCGCCACAATCAGGACTGCATACGACCGAGGCACACAGGGCCAACACCCGGCATCATGGTGTGGGGAGCGATCTCCTACACTGGCCGTACACCACTGGTGATCGTCGAGGGGACACTGAATAGTGCACGGTACATCCAAACCGTCATCGAACCCATCGTTCTACCATTCCTAGACCGGCAAGGGAACTTGCTGTTCCAGCAGGACAATGCACGTCCACATGTATCCCGTGCCACCCAACGTGCTCTAGAAGGTGTAAGTCAACTACCCTGGCCAGCAAGATCTCCGGATCTGTCCCCCATTGAGCATGTTGGGAACTGGATGAAGCGTCGTCTCATGCGGTCTGCACGCCCAGCACGAACGCTGGTCCAACTGAGGCGCCAGGTGGAAATGGCATGGCAAGCCGTTCCACAGGACTACATCCAGCATCTCTACGATCGTCTCCATGGGAGAATAGCAGCCTGTATTGCTGCGAAAGGTGGATATACACTGTACTAGTGCCGACATTGTGCATGCTCTGTTGCCTGTGTCTATGTGCCTGTGGTTCTGTCAGTGTGATCATGTGATGTATCTGACCCCAGGAATGTGTCAATAAAGTTTCCCCTTCCTGGGACAGTGAATTCACGGTGTTCTTATTTCAATTTCCAGGAGTGTATTAGGATCTGCATCAGTTCACGGGTTTGATCTTGTTGCATCTATTCCAATCAAAACAAAGAACACGTTCATTTTTAACTTTGTTGATATATTCTTGAAATCATTTCGCAAATTTTAGACATTTTTTTTCTTTGCGGTTCAAATTATAAAAAGATACTTTTCAACTTTTTTATTTAGACGTAATGGGCAGTACTGCTCAACTTCGACCATATGCGGCCATATAAGATATCTTTGGACAAAATACTCCAAAGCAACTAACTTACTTCACCCACTGATAGTCCATAGTTTGTTAAATACGAATATGACAACAATTTGATCAAAGATTATTAAGTTTCTCCATGCTTACGTATCTCTCTGACATTTACGTTCATCAAAAAATTCAAGGCAATTTTTATAAGAAAAGAGTCCGTAAGTCTTTTCTGAAAGTATTTGTATGGAGGGTAGCTATGTATGGAAGTGAATCATGGACGATAAAAAGCTCGGACAAGAATAGAAAAGAACCTTTTGAAATGTGGTGCTACAGAAGGATGCTGTTGATTAGATAGGTAGGTCACGTAAGTAATGAGGTACTGAACTGAACTAGGGAGAAGAGGAATTTGCGGCACAACTTGACAACAGAAGGGATCGGTTGGTAGGATACATTATGAGGCATCAAAGGATCACCAGTTTTGTACTGAAGGGAAGCGTGGAGGGTAAAATCATAGAGGGAGAGCAAGAGATGAATACAGTAAGCAGATTCAGAAGGATGTAAGTTGCAGTAGTTACTCGGATATGAAGAGGCTTGCAAAGGATAGAGTAGGATGGAGAGCTGCATCAAACCGGTCTTCGGCCTGAAGACGACAACAACAAACACAGAACATGATAAAGTCACACCAGTTTCATTACAACCTTCACAGTTTGCATAATCATTGCATAAAAGTCCATGACAAATTGAGAAGTAGTTTGATGTCCAAAGTTGCAAAAATAAGTGAATAATTACCAGTGTCACTCATAATGAAAGATAAAAATGCATCAGAAAGAATTTCAGTATGCAGCCTAAAATACTTTTGATAATTTGAGTGATAACTTAAAATGTCTGACAGGTAGCAAATCTACTTTTGAATACACTTACTTGCTTACATTTATTTTTAAGTAGTCAGGACCAAATGACCGCGCTGCTACAGCTCCCCTCCCCTTCTGCCTTGTATCCGTCGCTGCCATCCATTCACATCTACCGCAGACTGTTTCAGGTCTCCATGTAGGCCAGCTCTGCACCTCATCCCTCTGGGGATGAAATCCAGAATCTCCCGTGGCCACCCGTCGTCTTACATTCCTGCCTCAAGTCCAGCTCACTGTAGTAACTTACTGTGATGATTCTTGTTATCAGGGATGGTCAAAAAGTTTCAGTTCGAAGACCGTACAGTCCAGGATCGGAATGCGAATCAGGCAAAGTCGCTATGAACATTGAGGCTAGATTGAAGGTACCCGTTTGGTAGAACACTGTAACCCTATAGCGTGATGGAGTCCTTAAAAGCCTGCTGCACATCCTCGTCCGAAGGAAATCGTCGATCCTTCAAGGCCTTTTTTAAGGGAACGAAGGTGTGATAATCACTTGAGGGGCTATCAGGACTATGCGGGAGCTCGAGTGTCTTCTACATGATTTGGAGTATCGTATTTTACGGACTATAAGGCGCTACGGACTATAAGATGCAACTTAATTTTTAAGTAATTTTTAAAATGTAACATTTTTACGATTTTTATTATTGCATTTCAGAACCAGGCAAAAAAGAAATCTAAGTTTATAAAACCGAGATGACCTTTAAAATCCGTGAGAATCGTCATCAGAACTTTCTTTTTCTTCTTCTTGTTCTTCTTCTTTTTCCTCCTTGTCATCATGGCTGTGCTCTTTGTATACAGAGTGGTTCACGAAGATATGCAAATATTTTAATATATCAGTCTACAAGAAAAACTAACGAAAAAAATATTTTAATATATCAGTCTACAAGAAAAACTAACGAAAAAAGGTCAACATAGGTCCGCAAATGTTTAGTTATGGAGTTACGGCTAATAAAAGATTTTTACCTGAAATTTAGCAACATAGCTAATATGAAGCCATCGCAAAACTGTAACAGGTTACAGGAAAGTACGAATTCCATTTATTTTGTCGCTACGGATCCAGTGAGTCTAATAAAACATTTCCCAGACTTGTATCTGCAGTAGTTTTCCAGAACATTCAGAGAACCAAAGCAGTAATTTCTTAAAATTTTCAATTTATTAACTACTTGTACCGATTTGTTTTTTTAAATTCCAGACAATCGCACAAAGGTTTCAACAATAGATGTAGAGAATTTAATTTTGGAGAAATGTTGGTAATAACGTTAACTGAAACTGTACGAATGTGTCAGATAATACGCTTTTATTAATACCATAGCACACGTGAACTCATGTTAAACGGGAAAAAACAAAGCTCAGTGTTAAGGAAGCTATATAGTGTACATACAAGGGTGGGTTGAAATGTTCTCAGACTAACTACGAGAGGTCAGCGGTAGCGCAACGAGCTGTTCACGTGATATTCATTGGACTTAAATTACAATGAAATAAATACCACTAGCTCCATACAGGCGTTGGTATAAGTCAACGGGGACAGTTGAAATGGCTCTGAGCACTATGGGACTCAACATCTTAGGTCATAAGTCCCCTAGAACTTAGAACTACTGAAATCTAACTAACCTAAGGACATCTCACACATCCATGCCCGAGGCAGGATTCGAACCTGCGACCGTAGCGGTGCCGCGGTTCCGGACTGCAGCGCCAGAACCGCACGGCCACCGCGGCCGGCGGGACAGTTGTAAACGTGTGCCCCGACTGGGACTCGAAACTGGGATTTCCTGCTTACATGGCAGACGCTCTATGCATCGTTTTTTTTTTTCTTTTCTTTAATTTTGTTCGTTGTTGATCGTTGTGTTTGGTCGTTGCGGACGTCACACGACATCCGGTCAAGTTCGTATATTGATCCTTCCACTGAGTTTTTTTTATTACAGAGGCCAACCAGCTCTCTGACCGAACACGCTGAGCTAACGTGCCGGCAACCCATTTGAGTTACCGAGGACACAGAGGATAGTGCGACTGCAGGGACTTATCTCTGGCACGCCTCGCATGAGACCTACATCCCCAACTTATTGTCCCGCGTTATATTGATAGTGTCCCTTGTCCATTGTACTCATTACTTGCGGCTTTTTGACGATTCCCGTAAGAGTTCGGGTACTGTTTGTGCATCCGCACAGAAGATGGTCAAATGGCCGGTGAGCTTTAACTATATACATTGATTGGACAGTTGCCTGTCAACATGTGCCACGTCAGTGCTCATGGAAGAGAGCTGTGGTGGTGACGTGGCTCTGTTGTTGTTCCCGCGTAGTGATTTTCGAAGATGTAAACAAAATCGAGATTCGAGCAGCTATTATATACTCTGCAAAGAAAAGTATGAAAGCAGAGGACATTCATTCCGATTTCCAGAATACACCAAAGGACTCTGCTCCTTCATATCCAACTGTTGCCAAGTGGAGAAATTAATTTAAAACTTGGAGGAAGAGCTTAAATGAAGATCCGCGTAGTGGTCGCCAAGATGTATCACTACTGGAGAAATCATTGAAAAAGTGCACAAAATGATCATGGAGGATCACCGATTGAAAGTGCGTGAAATTTCTCACACTTACCAGATGTCATCTAAAAAGGTATATCACATTTTAATTGAAGCATTAGAAATGATAAAAAATTGTCTGCAAGATGAGTGCCGCGACTCTTGACGCACGCCCGCACACATGTGCCATCATCACACGGACTAATGTATGAATTGTTGCCACCCCCGCCTTATTCACCTGATATGGCTCCGGCAGACTTCCATCTCTTCCCAAAACTGAAAATTTTTCTTGGTGGACGAAGATGCACTTGAAACGAACAATTGATAGCCGGAGTTGACAACTATTTTGTAGACCTGGATGAAAATCATTTTCGTGATGGGATCAAGGCACTGGAACATCGTTGCATTAATCTACAAGGATATTACATTGAAAAATAAAAAAATATTCCGTGATGTAAGTACTTTTTTTCTATTCCGTTCCGAGAACTTTTCTAACCGCCCTTGTACAATTTCGCAATACATTAACAATAAATGTTAGAAATGTCTCCACATGAGTTCAACGCATTTAGCTACACATGTATGAACATATTTTGTAGCTCGTTTCAGTTTCACAGGTCTGGATGTTTTGGAAAACTACTGCAGATACATAGCTGGGACATGTTTTATTAGATTTACCAGACCAAGAACAACAAAATAAATGGGAATCGTGCTTTACTATAACCTCGTGCAATTTTGCGTTGGCTTCACATTGGCGAAGTTGCTAACTTTCAGGCAAAATCATTTATTAGCTGTAACTCTTTAACTAAACATTTGAGGAGCTATGTTTACATGAACTTTTCCTTTAGTTTTACTTGTAGAATTTTAGAATAACATATTAATATATTTACATATTTTCGTGAATCGCCCTTACAAGACAATCTTCACTGCCATCGAGTGTGTTACTCATGCCATATCTACTGAAACATTTAGCAACAACGTTTTCTCTCACTCTAGACCACGACTGTGTTATCCACTGACACAGTTGTTTAATTGTAGGTCGTTTTAAAGCTCTCTTCGACTGAAATCATGTTGGATTTAATCTATGCTGGGCGTCGAATCTTTCCGAAATGTTTGGTAAAAGACTTTGTGCCTCGCTGGTGAAGTCTTAAGTAATTAACGTTTGTAATTTTTGCGATACTCCTGAACAGTAACTGAGCAAATGTTGAACTGTAGCACGAGAAACTGCTGTGTAAAAAGCTTGTAATGAAGGGGGTTCCACTGTAATTTGTTGCGTATTTTAAGTGCTTTTGTTAAATTGGATTTATCCGAATCCTTTTTTTTTTTGTTTGAATTGCTGTCAGCTTTTTATTATAAAACTGTTTGAAGGTAACCAAACGCCTCGGGCATTTTAAACTTTTTATCACAAATACTTATCGAGCTTCAGTTGGAACGTGTAATTGATGTTGTAATTGCTTTGGGGTCAAAGACAATGTTTCCTACGAGTGGTAACTGTAGAGTAAGAATTGCTGTTAATAAATTAATAACCAGCTGGGGTTGCAGACGCCGGGCATTTACAGTATTGAGTGCGAATGTGGGATGGAATATATCGGGTAGACACAACGATGTACCTACCAGCGCTGTACTGAACTCATCAGGGACGCACGACTACGACAGACAAACAAGTCTGCGGTAGCAGAACATAGCATTAACGGGGGACACACGTTCGAATTCGAAAAAACGAAGAAGTTGTGCAACACCAACGGTTTCTGGGACTCGATCTTCAAAGAGGCAGTGGAGATACGTCTGCACAACAATTTAGTAACCAGGGATAACGGTTTTCAGTTCAGTGTAGCGTGAAATCCCGCAATTGACAAAATACGTCAGGAACGCTCCGAGCCGAAGGAAGTGGAGAGTGGCGTCCTCAGACAGATTGGATAGCCACCGGTTCTCGACACCGGGCAGCGCCGCAGCCCCCCCCCCCCCCCACCACTCCACCACTACCACCAGCACCACACCACCACCGAGCGGACGATGGCCAAACAACTATATAGATATGCAGAACACAGCATCCCGACACTTCACCAGAAGATGATGGGTACGAAACTCATCGAAACGTTACGACAACACGACGCCACCACTCGGCTGATAACCCGGGAAGAATTCATCACTGTTAATAAATTTGCTTCAAAGGATGTTTGAATTCATGTTACCCCGGGACCTTACCACTCGTTTACAGCTCCTACCAGACCAATGGTAGCAGAGCGCAACAAGTAGGTGGCAGGGTTCTGTCATGTCGTGTGGTAGGACTGGTTTCCACTTTAAGTGCTTGGCACCAATTGATTGCCTTAATTTAGTTATTCTTACGTTGCTGGTTACACCGGAAGTACAGTGGAATCCAAAAAGTTAACTTTAATATGAGCTCGCCATTGGTCTAGAGAAAGTTGATGGAAGCGTAACTGAATTAGAGCAACGCCTGCACGGAGTGCTGGAACGCTTCGTTTTTGTCAACGCGAACTGTGTGCCAGGTGAGTGACACCTGTGCGTGTTGTCATGTCTCCTAGAAACTGTGCAGGCTAGCATTTCATAGCCGCACGCAAGTTTTCCGTTCAGGATTTTGAAAATTTAGTTGCTGACTGCAAACAGAAAACGCGTACTCAGAATTTACGTAATGAATTAATAAAAGTACAGTTACGAGGTAGTTTGCTAATCTGTCAACGAAATGAGGGGAAGGAAGGCATGCATGGTTCTGCTCACGCTAGTGAAATGGCTAGTGGTTGTTATAGAGAGGGCTGGGAAATGTATAATAAATTACCAAATACTGAGTTGAGTAAAAACTGTTGATCATAAATTTGTTTCTACGGCTGTCTGAATTCATGGTAGCCCAGCGCCTTATGCCTCCTTAATACGTGTAGCTCCTACCATACCATCATCCATTTGTTCCATTCCTCTCTCATATACACTTTAAATGGTTTATAAATCGAGACATCAAGAGGTTGCGCTTATGAAGTAAATCATCCCGAAATAACAGCGATCTCTGTATTTCCGTATCTCGATTTCTCTTTCACACAATTTTTCAAATGAGTATTAAACTGACATAGCACAATCACCTTTATTTCTCTCCCACACTCTGTTAATCCATAATTTCACACAAGCCTCGTGTATCTGACCTTTATCATGTGCTTGAACAATGAATGTTTTCACATTGTTTTGCGCTTGAAAATGATCATTGAATGAAGTTTAGTACCGTCGGCACAACATGAAAAGACAATAGTCTAGTGCATTTTTTTCATGTCCGCTTGTTTTTATAGCTACAGTTTAGCAACTTTCATGTCGACAGTTCTTTTACTCGGAACATCAAATGTCAGAAGAGTTTAGTCCGTATTTGCTATTTGACATAGTTCCACAGAGATTTTCTCTCGAAATTGTTGAACCATAAAGTGATGAAGAGATAATATTTTCTCTTGTGCACAAGAACATAGAAACTCTTGTGGAATTTTCTGAGATATTTTGGTTTTGGTTTGCATGCTAAGTCCATTACGGTTGATAAACCTGTAGCACCAACCAATTCCATTCTTAAAATTTGTTGACTTCCACTGTAGTGTATCTGAATAATTTTTATGTTGATTTCAGTGTTATTTCGACGGTGCCCTTGAATTCATTTCAGCACGCCATCTCCTAGTTTTGGCCATTTTGCATTCAGTCCTCTATTTGCACGTTTACTCTTCCTCAATCCTTTTCTTTAAAGTTCTTCTGTACTAACCCGCCAATCACGAACAGTTTTTTCTGTTTGTGGAGGGCCGAAATGCCACTCAGCTGCTCTGTTTCCACGTTCTTGTGCACACACTGTTACTTTCAATTTATATACCACATCATATGAATACCTTTTATGTTTTACCATTTCGAAACTAGCTACTAACAAAAACCTCAGTCACCTCAGTTCACGTGTCTGCATTTACCGGACGCACGCCGGAAATACACGTATGCTACACTAATCGTTTTCCTACATGTCGGTGCTTATAAACCCGCATCAGAGACACGCCTCGTTGCATATACGTTGCAGCAACGCTCTCAGAAGGAAACTTTTTCATCGACTCTTATATAGGGTGATTCACGAAGATGTGCAAATATTTTAATATGTAACTCTGCAAGTAATACTAAAGAAACGTTTAGTTACGGAACTAAGGCTAATAAGAGTTTGCCTGAAATTTAGGAACTTCGCTAACATGAAGCCATCGCAAAACCGTACGAGGGTAAAGTAAAGCACGATAACAATTTATTTTGTTGTTACTGGTCTGCTGAATCTAATAAAACATGTCCCAGACGCGTATCTGCAGTAGTTATCCAGAACATCCAGAGAAGCAAAGGTTATTATACAAGTAAATTTGTTTACTTTCCATTAAGAATGTACAAACATTTATGTCATTGTTGGAACCGTTAGTGAGTTGTTTGAATCGTTTCCTAACCTTGAAACGAGTTACCTTTCTGTATTGATAAGTGAAAGAACATAATAACAACAGTGTATTTAAGCGAAACCACAAAATAATTGTTGCAGTTTGAAGATTATTTATGAAACAGGGATGCCTTTCAAATTTACGACAGAAGCATCCGCCGATATGGTGTTTATTTATGGCAGGGCTTCCCAACGTGTGGTTCCCGGACCTCTTAGGAGTCCGCCGGCTCTTTCTAGGGAGTCCACGGCCACCTTTCACCAAATCGTGTAAAATAATGAGTAAAATTATTGAATAAAAATGTGAAAAATCAAATTCATCACAATTTTTTTTTCGTGTGAAAAAGATGTGTACTTTTACTTCAGGTCGTATTCCCAAGCAGCCTTTGCGGTTCCTAAGTGAGAACGCACACACAGTTTAGTGCCGGAGAATGAGGCTTCTCTGATGGACTGTTCCGCAACAATAGGGGGGGTCGTTGGTGCGCCGGCTCACGGCGCTAGATGCGCTGAAACCTTTTACGCATGCGCGGAGCGAGCTTTGTCGACCAGTCACAGCGCTCGTTGGCATGTATGCGGTCCCAGTCATTATTAAATGTTTAACTTGCTTTGTCAGTGCACTACCTATTTAATAAGTTGATTTTTGACCCGTTTATTACTTCTAACGTGGATCGGTGGCTGAATTCAGGATCATTGAAGAAGGGTGCAGTTTCTCCATCGCCTTCTCAACAAGGGAAGTTTCCAGTTGAAATGAATGAGGAAGGACGACGACCAAAGGAAGAACAATGACAAGAAGCTTCACAGCCGGATTTATTATGTGAAAACGCTGCAAGTACTCCATTGGTTGCGATATCCTGTGGAAGCGGAATAACCAAGAAGCGTAAGTACAACGAAAGCTATTTAGAAATGGGCTTTATGGAGACAAAGGAGGGTAAAGCTCAGTGTGTAATTTGTGCGCGAGTCCTTCCGAACAGTTCAATGGTTCCAGTGAAATTGCGCAGTGATTCTGAAGGTACTCACCCGGATTTCCAGGCTAAAGACATCGATGTTTTCAAAAGGAAGAGTGCTGAACTAGCTGCTTCTCAGCATTGCATGAAATCTCATGCAAAGACAATTAATAAAAATTCATTAAAAGTTTCTTTCTTTGTTAGTTATCGAGTGGCTAAAACAGGCAAAGCTCATACCATTGCAGAAAATCTCATAAAGCCGTGTGTTAATGATATTGTTTCTTGCATGCTATACGAAAAGGCAGTAAAGCTTGTATCTTCGGTGCCATTATAAAACAATACTGTCAAGATATGCACTGTTGACATGTCAAATGATGTGAAAAGACACTCTTGTTTCTCGCATCCAACACAATTCATTTTCTCTGCAGATAGACGAATCCACTGATGTTGCAGGATTAGCGATTTTATTGGCTTTTGTCCGTTATGGATATTCTGGATGCTTTGAGGAGGACCTCTTATTGTGCAGACCACTACCCGCCAACACAACAGCTGCTAAAATATTCTGTCTATTCTCTGTTGGATGATTTTAAGGACTAACGAAGTTTCATGGTCTAATTGCATAGATGTGTGCACAGATGGTGCAAAAGCTATGACGGATCCTACAGTCAGAGCAATAACGAAAATAAAAGAAAACGCCAAGAATTGCAGAAGTAGTCATTGTGCTCTCCATAGATACGCTTCAGCTACGAAACAAATGCCTGTTTCGTTCAAGAAAGTTTTAGACGAATCCATTCAAATCATTAACTACACAAAATCAAGGCCGTTGAAGTCAAGACTTTTCACAATACTGTGTGAAGATATGGGAAGCCTTCATCGTTCCCTGCTTCTCCACACAGAAGTGAGGTGGCTCTCACGTGGGAATGCGCTCTCTCGGTTGTACGAATTAAGTTGGAGCATAACACCAAATTAGCAGACCTTATTAATGACGAAAATTGGCAGTGTATACTTGCCTATTTGTCAGATATTTTCTCCAAAATGAACGAAATGAATATTTCACTCCAAGGGCAAAGTGAAACAAAGGTTACTGCTATTGGCAAAGTTCGAGTATTCAAGAAGAAAGTCAATTTTTGGGCAGAGAGTGTCGAGGAGGGGGAGGTCGAGTGTTTCCTCTTCTCAAGGAGTTTTTGAAAAACAAGACATTGGCACTTCGGAAGAATTTGTTTCATCAAATTCTGGAACATCTCTGAAGATTGATGTCATTGTTAAGAGCATTATTTCCCAACAGCTTAAGATGAGAAGCTGCAGAAATACGGATGGATGGTCAACCCATTCACTGTATCCAAAAAGCCGAACATACTATCATCAAATGAATATGAGTTGTTGAAATAAATTCCCACAGACCCTACTTTTAAATCAAATTTTGACATTTACTGTTACACTTTCGGATCCGTTTGGATAACAAGAAATTCTACCCCCTTGTTGAAAAGGCAAAACGTGTACTTCTTCCGTTTGCCACAACATACATGTGTGAATCTGGATTCTCGATCTATGCTGCCCACAAAACTAAGTACTGAAGCTGAATAGATGCAGAACCAGACATCCGTCTCCAGTTGTCAAAACTGAACCCAACTTTTCAAAATTGTGTCAGCAGAAGCACCCCCAACCATCACATTAGGATTCCATTATTATTCCTACAGACTCATCTATAGTAAAGAAGAAAGCATTTTTCTTCGTAAATGCTCAGTGAACGTACCTGAACTATAACTCTATAGGAATTTTGTTTCTGTCTTCTATCATTTACAAAATAATTATTAATTGAATTCTGTTGGCATTCACATTTTTGTTACAAAAATTAAAATGATCTCTAAAGCTAATTTCTTTTCTTTATAATATATTCCGTCCTCTCAGTTAAACATATGGCCTGCCTATACTTCAATTACAATTACTTGCTATTACTCTGACACTATATTGTGGCAACTTGCTGCGAGCATAAACAAATGAGGACTTTTCACGTGCCACCTTGTAAAAGGTAAACCTCCTCTGCCAGAATTGTTTCCTTTGAGAAAAAAAGTCTTACACTCTGTGAAATGCTTTGTCCTCTTATATAGAAATAAGACAGTCAGTCTGTTTGTCTTCCTAATTTGTTTACAGTCGAGGCTGACTGCCACGATATAGTGTCCAAGTAGTAGTTGAACTTGTCAGCTGTGTCTAAACTGTTGCCACGCCGCCTGCCAGTTTCCAGTTACCAACTGACAGTACACTATTGCAATGCCGCCTGCTAGCTGCCGGCTACGGACTGACAGCTGGCGTTCAGTAGATACGCAAGACGATAAATAACTAGACTTTGTGAGCTGTTTACATGGGCACGAAAATCTATTGTGGAATTGGAAAACGAATTTACAAAAGCAGATTTCCAGAATCGATTTTGAAGTGTTTACCTGACCAACCAAAAGCGGAACTGGAACATAGGCTTACGAAATCCGGTTTTGGAAACACATGTAAACTGGGTGAATGTATTCCCACACATTGCACAACAGATGTCACAATAGTCCTTTAAAGGCAACTCCTTGGCCTCTTTTCTTTCGTGATGAGTTTGTATCCCGAATCATGCGTCTGCCTCTTTTCTTCACAGCCGCGCGGAATGGCAGCGTAGTCTAAGACGCCATGTACATACATTTGAACATTTTTCTTCGGATTTCACGAAAAACCACACACACACACACACACACACACACACACGACTGTTACGAAATATGCATGCTCCTTACACAACAGTAGCCAAACAGTGGAAGTGAACAGATCACACGCGGCAGCTTGTCAACAGCGAACAGTTTGGATGTGACGTAGATTGCTCTTGGAGGAAGGCAGCTCCAATGTGTGAATTGCCAATCACCAAGTAATTTTAATAAGGCTATAATGTGTTGAACAAAGGGAGTAAATCCACTAGTAAGTGTCTGGATGCAGTGGAAATTCAAATTGGATCGTTAATTTCAAGTTGTTTTCATTCATCTCTAAACCAAAGACTATTGATATTTCGGGGGGGGGGGGGGGGAGGCTCATTGGGAACATGGCGCTTGCATTAAGAAGTATTCAGTTCCCATGGGTTTCGCTCTGAAATTTAAAGTTACTGTGCTCTTGACTGACTAGGGGTCCGCCATGGATTTTCGACTGAAGAAGGGGTCCGCCAGCTGAAAAGGATGGGAAGCCCTGATTTTTGGCAAATATGAAGGTAATGCTACAGCTGCAGTTAACGAATATCGCGTACGTTATCCAACTCCGAAGGGTCCGAATGGACGAACCATTAGCGGGGTGTTTCGAATGTTACGGGAGACAGGTTCTCTACTTAGCGTTCATAATCAGTACGAACGCTCGATACGTGAAGACGATGATGAGGATATTATGGATGCTGTTCAACATAGCCCGGGTATCAGGACACTGAAGTGCAATAATCCGTATCCTTACCATGAACAAAAAGTGCATCATTTACACCCGGGAGATCCTGCCCTTCGCTTGGAGTTGTGCAACTGGTTAAATGGTTCAAATGGCTCTGAGCACTATGGGACTTAACATCCGTGGTCATCAGTCCCGCAGAACTTAGAACTACTTAAACCTAACTAACCAAGTACATCACACACATCCATGCCCGAGGTAGGATTCGAACCTGCGACCGTAGCAGTCGCGTGGTTCCGGACTGCGCGCCTAGAACCGCTCGGCCACTCCGGCCGGTGCAACGCAATTTCCAGGAGATATTTAGCATAAATGTGTGGTGTGGTATAAACAATACACTCTTTATTGGATCATTCACTTTCCTAGGACATATAACTGGCGAGACGTACTTAGAATTCCTTCAGGAACAAATGCCCCGCTTGCTCGAAGATGTTCCATTTGCTACGCGATTGCAAATGTGTTTTCAACAAGACGGCGCGCCTCCACATTCGCCAACGCCGTTACCACACATTTAAATGAACATTTTTCCCACAATTGGATTGGTCGTGGTGCTACACGTCTGTGGCCAATCAGATTTCCCGACTTAACACTAATCGATTTTCGTGTACGCAGATGGATGAGACATAGTTTATGAGGACAAAGTCAATACACGTGAGGCATTACTTGCTAGCATTCTGAACGCATTAGACGAAATTAACAACAACCCTGTGAAACTGGAACGAGAAATAAGATCTGTTCATACATGTGCAGCTAAATGTATCGAACATGGTGGAGACATGTTTGAACATTTGTTGTGAATGTATTGTAAAACTGTATGTACACTGTTCAACTTCCATAACACTGAGCATTGTTTCTTACGGTTTAACATGAGTTCACGTGTGCTATAGTATTAATAAAAGATTATCTGACACATTGATACAGTTTCAGTTAACGTTATTACCATCATTTTTCCAAAATTATATTCTCTACAACTTCTGTTGAAAACTTTGTGCAATTGTATGGAATTTAAAAAACAAATTGGGCCAAGTAGTTAATAAATTAAAAATTTTAAGAGATTACTTCTTTGCTTCTCTGGATGTTCTGGAAAACAACTGCTGATACACAACTGATACATGTTTTATTAGATTCGCCAGATCAATAACAACAAAATAAATGGAAATCCTCCTTTACTTTAACATTGTACAGTTTTGCGATGGCTTCGTATTGCCGAAGTTACTAAATTTCATGCAAAAACTTTTATTAGCCGTAACGAAACATTTTCGGACCTATGTTTATATGAACTTTTTTCTTTAGTTTTACTTGTAGAATAATATATTAAAATATTTGTATATCTTCGCGAATCACCCTGTGTAATGGCATTTAGGTACAGTTCATTTAGATTACGGGTGTATCTGATCCTACGTCCAACCGCTTTTGCGTCTAACATCGGACCAAAGATTTTCCTTGGCAATTTTGTGGCAAATACGAGACTTTAACGAAAGCCTTGCTATCGAACAGTCCACGTCTCTCAGCCACGTAACACTGCAGGGCGGATCAAGGTTTTATAAAGCTCCATCACCAGCCGTCTCGAGAGACGTCTGGACCGAAGCAGTTGGGTTAGGCAGCAGAAGTATCGGTTTCGCGCATGGATCCTGGTGCCGATCTCAACTTCGCACGACGAGTTCTCTGTGAAAAGCGCTCCAAAGTATTCAGATTCGCAGTGTCTCTTGTAGGACCGGCCTCCCAACTGCACTGACTGTAGTTGGCCAGCATCTTGGCCTCGTCGACAAATCAAAACTTTTAAATCTAACCTAACTAAATTCGAGATTATTACTAGCAATCCAACTGCGATTCTAGCAGCAGAAATTATTACAGTAAAATTTGAAACAGCGAAGCTGATTCAGATACCTGTACCACTAAGATAGCTATGGTAAGCAACTGTACCCAGCTGGATGAGGATTTTTTTAGGCTTCACTTGGGTGGAAGCAGAATTACGACGTGTGGAACGGTTTTGGAAATACTGACGTCAAGAACTTAACTGAATCACGTTGTATAGTGAACCGCCCCGGCTTCCCACAGGCAGCACTAAGTTCCAAGTACCAAGTAACAAGTGGTACTAAGTACCAATTCGTTATAATTAAAGCGCAGCTACTCACAGGCGTCCAATGTGAGCTGCAATTATTGCATGTCAGAAAAATTTGGTAGATATGGTAATGCGTTAATGCGGAACCGATTGACGCAGAAAAAAATTCCGGTTTTGTTTACCAGGTGCAAATCCAGCGCCGCACAGCATTTCGTCGACGTCTCGAGTCCTCATATTGAACAAATTTTGTAAGCAACGGTTAATAATAAAACTTTTCTCAATTGTTTGACATTACCTGACCAGGTCCCGTTCTTAATCTATGACGTATTGGAAACATTTCTATACGTCCTTCTTGCATTCCATACTGGACCTCTGTGAATAGCTGCACCTTAATTATAACCACTCGGTACCTACGGCAGGACGAAATGTCTAGTATATCTCTAATAAAGTATACACACAAACCTTCCTGGTGAAGTACTGTATTTGTTGGTGAAAACCGTTTCAGAATCCCTACAGTAGTTTCTGGGATTAGCCTCCACACACAGACAGAAAAACGCTATAGGGAACTTTAATTTACGATACGTAAATAAGAAGAAGATGTTTAGGTTTCGAGAATAATAACTTCGCATGGCTCAATGCATAGCGTTTCTGGTGAGTGCACAGGTGATTCTCGTTATCAAGAAGGTTGGTGGAATAACTGCTCAAAATTGTAAGTTGTAATGGGACACCATTTTCTAACACAGCCTTTTCTCTTATAGAAATAGGTAACACCAAACGATATTTAGGTTATAGGTTATAGCTTAAAATTATCTCAGCTGTTTCACTAAAAGAATTTCATATACACTCCTGGAAATTGAAATAAGAACACCGTGAATTCATTGTCCCAGGAAGGGGAAACTTTATTGACACATTCCTGGGGTCAGATACATCACATGATCACACTGACAGAACCACAGGCACATAGACACAGGCAACAGAGCATGCGCAATGTCGGCACTAGTACAGTGTATATCCACCTTTCGCAGCAATGCAGGCTGCTATTCTCCCATGGAGACGATCGTAGAGATGCTGGATGTAGTCCTGTGGAACGGCTTGCCATGCCATTTCCACCTGGCGCCTCAGTTGGACCAGCGTTCGTGCTGGACGTGCAGACCGCGTGAGACGACGTTTCATCCAGTCCCAAACATGCTCAATGGGGGACAGATCCGGAGATCTTCCTGGCCAGGGTAGTTGATTTACACCTTCTAGAGCACGTTGGGTGGCACGGGATACATGCGGACGTGCATTGTCCTGTTGGAACAGCAAGTTCCCTTGCCGGTCTAGGAATGGTAGAACGATGGGTTCGATGACGGTTTGGATGTACCGTGCACTATTCAGTGTCCCCTCGACGATCACCAGTGGTGTACGGCCAGTGTAGGAGATCGCTCCCCACACCATGATGCCGGGTGTTGGCCCTGTGTGCCTCGGTCGTATGCAGTCCTGATTGTGGCGCTCACCTGCACGGCGCCAAACACGCATACGACCATCATTGGCACCAAGGCAGAAGCGACTCTCATCGCTGAAGACGACACGTCTCCATTCGTCCCTCCATTCACGCCTGTCGCGACACCACTGGAGGCGAGCTGCACGATGTTGGGGCGTGAGCGGAAGACGGCCTAACGGTGTGCGGGACCGTAGCCCAGCTTCATGGAGACGGTTGCGAATGGTCCTCGCCGATACCCCAGGAGCAACAGTGTCCCTAATTTGCTGGGAAGTGGCGGTGCGGTCCCCTACGGCACTGCGTAGGATCCTACGGTCTTGGCGTGCATCCGTGCGTCGCTGCGGTCCGGTCCCAGGTCGACGGGCACGTGCACCTTCCGCCGACCACTGGCGACAACATCGATGTACTGTGGAGACCTCACGCCCCACGTGTTGAGCAATTCGGCGGTACGTCCACCCGGCCTCCCGCATGCCCACTATACGCCCTCGCTCTAAGTCCGTCAACTGCACATACGGTTCACGTCCACGCTGTCGCGGCATGCTACCAGTGTTAAAGACTGCGATGGAGCTCCGTATGCCACGGCAAACTGGCTGACACTGACGGCGGCGGTGCACAAATGCTGCGCAGCTAGCGCCATTCGACGGCCAACACCGCAGTTCCTGGTGTGTCCGCTGTGCCGTGCGTGTGATCATTGCTTGTACAGCCCTCTCGCAGTGTCCGGAGCAAGTATGGTGGGTCTGACACACCGGTGTCAATGTGTTCTTTTTTCCATTTCCAGGAGTGTAATTTTGAATACGATGTATTATATTTCAGGCTAAAATGTATAAAAAGGAATTAATTTGTTAGTACTCTGTACGTACAGTTAAAATTACTCTTCTTTTAAAAATATTTGAAATTACGTAATATCTGGCATACTTAAAATTCCTATTATTAATTGCACAATCCAACGCTAATTATTAAGTTTATTCCTGGATTCGTTTACAAAATAATGATATAACTTGGTGATGATTCTTCTTTTGTCAACAACGTTTGTAAACTCCTTTTTTTTTGTAAACTCTTCGCAATATTGTGAGTACCGCAGAATTTAAGAGAGTATTTGTATGATTGACACTAACAACGTAATTTGTGGCGTTATATAAATGGATATTGTAAAGTTGGTATGATATTGAAAAATGTGACAAAAAATAAAACTCAGCAGTAAAACAGGCAAATTTTCAAACATTATTCAGATCAACAGGAAACTACAAAATCAAAATTTCAGTCTCAAGAATGTATCCCTATACACTACAGTCAACAACAAGAGAAAATGGCGATAAGTAAAAAGTTTTTCATTTGTATTTCTTACGCATCTCGAAGCTATCCATACTTTAGAAGAGACAGGAAATATTAATGTTGATGTGTGGGAGGGTGAGATTGCAAGGTTAATTTCAGTCATATCGGTCTGTTACAGAATTTTTGAACATGTTTCGTGCTTCTTATTTAGACACAGCTGTAAACCGAAAATGTCTCCTGCAGGGACCAACACGAATAGCGCGTACATAGAAACGCTTTTCGCTTTGTTCGGCCGCGATAGCCTGAAGGCAGTAGCTACTGGCGTCCAGGTTCATGACATATCCCTTAACTCCGATGAAGGTGTTCAGCGTAGCTCCATACCGTCACCTAACGGACCAAGTGCGAGTTGTACGGAACATCACACCACCTTTGTAACGGGACTGAAAAATTCCTTGCAGAACGAATACAGTGTGTTATTCTCAACGGAGAGAAATCTTCAGGCGTAATTTCGGATGTACCCCCCCTTAAACAATCAATTTTACACTCTCAGCGGGACTTCTAATGATGCAAGTACAACGAAGACTCGCTCACGTGAACATTACCTCATTACCCAATGAATTTAAATTCGGTTAACTACACTCGACTCTACGGCCGTCTTGCTTACAGTAAAACCTGGAAGACTTATCGGAAATTCACGCCAGCTCCGAGCCGTGCATACCCATGACGATAAGACTGCATCTTGATTGCGATACTCGGTCCTACCGTTGTTCTAAAGTTCACCACAGTTCCAGTCACACTTCATATCACACAATCAAAATCACTGCCTCACGTACGCTTTCACTGGCGTATTAAATTGCAGGATAACGTGTCGCTACTCAACTGCTGTTCCAGACACTAGGAGCAGTGCCTGGAAAGCCATTTGTACTGTATGAGTACATACTGATCGAATAAAGTTAGCATTTCATAGGAGCGGTCAGATACGTGGCTGTTCATTTTGAGGGTCACAGAGCGACTCTCTAAAGCGAAAGCTCCAACGGCAAACTAGCAGTTCCCTCGACTTTAATCGTATCCCCGCGCCGGTGGTTAATCACGTCTTTACGCATTTTATCAACTAATGAAAGAAAATAGCATGTAAGAGAGGGGATCGTTTTCTTAAGCCCTGTCCTCAATTGCATGTTTCAGATTACATTTAAAATACCGGGTGATCAAAAAGTCAGTATAAATTTGAAAACTGAATAAATCACGGAATAATGTAGATATAGAGGTACAAATTCACACACATGCTTGGAATGATATGGGGTTTTATTAGAACCAAAAAAATACAAAAGTTCAAAAAATGTCCGACAGATGGCGCCTCATCTGATCAGAATAGCAATAATTAGCATAACAAAGTAAGACAAAGCAAAGATGAAATGCTCAAAATGTTCACCATCATTCCTCAACAATAGCTGTAGTCGAGAAATAATGTTGTGAAGAGTACTGTAAAGCATGTCCGGAATTATGATGAGGCAATGGCGTCGGATGTTGTCTTTCCCTAGAGATGTCAGTCGATCACGAAACACTTTCGAATTCAGGTAACCCAAAGCCAATAATCGCACGGACTGAGGTCTGGGGACTTGGAAGGCCAAGCATGACGAAAGTGGCGGCTGAGCACATGATCATCACCAAACGACGCGCGCAAGAGATCTTTCACGCGTCTAGCAATACGGGGTGGAGCGCCATCCTGCATAAACATCGTACGTTCCAGCAGGTGTTTATCAGCCAGGCTGGGGATGATGCGATTCTTTAACATATCGGTGTACCTCTCACCCGTCACGGTAGCAGTTTTGCTGTCCAGCGCCATCTGACGGACATTTTGTGAACTTCGTTTTTTTTTGGGTTCTAATAAAGCCCCATGTCATTCCAAGCATGTGTGTCAATTTTTACCTCTCTATCTACATTATTCGGTGGTTTATTAAGTTTTCAAATTTATACTGACTTTTTGAGCACCCGGTATATTTTTCTTTACCTGAAGGGTTAAGAAAAATTGGGACTGTTTTCTCTCGACGATGATATCTCACCAAGGAAGTTCTACAGGGGGTGGGAGGGGGGGGGGGATGAAATGGTTCCGGAAGGTACTACAAACCTATAATTTTCCGGCGCAAGTGGCACTCCAATCTACATGCGGCCACGTCAACCAGAGCACATTTCCGCTCAAGATGACTCAAAGCCTTCCAGTCGTATGCCGATCGTTCGACGTACGCCTTCTGCATACTGTCATTTACCTTTACTTTGTTAATAATGAAAATATAATAATTCACGTCACCTTGTGGGGGGCGTGAATTACATTGGTTTAAATTTGCCTGAATTCCTTACGTAATTATTATTATTATTATTATTATTATTATTATTATTATTATTATTATTATTAAAATTACTATCGAAGCCTTCAAATAAAACTGCAAAATAGAATGGGTGTATTTCTACAGTACTACGTAACGTAGTTGCTACGTTACACACTGCCAAGTAACATAGCTCGTCGAAACCTTTAACATACATAGAAAGAACTGCTACAGCATGGTACACATGGTGACTGAAAGAAATACGCCATCAGGCGAACAAAAATGACACATTCTAAGACAATAAATACGGTGAAGCCACCGTGTTTCACGATCATACCCTGGACGTCATAAAAGGCGCGACATGGCACTTAATAGGATGTGTGACCACCACAGACGGCATTTCATTCTCTGTAACTTACTAAAAACCTGACCACAAGGTTGGTAAGGGGCTTGTGATAGTGTGTTCCAATCCGACACATAGAAATATTAAAAACTGGAGATACAGTAGCTGCAATTGAGATGATCAGCTCTGTCACTCTTCGACAATGAGAACTATTGCTGTGACTATGGAATGAGATGCCTTAGGTCAAGTGTAGGCATCGGTTAATGAAAGAGCATGTTGGCTAGGATATAGGGGTATTTGAGCAGTACGCCACTGATTCTTTTATTAAACACCATATGCTTCCGGACACGCACTCCTGTGACTCTGGCCGATTAAATGGAAGAGAAAGAAATTAGTAAACAGATGTTTATAATATCTGTGGGGATTGGACATGCATCCTGATCTCCTTCTCCCACATGTCTCTGTCCATCTCCCACTCCCCCTCTCATTGCCCATCTTCTTTTCCTCACCACTCATCCCGTCCATCACCTCCCGCCCCTCTCTATCTTCTCCTTCCAGCCTCTCTCCCCCCACCTCCTCACCATGTAACTGCTCCTCTTAAGTGTGTATTCACGCAGAGTACGTATCAATGATACCGACCAGTTCAAATAATTATATGCTCCCCGACGTGTTCTTTTCTATACAGGGTGGGTCATTGATAGTGACCGGGCTAAATACCTCACGAAATAACCATGAAACGAAAAAACTACAAAGAACGAAACTCGTCTACCTTGAAGGCGGAAACTAGATGGCGCTGCCATAGGTCAAACGCATATCAACTGCGATTTTTTTAAATAGGAACCCCCATTTTTAATTACATATTCGTGTAGTACGTAAAGAAATATGAATGTTTCAGTTCGACCACTTTTTTCGCTTTGTGATAGTTGGCGCTGTAATAGTCACACACGTATAAGTACGTGGTATCACGTAACATTCTGCCAGTGCGGACGGTATTTGCTTCGTGATACATTACCCGTGTTAAAATGGACTGTATACCAATTGCGGAAAAGGTCGGTATCGTGTTGGTATTTGGCTGTTGTCATCAAAATGCCCACCGGGCGTGTGCTATGTATGCTGCTCGCTATCCTGGACGACATCATCCAAGTGTCCGGACCGTTCGCCGGATAGTTACGTTATTTAAGGCAACAGGAAGAGTTCAGCCACATGTGAAACGTCAGCCACGACCTGCAACAAATGATGATGTCCAAGTAGGTGTTTTAGCTGCTGTCACGGCTAATCCGCACATTAGTAGCAGACAAACTGCGCGAGAATCGGGAATCTCAAAAACGACGGTGCTGAGAATGCTACATCAACATCTATTGCACCCGTACCATATTTCTATGCACCAGGAATTGTATGGCGACGACTTTGAACGTCGTGTACAGTTCTGCCACTGGGAACAAGAGAAATTACGGGACGATGACAGATCTTTTGCACGCGTTCTATGTAGCCACGAAGCGTCATTCACCAACAGCTGTAACGTAAACTGGCATAATATACACTATTGGGCAACGGAAAATCCACGATGGCTGCGACAAGTGGAACATCAGCGACCTTGGCGGATTAATGTATGGTGCGGCATTATGGGAGGAAGGATAATTGGCCCCCATTTTATCGATGGCAATCTAAATGCTGCATTGTATGCTGATTTCCTACGTAATGTTCTACCGGTGTTACTACAAGATGTTTCACTGCGTGACAGAATGGCGATGCACTTCCAACATGATGGATTTCCGGCACATAGCTCGCTTGCGGTTGAAGCGGTACTGAATAATAAATTTCATGACAGGTGGAACGGTCGCCGAAGCACCATACCGTGGCCCGCAAGTTCACCGGATCTGACGTCCCAGGATTTCTTTTTGTGGGAAAAAGTCGAAAGATATTTGCTATCGTGATCCAACGACAACGCCTGACAACATGCGTCAGCGCATTGTCAACGCATGTGCGAACATTAAGGAAGGCGAACTACTCGCTGTTGAGAGGAATGTCGTTACACGTATTGCCAAATACATTGAGGTTGACGGACATCATTTTGAGCATTTATTGCATTAATGTGGTATTTACAGGTAATCACGCTGTAAGAGCATGCGTTCTCAGAAATGATAAGTTCACAAAGGTACAAGTATCACAATGGAACAACCGAAATAAAATGTTCAAACGTACGTATGTTATGTTCTGTATTTTAATTTAAAAAACCTACCTGTTACCAACAGTCGGTCTAAAATTGTGAGCCATATGTTTGCCACTATTACAGTGACATCTATCACAAAGCGAAAAAAGTGGTCCAACTAAAACATTCATATTTCTTTATGTACTGCACGAATATGTAATAAAAATGGGGGTTCCTATTTTTAAAAAAAACGTAGTTGATATCGGTTTGACCTATGGCAGCGCCATCTACGGGGCCAACCATAGCGCCATCTGGTTTCCCCCTTCAAGTTAGACGAGTTTCGTTCTTTGAAGCTTTTTCGTTTGACGCTTACTTCGTGAGATATTTGGAACGGTCACGATCAATGGACCACCCTGTATACTTGTTACTGTTCAAGTGATGCTATTCCAGTGGGACTTGAAATATGGACCTTGGATTTTGGAGCTTTTATTGGGTTTTGGGTACTATTTTATATTTTCTATTTTGCGTCCAAAGGAAGCGGCGTTACACCCCTCTCTCTGAATCTAGTCCTGTCCCCTCGCTCTATCCAACTCCTCCTATCCGCCTTCTACGTCAGTTTTCTCACACCTCTCTGTCAATCTGCTCTTCCCCTCCCCTCCCCCCCCCCCCCCCCCCGTCTCTCACCTTCAGCCTTCCTTATCGTTATTCTAAATTCAGATTCTGTAGTATTATTCTAATTGTAAGCCGATGAGCCGTAATAGCAACTTTCCCATTTGCTGAGCAAGTTTAGTAATTACATATAGCCTATGTCCATCGGAATGTTCATTAGAGTATTGCCTTTCTTGTTGTGGTCTCCAGTCCGAAGACTAGTTTGATCAGCTGTCCATATTACTCTATCTTGGGTAAGCCTTTTCATCTCCAAACAAACACTGTAACCTACGATGTTCTGAATCCCCTCACTGTATTCATCTCTCGGTCTTCCTCTGTGAATCTTACCCCGCACCCCTTCCCTCCAGTACTAAACTGGTGATTCCTTGATGTCTCATCATGTGTCCTATGAACTGATTCCTTCTCTTGGTCAAGTTGTGCCACAGACGTCTTGTCTGCCCAAATCTATTCAGTACCTCCCCATTAGTCACATGATCTACCCATTTAATGTTCAGCAGTCTTATGTAGCAATACATTTCAAAAGCCTCTATTCTCTTCTTGTCTACACTGTTTATCGTCCATGTTTCACTTCCATACATGGCTACACTCCATAAAATACTTTCAGAAAAGACTTCCTGACACTTAAATCTCTACAGGATGTTAGCCAATTTCTCTTCGTCAGAAACGCTCTTCTTGCCTTTGCCCATATACATTTTACATCCTCTCAACTCCGACCATCATCAAGTATTTTACATCCGAAATAGTAACACGCACGTACTTCTTTAAGTGTCTTGTTTCCTAATATAATACATTCACCATTACCTGCTTTAATTCGACTACATTCCAGTATCTTTGTTTTGCTTTTGTTGATGTTCATCTTATGCCCACCTTGCACGACACTGTCCATTCCGTTGAACTGCTCTTCCAAGTCCTTTTCTGTCTCTGAAAGAATTACAATGTCATCGGAAAAGCTCAAAGTCTTTTTTTTCTTCTCCCTGAACTTTAATTTCTTCTCAAAATTTTTCTTTATTTTCCTTTACTGCTTGCTCAGTGTACACACTGAATAACATTGGGGATAGGCTATAACTCTCTCACTCCCTTCTCAATCACTGCTTTCCTTTCATGCAAATTAACTCTTGTAACTGGCGTTAGGTTTCTCTGCAAGTTGTAAATAGGCTTTCTCTCCTTGTTTTTTACCCCTGCTACACCCAGAAGCTCAAAGAGAATATTCCAGTCGACATTTTCGAAAGCTTTCTCTAAGTCTACAAATGCTATAAACATATCTTTTCCGTTCCTTAACCTATCTTCTCAGATAAATCGTAGGGTCAATACTGACTCATGTGTTCCTAGATTTCTACAGGATCCAAACTGATCTTCTCGAAGGTCGGCCTCTACCAGTTTTTTCCATTGTTCCGTAAAGAATTCCTGTTAGTATTTTGCAACCATGACTTATTAAATTGATAGTTCGGTAATCTTCACACCTGTCAGCACCTGCTTAGAATTACTACATTCTCTTGAAGCCTGAGAGCGTTCAGCCTGTCTCATAAATCTTGTACCCCAGATGGAAGAGTTTTGTCATGGCTGGCTTTCCCAACGCTATCAATATGTCTGACGGAAATTCCTCTACTCCCAGGGCCTTCTTTAGGCTTAGGTCTTTCGGTTCTGCCAAATTCTTCTCGCAGTACCTTGTCTCTTATGTCCTCTTCACCCGCGTCCTTTGCCGGCCGCGGTGGCCGTGCGGTTCTAGGCGCTGCTGTCCGGATCCGCGGGACTGCTACGGTCGCAGGTTCGAATCCTGCCTCGGGCACGGATGTGTGTGATGTCCTTAGGTTAGTTAGGTTTAAGTAGTTCTAAGTTCTAGGGCACTGATGACCTAAGATGTTAAGTCCCATAGTGCTCAGAGCCATTTGAACCATTTGAACCCGCGTCCTTTCCAATATCTATAATATTGCATACGAGTTGTTCTCACTTCTGTAGATGGTTCAAATGGCTCTGAGCACTATGCGACTTAACTTCTGATGTCGTCAGTCGCCTAGAACTTAGAACTAATTAAATCTATCTAACCTAAGGACATCACACACATCCATGCCCGGGGCAGGATTGGAACCTGCGACCGGAGTGGTCGCTCGACTCCAGACTGTAGCGCCTAGAACCGCACGGCCACTCCGGCCGACTCACTTCTGTAGATCCTTTACATACTCCTTCAACCTTCCAGCTTACCCTGCGTCGCTTAGAACTGGTTTTCTTTCCTATCTTGATATTCATGTAGCTGTTTCTTTTTTCACCAAACGCCTCTTTAATTTTCCTTTTGGTAGTATCCATCCTGCCCCTAGTGATATATGCTTCTACATCCTTACATTTGGCCTTATAACTAGTTCTTATTTGATGCTCTCTTCCGTTCCTAATATCTCTTGAGCCCTGCCGATAATTTCTCCTTCCTCTCCTGTGAAAGGGGCTTCCGAAGCTTAGGGACTCTAGGTGATGAGGTCCAAGACTCTACCATAGCGCAACATTTGGAACGATCTTCTACCTCAAGATCAGAGATCTCAGCCGAATCCTAGTCCTTTAGTACTTCATTAAGCCACAATCTTCCAGTCTTGTAGTTTTAAACCAACGAGAAGATCTTCTTGGTAAGGCTATTGTTGTTCATTCGTTGTAGAACAACGCCCATAAAACTTGAGCCACCTACGTCGTATACTGGTGTTATCTGATCCTAACTGTTGATGCACTTCATCTGGGAGCAATCTCGGGCCATGAATTTTTCTGAGAATAGGTCTTTTGGCTTTCTCCAGGTCAGCCATTTTGCCTTTTCTGTTCATCAAGATGGTTTCTGCGGCATACATATTCGGAGATATATAATTTTGAACAAACAAGCATTTACATTTTTGTTTATGCAGATTTGGCCAGCGGCCTTGCCGCAGTGGTAAAACTGGTTCCCGTCAGATAACCCAAGTTAAGCGCTGTCGGGTTGAGCTAGCACTTGGATGGGTGACCATCCGGTCTGCCGAGCGCTGATGGCAAGCGGGGTGAAATCAGCCATTGTGAGGTAAACTGAGGAGATACTTGACTGAGAAGTAGCAGCTGTGGTCTTGAAAACCGACGTATGTCCTTCCATATCCGCATCCAGTGACGCCTATGGTCTGAGGATGACACGGCTTCCGGTCGGTACCGTTGGACCTTCATGGGCTGATTGAGCGCAATTATGTTATTTATAAAGATTTATTTTGGAATTCATGGACGTTAATGCATTCAAAGCAATCCTTTTAATAGAACGATGGGCTTAGGCCCACAAACAATTAACAAAGAAATGGTTGCAGCAAACTTTTAAAGCAGTGTTAAGACGGTCCTTTAAGAGTTACTAATGTAACGGGCAAACCACATGTGCAACATACCTCAACAAATGAGGCAACGAATTAGGAAGCTCTTAGCCACATTAAATAAAGCTCCATTTATTTGCATTGTACCCCAGGAAGCATCCAGTTAGTTAAAATCAATTTTGAAATAACATGCTGCTCCGTAGACAATTTGGAGCAAGAGTGGACGGCCTACGACCACTACTTACTCTCCACTGCTTTAGCCATTAAAAGATTAAATATTAGCCCAACGCTCAGGAAATTAATAGCATTAATATGAATACAAAACACGGAATAACAAAAATATTCATAAATACAATATCTTGCGGAATCAAAACCCGACACTGTACTTTACCCAGCTATACAGATAATGATTCAAGGACACACATTCACGAAAATGGCGTATGTTGTGTAACGCCTGGCCGAAGTAATATTTTCCCGTAACCACTTGTGTCATCCGCCTGCGTGTCATGCCGAGTACCAAATTAATATAATGCTCAGAAATACTAGACAGTTTCGACAGCAAACAGGGGAGCACAATTAATTTACGACTAGTAAAGCAAGTTAATTACAGCCACTTGGGCGAACAAATGGCTGCAACTGACGGTGAGATAGATTGACAGTTAAGCAAATCACGACCACACTGGTCAATAGCTCATCAATACAAAAGAGGATGAGTATTTACAGCTCAGTATTGACAGATCTCAGTGGTATCTAAATATTATCTGAGCGCAACGTGCAAAACCGAGTTTTAATCAGTGAACTTGAAGAAACTTACAAGCTGAGGCCACGACTTTCGGATCACGGATTTACTTGAGACTTTGTACACATGTAATAGTCCATTAGGACAACATGACGTTGCAACGTAACCTTCCAGTACTAGTGGTGGTAAAACTCTAAGTAGGAAGATTACCGTCGCTTTGTCATGTCCTACAGGTCCTGCAAGCTACCGTCTCTAGTAAATGGTCTCTTAAATTCGTGTGGTCCACGGAATTACTGGCCTCTGCAAGTTATTGCCGGGTATTAATAGTTTCTAGCGGAGAGTTTCAAACAACGTGTAAAAATTTGAACGCAACTGATAACGCAATATTTCTTTGAACCACTACAGAAGGCTTAATAAGCAGTATTAGCTTTTATTTGCTTTCATGACCCAGAATTCGACTGAGGAACTGACTTTCACCTATTCTTTACGATAGCCGGAGCACATAATCAGTCGAGGGTAGCGATTAATTGATATTTATTCAGTTCCGATGGTATTTCAACATCTAGTCGAGTTTCTCTTGCAATATACATCACCAAAACTGGTCTCTGTAGTTAACATGGATCAGTTTCACCACGTAATTATAGAATGGGACAGGGGAGCGCAGACCTTGCTTCAATGTAATTTTATACAACGCACAATTATACCTAAACCCATGTTTATTACATTCAATGGCTAGAGGTGACTCAGAACAAGTTCAGCAAAGACACTACAAGAAAAACTATGTCAGGGTGGAAGAGTGTTTCGCAAGTCTTTATCAAATCAATGGACATTGAAATCTGATACTTTTCCTAGTGGCACGTGTTTAAACCATGTATGTTTCTTAACGCTCAACTACACCAACAAATCAAATAGTTATGGGGGATCACAAGAAACATCATCACTTGAATTCTATTCAACACACGTGGCCACGTTTCGATAGCCAACAGAAATCGAGAAAAATACGGACACACAAGATTATTCATTCCTTATTTTACACTCACCGACAATCGTATGATTATTCATCGTGTACAAGACATTTTCAACTACAATTTATCAGTGTGGTGGTTGCACCAACCGATCACGAGGTGAGAAAGCAAGTTCACAAAGAAAAAATATGGAAAATAAATAAAAATCACCCAAAAAAAGGTGCTACAGAAGAATGCTGAAGATTAGATGGGTAGATCACATAACTAATGAGGAAGTATTGAATAGGATTGGGGAGAAGAGAAGTTTGTGGCACAACCTGACCAGAAGAAGGGATCGGTTGGTAGGACATGTTCTGAGGCATCAAGGGATCACCAATTTAGTATTGGAGGGCAGCGTGGAGGGTAAAAATCGTAGGGGGAGACCAAGAGATGAATACACTAAGCAGATTCAGAAGGATGTAGGTTGCAGTAGGTACTGGGAGATGAAGAAGCTTGCACATGATAGAGTAGCATGGAGAGCTGCATCAAACCAGTCTCGGGACTGAAGACCGCAACAACAACAACAACACCCAAAATGTTACTGTAAATGAAGGAGCAGATTAAAATACATTGAATGAGTGAATTTCCGTTAAGCACAGAGCAATAATAGGACCGTGAGCTTAAGGCCCATAGTGCGTGCCCTGACCAAGGCACAAACGCAAAGTTCTACTGAAATTCGAATAAATTACGAAAATAAAAGTGGATATCTCGCACCTGATATCAACATCTGGACTACAATCCCGATCAGATTTCAGACAATCGAATACCTTTGTTAACATTACCAAAACGAGAGCTGCATCTTCATGTCTGTCCAGCGCCACGACCCAGGAACAAGTGCTCCACCGGACACCTCGCCTAACCGTTCTTCGTTCAATCGTTCAAAAGGTGATGGAGGGGATGGTTCGCCAACCTAACAGAGCCCATCCTTTGACTTGCCCACCATCTTTGACAAACTTCTTCACGTTTGGGAGGTTGGTACTATCCTACCACAGAACGACTCTACACATGCAATGCTAAGACCTCTGACCAGAGCTTTCCGCTCCATCACGTACTATATCATTCATACAGTCCAACGTCCATAAGGGGAAGGATACATGGATACATGGCACACATGAAATAAAATGAATAAATAAACACCACTTGGTCCATTCTGTTCTGTCTGTCTTACACGGAATTCGCTTCTGCAGAGTCAAAACACTATGGCTATAGTTCCCCTGTACGGGAATTTATTGGAAAAACATGGAACGGGACAACAAGTTCGGTTTCAATGTGCTCGTAGTA
Organism: Schistocerca cancellata; assembly: GCF_023864275.1. Taxonomy (NCBI): domain Eukaryota; kingdom Metazoa; phylum Arthropoda; class Insecta; order Orthoptera; family Acrididae; genus Schistocerca; species Schistocerca cancellata. The sequence continues at coordinate 109,069,482 of NC_064634.1, forward strand.
AGGCGTACTGCTTAGGCGCTTTCGAGAAAATCACAAGAGGACTTTTTTCGCCGCTCCGTAATGGCTGGATCGAGTCCCGCCCATGTTTCCTTTTAATTTATATATTTTTTTCAACACTAGTCATTTTTTCGTAGATATTACATTTGAAAGGCAATATGATGAAAAGACACGTACTTTATTTCCAATCACATCTCGCTGTTTGCTAATTTTAATTAACAATGCAAATATCATATTTACAACTATCATGAAGTAGACGACCGACTAAACGCAAATGTTTTCCTGAAAATGTATGCCTGTCATGATTCCTAAATCATTTCTACCTGCAAATAGGAAAGGTACCGAAAACTGCTTTGCACCAGGACGCTCCGACTTGCAGACAAAGATTTCAAAGAGGATGGACAGGCTTGGAAAGCCTAAGTCAGACATCGACAAATAGATATATAGTTAATTTTATTCAATATTACTCTGAATTACAATATGCCAGAATAAGAGGGTAATGTACGATTAATTGCCGGATGTGCTTTCGACATTACAAGTTCCAGGATGATATTTTTCATACAGATTGGTTCAAATGGCTCTGAGCACTATGGGACTCAACTGCTGTGATCATAAGTCCCCTAGAACTTAGAACTACTTAAACCTAACTAACCTAAGGACAGCACACAACACCCAGCCATCACGAGGCAGAGAAAATCCCTGACCCCGCCGGGAATCGAACGCGGAAACCCGGGCGTGGGAAGCGAGAACGCTACCGCACGACCACGAGATGCGGGCTTTTTCATACAGATATGGAAAACATAAATTAAGATGATTCCGTTTTGCCGCATGTCCAAGGAAACTTCAGAGATTCTAAGGAAAAAGAAGACGCGTTGACATTTTGGAAAATTTGTCCATCTTCCGACCGTTTGGATACAAACCGTACCAAACGCAAACATACTCGTAAATACTGGTGCCAAAAACTGGGGATAAACGATTGAATGTATTTTTATGGCATCTTCATGAGAAGCAATTTCTCGTTTGTTGTCAATTAAATAAGAACAAGTCTGAATGCGCATGAAATACTTTTTAGCTTGCCTATAGAAATAAAAGTCGCATAACATTCGTTGTAAACACAGAAACAACATGGAACAGATGTAAATACCGGTATCTTTTCATCATGTTACGTTCCAAATGTAAATGTAGTACGTACGAAATAATATGACTAGTGCCGGAAAAAAAAATTCAAATGGCTCTTAGCACTATTGGACTTAACATCTGAGGTCATCAGTCCCCTAGACTTAGAACTACTTAAGCCTAACTAATCTAAGGACATCACACACATCCATGCCCGAGGCAGGATTCGAAACTGCGACTGTAGCAGCAGCGCGATTCCAGACTGAAGCGCCAAGAACCACTCGGCCACAGCCGCCGGTGCTGAAAAAAATTAAGAGGAATGAGAAGGATTTGAACCAGCCATCCACCAGTTACGGAGTCTGAACGCTAACCATGACAACCAGCTTGTGCTCAGGGATGCAACGGAACGGTAGGTACATCATAGACGCGTAAAACTCCTCTTGTGATTTTTTCGAAATCGCGGAAGTTTGTACGCACTACTACTTGCTCAATATACTGATATGACAAAATTCGTGGGCACCTTCATATCGCGCCGGACCTGATCTTGCACAGCGTAGTGCAGCAACTCGACGTGGCATGGACTCAACGAGTCGTTGGAAGTCACGTAGAGAAATACTGAGCCATGCTACCTCTACACCCATTCATAATTGCGAAAATGTTGCCGTTGAAGAATTTCTGATCTCTCCACTACATCCCATAAATGTCCGCTGGGATTCAGGTCTGGCGATTTGGGTGGTCAAAGCATTCGCTTTAAATGTCCAGACTGTTCCTCAAACCAATCACGATCTGCTGTGGCCCAGTAGCATGGCGCATTGTCTTTCATAATAATTCCATCGTTTTTTGGGAACGTGGCGTCCATCAATGGCTGCAAATGGTCTCCAATTAGCCAGATAACCAGAGTACCCAGTGCATCCCACATAAACACCGCCCACACCATTATCGAGCCACCACCAACCTGCATATTGCGTTGTTGACATCTTGGGTCCACGGTTTCGTGGGGTCTGCGCCGCACTTGAACCCTACTATCGGCACTTACCAACTGAAATCGGGACTCACCTACCAGGCCACGGGTTCGAACCGGTATAGTCACGAGCCCAGGATTGGCACTACAGGCGATGTAGCAGTGTTAGCAAAGGTACTCGCCTCGTTCGTCTTGTGTCACAGCCCATTAACCCCAAATTTCGCCACGTTGTCTAAACGGATAGGTTTGTCGCTATTTCGTTCAGTGTTGCTTGTCTGCTAGCACTGACAAACCTACGCAAACGCCGCTGCTCTCGGTCGTTAAGTGAAGGCTGTCGACCACTGCTCTGTCCGTTGCGAGAGGCAATGCTTGAAATTTGGTATTCTCGTCACACTCTTGACGTTGTTGATCGCGAAATATTGAATTCCCTATTTCCGAAATGGAATATCCCGCGCATGTAGCTGCAGGTAGCATTCCTGTTTCCGTTGTGCGGCCAGAATCACGTCGGAAACCTTTTCTCATGAATCAGACGAGAACAAATGACAGCTGCGCCAATGCACTGCCCTTTTATAACTCGTGTACGCGATACTACCACCATTTGTACATGTATATCACTATCCCACGAGCTTTGTCACCTCAGTGTGTGTTCCTAATGGCCTTTCCTTGTTAACTGGATTGCAGTGTCCAGCGATTTGCTTCAGAGACAATTACAGTAGTAAACCTATCATAGATTACCGAAGATTACCGTAAGTAACCGTAAGTAACCGAAGACTAGTGTAGTTTTCGTAGGAGCTTTCGGCAGTTAAATTCCTAAAGACGTAGCTAGTACGTTAGGTGTTTTTTCGAACCGATCACGCGTTACGTCATTTCGATCACTTTGTTTGCACATGCGATCAGTGTCTTACTAGATTCCCCTAGAAGCTGGAAGCGTAGAACCATCTAGGCACTGCGTGAGCATGTACAAACGTTCGCATAACTTACGGAACATTTTTGTTCCACACAATTATCCTCCTGTCTGTCACTGCTAAATAAACAGTATTTATAGCAAAATTGAAACTGTCAGTGTCTATTTGAGGGAATAACATTTTTATGGAGACATACGAGTCTCAAATTTATCTTCGGTTAGGACAGAATGTAGAAGCTGAAACACAGCCATAGCGAGGACTCCAACGTGGGTTTCCTGCTAACCAGACCGCCGTGCTAGCCATTACACACCTTGGCTTTGCGGCTACCGCATCTGCACGGACTACATAAGTTCATTTCCTTCCCTAATTCACAGTGCCCTCAAGGTATGAATTGAAGTTTGTGTTAATGAGGCCACTGGACTAAGGTAGTAGTTCCGACAACAGTAGTAGTCGAAAGCTACGGCGGTGTAATGCTAGCACGTCTGTCTGGTAAGCAGGAGGCCCCCGTTCGAGTCCTGGCAGTTGCACAAGCTTTAGCTCATTGGTTCAGCTTTTGTTCTTAATTTAAGTGTTTAATTTCGGTTTCATATGAAAACAGTTGATCTGTAACGTGAAACAAAATGATGTGACAGTGAAAACAAAACAAAAATTCGGATTTATCGTACAGCGTTATAAAACACAATTTACTTACAAAAAATTTAAAAATTAAACACAACACGAAAAAAAGTCTGACATCGGTTCAATACTTCGTCGAGCTTATATAAAACACGTTTCTGTTAATCATAAACAAGTTCTGAACTTATTATTAATAACAGGAAACAGGAACATTAATCATGATGAACGTTCTATTGAGCACAATATAAAAGCAATAATTATATAGATTTGTTTAAGTTTGTGCATAGATACTAATTCCTTTGGTTACATAAAGGTGCAAATGTTACGTCCTCAGCTAATTGTCACTACTCATAAAATGCGCTTTATATTTTGTAAACAGAGAATGGACTAACACTGAACAAAAAAGCCGTCAGCTCCTAGCTTATTTCCCTACCAACGCTACCAATACTATCGCTAATCCTACCAAATACTACGTCATTTATGTAGGGTACCACAACCACGTTTCGACAACAACTCTAGAAAGCACACAACAGTTTTATGATACCTTTCCATCGAGGCCAGACCGGGAGCAACCACGTGCTGATAGTTGGTAAAATACTGACAAGTTCTATGTAAATCTGACTCGTTAATGTAATCACTAACACAACGCTATATTCTCAAACTCTATTCATTTCGTTTAGAGGTTAGGTGGCTGTGAAAAAAGGTACAATAAGACTTAAGCAATTGCTTGTTACATTCACAAGTCCTGCTTTTGATTAGCAAACAGGCAACTCAGGCTTAGTACGTATTTAATTTCTGTGCCTTTCCACGTTCGTTTTGGATCTAGGTAAATCCCAAAATGTTTATAAGACCTGACAAGGTCACGTTTGTGAAATACACTTTCTTCATTTTCAACATAAATTTCATTTAGTGTTGATCGCTAATTTATACAAGGATTACAGGTTCCGATTATCAGACAATCGTCTTAAGATCATTAAGAACCTCGTTACGGTGGGTATCTCGTGAAACACAGAACAATAACATAATGTAGAAGAAAAACTTTTCTATTTTCTTCCACTTCACTTAACTATTGGCGTTAGTTCCACCGCAGCATCCGTACGGGGCACGATGAACTGAAATTTTCAGGACGCTGCCTAACTCAACCCTCTTCTCCCTGGAATTTTTGTGCCGTGCAGGATTAGCCGCGCGATCTAGGCGCTGCAGTCATGGACTGTGCGGCTGGTCCCGACGGAGGTTCGAGTCCTCCCTCGGGCATGGGTGTGTGTGTTTGTCCTTAGTATAATTTAGGTTAAGTAGTGTGTAAACTTAGGGACTGATGACCTTAGCAGTTAAGTCCCATAAGATTTCACACACATTTGAATATTTGATTTGGAATTTCTGCCATCTGTTTCTGTTTCTTTAGCTCTGTCCTGTGGTGAAGGTAGGTGTGTTCGGTGACGGCTTCCATAGCTTTCGCCATACAAATTTGTAATATCTAGCGTTAATTTTCGAACTGAAATAAAGTGAGAAACGTGTAAGTGATGAAATTCGTAGTGCTTCGCTTAGGTATACAACGGTGCATTTATCGAAACCTAAAAATAAACAAAAACAAATTCACTGCCGGAAAAAATTAGTACACCTGGAAAAGCGACATCGTTTTCTTCTTTTTTTTTTTGTTTTTTTTTTTTTTCAATATTCCCACTGGGAGATAGTAGATGTGCTGATAATGGTTTCAACGTCGTCCTGCAGTAGATGGCATAGTGGCACATCTACCAGAGCGCCATCTGTGTTACCCTTTAAGAGAGAATGCTCTCAGCCAGAAGGCCCAGTGTGATGCAAATGTGTGAAGGAGTGAGGTAATTCACTCGTGGTTCCTACAGGCAACTAAGCAACTTTTAGACGGGTCCAATAACGGCCCTCCAAGTGGTGGGATGGTCCTTTCGGAGAATTGCCACTCATGTTGGACGTGCAGCTTCAGTTGTGCAACGATGCTGGTATCACTGGTCACGTGATCATTCTCACACCCGTACACGAGGTATTAGACGCACCACAGACGCCTACCATGATCATCGTATTGCAAGGGCCGTAGTGGCATATTTTACAGCTTCCACCTCAAAGGTAAGTGGGCTTTTGGGACCAGACGTGTCTGCGCGAACTGTTGCGAACCGGTTATTAGCAGTGGAACTGCAGGCACGCACATCCCTAGGCCATCTTCCACTGACGCCACAGCATCGGTGGCCATGGCTCTACAGGTGCCGTCAGAGGATCATTTGAAAGATGAATGGTGCGCCGTGGTCTTCAGCGAGGAAGTCAAATTGTGGCTGCATCCAACTAACGTTCGTTTGAGCGTACGACGTAGACCTTGTGAGCGCTGTATCGTAGAGTACATTCTTCCAAGGCACACTGGCTCCATTCCAGTCTGGGATGCGATGCTGCAAATCTCGTTCACCCTTGGTGTTTCTGGAGAGGACGCTAATCAGCCCTCGATAAGTGCAGAATGTCGCCAGACCCGTTCCTTTGCGTTTCCTGCAGCAGGAAGCTGATGCGTTGTTCCAACAGGATAATGCTCATGCACACTATGCCTGGAAAATTCTGCTTGCTCTGCAAGACGTGCAGCAACTGCCCTGGCCTGCACGATCCCCGGACTTGTCTCCAATCGAGCATATTGTAAGACGTCGTGGTCTCCTGACCTTCATTGCTTACATATTCCGCCCTCACAATCATATTCCGCACATCAAGACGCTTCATTTGAACCCAAACTCGATAAAATAAAGTCAATGCTGTATGAATTCATGTAAACGATATGCAATTAACAAGTAAGCGCACCATGGTTGAAATACTTGAGGCTGGCGTACACACATACATTCCAGACACGACGGTCACAGAAGCTTTTAGTTCAGGAGAGAAACCACACAACGGAATGCTGGTCCCTTCAGAAGACGACCCAGCCTATGTCGGCCGGTGACCGCCCGTGTAGTGGACAGCATGGGCCCAAGTGAAAGGGGGGAATGATCCCGTGTTCGGCTTAAAAGCAAATTCCACTGCATTGTGTGGGAGCGGCCAGCCTACACATTCTTTACACATAGCACGCAGTTTCAGATATTTTCACAGGGAGACAGCAAACGCCAAACGCCAATGCTACAGGTTTCCACATTGGTCGCCTTAAACGAAACGTCATTCTCCCGTTTTAGAAGAGCAATGCTGATTGGGAGACGATATTTCTGACGCCTTGAGCTGAAGGAATAATGGAAGAGACCAAAAGATATATCCCTTCACATCTGGCGTGGAGAGGCGCCATTCCATTGTCGCTCTTGGAGCAAGGAACAAGTCTCTCCTCAGTACTTCACTGGGAGAGCACCTCTGTCGAGAGCGAATCGAAGTGCTACTCTATATTGAGTCCTTGCGATTAAGCGTTGTTCACTGTGTTGGCCGACACACTTATTGATCAGTGTGAATGGACAGAGTTATAGTTAAATGCCTGCGAGCGAATTTTTCAGTGGCATCGCGGTGGACTGGTTATCTGACTGGTGTACCATGCCAATAGTTACACTAGGGGCCAATAGGAATCCTTGACTTCATCAAGGCATAGGGAGAGTTTGATTGGTGAAGGTCAATCCAGATAGAACGAGAGTTACCTTATTTGTCAGGAGCGAGCGGCGCAGACAGCAGTCATCGCAGCTTACGGTATTGTGCGCTACAGCTATTGTGAGCCCCATATTTCCTCCACAACAGTACACTTCACTGCATTTCACACGCGACAGCCTCGACCGTACCTAGCAACATTCTGAAGGATAATTATTCAAGATGAGTAGGCGCGCCTCTTGGTCATTCTGCCAACTCAACAATCATCTTATACTTTGTATAGAAAGTTCATTAGCGAATTCTATCCTTGAGAGGTAACTTCACATTCCGAAAAGAACCAGGATATAACTTGTTCAATTCATAACTAAAAGTGTCTTTGTGATTTCTCAGAATTTTAGCAAAATCTATAATAACTTTGGTTAGTTTCATGTTTTTCTTACACTAACTAGCACTACTCCAGTACCCAAGCATCCAACTAGTTACGTAAGAAATTTTGTGAATTTTTGTGTTATTTCCTTACAGCGGACGACTCCAGAAGATATTTATTGCTGAATGTTTTTCAGACATTTGTCTTTAGAACGTTAGTAGCGTCTGTCTGACTTCTGTAGTAGTGTGGGGGTGGAAATTGCATCTTGCAGGAGCCACAGGGTAAAGGGTACATCTCAGATTCATCCCTTGCGCAGAATAACAGAATAACAGATCAACCCCACACCTCAGAATGTGTAGGCAATGATGGGACGAGAAGTGATTCATCTGACTTGTCAACAAACAACTCTCACAGAACCTCATGAGCAGGGCGATCAGGCGTGGCATAACGTATCCCACACTGTATTCTCCCTAAGTACTACCGACTGGATGCCAGAGTAGTGCCTGCATTCCCATTCGTGCGGGCTACACCACATACTAATAGGAGTGTTTCAGCATCGGTCGATATCTGCTACTTCAGAACCGCTTGTGCTATTGATGTGCAAACAAAATCTTTTCGTGTACTCCATATGCACTGTTGCCACAATAAATCTTGAGGGAATTGGGAACCTCTAAAAGGAGGTAATATGTTTTTTTTTTTCCGGCAGTGTATATTGCGTTGCTCTGATGCGGACACACCCTTTCATTACCAGTAGCGAGCGCGAGGCCCCAGATTTTAATACGAGATAAGTCTCCGAGAAAAGAAATTAATTTAAAATAAAGAAGACACACGCAAGCTCGCCGACCGCAGCGGACAGAGCAGGGACAGCGACATCGCGCTCCGCTTTGAAGCAGTCAGGCAAGCCCCGCCTGTGGGGGCGGCGACGAAAAAAGTAATTTACGTTTCTGCATGTAACACGAGTTTTCAATTTGGTGCAGGCGGGCGACTCCCTGCCACAATATGGGGGCGGACGGGCGCTCATATTCTGCTGGAAGCTGCGCGGAAGCGTCTTTCGCGGAAGGAGTAAAGGAGAGTGCGAGAAAGGAGTTGCGAAAAGAAGGGAAAACAGAAATATATGCCGAGTTTATTGGAGGCAACTCTGCAGCCGTACAGTTAAGCATAATAAAGGGAGGCGCCCTCACGGAGCACTGTACCGTCTCTTTGCACAGTGCAGCCGCGGAGCAAGTGGAATGTGCTGGAGAACGACAGGGGTACATGTTGTGCGACATTTTGCAGATGGGTTTTGATTTCATTGCCATTTAACTTCAACACAGTAGTGTCAGCAACACTAGGTAGTTATGCACAATTAAGGAACTATTTCGAACGGTAGACGCCTGTCTCTCACTTAATTTCACGTCAAATGTACTGAGTGGCTGTAATTAAAGTGACGCTACTCACGGAGGTCCAGTATGGGCTGTAACTATCGTATGTTAGCCAAATTTGGTTGATATGTTAATGCCTTAATGTGAAACCTGTTTACGCGGGGAAAAAAATTAGTTCCAATGTTGGCCACCAGGTGAAATACGACGCTCTATACTGTTTGTATTGCGGCATGAGGTCCACGTTTGGATTTAACAAGCCATTAGGTGAGTGAACAACATGGTTACCGAGAAGAGAGGCCGTGCGCTGTCGGTAAAATTGTTTTATGTCAACGGCAGCAATTACAGCGCTACATTGAGAGGGTCTTGCTTACTAAAAGGTTTGAGGAAAGGCCCGATGACATTAAACCATTTCAAGAAGATGGTAACAAAATTCGAAAACATGGATGACCTTGGAATCGCACCTGGAACAGGAAGGAATCCTATCCCAGGAGGGGTTGCTGTTACTCTAACTGACCATGCAACATGTGCCCTGGCTAGTGCTAGTGCTCGTGCAGTCTCACGAGAATTGTCCATCCCTTGTCAACAGTAAGGAAAGTTTTGTGTTCTATTTTACACTGGTACCCACACAAGATCCAGATGGTGCAGTAACTGAAACCTCATGACCCGCAGCGACGTTCTGAAATTACTTTTTGGTTTCTGGCACGGAACGAGATTGATAAAACTAGACGAGGCAATTTTCTACGGAGTGACGAGGAACATTTTGCACTACACACTATAGTAAATCCACAAAACTGCCGGATGTGGAGAAGTTTTAATCCACGTATTGTGCACGAAGAACCACTGCACTCGCTGCGTGTGACCGTGTGGTGTGGATGGATCCACAAGCACCTGTATTCAAGGTGCATTCTTCTTCTAAGAGAATACACCAACAGGTCCTGACAGGTGTGCCATGACGTCTGCGCGTTATCGAGACCTCCTCGTACAGCAAGTGATTCCTGCTCTGGAAGGGTGCAATTATGTGGAAACCACTGTTTTCATGCAGGATCGGGTAACACTTCATGCCGCTCGCCCCTGTGGAAAGATCTGCTTAACACAACCTTGCACGCACGAGTTATCTCCAAAGATTTTCAAGTTACATAGCCGGCAAGATCACCTGATCTGTATCCATGGGGCTTTTCGCTCTGTGGATATCTACGAGAACGTGTTTCCCAGGAACACCTTCGGTCCCTAACTGACCTGAAGGCCAGTATGCAGGAAAATGTTGCTGAGATTGCCACCGGAACTGCTGCTGCTGGTAGCACGTCTTACGGATGCACCATCTCGTCGACGTCTCCGATGCTCATAGTGAACAAACTGTGTAAGCTACAGTTACTAACAAATTCAATATTATGCCTTATTTACTTGTCTGAACTTTTCTACTCACGTCCATTTCCTAGCCCATTAGATATGGAAACGCTTCTATATGTCTTTCTTGCATTCACAGAAAAAGATTCGCACCTGTTGGCCAAAACAGGAACTAGCGTACCTACCAAGTTTCGCTGCCACACGATAATTACAACTCACACTGGACCTCTCTGGGCAGATACACTTTAATTATAACCACCCAGTATCTCCGTAAAACACAAGACACATTACAGTGTGTGGCGGAGGGTAACATGGATGACACTACCATTTAGCCTGTTTCTGCTTCATTCTTGAGTCGTGCATAGGAATCAGCTGTCAACAAAACCTAGAGTGAGTTCTAATTCGTCTGATTTTCTCGCAGTGGACTTATCGTACGATTTACGTCTTAGGAATTCGACAAATAAACTGAAAGACCTAGGTCGTTACAAGGCATCTTCAGTAGACGACATTACCTCCTATTTATTGCCGTCCTTGGAGAATATACCGAAACAAAAGTACTCCGACATGGAAGATTCAGAGGTAGAACAAAAACATGGAAGCACAACTCGAATTACACGTTAGGACGTAATTTGAGATGTTAGCCAAGACTGCAGGTTGTGCTATATTATCTGACGGTAAACGGCGGCCGTATAATGTCATCAATATGTTGCAAGTGTCAGTCAAGGTCAAAACAGTAGTCCGTGTAGTTGTGTGAGCATCGTGTCACAGCTAAGTGAATTCTAGCTTGGGCAGTTTGGTGGTGCTCATACGGTGCGTGATTTTGTAGCCAAAGGAGCCAAAGTGTTTGGTGTTGTAGGAGGCACCTTAACGAAGATTTGTACCGCATACAGGGAAAGCGGAAGTTCATCATCCGGTAGTTCACAACATCGACGAGACTGGGTGTTGAATGACTGTGACATCAGTCATTGAAGAGGACTGCGACGAAAAATAATACGACAGCTGCGAAAGTTATTGCAGAATTGAATTTCGCACTCTTTAATCCTTCGAGCGCCAAAACGACACGAAGGGAGCACCATGAGCTGGGAATTTCAGGGGAGCTGCAATCCCAAGACCACTCATAAGTTTTTTGGAAAAAAAACTATATTTTGTCAGTGGAGTGAATGATTGATTATTTTGTAAAAAAATTTTTGTTTATTTATAGACGCAATCACATTCTTATGACACAGTCATAACCGGTTCGGGCATACAATGACCATCTTCAGATTCTAAAGGCGGTATACACTGAACACAGGTTCATGCATTGTAAGTGATGAAAACGCCCTAACAGGAAAAGCCCGGTGCCGAAGCCGCAAAAGACTATGGAGCATTAGAAAAATTTCACTTAGTCGGATAACCTTGTTTCACGCTGTTTCCAACATCTGGTGGAGTTCATGGCCCAAGAGTGAAAAATGGCTGGGATTCGGTGATGACTTGGGCAGCCATATCATGCTGTACCATGGGCGCCCTAGTTGTTCGGTAAGGTCACATAACAGTCACAGATTATACGACCGTTTTGGCTGATTAGGTCCTTTTCATGGTACAATGCTCATTCCCCAATGCTGATGCTGTGTTCTAAGACGACAGTCTTCACACAGCTCACCATAGTCCTGGACTTGTTTTATGAGCACGTGGCTGAACTATCCCATCTCCCCTGACGAGCACAGTAATCAGAATATTATTGACCCGTTTTGAGAAAAGGGTATGTGGTCTCCATCCACCTCCATCGTCGTTACCTACTGTTTTGTAGGAATAATGGTACGCAATTTTTTCAAACAAATTTCGGGCTTGCAGCCGGTCGTCGTTCAATACTTCGCACGATATTTCAACTGGGCGCCTGCCAGTCACCTTCAGGTGAGCCGTCGCAGACTGGCGAAAACTTTTTTTTTTTCCTTTATTGTGTTGCAATTCCCCATCGGGGCGGGCTGGCAGCAGCATAGGCGCTGCTCTTCAGCCGAAAGACAGAACAAAACAATAGAAGACATTGAAAAACAGCAAAGGAGAGAATAAGGTGAACATAGATATAAAAAAGGGGGAACAGCATGGAAGACAAAACAAAACAAAACGGGGTGACTGTAAAATGGAGATAACAAAATAACTGTTTAAAAGTAACACATATAAAAAGCCACACACGGCGACGGTTAAAAGAACACAAGGCACAGTATGACTGGAGCATAAAAGTAGCGACGGATGGCATAGCACATAACGTAACACTGACGGCGAACCTCAAGGCAGGACACAATTAAAATCACATCTCTTGACGCACACGAGTAACAGCACTAAACACAACACTGATGTGGCACACTGATGATGAGCAATACAGAGGATCTGCCAGGCGCTAGGAGATGAGGGAGACCTGAAGAAGGGAGGGAGTGGAAGAGATGGGGGAGGTGAGCAGGGGGCGCACGGGAGAGGGCCAGGTAGGGTGGGAAGGAGAGAGGCAGGTATGGGGTGCAGGGTCTCAGGGGAGGGGGGACGGAGGGAAATCCGCTCTGGGAGAAGGAGGAAAGAGGAAAGGGGGCCCTGGGGAGGGGGGGGGAACAAGGCCAGGTTATAGTTGGAAGGAAGGGTAGATGTCACAGCGAAGTTCGTCATCCGGGAGGGGAAGGCGTTGGAAATTGCCCTGATGAAGGAGATGGAGGGTGTGGAGGTGGAGAGAGGGAGGGATACAGCGATAGAGGCGCGGCAACGGGCGGGGGTTGGAGAGGAAGGAGGAAACCAGAGGGTGGGGGGGATCAAGTCTGCGAACAATGTAAAGGATGCGGAGATGTTGGAGGAACAGGAGGAGGTGGGGGAAGGGGATCAGTTCATACAGGAGCCGTGTGGGGGAAGGAAGGCAGATACGGAAGGCAAGGCGGAGCGCATGGTGTTCAAGGATTTGGAGGGCCTTGTAAAAGCGGGTGGGGGCGGAGATCCAGGCAATGCTGGCATAACAGAGGATAGGACGGATGAGGGATTTGTAGGTGTGGAGGATGGTAGAAGGATGCAATCCCCAGGTCCGGCCAGACAGGAGTTTCAGAAGGCGGAGGCAGGAATGGGCTTTCTGCTGGATGGTCAGTAGATGAGGGGTCCAGGTGAGGTGTCGGTCAAGGGTGAGGCCAAGGTATTGCAGGGTGGGGGTGAGTTGGATAGGACGACCATAAAGGGTGAGGTAGAAATCATGGAGGAGAAAGGAGCGAGTGGTGCGGCCTATGATGATTGCCTGGGTTTTGGAGGGGTTGAGACGGAGGAACCACTGGTTACACCAAGTGGTGAACTGGTTAAGGTGGGTTTGGAGGGTACGTTGAGACTGTTGAAGGGTAGGATAGAGAGCAAGGAAGGCGGTGTCATCAGCATACTGGAGAAGGTGGACTGGTGGGGGTGGCTTGGGCATATCAGCTGTATACAAGAGATAAAGGAGTGGGGAGAGGACAGAACCCTGGGGGACGCCAGCCGTGGGATAAAAGATACGGGAATTGGTGTTGTGGAGGGTGACATAGGAAGGACGGTGCAAGAGGAAGGAAGCGACCAGACGGACAAAATTGATAGGCAGGGCGTAGGTTTGGAGTTTAAAGAGGAGACCGGGATGCCATACACGTTCATAGGCATTTTGGAGGTCAAGGGAAACAAAAATGGCGGAGCGGCGGGAGTTGAGCTGGAGGGACAGAAGGTGAACAAGGTTGAGGAGTTGGTCATCAGCAGAGAAGGAGGGTCGGAAGTCACACTGGGTACAGGGGAGGAGGTGGTGTTGAGAAAGGTGCTGATGGATACGGCGGGAGAGGATGGATTCAAGGATCTTACTGAAGATGGAGGTGAGGCAGATGGGACAATAGGAAGAGGCGGCAGAAGGGGGTTTGTTGTGTTTGAGGAATAAGAGGATGCGGGAGGTCTTCCACAGGTCAGAGTAGAAGCCAGTAGAGAGGACGACATTATAGAGATGGGCGAGGACAGTCAGGAAGGAATAGGGGCTTTCTCGAAGGTGACGGTAGGTGACACAGTCGTCACCAGGGGCTGTGTTGCGTTTGGACCAGAGGATAAGTTTAATGTCTTGTGCCGTGATGGGAGTTTTTATGTTGGAGGGGGGCAACTGCCCCAAGTACTGGAGACTGGGAGCAAGTGGAGCGACCGAGGTATTGGCACGTTCCATGACGGTGGGGAAAAGAGAATAATCAAAGTGGGGATCATCAGGGATGGAGAAGACCTCAGAAAGGTGGGAAGCGAAGTGGTTGGCCTTACTGAGGTTGTCAGGAAGGGGGCGATCGTTATGGAGAAGGGGGTAGCGGGGAGCAGAAAGGGAACCAGTAAGACGATGGAAGACGGACCAGTACTTGGAGGAGTTGATAGGGAGGGTGGCGTTGAGTCGTGTGCAGGTCTGGCGCCAGTCTCGGCGTTTCGTTGCTGTAATAAGGTTCCGTACGTGTCGCTGTATTTGCCGGTGGCGTTGGAGTGTATCCCTGTCACGAGTGCGCAGGAAGGAGCGATAGAGGCGGCGGGATTCACGGAGGAGGAGGACAGCCCGCGGAGGGAGAGTGGGACGGTGTGGTTGGATGGTCTTAGTAGGAACATGGGCCTCCACGGCGTCAGTAATTACCTTCTGAAGGAAGGAAGAGGCGTGGATGATGTCGTCAGGATGGCGATAGGTAAGAGGGTGGCTTTCGACCTGGGTGGAGATGAAATCTCGGTAGGCATCCCAGTTGGCACGGCGATAGTCATGGACAACCTTGGGAGGGGGTGCAGGGTGCGGAGCCGGAGGGGGGCGGTGAGCAGACGTTATGGTGAGAAGGACAGGAAGGTGATCGCTACCTGTGGGGTCAAGGACGGCGACAGTGATACGCCCAAGGAGGTTGGCGGAGGCAATGACAACATCGGGGGTGGTGTTACTTTCGGGTCGGGTGTGCTGGGGAAGGGGAACAAGGTCACCTTGGATCGTGGAGAGGAACTGATGCCACTGCCGAAGGGCAGCAGGAGTGCGGCTATGGATGTTGAGGTCGGCGGCAATTACGTAGGTGGAGAAGGTGCGGTCAATGTGTGAGATGAAGTCAAAAGGAAGAGGAGCAGTGGAGCGGACATAGATCGTGGCACAGGTAATGGTGAGGGAGGTAAAGAAGACGCTAAGGATAAGGTGTTCAGTGGGGTCATTGAGGAGAGGTTGTGGCCGGACGGGGATATGCTTAAGGTGGCCAATCGCGACTCCACCCTGCGCACGAGGACCAGGAGCGTCAGTGCAGTGGAGGAAATAGGGGGAGGTGCGGATAGAATGGTGAGGCTGGAGAAAGGTTTCGTTCAAGAGGAAGGTGTCGACCTGGTGGTGGGAGAGGGTGCGCATGAGGAGGTATTTGTTGGAGCGGAAGGAGCGAATGTTCTGGAAGAGGATGCGAGGCTCGTGCTGCGCCATGACGGGAAGGAGGGGGGGAAGAGAGGGAAGGGAAGAGACTTAAACTAGGGTGTCGAGGCGGGTGAAGGTGAAGTGGGCTTGGTTGTGGGAGTAAGTGGTGAAGGTGTTCAGGTGGAAAACGGAGCGAGCAGCAAGGGATATTTGGTGGAAGGTGTGGGGGCACTGAAAAGGATGAATGTTTTGGAGGACAACGGTAATGAACCGGATGACGTCCTCGGCTGTGGGGGGTGGACGGAGGGAATTGTTGGGATGGACAGGGGGATCAACGGGACGAACTGGGACTGTAAGTTCAGGGGTGGCTGGAGGGGGTTTAGCTTTACACTTGTGGGAGTAAGTGGGATGGGGGCCATTGCAGGTATTACAGGAAGGAGGAGCATCGAGGTTGGGGCAGTTCTTAAGAAAGTGGGAGGCCTTGCAATGGGGACAGGTGGGGGGGTTTTTGCAGTTGGGAGTCAGGTGGTCATTGTACAGCAGGCACCGCTGGCAACGGTAGGATTGGGGAGGGGATTTGGAGGATTCAACAGGGTGGCGACGGTGGTATATCAGGGCACCCTGGGTGAGGAGATGGTCTATGGACGGGGCGGACTCAGAGAATACCCGCATGAGGTAGGTGGGGCCAGAGGCATTGTGGATACGGCGGGCCGAGCGGATTTCCAAGTCCGGGTGGGAGTTCAGTTCTACCAACACCTCATCCTCTGTGATCACCGGACTGAGCTTGGTGATTACAGCGGTGTAGGTGGGGGGGCGATGGGGAGGCTGGGGCTGACGAGGAGTGGAAGCGGAAAGGAAGGGTGTCAGAGAGGCGTGGGGGCCAAACATAAATCGTGGGAGTTTTTGCAGGAGGTCTGTGTGAAAGAATGGGGACGGGGACTTGATAAGGACTGAGTCCCTGCGGGGAATGAGTTGGGAGATGGGAGCACCAGGCAAGTACTTTCGTATTTCCTTGGTGAGGGTACGAGCATCGAGGAACTTAGGATCGGGAGTTGACAGGACAAAGGTGTGGAGGGTGGGGGCCAAGGGATGGTTGGCAGGAGGAGGGGTGGTGTCCATGGTGACGGCAGGGGGAGGGGGAGGTGGTGTTGATTTTTTGTGGGAAGTGGCGGGAGCAGAGTCGGGAAGGACGCGCTTTTGGGGTTTTTTGGAGACAGGAGGCTGGGAGGAGGGGAGAGGGATGGGGAGGAGAGGGAGGTGGCGGGTGGCAGATCCCAGTGGCGTAGTGGAGGCACCGGGAGAAGCAGCTGGTTCAGTGGTGGCGATGGTGGCTCAGCGCAACGTGATGCATGCGGGAGACGCAGAAGACGAAGCGACGGGGTCGGCTAGAGACGGGAAGCCAACCACCTGACGGGCGGCAGCAGAGGCGGCAACAGAGGCATACGTGAGGGCGGGGGTAGGAGTGGGAGCTGTTGAGGGTGTAGAGGCTGGAGGAAGGGTGTAGAGGTGCGGGTATACAGCAGGGGAGGAGATAGGGGTATGGGTAAGTGGGGGAAGGGAAGGGGAGGTGAAAGGAGGGAGGCCAGGGGCGGCACTCCAGGAAGTGACTGTGGGAGAGGGGGAGGGGGAGGTGTAGATGACGGTAGAGGTGGGAGTACTCATTGCAGACGAACGGCGGCGAACAGACGGACGGACAGCAGGCGGCAGCGGCAGGCGGCGGCGAGCACCGGCAGGCGGCGAGCACCGGCAGGCGGCGGCGGCGAGCACCGGCAGGCGGCGACCAGGCGGCGGCGAGCACCGGCAGGCGGCGACCAGGCGGCGGCGAGGACCGGCAGGCGGCGACCAGGCGGTGTCGAGGACAGGCAGGCGGCGACCAGGCGGTGGCGGCGAGCACCGGCAGGCGGCGACCAGGCGGTGGCGAGGACCGGCAGGCGGCGACCAGGCGGTGGCGGCGAGCACCGGCAGGCGGCGACCAGGCGGTGGCGAGGACCGGCAGGCGGCGACCAGGCGGTGGCGGCGAGCACCGGCAGGCGGCGACCAGGCGGCGGCGAGGACCGGCAGGCGGCGACCAGGCGGTGGCGAGGACCGGCAGGCGGCGACCAGGCGGTGGCGGCGAGCACCGGCAGGCGGCGACCAGGCGGTGGCGAGGACCGGCAGGCGGCGACCAGGCGGTGGCGGCGAGCACCGGCAGGCGGCGACCAGGCGGCGGCGAGGACCGGCAGGCGGCGACCAGGCGGTGGCGAGGACCGGCAGGCGGCGACCAGGCGGTGGCGGCGAGCACCGGCAGGCGGCGACCAGGCGGCGGCGGCAGCGAGCAGTAGTGACGGCGAACAGACGGCAAGGCAAGGAAACGGTGGGGATCTTCCACGTCGAAGGTGCACCCTGAGAGTAGCCCAGGCAGTGAAACTCTTCGATGAAGAAGTGAGGGAATCCAACCCTCGGATGGGCGAAAACGTCCTCCGTTCCCAAATATATAGCGTACTGTAACTATTGTGCGCATGCGTCGAAAACTTGATAGATGAACCACACTGCCCCCGGCAGCGCCCTCGCTGGTGGAATAGCGGAACTCAGTAGCCCTCTGCGTTGCTGTTTGCCACGGCCGTCGACGCACTCTGTCGTCTTCGATTTGAGCAAATCGTGGAGATGATGGGATTCCATGCACTGTCCAGCTGGTAGCCGCTGTCACGATTTAACAGATTTTCCGCCAGTCGTATTTCTACGGATTCTTTAATAATAGAGTCCCAGAAAGACGTTGATGTGGACAAAATCATTGTTTTCTCATACTCCATTGAATGTCCAGTAGAAATACAATGTTCAGCAACTTGCTTTGCTTGGCTGCAAAAGACGGGTGAACGTTGATGTTCAGTGCAGCGTTCTTTCACGGTGCGTGTGGTTTGACTATGTAAGCCATACCACATTGGCACGGTATCTTCAATGGTGGGCGAAAAACCACTTTTACCTGAAATTTGCGGAGGATTCTTGCTATTTTAAACTAAGTGTTGTCAACGAAAGGAAGGAAAGCTAAAGATTGTTCCGGCATGTTCTCCTCTTTATTCACTTCCTGCTTCTTAGTTTTAACTGTTAGTGCCCTGTTAATCTTCCGGATGGAATACCCATTTTCGCTGAATACTGTCTTTAGATGGGCGAGTTCTTGAGGTAAGTTATCTAGATTTGAGACAGTATGAGCTCTATGTACAAGCGTTTTAAGCAAACTCATGGTTTGCGATGGGTGGTGGCAACTCGATGCTTGCAGGTACAAATCAGTATGAGTGGGTTTCCGGTGAGATTGCGGATCTTGATGGATCAGTTAAGGACAATTTTACTACGAAAGGCCGGAATGTACTGGATACCGTGCCAATGTGGTATGGCTTACATAGGTCAAACCATACGCATCTCCACGATTTGCTCAAATCGAAGACGACAGAGTGCGTCGACGGCCGCGGCAAATAGCAACGCAAAGGGCTACTGAATTCCACTATTCCACTAGCGAGGGCGCTGCCGGCGGGCAGTGTGGTTCTTCTATCAAGTTTTCGACGCATGCGCACAATAGTTACAGTACGCAATATATTTCGGAACGGAGGACGTTTTGCCCCCCCCCCCCCTCACCCTTCTACCCCTCTTGGCAGGTCCCCAGACTCGCACACGTTACGTGGACATTCGCGCGCCGGAGATCATCGCCATCCGTGTCTCGTGTGTGCCGTCGCGTTTTGTGTTCAGTGTTCACCGTCACGCTCCATCGTTCACGTGTACCAACAAAGTCATCAGTGCTTGTGCATCGTGTCAACAGTTTGTAGTGTGGATTGTCATCGAGTGTGAACGGCTTCATGTTTTTTATGTTCATGTGTCTACTGTTTTTTCCCCGCCGATTTGTTCCAACTCATGTGTCTTCTCTGTTTTACCATTGTAATATCTTGGGCTGAAGAGTGGCTTAATGTGCTGCTGCCAGCCTACCTGTTGTTATACGGGTATTAAAATCACAATAAAAAAAAAAAAACATTTTCGCCAGTCTGCGACGGCTCAGCTGAAGATAATTGGCAGGTGCCCAGTTGAAATATCGTGCGAAGTATTGAACGACGACCGGCTGCGAGCCCGAAATTTGTTTGAACAGTCAATTCGCCGGGAAAATTTTAAAATTCACATGGTACGCAATTTCTTTACAAGCCATACAGGGCCTGGATTCATCCATTTCGAAAAGACTGGACGCTATCTTGAAGGACAACGTTTTTCATACACTGCATTAGGCATGATAATGTCTTCTGTTTGTGATGGTCCCATATTTTTGTTCACTGTCTGTTAATGAAGTTGGCGAAATGCCATCAGAGTTAAAAAATAAAGTAATAATTCCAATTCCAAAGTAAGCAAGTCCTGATAGGGCTGATTATTTCCTATCCACAAGTTTAATGAGTCGTGGTTCAGAATGGTGACACGAATTGTTTACAGGACAAAGAAAAAAAAACGTAGAAGCCAATGTCGGGTAACATCAGTTTGCGTCCTGGCGAATATAGGAACACGCCATGGAATGCTCATCCTACGACTTATTCTAGAAGATCGGTTGAAGAAATACGAACCTAAGTTTATATTTGTAGAGTTTCAGAGTTTGTGGCAATGCTGACTTGAATGCAGTCTTTGAAATTCGGAAGGTAGCGTCCGTAAAATACTGCGTCCTAAATCCTGTCCATATTTTGTACAGACACAAAACTGCCATCATTACAAGTGTTAAAGGGAATGGAAGGAAAGCAGCAGTTGAGAAGGGTGCGATAAGTGGTTGTAGCCTCTATGCGATGTTATATAACCCCTGCATTGAGCAAGGAGTAAAGGAAACACAGGAGAAATTTGATGAAGGAATTAAAGCTCAGGGGAAAGTCATAAAGACTTTCATGTTTGCTGACTACATTTTAGTGCTGTCATATATGGTAAAGGGCATTTAAGAGTAGTTGAATAGAACCGGAGTTATCTTGAAAAATTGATTAAAAGATAAAGATTAAAAA
Source organism: Schistocerca cancellata (assembly GCF_023864275.1). Classification (NCBI taxonomy): domain Eukaryota; kingdom Metazoa; phylum Arthropoda; class Insecta; order Orthoptera; family Acrididae; genus Schistocerca; species Schistocerca cancellata. Next base: position 109,090,038 of record NC_064634.1, read on the forward strand.
AAGTAAAAAAAAGGGTAACGGAATGTAGTCTCATTAGATCAACGAAGCTGAGGGTGTTAGATTAACAAATGAGACGCTGAAAGTAGAAGATTTGTTTCACCACTTGAGGAGCAAAATAACAATTGATGACAGAAGTAGAGAGAATATAAAATGCAAACAGGCACTAGCAATGCAACCATTTCTGAATCAGGAAAATATGTCGATATCGAATATAAATTTAAGCATTGCAAAGTCATTTCAAGATGTTGTTATGGAATGTAGCCTTGCATGGAAGTGAAAAGTAGATCGTAAACTGTCCATTCTTGAAGAGAACAGAACCTTTTAAAATGAGATGCTACAGCGGACTTGAAAATTAGATACGTAGATCGAATAATTGATGGGGAGGTACTGAATCAAACGGGGACAAAAAATAATGTATGCCACAATCTAATTTAAACAAGGGATCAGTTGATGAGGCGTAGTCTGAGGCATCTGGGAACCATACATTTGGTAATGGAGTAATGTGCGGAGGTTAAAGATTGCTTCAAGTGTCTAGTGTCGGGCACCGAGGAGGTTGAATGCCTGTCAGAGGAGATGGACGTGGATAGCTGTTATGGGACGCTGTGCCCGCACGGTGAGAGCGCCACCTCGTCGCCACTTGAGTGGGGCGACCAATAGCTGGTGTGTCGCATAAGTCACCAGGCGCCCGACACCACCCCGCACCATACCTCTACCAGGCGGGTTGCAGCAAGCACAGCCCCTGCGACTCCATGATTCCTCAGTACAGCGAGCCAAGAAATTTGCAGCTCAGCGTGCAGAGGGCCTTCGTATCAACCAGACGTCAGAACAGGTCCCACGCACAATTGCTACAGAGACCGCTCCTGCTGCGGACATTTTGGTGCATCCGCCATGTCATGGGCCACCAACCGAATGCAGTCTGCCCCGGTAGCTGAGTGGTCAGCGTGACAGCCTGTCAATCCTAAGGGCCCGGGTTCGATTCCCGGCTGGGTCGGAAATTTTCTCCGCTCAGGGACTGGGTGTTGTGTTGTCCTTATCATCATCATTTCATCCCCATCGACGCGCAGGTCGCCGAAGTGACGTCAAATCGAAAGGCCTGCACCAGGCGAACGGTCTACCCGACGGGAGGCCCTAGCCACACGACATTTCCATTTTTTCAATCGAATGCAAGTATACGTCTGCCATGAGAGTATTTAGTACCAGGCCGGTTTCACGACACTGAGCTCGTTCTGCCTGTATACCTGTAAGAACATGCGGTGACAAGAACTGTCACTAGTCTGTCGAATTGCAACGACAATGCACTGAAGATGGGTATTTATAGCCGAAAACTAGATTTCTAAGAATAATAAAAGCTAATTAGTTTGGGACTGACTGCTGATGATGATGTTTGGTTTGTGGGGCGCTCAACTGCGTGGTTATCAGCGCCCGTACAATTACCGAATCTTTGCTCAGTCCAATTTCGCCACTTTCCTGGATGATGATGAAATGATGAGGACAACACAAACACCCAGTCATCTCGAGGCAGGTGAAAATCCCTGACCCCGCTGGGAATCGAACCCGGGACCCCGTGCTCGGGAAGCGAGAACGCTACCGCGAGACCACGAGCGGCGGACGACTGACTGCTGCGTGTCTCTCCTTCCTTATAGTCTATGGTGGCTGTGCACAACGATTCGTGACGGAGTCAAAGTTGATTATTAAATATCTGTACAGATGACATCGGAAAACGGGTAGAAACAATCAGGCATAAATACTATGAGGAACATAAATATTAACATCATGTTATTCATGGATGGTCAAGTTATTATGCAAAACAGCGACGATATATTACAAATGGCATTACTTAAACTAAATAAAACATCTGCAAGCTACAATCTGACTGTATGTAGAAATGAAACTAAAACCATGGCCGTTTTAGGTATTCTCCCAATAGGAACAAAAATTGTTCTCAGTAATAAACCGATAGAACAGGTAGCCCCCTTCAAGTATTTAGAACGTGATATATCACATATCAAGATACAGGAAAACTAGTACTTACCGGCGTATATGTTTCATAATAAGAAGAAAACTTAATCTCAAAACAAAGAAAGAGACATAGCTGAAATTTTATAAAGCCATGGCTATTCCTACTTTATTATGTATGGGAGAAAGTTGGACGCTGAGAATGAAAGATTTAAAGAAAGATTCATGACAACTAAAAACATCAGAAATGAATTTTCTAAGATCAGTCAAAGGCTTCACTAGGGAAGAAATAATTAAAAACGAAATAATAAGGGGAAAATTATGACTTCAGCCAATAACCGAGAAGGCAGTCCAATACAAAGCGAAATGGGGAAACTTGTACATTATATGTCACCATAATGACCTCCTAAACTAGCAATGGAATATAAACAATGGGGCAAGAAAAGTGTGGGAAGACCAAGGAGGAGATGGCGAGACCGTAACAGGTCCTAGCCCTAACCCTGGAGTGGCAGAAGAAGTAGACTACCCTATGGCCATCTGACACACAGAGATATGCTAGTCCAGAATCCAGACGGCACATACTATTGGTCTGCTGTACTGCACTAGATTGTTACATCACAAATGCTGTAATTTACAGTTGTGACTACACTTTGCTACACTAAGTTGCATTACAATAATATACGTGGTAACAGAAGCAAAACTAGAATTTTTAATTTTTTTCTGGGCTGTTATCCCCTGGTGCAATGAGGCACAACTCACTCTTCACATGGGCAATGGTGCTATGCCCTCAGGTCTTGTGAGGCAAACTGAGGAGCTACTTGATTGAGAAGTAGCGGCTCTGGTCTTGTAAACTGACATACAGTCAGGAGAGCGGTGTGCTGACCACACGTCACTCCACATCCACATCCAGTGACGCCAGTTGGTTGTTTCTCGGCCATGTAGGCTTGCATTTCGTCACCTGACGTTTTGGCTCTAATTAGTTCAACTCTTACCATAACTGCCTATCTGTTACTATATTACAGATAGCTGTATCACCAAAGACCTACCTGTCCTTGCCTGTAACATCTTATCTAATGGCACTCCCCAAGACGACGTGGTCCAGGGTGCCGTCTGCTCCACATTCACAAGTGTCTGCTGGGGTGATTGGTGTATTTTCCGAAAGTGCCTGGGGTATGAACCATGTACTGGCAGGTAGCTTGTAGCTCCTTTGGTGGGAAATAAGTATAACACTATGGATCTTTCTTTTATTTCAGGAAGGAACTGATAGGATCTTCCCATTATTTCTGCCCTGTCCCAGTTTTCATGCCATTCGCTATGAGTTTGTGCCCTTATCTCCTTTTTTGATTTGTCTCTTGTGCCCCACATCTCCTTTTACATTCGCCCTTTTTGAACCAGTATTGCTTGTCCCTCTTCCTTACAGCCAGGTTTAGAGGCACCAGGCCTAGTATCACCAGAAATGGCTCAGTCGGTGCTGTTCTGTACCTCAGGTGCACAAGTACACTTGTTTGTGCTCACCACGGAGCCTGGAGACTGTGCTGTCTTTACCTATCTGGCTCTGTGAGCCTAAATACTCGACCCATAGCCGCCAACAGCGACTAAATTGTGATAGATTCTTATTCTACTGAGAGGTTGCTGGAAGAATCTTTCGCCTATGAAACTATTTTGTTCGTGATTTTAATGCCTCTCTGGCAAACGATTTCCGCCTGCACATGAAAGTTTTAATTATCGACGATGTTTTACCTAAGGTACCTATGTCCGTGTTTTCTCGTCACAGGTTGGTCGTTTATTAGATCATAGGCTTTCCCGATCTTAATATGTCTTTTTACTAACATAAAAACTGTTTCTACACACCAGTTAATGTTTCAAGAGCTTCCCTACTATTTACCCCTAACTTAGACGTTGTGTTGTAAGTTACTATAACTGGCAGGTCGTCAGTGTAGGCAATGCAGGCTCTAGTGCGTGTCATATTGTAACGGTAGTTAAATAGTGCTTCTACGCCAGCATTCCAGAACTATTTTCTTTCTGGGGAATTCCAATTTCACCTGCCTGTCTGTGCGGTAATATCGTAGACTATTATAGAGACGCCTGGGTCAGTCCATCTGTTTCAGTGTTTCGAGCAGGTCAGGCCACTGTAAAGTATCGTATGCTCCAGCTGTACCGATCATTTTGCCGGTTACGTACTTGTCATCTAAGTGATTCACCGCGTCCTCAGTCCACCAAGGAGAACTCACACACATTCCACCAGCTTACGGCTGCTGCCGCGGCGTTCCGCTCCTTCCTTTGTTTCTCGTCCGCTCACGCCGCGCCACGCCAGCTGCGAGAGTTGGCCGCGCGCCTTTGTTTAGGGCGACTTCTCCGCGTTCCGGCGGCCATGTCCGGAGGAGAAATCGCTGAGGCGAACGGCAAATCGAGTTACGTCGTTAGGAGGGCGACGTGGCGAGCTTCAAAAGGCAGGATCGGCACGGCCAGAGAGAGGGGCAGGGTCCAGGGCTGGAAAATTGATCTGTTTACTGTGCTATGACTCGGGGCAGCGGCTCGGAGAACAACGACGGAATTCCAATTCTTCCGCGCTGCTGGCGGCTGAACAGGGGGATCAGGCGTGAGAAGTAAGAAATATCTTCTCTTGCAAGCTACTGGCCACCGTGCAAGGTGGACGCATTAGTTGCGCAGGTTCATCGGAGTGGTCATACAGCGTGAACTTTAATAAAATCGACAAACTGGAGGTACGGATTGCTGACTGGAAATGGAGAAATGTGTGTCCGGAAATGGGCGGTGCACATGCAACGGTAGAAAATGGCCCAAAAACACAGTACAGTGCTGTATCACATCCAGATCACAACAGATGTTCAAAGTGGCCTCCATGGTTGGTTGGTTGATGTGTCGGAGGGGACCAAACACCAAGGTCATCGGTTTCATCGGATTAGCGAAGGATGGGGAAGTAAATCAGCCATGCCTTTTCACAGGAACCATCCCAGCATTTGCCTGAAGCGATTTAGGGAAATCATAGAAAACCTAAATCAGGATGGCCGGACGCGGGTTTGAAACATCGTCCTCCCGAATGCGAGTCCACTGTGCTAACCAATGTGCCACCTCGCTCGGTGGCCTCCATGGGATGCAATGCATCCGTTGACACGTCGTATCATGGATGCCTGAACTCTTTCACACGTTCCAGCCTCTCTCTGAGAAGCCTAACAGTCTTCCTGAACATGCTACTGATGGGTCTGCACCTCAGTAACTGGTTCAACATACAGAACACTTTCCAGATGCCCCAGAGGGACAAATCTAAGGGTTCAAGTCCGGTTATCCAGCAGACCATGCTACAGCGCATCCGCATCCTATCCACCGACCGAGAAGGATTTTCTTGAGGTGTCGGCGAACTGTAATGTGGAAGTGGAGTGGTGCTCTGTCATGCAGAAACATGTTATCTTTCTTTTTTCCAAGGCACATTCTTAAGCAGCCCAGGCCGAGTATTCTGCAAGAAGTCCAGGTACGTACCTCCGTCGAGACATTGTGTAATAATAACTGGCAGATGTATGTGGTCCCTAAGAATCTCTGCCCACACACTGATGCTGAAACCGATGCTGATGACACGCCTCAACTATTACCCAAGGACTGTCTGTAGCCCACAGATGACGATTATGCAGATTGATGACGCAAGTTCTGGTAAAGAAAAAATGGCTCTGCGCACTATGGGACTTAACATCTTACGTCATCAGTCCCCTAGACACAGAACTACTTAAACCTAACTAACCTAAGGACATCGCACACATCCATGCCGGCCGGTGTGGCCGAGCGGTTCTAGGCGCTTCAGTCCGGAACCGCGCGACCGCTACGGTCGCAGGTTCGAATCCTGCCTCGGGCATAGATGTGTGAGATATCCTTAGGTTAGTTAGGTTTAAGTAGTTCTAGGTTCTAGGGGACTGATAACCTCAGATGTTAAGTCCCATAGTGCTCAGAGCCATTTGACCAAACACATCCATGCCAGAGATAGGATTCTAACCTGCGACCGCAGCAACAGCGCGGTTCTGGACTGAAGAGTGTAGAACCGCTCGGCCACAACAGCCGGCTTCTGGTAAAGGTTGCTTCTTCGGTAAAGATTACTCATTGCAGAAATTCCATAATAGTGATGTTCTGGTGCAAAGACCATCGATAAAATACCTCCCTTAGACAGAAATCCGCTTTTGATAATCCTTGCACTCGTTCCAGGTGACAGAGATAGCAGCGGTTGTCATGCAGGGTATACGTAACCGTACTTTGGCTTAACACCATGCTGAAGGGTGTAACGGGACATCCGCCTCTAGCATTACTTTTACTCAACAGTAGTTGTCGATACCAGTATTATTTTTCGAATTTTGAACATGACAGTATTATCTCAGTTGCTTTCCTGACACTTTCATATAATTTTATAGACAGTATGTTACATTTCAAGCTAAAATTTATGAGAATGAATTACTTTATAAAATGTTTAAGTCTCGTTGTTATAATCGGTAAGTACAAGTTCTGAATGTACATTACAATTACACTACTGGCCATTAAAATTGCTACACCACGAAGATGACGTGCTACAGACGCACCGACAGGAAGAAGATGCTGTGATATGCAAATGATTAGCTTTTCAGAGCATCCACACAAAGTTGGCGCCGGTGCCGACACCTACAACGTGCTGACATGAGGAAAGTTTCCAACCGATTTCTCATACACAAACAGCAGTTGACCGGCGTTGCCTGGTGCAACGTTGTTGTGATGCCTCGTATAAGGAGGAGAAATGGGCACCATCACGTTTCCGACTTTGATAACGGTCGGATTGTAGCCTATCGCAATTGCGGTTTTTCGTATCGCGACATTGCTGCTTGCGTTGGTCGAGATCCAATGACTGTTAGCAGAATATGGAATCGGAGGGTTCAGGAGGGTAATACGGAACGCCTTGCTGGATCCCAACGGCCTCGTATCACTAGCAGTCGAGATGACAGGCATCTTATCCGCATGGCAGATGGGGACGTTTGCAAGACCACAAACACACGCACGAACAGTTCGATGACGTTTGCAGCAGCACGGACTATCAGCTCGGAGACCATGGCTGCGGTTACCCTCGACGCTGCATCACAGAAAGCAGCGCCTGCGATGGTGTACTCAACGACGAACCTGGGTGCACGAATGGCAAAACGTCACTTTTCGGATGAATCCAGGTTCTGTTTACAGCATCATGATCGTGGCATCCGTGTTTGGCAACATTGCAGTGTACGCTCATTGGAAGCGTGTACTCGTCATCGCCATACTGGCGTATCACCCGGCGTGATGGTATGGGGTGCCATTGGTTACACGTCTCGGTCATCTGTGGTTCACACTGACAGCACTGTGAACAGTGGTCGTTATATTTCAGATGTATTACGACCCATGGCTCTACCCTTCATTCAATCCCTGCGAAACCCTACATTTCATTAGGATAATGCACGGCCGCGTGTTGCAGGTCCTGTACGGGCCTTTCTGGATATAGAAAATGTTCGACTGCTGCCCCGGCCAGCACATTCTCCAGATTTCTCACCAATTGAAAACGTCTTGTCAATGGTGGCCGAGCAACTGGCTCGTCACAATACGCCAGTCACTACTCTTATTGAACTGTGGTATCGTGTTGAAGCTGCTTGGGCAGCTGTACCTGTACACGCCATGCAAGCTCTGTTTGACACAATGCCCTGGCGTATTAAGGCCGTTATTACGGCCAGAGGTGGTTGTTCTGGGTACTGATTTCTAAGGACCTATGCACCCAAATTGCCTGAAAATGTTATCACATATCAGTTCTAGTATAATATACACTCCTGGAAATTGAAATAAGAACACCGTGAATTCATTGTCCCAGGAAGGGGAAACTTTATTGACACATTCCTGGGGTCAGATACATCACATGATCACACTGACAGAACCACAGGCACATAGACACAGGCAACAGAGCATACACAATGTCGGCACTAGTACAGTGTATATCCACCTTTCGCAGCAATGCAGGCTGCTATTCTCCCATGGAGACGATCGTAGAGATGCTGCATGTAGTCCTGTGGAACGGCTTGCGATGCCATTTCCACCTGGCGCCTCAGTTGGACCAGCGTTCGTGCTGGACATGCAGACCGCGTGAGACGACGCTTCATCCAGTCCCAAACATGCTCAATGGGGGACAGATCCGGAGATCTTGCTGGCCAGGGTAGTTGACTTACACCTTCTAGAGCACGTTGGGTGGCACGGCATACATGCGGACGTGCATTGTCCTGTTGGAACAGCAAGTTCCCTTGCCGGTCTAGGAATGGTAGAACGATGGGTTCGATGACGGTTTGGATGTACCGTGCACTATTCAGTGTCCCCTCGACGATCACCAGTGGTGTACGGCCAGTGTAGGAGATCGCTCCCCACACCATGATGCCGGGTGTTGGCCCTGTGTGCCTCGGTCGTATGCAGTCCTGATTGTGGCGCTCACCTGCACGGCGCCAAACACGCATACGACCATCATTGGCACCAAGGCAGAAGCGACTCTCATCGCTGAAGACGACACGTCTCCATTCGTCCCTCCATTCACGCCTGTCGCGACACCACTGGAGGCGGGCTGCACGATGTTGGGGCGTGAGCGGAAGACGGCCTAACGGTGTGCGGGACCGTAGCCAAGCTTCATGGAGACGGTTCCGAATGGTCCTCGCCGATACCTCAGGAGCAACAGTGTCCCTAATTTGCTGGGAAGTGGCGGTGCGGTCCCCTACGGCACTGCGTAGGATCCTACGGTCTTGGCGTGCATACGTGCGTCACTGCGGTCCGGTCCCAGGTCGACGGGCACGTGCACCTTCCGCCGACCACTGGCGACAACATCGATGTACTGTGGAGACCTCACGCCCCACGTGTTGAGCAATTCGGCGGTACGTCCACCCGGCCTCCCGCATGCCCACTATACGCCCTCGCTCAAAGTCCGTCAACTGCACATACGGTTCACGTCCACGCTGTCGCGGCATGCTACCAGTGTTAAAGACTGCGATGGAGCTCCGTATGCCACGGCAAACTGGCTGACACTGACGGCGGCGGTGCACAAATGCTGCGCAGCTAGCGCCATTCGACGGCTAACACCGCGGTTCCTGGTGTGTCCGCTGTGCCGTGTGTGTGATCATTGCTTGTACAGCCCTCTCGCAGTGTCCGGAGCAAGTATGGTGGGTCTTACACACCGGTGTCAATGTGTTCTGTTTTCCATTTCCAGGAGTGTATTTGTCCAATGAATACCCGTTTATCATCTGCATTTCTTCTTGGTGCAGCAATTTTAATGGCCAGTAGTGTATTTTTTGGAAACACTTGAAATTACGAATTATTGGCACTCCTAAAATTTCTATTATTAATTACGCAATCTGTACTGGTTACTATGTTTACTTCTGGATTCATTTATAAAATAATAATTGAAAGTAATAATGAAACAGAAACTAGCAGAAATTCATTCGTTAAGGCAAATTTTAAACCCTTTGGAATATAATTATTTCTACAGGGTATGAGAGTATGAGAGCCTCTGATGTGATTGGATGTATTTTTGTACTTTCTGCGAACAATCTAATTTCGATTTTGTCAATGTGTAAAATTAAAAGACTGTATGATATACTAAAATGTGAGAAAACATATTAACGTAAGAACAAAAACTCTGCAACAACAATCGTCAAATTTATTTAGATCAATCGAACCGTGAGGTGCCTAAAATGTGACATTTTCAGCTGTGAGAATCAGACCCCTAGACAAGAAGACCTGGAGCAAACTTTACAAGAAAGACTAAGTAGCCTAGAAAGTCTATTGTAATCTTTGCTCCTCTAAAATCTTCATAAAAGACTAATGTGGACAATAGAAGGAACTAGGAAGGAAGATGGAGATTGCAAGGGCCATTTGTCTGGAGCTTGAACTAGGGTTCGTCTCAACATCCTGTAGAACCCAGTCCTCCAGATCTGGTGTACGGACAGTCTGCCTCCCCCACGCACGTTCGTCCGTCTAGGAGGACCCATGATCACAGAAAAGCAAAAAAAGAAGGGCTTGAAAAGTTTTGTGATGTGGTTGGCGTCTTTGAGGGTAGTTGTTTTGGTATAACCGTGCTGCCTGTCGACCATTTCCATCTGCTTGGCCGTACACAAACACCACATCGGCTTGTTCCTGACATGAATACCGGATCATTCTGTTGCTTACGGTGCGCTGCGTCGATCACACATCCTGCAACACACAACGAACACCCGGCGCATGATCAGATGAACTTCCATTCGTCATCTACTGTGCCAATGACGCATTCCTGGATACACCTTCATAGGACCATTTCTCCTCCATTTCTAGTCGTCAATATGTCCCTGCAGTTTGTCCGTTTTATTTATATTCACCCTGTATAGGCCTACATATCGATTTGTAAACAACAGTGTTTTCACTGCCGCTGTACAAGTATTTAACCTTCCAGTCGCCTTTCGATTAAACGGGAGACACAATTAGTGCCTTAATCGCCTCTGCAGATGAGGTAGGTAAGAGATGTCTGTGTTGTGGCATTCTCTATGGAGGCAGCCAGGTCGAATCGCAGTCGTAGGAGAAATTATCATCACGAGTATCTCGCAGCTGAAGGAGGAGAGCTACTGGCATAAAGTTCCTGACCCCTAGACTCCCTCATGCTTTGTACCAATGTCCTGGATTAAAGTCCCAATAGCTCTACAGGGTCTCACTGAGCCAGGGCACCTGGCTAAGTTGATGGCGATTTTCCCTTTGAATGTGATCGTCAAGCCCAGCAGTCCTCTTGGTGCTGTTCTAGAGGCACAGGCTGTAGGTCAATATCCGGCCTCACCCTCTCCCCCCTTTCATCATTGTACAAATCCTGACGATTATTGTAACTTTTCTTATATGGCGACATGAACTTCCAATTCACTTTGGAGAACTGCGCAACTTAGTTTTCCGTGATTTACCTATTTCGCTCCAGGGAAATTCCAGGATGGTTCCTTTGAAATGGCACTGCCGATGTCCTTCTCCATTCCTGAACCAATCCTAGATGGTCCTCAGTCTCTAATGGCTTCGATGTTGACGGAACGTTATAGCCCCGTGTTCCTTCCTCCCTTTTTTTCCTAGTAAGCAGTTACGATCCTAGCCCTGTGTCTGCTATATGGTGTGAACACTACACCGGCGATATGGAAGTACTTAAAATGAAAACTCTGATGCTTTTTCCAGCCATCACACCGGTTTGTTTACTTGGCCTCCAGCTAAATCGTCACAGCTTCTCATGATATTCACAGTATATAGAACGTAAAACACTGGAATATGTTCTCAGAAATTCCGTAAGTAACGAGGACTGTCATAAAAGTGTTACAAAGACGGTATCAGGACTATCGGGATAACAGCGTAATGGGCGTGCCGATCAGGTCACTGGCGTTTACATTGTACGTCAGAGAAAAGCCTGTATGAGACGCATTAAAGGGAAGAGAGGGAGAGAAATTAAAACTCGGTGGACACATGATCCCTATCCCTATCCAATGATCGTATTTATACTTCAATAAAACCTTTGATCATACCGGAACATTAAATTACTTTCCGCTCCTTATGTCTTACTGATCTGGCATTCTAACATTAGGCAACATGGCCTTGTTACTTTGGCACTGAGAACAGCTAAAGGTAGAGAGAAATTACATTCATTATATTTCACGAGCTATACAGCATGGTTGAATAGTAATAGGTAAAATAGACCCTCATATTAACACGCAGGTGAGGACTATTCAGGAGGATGTCGTCATCAGACAATACTACTTCGGCATTCTACGGCTCGGAGCATGATGTGTAAGAATCATTAGTAGAGCAGGTCGGTTATAGCATTTAGGAACAGAGATAAACAGGTCGAAGCTACATTTATTGTAGGTCAAATTATTCAAACAATTATAGGACGTGAAAATTTGTCATAGGAGACTGGAATCCGATAGTAGGGAAAAGAACAATTGAAAACTAATAGGAAAACATTGGCTTGGGAAAAATAGAAAAGGGAAATTGTCGGGTAGAATTTTGCATAGAGAGTACTGTCTAATCAATGGGAACACTGTATTTAAGGATTATGAAGTATGGTTGTTTATTTAGAAATGAACCGAAAACACTGGAGGGTCTTACATAATAACCGCGCGGGGTAGCCGTGCGGTGTAGGGCGCCTTGTCGTGGATCGCTCGGCTCCTCCCGTCGGAGGTTCGAGTCCTCCCTCGGGCATGAGGCTGTGTGTCGTCCTTAGCGTAAGTTAGTTTAAGTTAGATTAAGTGGTGCGTAAGCTTAGGGACCGATGACCTCAGCAGTTTGACCCTATAAGACCTTACCACAAATTTACAAATTTTATTACATAACACAATGTTAAGACAGAGGTTGGGAAACCAGATTTTAATCTGTGAAACGTGTTCAGAAGCATATATTGACTGTGATCGTAGTTTATTAGCCATGTACTACCGGTTAAAAGGAAGTAAAATGTAGAAAGATAGAAAATTAAGGACATGGTGGGGATTCTGTGCCACAAACTCCGACTACATTTTGTTAAATCTTTATTATTACGCTTTAACGTACAGTATAGAAATAATCATGTCACTATAAGCTAGCAAGAAGTTATGATCATTAGACCTACGCATCTCAGTGAGCGACAGGTCGTCTCAGAGCGTGAGAACGATACGGACAGTAGAATCTGTATCGTGCTGGAACCTGCAGATAAAGAGGTGATTCGGCTGTGAGGCTTGGCGCCAAGAAGCGTATCTTTCATTACCTAGATTTACCACTTAAACATTGATATGTGTCTCCAACTATGCCGCTTGTTTTATCCACACTGACACTTCCTTACCGATAATTTTATGAACTGTAAATTCATACTTCGAAAATATCGGGAAATTTTAGGTAAGTTTGATTTTACTAGTGGACAGAATCAAGAAGGGAAACAAGATGATTCCATGTATGAGAATATGTAATAGGTTCAAAGATATGTGAGTGGCTCGTTCTTAAGTAACGAAACCCAGTAAGTTGTCCTCGACGGCGAGTGTTTATCAGCGACAAGAGTATTCTGAGGACTCCACAGCCTAGTGTGATAAGAACGCTGTCTGAGGCTGTTTGCTGATTATGCTGTGGTTTACGGGAAGGTTTCGTCGTTGAGTGACTGCAGGAGGATACAAGATGAGCTAGGCGCAATTTCTAGTTGGTGTGATGAATGGTAGCTATCTCTAGACGTAGCAAAAAAATGTTCAAATGTGTGTGAAATCTTATGGGACTTAACTGCTAAGGTCATCAGTCCCTAAGCTTACACACAACCTAAATTATCCTAAAGACAAACACACACACCCATGCCCGAGGGAGGACTCGAACCTCCGCCGGGACCAGCCGCACAGTCCATGACTGCAGCGCCCTAGACCGCTCGGCTAATCCCGCGCGGCTATAGACGTAGCAAAATGTAGGTTAACGCAGATGAGAAGGGAAAACAAACCCACATTGCTCGAATAAAGCATTGGTAATGTGCTGGCTGACACAGTTACGTCGGTTAAATATGTAGGCGTAACGTTGCAAGGTAATATGAAATTGAATGAGCATGAGTGGATTATAGTGGCGAAGGCGAATGTCTGACTTCGGTTTACTTGGAGAATTTTAGGAAAGTGTGGTTTATCTGTAAAGAAGACAGCATATACGCAGCACGCTAGTGATATCCATTGTTGAGTACTGTTCGAGTTTCCGGATCCGCACCAGATCTGATTAAAAGAAGACATCGAAGTAATTAAGAGGCGGGCTGCTATATTTGTTACCGGTAGGTTTGAACGAGACGGAAATGTTACGGAGATGCTCCGGGAATTGAAATGGGAATCGCTGGAGGGAAGGCGATGTTCTTTTCAAGGAACACTGTTGAGAAAATTTAGAGAAACGGCATTTGAAGCTAATTACAGAACGATTCTACTGCCACCAACGTGCATACCGCGGTGAAGTCCTTAAGAAAAGATTAGAGAGACTAGTGCTCGTACGGAGGTATGTAGACAGTGGTTTTTTCCTCACTCTATTTGCGAGTGGAACAGGAAAGGAAATACTATTAGTGGTACAGGGTACCCTCTGCCACGCACCATACGGTAGCTTGCTGAGTATGTATGCAGAGTGCCAGGAGCAGGCAAGCGCGAGACAGTTAAGATAGCTCTCAAAGAGTATATGATCAGTTTCCGATGAGGTAACACGTGAATGCGTGTGTGAAGCCATACCTCTACCCGCCCACATGTTCCCAAGTTGTTTAGACTACGCTACAAAAGTTTCGCTGTGAAACCCTTACACATTCTCCATACAATCTCGACCTCTCCCCATGCGATTTCCTTATTTTTGGTGCCCTGAAGAAATTCGATTTTCTCCGGACGGCTTGGTCTACGTCTGGGTACAATCATGGCTCTGCAGGCAATCGCAAACATTTTTCCATGAAGGCACTGCCTGTCTTGTCTCACAGTGGGATAAATCTGTTAACAGTTATGCCGATTAATCTTCAAAAAATAAATAGTTTACTTTCTTTTTTTTCTATCCGCCTCGTTTACTCGTTTACATTTGACTATCCTTTATACATTCAGAAACCACCGTGTATCTTGCACCTGGCATCTCTTTTTTATGCAAATATTATATTCAGAAACCTGCTGTGTAGCATACGAAAGCTACGTTTCGCGACCGTTGTTTGCGAATGCTAACTGTGGCACCGATTTATTGCAATGGAACCTTCGATAAATTAAAAGCATCAAACTTTGTCGAAAGTTTCAAACAAAGACTTTGGCAACGATTGACTGAGAAAAGGGGAGAGGGATGCAAGAGAAGACGAATGGATAGTTTTAAGAGATAAAATGATAAAATATTGAAGACATCAGAGGAGCAAATAGGCAAAAAAGCAAGGCCTTGTAGAACTCTCTGGATGACACGGACAATATTGGATTTAATTGAAAGAATAGAATAGTATAAAAATGCTGCAAATGAAATAGGGGAACTGGATTACAAAGGGATGCAACAGAAGAATATTGGGTAGCTTTAAGAGATAAAATATTGAAAGCAATGGAGAATCAAATATGCAAAAAGGCAAGGCCTTGCAGAAACTCCATGGATAACACAGACGATATTGAATTTTATTGAAAAAATAGAAAAATAGAAAAATGCTGCAAGTGAAACAGCGGAAATGGATTACGGACGTTTAACGATGAGAGTGTCAGAAAGACCAAAACGCAGATTTAGAATAAGCTTTTCACAGTTTCAACTACACTACACTCTTCGAAATTTTGAAGGTAACAGGGAGTGAAAAGTTATCAGCAACTGGTAGAGAAACCGTACGGAAGTTATAAGAGTCCAAGGAATGAAAGGGAAGCAGTAGCTGAGAAGATAATGAGACAAAACAGTAGCTTATCATCAATGTCATCCAGACTATGCACTAAGAAAGCTGTATAAAAACTAAAGGTACATTGGGAAAGGGAATTAAAATTGAGGGAAAAGAAATAAAACCTTCGAGATTTCCTGATGACATTGCAGTTCCGTCAGCTTGGAAATCAGTGGAACGGAATGGATTGTGTCGTGATAGGATGTTATAAGATAAACACCAACAAAAGTAATGCAAGGGTAATAGAAAGCAATACAATCGAATAAGACTATGCTAAAAGATATTGATTAGGAAATCAGACACTAAAGCGATAGAGAGTTTTGTTATTTTGGTAGCGAAGTTGAGACGATGTAAACTACAGACTGGTAACAGCACGAGAAGTGTTGATGAAAACGACAAACATATTAATACCGAGTATAAATTGTATGAATAGTAATCATGCTGAAGCCATTTGCCTGGACTGTAGTCTTGAACGAAATTGGAACGTGCACGATAAACTGTTCAGATAAAATGGCTCTGAGCACTATGGGACTTAAGTTCTGAGGTCATCAGTCCCCTAGAATTTAGAACTACTTAAACCTAACTAACCTAAGGACATCACACACATCCATGCCCGAGGCAGGATTTCGGCAGGATTTCGGCACACATGTTGTGTTCGAGCATTATGAATTACCTCGAAAAGAACGGTATATTGACTCACAGTCAACAGGGATTTAGAAAATATCTTTCTTGTGAAACACAACAAGCTCTTCACCCACACGAAGCGTTGAGCGCTATTGACAAGCGATTTCAAATTGATTCCGTATTTATAGATTTCCAAAAAGTTTTTGGCACCGTAACTTACAAGCGGCTTAAAATCAAATTGTGGTCTTGTGGAATATAGTATCCGTTATGCGAGTGGATTCGTGATTTCCTGTCAGAGAGATTACAGTTCGTAGTAAATGACGGAAAGTCATCGAGTAAAACAGAAGCGATTTCTGGCAATCTTCAAGGTAGTGTTATAGGCTCTCTGTTGTTCCTTACCTATATAAACAATTTAGCAGGCCATCTGAGCAGATATATTAGGTTGTTTGTAGATGATTCAGTCGGTTTTGGCCTAATGAAGATCAAAATAAATTGTAGAACGATTCAGAAAAGATATCTGTATGGCGCAAAATTGGCAGTTGACCCTCAATAACGAAAAGTGCGAGGTCATCCACTTGGATGCTAAAAAGAACCCGCTAAACTTCGTAACACGGTAGATCAATCAAATCTGAAGGCCGTAAATTCAACTAAATAAGTAGGAACTATAAGGACGAACAACTGAAATTGGAAAGAACACACAGAAACGTTGTGAGGAAGGCAAAGCAAGGACTGTGATTTATTGGTAAATCACTTAGAATAAGTAATAGATCTACTAAAGAGACTGCCTACACTACGCTTGTCGGTTCTCTTTTGGAGTACTGCTGCGCGGTGTGGGATTCCTATCAGATAGGATTAACGGAGTACATCGAGAAAATTCAAAGAAGAACAGCACGTTATGTATTATAGTGAAGTAGGGGACAGAGTGTCACGACCGTTGCGGCGGAGCCTTCTCACGAAATTTCGATCACCAAATTTCTCCTCCGTATGCGAAAATGTCTTTCTGAAGCTGAGCTTCGTAGGGAGAAACGATAATCATAATAAAATAAGGAAAATCAGAGCTCTCGCAGAAATATACAGGTGAAGTTTTGAGTGCGCGCTGTTCGAGAGTGGAATAATAGAGAATTATTGTGAAGGTAGTTCGATGAACCCTCTGCTAAGCACTTAAGAGTGATTTGCAGAGTATCGACGTAGATGTACGTATGTAGTGGAAAGTGGAATTTAGGAGGTTGCATAGTGGCTCATTTCATTAAACATTTCTCAATTTGAATCTTATTATCTGTTCAGGACACGGTGTTACCCAACTATTTTTACTAAACTGTCCCGTAACTTATATAAAATCCGTAAGTCAGAATCTAATTAAATTGGTGTAAATTGATAACCACCAGACAATGAAACATGAATTAGTGATAACTGCTTGGAATACCATTTCCTATGTTAAGTTGCGTGCATTGCTAAATGAGAGGTCATTTTAAAATCAGCCAGCACTTTACTGTGGACCAAGGAGGAACTGTAACGCTATTCTCAGAAATTCCGCTGCTAACTCCATGTGTGATAACAAATGCGAGGCACGTGTAATATTGGGTTGAGCTATGTTTTATGGAGCAAGAGTCAGAAAGACAGCTGCTCTGGCGCCGAGCATCTGGAGTCGGACACTGCAGATTACATCTCCAGGATCTGCTGGACAACCACAATCTGTTCTTCACGAGCTCTGTGTCCACAGGATGCATGCCGCTTAACAGCCAGAGTCACCACAGGACAGCAACTGTATAGGGAAACAGCGGGCAGTCAAATTTAAGTGAAGAAAAACTGGCTGTTACGACGGCAAAACGTCTTCGAAAGTGGAATAGAACAATGTTTGGGACTTCATTGATGAGCCTGAGACTCTGACACCCAACCAGGTGCCTGCAAAGTGAACGTTAAAAGAAACGTAAAGACGACTAGTATTGGTTCAAGTAAATAGTTTGGAAGTGGGTGTAAGGAGTGTGACTGCTTAAATCTACATCTACATCTACATTTATACTCAAGCCACCCAACGGTGTGTGGCGGAGGGCACTTTACGTGCCACTGTCATTACCTCCCTTTCCTGTTCCAGTCGCGTATGGTTCGCGGGAACAACGACTGCCGAAAAGCCTCCGTGAGCGCTCGAATCTCTCTAATTTTACTTTCGTGATCTCCTCGGTAGGTATTAGTAGAAGGAAGCAATATATTCGATACCTCATCCAGAAACACACCCTCTCGAAACCTGGACAGCAAGCTACACCGCGATGCAGAGCGGCTTCTTGCAGAGTCTGCCATTTGAGTTTACTAAATATCTCCATAACGCTATCACGCTTACCAAATAAACCTGTGACGAAATGCGCCACTCTTCTTTGGATCTTCTCTACCTCCTCTGTCAACCCGACCTGGTACGGATCCCACACTGATGAGCAATACTCAAGTACAGGTCGAACGAGTGTTTTGAAAGCCTCCTCCTTCGTTGAGGGACTGCATTTTCTAAGGACTCTCCCAATGAATCTCAATCTGGCACCCGCCTTACCAACAATTAATTTTATATGATCATTCCACTTCAAATCGTTCCGTACGCATACTCCCAGATACTTTACAGAAGTAACTACTACCACTGTTTGTTCCGCTATCACATAATCATATAATAAAGGATCCTTCTTTCTATGTATTCGAAATACTTTACATTTGTCTATGTTAAGGGTCAGTTGCCACTCCCTACACCAAGTGCATATCCGCTGCAGATATTCCTGCATTTCGCTGCAATTTTCTAATGCTGCAACTTCTCTGTATACTACAGCATCATCCGCGAAAATCCGCATGGAACTTCCGACACTATCTACTAGGTACTTTATATATATTGTGAAAAGCAATGGTCCCATAACACTCCCGTGTAGCACGCCAGAGGTTACTTTAACGTCTGTAGACGTCTCTCCATTGAGAACAACATGCTGTGTCCTGTTTGCTAAAAACTCTTCAATCCAGCCACACAGCTAGTGTGATATTCCGTAGGCTCTTACTTTGTTTATCAGGCGACAGTGCGGAACTGTATCGAACGCCTTCCGGAAGTCAAGGAAAATGGCATCTACCTGGGAGCCTGTATCTAATATTTTTTGGGTCTCATGAACAACTATAGCGAGGTGGGTCTCACACGATCGCTGTTTCAAGAATCCATGTTGATTCCTACAGAGTAGATTCTGGGTTTCAAGAAATGAAATGATACGCGAGCAAAAAACATGTTCTAAAATTCTACAACAGATCGATGTAGAGATATAGACCCTTCTTGAAAACTGGGACTACCTGTGCTCTTGCCCAATCATTTGGAACCTTCCGTTCCTCTAGAGACTTGCGGTACACGGCTGTTAGAAGGGGGGGGGGGGGCAAGTTCTTTCGCGTACTCTGTGTAGAATCGAACTGGTATCCCGTCAGGTCCAGTGGACTTGCCTCTGTTGAGTGATTTCAATTGCTTTTCTATTTCTTGGACACTTATTTCGATGTCAGCCATTTTTTCGTTCGTGCGGTGACTTAGAGAAGGAATTGCAGTGCCGTCTTTCTCTGTGAAACAGCTTTGGAAAAAGGTGTTTAGTATTTCAGCTTTACGCGTCTCGTCCTTTGTTTCAATGCCATCATCATCCAGGAGTGTCTGGATATGCTGTTTCGATCCACTTACTGATTTAAATTAAGACCAGAATTTCCTAGGGTTTTCTGTCAAGTCGGTACATAGAATTTTACTTTCGAATTCACTAAACGCTACACGCATAGCCATCCTTACGCTAACTTTGACATCGTTTAGCTTCTGTTTGTCTGAGAGGTTTTCGCTGCGTTTAAACTTGCATTGAAGCTCTCTTTACTTTCGCAGTAGTTTCCTAATTTTGCTGTTGAACAACGGTGGGTTTTTCCCGTCCCTCACAGTTTTGCTCGGCACGTACCTGTTTAAAACGCATTTCACGATTGCCTTGAACTTTTTCCATAAACACTCAACATTGTCAGTGTCGGAACAAAAATTTTTCGTTTTGATCTGTTAGGCAGTCTGAAATCTGCCTTCTATTACTCTTGCTAAACAGATAAACCTTCCTCCCTTTTTTTATAATCCTATTTACTTCCGTATTCAGGGATGCTGCAACGGCCTTATGATCACTGATTCCCTGTTCTGCGCTTACAGAGTCGAAAAGTTCGGGTCTGTTTGTTATCAGTAGGTCCAAGATGTTATCTCCACGAGTCGGTTGTCTGTTTAATTGCTCCAGGTAATTTTCGGATAGTGCACTCAGTATAATGTCAATCGATGCTCTGTCCCTACCACCCGTCCTAAACATCTGAGTGTCTCAGTCTGCCGGCCGGAGTGGCCGTGCGGTTCTAGGCGCTGCAGTCTGGAGCCGAGCGACCGCTACGGTCGCAGGTTCGAATCCTGCCTCGGGCATGGATGTGTGTTATGTCCTTAGGTTGGTTAGGTTTAATTAGTTCTAAGTTCTAGGCGACTGATGACCTCAGAAGTTAACTCGCATAGTGCTCAGAGCCATTTGTCCCAGTCTATATCTGGTAAATTGAAATCTCCACCTAAGACTATAACATGCTGAGGAAATTTATGTGAAATGTATTCCAGATTTTCTCTCAGTTGTTCTGCCACTAATGGTGCTGAGTCTGGAGGTCGGTACAAGGAACCAATTATTAATCTAGCTCGGTTGTTGAGTATAACCTCCACCCATAATAATTCACAGGAACTATCCACTTCTATTACAGAGGTCCTACATTACTGGACAGAGCACGAAAGAACAAATTTTCGAGCACCAAGACTAACAAGATTTTTAACTGGTTAACCCTCTGAAACAGGTGTATAGGAGGAGCACAAGTGTCTTGTAAGACAACACTTTACAGTTCGGTACTCATAAGAATTAGTATTCAGCCAATCAAAATTACAGAGCTCGATGATTTTTCTCATCGGAAGTGCTCTGCAGACAGTTACTTATCCGGTAAACCTCAGTCTGAGACGAATTCTCAAGCAGATCTTGAGCACATCCAGGCTACTTTGGGACGAGAGACTCTCATACAGCTGAGCTGAACTGGGACGCAGGCAGAGAGAAGTCTTTGGTGCCGGACCACCGACTGATTTTGCAGCCGCTTCAGCAATCACCTGCAGTTTACTAGAATGGTGAGATCCAGCCGCAACAGTGAAGCGAACTGTAGCGGAAGCCAAAGTTTTCGTAGCAATCGTCACGATTTTGAATGTTGTTGTTGTTGTGGTCTTCAGTCCTGAGACTGGTTTGATGCAGCTCTCCATGCTACTCTATCCTGTGCAAGCTTCTTCATCTCCCAGTACCTACTGCAACCTACATCCTTCTGAATCTGCTTAGTGTATTCATCTCTTGGTCTCCCTCTACGATTTTTACCCTCCACGCTGCCCTCCAATGCTAAATTTGTGATCCCTCGATGCCTTAGAACATGTCCTACCAACCGATCCCTTCTTCTAGTCAAGTTGTGCCACAAACTTCTCTTCTCCCCAATCCTATTCAATACCTCCTCATTAGTTACGTGATCTACCCACCTTATCTTCAGCATTCTTCTGTAGCACCACATTTCGAAAGCTTCTATTCTCTTCTTGTCCAAACTACTTATCGTCCATGTCTCACTTCCATACATGGCTACACTCCATACAAATACTTTCAGAAACGACTTCCTGACACCTAAATCTATACTCGATGTTAACAAATTTCTCTTCTTGAGAAACGCTTTCCTTGCCATTGCCAGTCTACATTTCGATTTTGAATATGAAGTTCCATTTACAGTTAGACGCTCAACGTGTTGTCAAGTCCGTCAGTAGATGCACACGCATATCTTTCTATAGTGTTTACTATGTCTGTGTGCTAACTTACGACAGTCACACTATATCCGCTGAGAATGTAAATGTCTTGTCCAGATACATGATCCTTTGAATTATATTTTCAGATCCATTGTCCAGGTTTGCCAAAGCTTTAGATTATTCATCTCTATTATTGTTAACCCCACGTCTTGTGAATTTGATCACATACACGTAATAAACTGGGTTCACTGAGATTTTTGTTTAATTTTGTAGTCAAACGAATTCCTTCATCACTGATTTGCTGGGTGACGATTTACTTGTGTCAGATAAGAGGCCTCCACCCACACAAAAGACTAGGGCTACACAAAATGCGTAAACATGCAACACATGGGACTGGGTGAAAATCAGAGTTTCGGAATACAGAAAACATCCAAGAAAAAGAAAGATTCTGTGATCTCAAATGACAGTTTATTCTAATGGAACACGAAACTGCCCCGTTACACATTTTTAACGTGTTCACAGTACAGGTCATTAAAATTACAGACAGGGACTTGTGATTTAACAGTCTGTTTCGCTTTTGACAATTCATTAAATACAGGATATCTTAATACAGAATGGGATGCAATGGAAACATTGGCTCCACTACAACCGTCAAAGCCTCGTGTCCGAAACAATGAAACATCACAAAAGATGCAGTAAGTTTTATTTTAACCACACGCACACGTCGATAGAGACAGGAAGCATCTGCTTCTTACAGTGTAAGCTTTCACGGTTGGTACTGCATTACTTAAAACTTCCAGGCTAATAGGCCCTGGTCGATGAATAAAACTTTGTCCTAACATTTCCTCTCCGAAACGGGAGACATCTGCTGAGGTAAAATGGCGAACTGCAACCAGAACGCGAGGGAGCGCCGCATATACACTCCTGGAAATTGAAATAAGAACACCGTGAATTCATTGTCCCAGGAAGGGGAAACTTTATTGACACATTCCTGGGGTCAGATACATCACATGATCACACTGACAGAACCACAGGCACATAGACACAGGCAACAGAGCATGCACAATGTCGGCACTAGTACAGTGTATATCCACCTTTCGCAGCAATGCAGGCTGCTATTCTCCCATGGAGACGATCGTAGAGATGCTGCATGTAGTCCTGTGGAACGGCTTGCCATGTCATTTCCACCTGGCGCTTCAGTTGGACCAGCGTTCGTGCTGGACGTGCAGACCGCGTGACACGACGCTTCATCCAGTCCCAAACATGCTCAATGGGGGACAGATCCGGAGATCTTGCTGGCCAGGGTAGTTGACTTACACCTTCTAGAGCACGTTGGGTGGCACGGGATACATGCGGACGTGCATTGTCCTGTTGGAACAGCAAGTTCCCTTGCCGGTCTAGGAATGGTAGAACGATGGGTTCGATGACGGTTTGGATGTACCGTGCACTATTCAGTGTCCCCTCGACGATCACCAGTGGTGTACGGCCAGTGTAGGAGATCGCTCCCCACACCATGATGCCGGGTGTTGGCCCTGTGTGCCTTGGTCGTATGCAGTCCTGATTGTGGCGCTCACCTGCACGGCGCCAAACACGCATACGACCATCATTGGCACCAAGGCAGAAGCGACTCTCATCGCTGAAGACGACACGTCTCCATTCGTCCCTCCATTCACGCCTGTCGCGACACCACTGGAGGCGGGCTGCACGATGTTGGGGCGTGAGCGGAAGACGGCCTAACGGTGTGTGGGACCGTAGCCCAGCTTCATGGAGACGGTTGCGAATGGTCCTCGCCGATACCCCAGGAGCAACAGTGTCCCTAATTTGCTGGGAAGTGGCGGTGCGGTCCCCTACGGCACTGCGTAGGATCCTACGGTCTTGGCGTGCATCCGTGCGTCGCTGCGGTCCGGTCCCAGGTCGATGGGCACGTGCACCTTCCGCCGACCACTGGCGACAACATCGATGTACTGTGGAGACCTCACGCTCCACGTGTTGAGCAATTCGGCGGTACGTCCACCCGGCCTCCCGCATGCCCACTATACGCCCTCGCTCAAAGTCCGTCAACTGCACATACGGTTCACGTCCACGCTGTCGCGGCATGCTACCAGTGTTAAAGACTGCGATGGAGCTCCGTATGCCACGGCAAACTGGCTGACACTGACGGCGGCGGTGCACAAATGCTGCGCAGCTAGCGCCATTCGACGGCCAACACCGCGGTTCCTGGTGTGTCCGCTGTGCCGTGCGTGTGATCATTGCTTGTACAGCCCTCTCACAGTGTCCGGAGCAAGTATGGTGGGTCTGACACACCGGTGTCAATGTGTTCTTTTTTCCATTTCCAGGAGTGTATATGGGGAGTGTTGATGGCACCACAATCCATCACGTGACGTCGGCTACGAGATTATTTCTGGTAGGGCCAACATTCTCGACCTAAAGTAATAATCGATTGTCATTCTTACGTTTGCAATGTTGACATCCAAATTTTGTCTAATTTAACATTTTTTTCGGTTAAAATTATTACGGTGTTTATGAATCTCAAGAGCCTCTCTACACAAAAGGGCGTGGTAAAGGGATGTTTTCGATATAACACTCGTTTCAGTGAGTTTTATTTCATCCTCACCCTCTTGGTAAAGACGTTCCGCTACGACCGATTTAGCCGTATGTCCCAGGCGTCAATTCCTTTTGTGAAACTTCCTGGCAGATTAAAACTGTGTGCCCGACCGAGACTCGAACTCGGGACCTTTGCCTTTCGCGGGCAAGCGCTCTACCATCTGAGCTACCGAAGCACGACTCACGACCGGTACTCACAGCTTTACTTCTGCCAGTATCCGTCTCCTACCTTCCAAACTTTACAGAAGCTCTCCTGCGAACCTTGCAGAACTAGCACTCCTGAAAGAAAGGATACTGCGGAGACATGGCTTAGCCACAGCCTGGGGGATGTTTCCAGAATGAGATTTTCACTCTGCAGCGGAGTGTGCGCTGATATGAAACTTCCTGGCAGATTAAAACTGTGTGCCCGACCGAGACTCGAACTCGGGACCTTTGCCTTTCGCGGGCAAGCGCTCTACCATCTGAGCTACCGAAGGTCCCGAGTTCGAGTCTCGGTCGGGCACACAGTTTTAATTTGCCAGGAAGTTTCATATCAGCGCACACTCCGCTGCAGAGTGAAAATCTCATTCTGGAAACATCCCCCAGGCTGTGGCTAAGCCATGTCTCCGCAGTATCCTTTCTTTCAGGAGTGCTAGTTCTGCAAGGTTCGCAGGAGAGCTTCTGTAAAGTTTGGAAGGTAGGAGACGGATACTGGCAGAAGTAAAGCTGTGAGTACCGGTCGTGCAGTGCGGCTCTCGCAGCCGAGCGAAGCAGACGTGCGGTGTGTGCTCTCCGCTGTCAGAGAGAGCCCGCGCGCCTTGTTTACTTTCTTCGGCCGACACTAACGTGACGCCGTAGCGCTACAAGACCATGGCAAACCAATACAGAAGATCAACCTTGAAATTCACATTTCGGAACGACTTTACCCGACCAAAGGCGCTCGAAGTCGAACGCTTTTTAAAAGAGGAAGCCAAGATCCAGGCTGCCGACATTGTCGGCATTCACTTTTCGATCGTCAGTAGCACGGTCTATGTAAAGCTCATAAACGAAACTACATGCGACAAGGTGCTTCGTGAGATGAAACAAGAACTCCGCTTCTGCCACGCAGATGGCAATGTTGGCAACGTCGAGGTCGGCCATGCCGCAATGGGACTGCGGACTATCCGCATATTCGAACTTCCATTTGAACTCCCGGCGGCAGAAGTTGTAGCGGCGCTCCGCCCCTACGGCACGGTACACGAACACGTGGCTGAAAAATGGACCCAGTTTAAGACGTATCCAGTACTAAATGGAGTACGCCAAGTGCGCATAGATCTCCAACGGCACGTGCCATCCTATCTACAGATAGGAGGATGCCGGGCCATAGTTATTTATGACGGCCAGCCGAAGACGTGTTCCGGATGCGGCAAAGAAGGACACCTTCGTTCCGAGTGCCTCCAGCGTCGGATCACACAACTCCCACCGAAGGACGTTGCACCACCAGCGGCGAAGACTATTCTACCCGTGACTTACGCGGCGGCGCTCACGACGTTCTCCACACAACAGACACGGCCGACCGCTTCAGCGGTACAGGAATCACTTTCCACGGACAAAAACCTGGATGATCCGCCGACCTGGCCAGTGGTGGAAAATAATACTACGACTCTGGAGCTACCGAACGCGACAGACATTGACGCCGGCAAGATGGCAATTGATTCCCTTATTGTACCGACCAAAGCGTTTGTTCCGGCGGAGCGTGAGTCAATGCCGTCTTCTGACAATGAAGGTCATGTACGGAAACAGCGATCACCGAAACGCCGAAAGCGCCGTCGTCGGACCGTGTCGGAACACAGCGGTTCGCATTCGGCCGGGGAAGAACAACTAACCACTCAAGAAGCCAGCCGCGAAGCTAAGGCTGTTTCCACTGACTCCAACCTTGCAGAACAGACAGAAAAACATGCAGCTTTCGAACATCAGCCCATTGACAGAAACAGTGAGCAGCGCGAAGGTACCAGTGCAGGCAGCGAAGTCGCCCGGTCCCTTACTACCAAACATTCCGAGGCTATGGAACATGAACAGACATCCGCGCCCGCTTCGTGGGCCGAGGACGTCGAGACACAAGATCCCGACCCGCGGCCAGCTGAGGCGCCGCCGGATCATGCAGCATAAGCAGCACAAGGAGGACCGCGTTTGGCGGGGGTTGACATCACTTCCGATGTTCGCTTCTCTCCAACTTCAACATGGATAACCTCGCCCAAACAACGCGTTGCCAGGCTTACCGCCTGGCGACAATGAATATCAACATGATCAGTTCTCCTGTCAAGATCCAACTTTTGAAAGAAACCATACGAGCCATGGGAGTTGACTTTGCTTTCCTACAAGAAGTGAAAACGACTACACTCCCGCACTTTTACGGTTACGCCACACATGTGACTCCCGGTAGCCCTGCAGAAACCGGAGTGGCAATATTAGTGCGTGAAGGTATTGAAGTTACCGACGTCACGTTTCTTCCCTCCGCGCGAGGAATAGCATTTACGGCACTCAACACCCGATTCATTAATGTTTACGCGCCGTCGGGAACCACAAGACGTCACGACCGCGCCAGATTCTACTCCACAGATGTCGCTCCTCTTTTCCTTGGACGATACGACCACAGCGTCTTCGCCGGCGATTTTAATTGCGTACTTCACCCCAAGGACCAAATCCCACATTACATGCATTGTCCGGAACTGGGTGCGATGATCCAAGAACTTCACTTGTGCGACACGTGGGAAAAAGTCCACGGTAACCGCTCTGGCCACACTCATCTTACCAGTCATTCGGCCAGCCGACTTGACCGCATATATGTGTCACAAGATCTCACACAAGGTGTGGTGGACGCCGAATTATGGCCTCAAGCCTATTCCGATCACAGTGCCTATATCTGCACTATACATCTACGCCCCCAACAAGTCTGGCGCAGCAACGGCTTTTGGAAGCTCAACATAACTCATCTCCAGGACCTCGATTGCCGCCGGCAAGTTGCAGCAACGTGGACTGACTGTGAACGCCACCGCCCACGATACACCTCGACCCTGGAGTGGTGGCTCCTCTGTGCCAAACCAGCAATCCGTAGGACACTTATGCGATATGGCAAGGACGTGACTGCGTGGCATCGACAGACCCTCGATTTTTACTACGCGGCACTCAGGGACCTCGACGCCTTACCCCCTTCCCCGGAGAGACAACATGACCAAAGCAGAATCAAGGCTCACATACTATCATTGACGAAGCGTCGACTAGAAGGTGCAGTAGTCCGCTCTCGACGGCACGACCGAACGGTTGCAGAGGAACCCACTATGCACCACGTTGTGGCGGATAAGCGCCGACAACGCCAACATTTAATCACACAACTCAGGACACACGACGGTCGCTTGTGTACGACCCAAGCAACCATAGTAAAGGCGGTGGAGGATCATTTTCGTCATCTTTACAATGAAAGACCGTCAATGACGAGGCCACTACTGAAGTGTTACAGCAGGTAACACGTACTATCGACGAGGCTACCGTGAATGTACTAACAGAGGAAATCTCACTCGAAGAAGTCGAAGACGCCGTGGACAAAGGTGCGGCCAATAAATCTCCTGGACCTGATGGATTGCCCATCGAATTCTACCGGACTTTCCGTGACATCATGATGCCTCGCTGGGTTATAATGTTCCGCGAACTCATGTCTCCAGACTGTGTTGTGCCGCCAGCGTTTGTAGAAGGTCTCCTCATACCAGTACACAAGCCAGGAGGAGGGCTATCGATTAACGACTATCGGCCGCTTACAATGCTGAACGCCGATTACAAGATTTTCACCAGGATTATGGCGAGCCGTATTAAGACGACTTTGCCGATGATCCTCGCTCCAGAACAGACGTCGCAGGGGGGAGAAGCCAACATGCACATGGCCACCGGTGACTGCAGGGACTTAATAGCGATTGCTTCTGCGTGCCGTCTGAGAGCGGCGATCGTCTCCGTCGATTTCAACCGCGCCTTTGATAGAGTGCACCACAACTTCCTCCTACGAGTGATGGACTGTATGGGATTCCCACCTGGCCTCATCGACACCCTACAGCGTCTTTGGACCGCAGCCAGCTCACACGTCCAGGTCAATGGAAGGACGGTAGGACCAGTACCCATTAAGAGGTCTCTACGACAGGGTTGTCCCCTTTCTACCTACCTTTATGCAATCGCACTCGAGCCACTCCTAGGGGGCCTTAACCACCGCCTATCTGGCATCACGCTGCGGGACGTCACCTTTCGCTATAGGACATACGCTGACGACCTGCTACTGCTGGTTCGTTCCAATGACGAAGTTCAAAGCGTACTAACCTGGATTGAGCGATACGGACAGGCCGCAGGCAGTCTTCTGAACATCAACAAGTCGGCGGCGTTGGACATTGGGCGTGGTCTCGGACCGGAAGCCCTCGCTCCCCTCCCACCAGTTTCTGATCTGCGATATTTGGGAATCACGTTCAAGAAAGATGTACGTAAAACAGCTGCAGCAAACTACCGACGGTTATTACAGATCATACGCGCAATGGTGCGACAGAACCTGCTCCGGGACTTGAATCAGCTACAGCGTGTTGAATACCTGAACCTCTACGTAGCATCAAAACTCAACCACGTGGCACAGGTCCTCCCACTACCGCTGCAGATAGGTCGCCGGCTTCAGGCGGCCTTCAGTTACTACGTTTCCGCAGGTCATATCTTTAAAGTACGATACGACACTCTTACCCTCCCAGTGCACAAAGGAGGGCTGGGATTGGTCAACGTCAGGGCGAGAGCAGCTGCCCTTTACATGAGCAACATGAGGAAACGATGGAAAAGTCAATATACCTCTCTCACGGGTCGTTTACTACAGGTTCTGATGCCAGCCTCTAACGTGCCGCCGGTGTCGGTTGCGCACGTCGCACCACAGCTCTCCCATGTGTCGACCTTCATTCTTGATTACAGCTATGTCAGCTCGGACCTCTCCGCCACACGTCCACCAAAGGCGAAAGATTTTTATACCAACCTTCTGCGGGCTGTTCACCATAACGTGGTGGAAAACAAGTATCCTACGGTTCACTGGCCAAGAGTGTGGAAAACGATACACCACCACTTTCTGTCATCCACGGTGCGTTCCAAGTGGTATCAGATCGCCAACAAAAAATATGCCACACGCCAACGACTTCACACTATTGGACTGGCAGACTCCCCTTATTGCCCAGATTGTCACCTTTTGGATACCGATGAACATCGTTTTACTTGCGCATCATCGTCCGGAGTTTGGCGACTAACACAGAAGATATTGGCTTGTTACCTCCGGGTCACGCCTGATATGATTGACCCGCAGACCCTACTCTGTCCCGATGAAACTTACTTTCCGGCTGCAAAATATCATGCGCTTACATGGTTCAAAGGACTTACCGTCGCCTACATCTTTAGTGACGGAGAGAAAGAGCAGCTTGATTACTGGTGGTTCCTACAAAATGCTCACACTGCCCTCGAACGCACACCGAACTACCGTACGCTCTTCGCAAATTATTTACGCAGCGTTTTCGTTAACCCCCCACTCAGCTGGGGAGTGCCAGGCTGTGGTTAATGTGCTGTGCCGCATCACACTAACGGCTCAACGTTCTGCCTTGTCAGCCATGACCAAACGAAGGGACAAGCTGCTGCAAGGAAACTGTTTTCCTTGAGGCACTAGCGAAGCAGAATGCCTCCGTTGCAGATGCCCTTCAAAGGCGCTATTGGAGATTTCAGATAGCGATGACGAGGCTCCAAGTGGAACCAGTTGCATTATTGAAGAACCTTTTCGTTAGAATTACATCAGTGGTTTATATTTTATTTTTTGATTACTCTTTTATGCCACCTTTGTTGTTGTAACACTTACTTGTAACACTTAGTTACTAGACTTCTCATTTGTATACGCTCCCTAAATGTAATCGTATAAAAACAAAAAGTGGCAACGGATAGCCCTAACCTTGATTTCCCGTACTTCCCCTGGTCTATAGGCAGCTCTCTGGGGTGGGTTTACTCAGGAGCCAACGCCTGAAGTGGATCAGATTTTTTATGTTATAGGATGACAAGTGGCGGTGGCACTTAGGTTTTTTTTCCTTTATTTATTTTTTTAGTTCCATTTTCCTAAGGGGCTTTTTAAGGGAAAAAAGTGGTCCAAAATATTGATTTGTGGTTTATTAAAAAAACAAAAAAACAAAAAAAAACAAAAAAAAGCGGTAGCAATAAAAAAACAAAAAAAAAGAAAAATGAAAAAAAAGAAAAAAACAAAAAAAATAAAAAAACAAAAAAACAAATAAAAAAAAAGATGGTAGAGCGCTTGCCCGCGAAAGGCAAAGGTCCCGAGTTCGAGTCTCGGTCGGGCACACAGTTTTAATCTGCCAGGAAGTTTCATATCAGCGCACACTCCGCTGCAGAGTGAAAATCTCATTCTGGAATTCCTTTTGTGTTCCACCAGATGGCTGTTAACAAATCTTTTTGTGGTACTATATAAACAAGACCACAATTACAAGGAATTTTGTATACACCCGGTGTTGCCAAAGCATGGCGTATATCTTTAGCTGATCTTAAACATTGCAACACGCCAACATTGCAACGTAAGAATGACGCTCGATTACTTTCAGTCGAGACTGTTGGCACTACCGGAGATAATCTCTTATCCGACGTCATCTGATGGACTGTTGTGCCCTCTACACTGCTAACATATCTGGCGGTCCCTCGAGCTCTGGTTGCAGTTCGCCATTTTACCTCTGAAGCTGACTCTCGCAGTCGAAGAGCAAAACGTTAGGAGAAAGTTTTATATGTCGACCACGACCTATCAGCCCGGAAGTTTTAAACGAACATCTACTTCTGGAATATACTCCCATGACAATGTTCGGAGAGCAAATAGAGAGGGGCTGGGATGGATATCGGGCCTGTGCCATGTGGTCACAAAAATCCTGTGAGAAATTGAAAAAAAAATGGAACGAAAGAAAATTTTTCACGCATGTAGGCTTTCACACTGGGTGCGCAACTTTGCGTTCTGCAAGGTGGATGACAGCAGTGAATGGTAGATCTAATAAACGAAGGTTATAACACTGGAGACGACTGATAGTCAATTAAAAGAACAATGAATGCAAGACACAATACCACACTGTTAGTGAAAGAATACGCGATCAAGCTACTAGCTAGCCAGCTCATGATAACCTAGCACTTCCAGCATAGTTCACACATGATTGTAGTTCCGAAAGGAATAAAGGTCACCTGATCAAGATACTTTCAACAAGCAACGTCAAGCAAAAAAGCAACTAATAGAAGGACTGCGATTCCTTTCCCTAACATAGTGTAAATGATATAAGTAGATAAAACATTTTTAGAAGTTAAACTATTTCATTCTAATAACTTGATCCAACACATCATAGCATCACTCACAGGAGCGTGACGTTTACTAACAAAATCGCCGTGAAGGTTCCTTCATACCGAAAACCAACTCCAACAAACAAAAACATACTACTGTTGTAAGTTTGGCAAACTTGCAAGTGTTTAAAAACGTTGACAACAGTTTCAAACTCTTGTAAAGGCGCGTTCGGTGTTTTTATATTTTTTTTTTTTTTTGTTATAGAAAGAAATGGAATTGGATTCTGACAGTGAAGATTTACCATTTGTTATGGTGGGAGATGATTTCTCTCTTTCAGGGTACATGATGAAACTGTACGCAAGGTGCCAAGATAAAGGCAGACAGTAAAAAATGTATATATACAGAATATCTCGCGCTAGTCCAGTTCTAACAAAACTCTACCATCTAGTGAGCAAGATGTATGAGACAGGCGAAATTTCCTCAGACTTCAAGAAGAATATAATAATTCCAATCCCAAAGAAAGTAGGTGTTGACAGATGTGAAAATTACCGAACTATCAGATTAATAAGTCACAGCTGCAAAATACTAACGCGAATTCTTTACAGACGAATGGAAAAACTGGTAGAAGCTGACCTCGGGGAAGATCAGATTGGATTCCGTAGAAGTGTCGGAACACGTGAGGCAATACTGACCATACGACTTATCTTAGAAGAAAGATTAAAGAAAGGCAAACCTACGTTTCTAGTATTTGTAGACTTAGAGAAAGCTTTTGACAATGTTGACTGCAATACTCTCTTTCAAATTCTGAAGGTGGCAGGGGTAAAATACAGGCAACGAAAGGCTATTTAAAATTTGTACAGAAAGCAGATGGCAGTTATAAGAGACGAGGGACATGAAAGGGAAGCAATGGTTGGGAAGGGAGTGAGACAGGATTGTAGCCTAGCCCAGATACTATTAAATCTTTATATTGAGCAAGCAGTGAAGGAAACAAAAGAAAAGTTCGGAGTAGGTATTAAAATCCATGGAGAAGAAATAAAAACTTTGAAGTTCGCCGATGACATTGTAATTCTGTCAGAGACAGCAAAGGACTTGGAGGAGCACTTGAACGGAATGGACAGTGTCTTGAAAGGAGGGTATAAGATGAACGTCAACAAAAGCAAAACGAGGATAATGGAGTGTAGTCGAATTAAGTTGGGTGATGCTGAGGGAATTAGATTAGGAAATGAGACACTTAAAGTAGTAAAGGACGTTTCCTATTTGGGGAGCAAAATAACTGATGATGGTCGAAGTAGAGAGGATATGAAATGTAGAGTGGCAATGGCAAGGAAAGCGTTTTTGAAGAAGAGAAATTTGTTAACATCGAGTATTGATTTAAGTGTCAAGAAGTCGTTTCTGAAAGTATTTGTATGGAGTGTAGCCGTATATGGAAGTGAAACATGGACGATAAATAGATCTGGCAGGAAGAGAATAGAAGCTTTCGAAAAGTGGTGCTACAGAAGAATGCTGAAGATTAGATGGGTAGATCACATAACTAATGAGGAGGTATTGAATAGAATTGGGGAGAAGAGGAGTTTGTGGCACAACTTGACTAGAAGAAGGAACCGGTTGGTAAGACATGTTCTGAGGCATCAAGGGATCACCATTTTAGCATTGGAGGGCAGCGTGGAGGGTAAAAGTTGTAGAGAAAGACCAAGAGATGAATGCACTAATCAGATTCAGAAGGATGTAGGTTGCAGAAAGTACTGGGAGATGAAGAAGCTTGCAGAGGATAGAGTAGCATGGAGAGCTGCATCAAACCAGTGTCAGGACTGAAGACCACAACAACAACTCGCACTAGAAGAACTGTGAAGAAATTTTTTTAAATATTGCAAGCAATTTTTCTGTTTTTGAACAACTGTGGACTTGCGTCCTGAAAAAGCAACATTAATAACTTTTAAAATTGTGTCTTTGGACAGTTTTCTTAGAAGAAATAAAGAACGTACCACAGTTTACTCACCACCTGGCAGTTTTGATGTGGAAGATCCAGATGTAGACACGGTTTCAGCTGGCAGTTGGAGGATGTCTGTGCAAAATAAATGTCATCAGAGAAAGGCAGGCAACGCAGGAAGAACTGCAAGGAATATAAGAGATGATTTTGCAGTCTGATTCGTATGGGATGTTTGTAAGGTGAAATGGCAAGAGAAATATGAATAAATAAATATCGAGTGAAAAGACAAACGTAATTAAAAACTTCCGAACAAAACCATTATAGCTGTAGTTATTAACAATGTAAGCCATTAATTTGTAAACTACTTTGTATCATATGTTGACAAAATGATATGACTAGAGAAATAAATAAATTTCCAGTGAAAATACAGGTGTAATTACGAAATTTCCAACCAAAAGTCTTACAGCTTCAGTTACGCTAGTGAATGATATTTTACTTACGACTGTAAATATTTTTCTCTCTATCTTGTTCACGCCTTCCAAATACTTCTTATGTTCCCAATAAAAGCATTTTGGAACATATATCTCAGTGCCTCAGACCCACTTTTAGTTTTGCCCATTTTACAATGCTCACGATTCTACTACGTTTTCATATTTCTCCATTTTCTTTCGCACTCAAGAAATCTTTTCTTTTATATCTGCTTTTATATGCAGAATCAGAAGGATCCTACAGAGGTTTCCTCATTTCAGTTTCTAAGAAAAATTGAATTGTTGGATCTGTTGACGACTCGTGAGTTTCCATTGTCGAAAGAAAAACAGCAGACAAAGAAAAAAACACAGTACACGACATGGCAAATGCGCATGAGCAGGTCACACAACTCTACCGTGTTTTTGCTCAGTGACCATAAATCACAAACTAGAGACAAAACTTCCCTCAACTAGTTGTGCAGATTCGGGACTTTAAACAACTGTTGACATTAGTTGAAAACTAAGTCAAACTTAGTTGAAAACAGCTGTCAACCGAGTTTGTTGGCGTTGGTTTTCAGTGTGAAAAGACTGAAAAAAACATGCACGGCTGTATGGTTCCTCTCTCGGCCAAAGCGAGTGGTGGGGAGAGGTACCGTTAACAGTACGCTAGCCAGCCGCACCTTGTGACGTCCGGAACTAACATGCATCTCTGACACTGCCCACGGCTCTCTACTGTTCCTTTCCACCACTTGAAGTTGGAAAGGCTCGTCAACTGCTTTTCTAACTCTGGTTGTGAGCAGAAATTTTAAAATGCCCTCACTCTCACATCCAGCCATTCATGGTCATTCACGGGACAAATAGGAAACTGATAGGTCTCGCACAAACGAAATAAATGGACAGCTTGTCTCGTCCATTCACTGGAGGCTTATTATTAGCTTGACTGATTGATGTATGTATTGACCACAGTACTGTAAACACATTTAGATTTTTTATATATCTGATGCATATCACATGAGTCTGACTGACCTTATGAGACCAGTCTGATTAACTCGTTTCAATGTAACATGTGAATTTTTGTAACTGTGGTTAAGGATGATTATTTACAAGTTACTAAATACCCTCTAGCTTACATCGCATGAGAATGAACAGATTGTACTAATGTAACTAGCAATATATGCCGCCAGATTTAAACTAAAGCCGTTTTATGCTAGTGGGCAAATAATAAAAGATTTTAGATGCTACGTACTGAATTCTTATCCGCACCACTGGCAACTTTAGTAATGAGCAATGAAGATTATATATCTCGTGTAGTTTTTTAATATGGAGATCACTGTAATTTTCCGATGTTTCACGTGTCATGGTTTCACTTTTATATACCGGATGTCTCTTCTGAAAGTCGTGAGACGCTTTTTCTCTATTGTTTTGGCAGATATTAGCAATTTTGTTTTTGCTCTCCGTAACTGGAGTCATCTCAAAGAAACAGAGAAACAGTGTTGACCACGCCCTCCATGCGGCGCCCATTACCGATGGAAAGCGTGGGTTTATTCCCGTAACAAACAAAATCTCTTTTAAAGCGGAATATTACGTGGCTATACGATGGAACGGTCCCAAATTAGTCTGGTGTGATACGTCTTTTATCGACATGTATTAACACAAATACAAGTCACTGAGAAATGAAATAAATAGAATTTCAAGGAAGCTAAGACGAAATGGCTGAATGAGAAAAAAAATCGGAAGGACAAACTCAGCGTAAAAGAAAGTCAAGACAATCTTCTCTGAAATTAAAAGTATAAACGTAAGGGTGGTGACGTTGAGAATACAATGGATAATTTCACTGTCAAATGAAGAGGAGATCACCTAGGTGGAAAGAGTACACTGTAGGCCTCTATGAGGGGGAACATTTGTCTGATGTGATAGAAGAAGAAACAGGAGTCGATTTAAAAGAAACAGGGGCTCCAGTATTAGAATCAGAATTTAAAACAGTTTTGTAAAAGTTAAGATCAAATAAGGCAGAAGAGATAAGTAACATTCCACCACACTTTCTAAAATCATTTGCGGAAGTGGCAACGAAACGACTATACACGTTGGTGTGTAGATTGTATGAATCTGGCGATATACCATGTGACTTTCGGAAAAAACTCATTCACACAATTCCTAAGACTGCAAGAGCTTACAAGTGCAAGAATTATCGTACAATCAGCTTAACAGCTCATGCATCCAAGTTGCTGAGAAGAATAAGACGAAGAAGAATAGAAAATAAAATTTAGGCTGCTTTAGATGAGGAACAGTTTGGCTTTAGAAAAGGCATTCTGGCGTTGCGGTTGATAATGGAAGCAAAACTACAGAAAAATCAAGACACGTTCATAGCATTTGTTGACCTGGAAAAAGCATTGAAATGGTGCAAGATGTTTGATGTTCTGAGGAAAAAAAAGGGATAAGCTATAGGGAGGTTCAAAATGGTTCAAAAGGGCTCTGAGCACTATGGGACTTAACGTATGAGGTCATCAGTCCCCTAGAACTTAGAACGACTTAAACCTAACTAACCTAAGGACGTCACACACATCCATGCCCGAGGCAGGATTCGAACCTGCGACCGTAGCGGTCGCACGGTTGCAGACTGAAGCGCCCAGAAACGCTCGGCCACGACAGCTATTGGGAGGGCCGGGTAATATACAATCTGTACAAGCGCCAAGAGGGAATAATAAGAGTGGACGACTAAGAACGAAGTGCTCGGATTAAAAAAGGCTGTAAGACAAGGATGTAGTCTTCCTCCCCTACTGTTCAATCTATACATCAAGGAAGCAATAACGGGAATTAAAGGAAAGTTCAGCAGTGGAATTAAAATTAAAAGTGAAATGATATCAATAATACGATTCGCTGTGACATTGCTGTCCTCGTTGAAAGTGAAGAATAATTACGTGATCTGCTGAATGTAGTGAACAGTTTAATGAGTACAGTACATGAATTGAGACTGAATAGAAGAAAAACGAAAGTAATGAAAAAAAGCAAGAATGAGAAGAGCGACAAACTTAACATCAGAAATGATGGTCACAAAGTAGATGAAGTTAAGGAATTCTGCTACCAATGACGGACGGAGCCATGGGGACATGAAAACCAGACTAGAACTGGCAACAGGGCATTCCTGGCCAAGAGAAGAAGAAAACAGGAAAAAAGAGAATTGAAGTATTTGCGATGCGGTGCTACAGAGGAATGCTGAATATTGGCTGGATTGATGAGATAAGTAATGAGGAGGTTCTGCGCAGAATCGGAGAGGAAAGGAATATGTGGAAAGCACTGACATGAAGTAGGGGCAGGATGATACGAATCTATTAAGACCTCAGGGAATAACTTTCATGTACTAGATAGAGGTGTAGAGGGTGAAAACTGTAGACCAAGACAGATTGGAATACAACCAGCAACGCCGGCCGCGGTGGCCATGCGGTTCTAGGCGCTGTAGTCCGGAACCGCGCGACTGCTGCGGTCGCAGGTTCGAATCCTGCCTCGGGCATGGATGTGTGTGACGTCCTTAGGTTTGTTAGGTTTAAGTCGTTCTAAGTTCTAGGGGACTGATGACCTCAGATGTTAAGTCCCATAGTGCTCAGAACCATTTGAACCATTTGAACCACAACCAGCAAATAATTGAGGACGCAGGTTGCAAGTGCTACTCTGAGATGAAGAGGTTGGCATAGTAGAGGAATTCGTGGTGGGCCGCATCAAACCAGTCAGAAGACAGATTACTCAAAACAAATAAAAAAAATTAACAGGGACAGCAAAATTCGATGACTAACCAGTACTCCAGCACACAGTACTGCCCTGGCTCGCACCGATTGCTACCGCCAGAACACTTAGGGCTACTGATTTGCTGTTGGACTGCCGTTTATCCTTCGTGTTTTACTGTCTCTGTAATACAAATCTACCAACCAAATATGACACTAGCTTAATTTGGGACACTCTACCTAACAGGTACGTATAATGTGGGTTCAAAAATGATTTTGCTTGTAATTGTAAATAAACTGACCCTCGCAGTTGACATTAAGCGTCGCTTGGAAAACGTTGTGAGAAGTATTTGTGTGGGTCGAATACGCCTACAAACAGCAAAAACGAAATAGCAGATATCTGCCATAACAACAGAGTCGACGTCTATTAGGAGAGACACACTGTGAAGAAAAGGATGTTTAAGAGCTTTTTGCATCAAACGTATAGAGGTGACAGATTCTCTCATGGCAAACAACTTTTGTTCGAGACAAAATATTCGCTAACACAAACTGGCGATGCTAGGAGCCCTTTAACATTCATTGGTCCTGGGATGACGAGATTTCAGCGAACCATCAGTGTCTCATAACCAGGTGTGCTGCGTACTATCCGCACCAGTAAATTGATAGAGAGATTTTCTGCAAGAAAACCCTAAAGAAGCAGTGTCCTTCAACGGAGAAAGATATTTTAGATGCTAATCAGGAATTTTTAATTTTTCTGGGCCTTCCCCTTCACCAGAAGTGGCCTACACTTGAACAGAAGAGGAAAATACAGGTTGGCTGACCTTCTTGCAGATAATACATCAAAGAGCCAAAGAAACTGGTTCACCGGCCTAATATCGTTTAGGGCCCCCCCACCCCCCTCGAGCACGCAGAAGTGCCGCAACACGACGTGGCACGGACTCGACTAATATCTGAAGTAGTACTGGAGGGAACTGACGCCAAGAATCCTGCAGAACTATCCATAAAGCAGTAAGACCACGAGGGGGTGGAGATATCTTCTGAACAGCTCGTTGGCCGGCCGGTGTGGCCGTGCGGTTAAAGGCGCTTCATCCTGGAACCGCGTGACCGCTACGGTCGCAGGTTCGAATCCTGCCTCGGGCATGGATGTGTGTGATGTCCTTAGGTTAGTTAGGTTTAATTAGTTCTAAGTTCTAGGCGACTGGTGACCTCAGAAGTTAAGTCGCATAGTGCTCAGAGCCATTTGAACCATTTTTGAACAGCTCGTTGCAAGGCATGCCAAATATGCTCAATAATGTTCATGCCTGGATAGTTTAGTGGGCGGTGGAAGTGTCTAAACTCAGAAGAGAGTTGTGGGAGTCACTCTGCAGCAATTCTGGACGTGTTGGCTGTTGCATTGTTCTCCTGGAATTGTCCAAGTCCGTTGGAATGCACAATGGACACGAATGGATGCAGGTAACCAGACGGGATGCTTACGTACGTGTCACCCATCAGAGTCATATCTAGACGTATCAGGGGGCCCATATCACTCCAACTGCACACGTCACACACCATTACAGAGCCTCCACCAGCCTGAACACTCCCCTGCTGACATGCAGGTTCCATGGATTCATGAGGCTGTCTCCGTACCCGTACACGTCCATCCGCTCGATACAATTTGAAACAACACTCGTCCGT
The DNA here is from genome assembly GCF_023864275.1 of Schistocerca cancellata. NCBI lineage: Eukaryota > Metazoa > Arthropoda > Insecta > Orthoptera > Acrididae > Schistocerca > Schistocerca cancellata. The sequence goes on from NC_064634.1 coordinate 109,129,478, forward strand.
CCAACCAGGCAACATGTTGCCAGTCATCAACAGTCTAATGTCGGTGTTGACGGGCCCAGGAGAGGCGTAAAACTTTGTGTCGTGCAGTCATCAGGGCTACACGAGTGGGCCTTAGGCTTCGAAATTCCACATCGATGATGTTTAGTTGAATGGTTCACACGGTGACACTTGCTGACGGGCCAGCATTGAAATCTGCAGCAAATTTGGGGAAGGGTTGCACTCCTGTCACGTTGGACGATTCTGTTTTGTCGTCGTTGGTCCCGTTCTTGCAGGATCTTTTTCCGGCTTCAGCGTTGTCGGAGTTTTGATGTTTTGCCGGATTCCTGGTATTCACGGTATAGACGTGAAATGGATGTACGGGAAAATATCCACTTCATCGCTACCTCCGATATGCTGTGTTCCATCCCTCATGCGCCGACTATAACACCAGGTTGAAACTCAGTTAAATCTTGATAACCTACCATTGTAGCACCAGTAACTGGTCTAACAACCGCGTTAGGCCATTGTTGTCTTATATAGGCTTTACCAACCGCAGCGCCGTATTTTGCCTGTTTACATAAATCTGTATTTGAAAATGCAGGCCTATACCAGTGTCGTTCGCAGTGCAGATTATATGGAGGCTCACTATCACAAATGTAAGATTCTTGTGGTTACTGGTATCAGGGAGGCAGCTTTTTTAGGTTAGAATCAGGATTCAAGTATCCTGTTTTGAAAGAAGTCAGAATAACAGAAGAGCCCCACAAGATACTTGAGAATGCACCAGAAAGTAACTTTAGCTTATTTCATCAAACTGAAAGACTGAGTGATAAGGTAGAAGAACTTCTTGTCTGTTTGGAAAATGAAACTTCCTGTTTGGAAAATATAGGTAGCTCTGAAGAGGCAGACATCCAATGCCCTTCTAAGCACCATATAAGTGCAGGATTAGATAAGTAACATATAATAGATTACACTACAGCAGCTTACTCATGGGTAACTAATATGGGAAAAGAAAGAGTTGTTACGTATGTTTAGACAGAACACAAGTCCGAAAACATTGGGACAAGTATATGTCGTAGTTTTCAGCAGGAAGAGGTGTGTGCGATTGTGAATTAATACTGAAAAATAGTTCACTTTAATTGTATATAGATCCCCACTGCAAAATTTTGATCTGTTTATGAGGAATCTGGATTCCTTACTAACTCTCAGACAACAGCAATCAGTTAGCAGTTTGGGGTGATTTCAGTGTCAAGTCCATAAGGGCAGTAGGACCCTAATTGATAATATTTTCATTGTTGTAGCTTTAAGCAAAAAAATAACGGTTTACCCAGTGACAAAGGCTCTCTCTGATCATGATGCGCAGTTAGTTGGATTGAATAACATAGTGTCTTGAAGAATGCTTGCTTCTCAGTTGAAATCAAGTAGAATAATTAATGACTCCAGGAGAAATGTTTTAAGTAGGTTTTACAGGAAATGACATGGGATGAAATTTATAATGAACTAAATGCTTACATAAAATTTAATCTATACCATAATAAATTTGTATCAGTACCTGAAAATACTTTTCTGTGAAAGCTAGTTAAATGGGCACTAAACAGCCACGTAGAAAAACATGGATCACTAGAGAGATTAAAGTATCTTGCAAAGGATAATTTATCTTTTGGCAAGAAGAAGCAGAGATCCTGCAGCAAATGCACACTACAAAAACTACTCAACGTTACTAAGAAAGGTTATTAAAAAATCAAGTAACATGCACACAATTTCACAAATCAGCACTTTCGACAAGAGCCCTACTGCTATATGGAATGTCTAAGACGAGAGGCTGGACAGCCAGACACAGAACAAGGTGACATCACTATCGAACTGAATGGAATGGCTATAACTAAAGAGCCACAGGTATAAATTGTGTTTAATAATAATTTCTAAGCTATAGCAGAAAGCATAGGAAGAAACAAGTCAAGAGGAAAATCACGGCAACATTTTGAAAAAGTGACTCTCATAAACTCTAGTTTCCTTCTGGAATTAAGGAAATTACACATTCTCTCAAACATAAAAGCTCGGCTGGTTTCCATGGTGTTTCCAATAGAGTACTAAATATTTATTACCAGGTAATGAGAACAGTCTTATCCGAAATATGTACTGCATCACTAACTCAAGGCATTTTTCCACAGAGATTGAAATATATCTTTGTTAAACCCCGCTTTATGAAAGGTGTTGAGAAATGTCGATAACTATCGAGACCCGTTTCACTGCTGACATCATTTTCCAAAGCTTTTGAGAAGTTTATGTATTCTAGAATTGTATCTCAGCTTAGCAATAGTAATATCCTCAGCAAATGACAGTTTGGATTCCAGAAGGTTTGCTCTACTGAAAATACAGTTTACGTGTTCACTCAGCAGATTTTACAAACATTAAATAATAAACTATCGCCAGCTGATATTTTTTGGGACCTATTTAAGGCATTTGACTTCCCGAGTCACAGTATTCTCTTAGATCAATGGAAGTTTTATGGACTGATAGTATAGGCAGCCAATGGATAGCGTTACATACAACGAAAAGAATTCAGAAAGTTGTACTTAGTAATCCTACCAACACAGCCCGTGGACATAATTCTGATTCGGGAGAAATCACGTAGGGCGTTTCCTAGGTCTCTGTCTTCGGTCCACTATTTATTCTCATATACAGGCTGTTCGGAAATTCCTGTTACAGACTTCTGGGGCTAGTAAAGGGGAGTCAGTACGTAAGATTTTGAGTAGGAACCCATGTCGGAAACGTAACGTTTTCGTTCTACGACAGTCTCAATTTAGATGTGTAACGCCTCCACGTATGATGAGGGAACGACAGAAGTCTCAGAGTTGCTTGTTTTGGTATGCAGTAGGGTAGAAAGGATGGCGTGTCTACGTCAAACTACTTCTTGTTGGGTCACGTGCAAAGTTCAATTCACGAGACCCCTGTAGAGACACAGGAAGATTTGCTGGCACGAGTTCTGGCCGCTGCACTGGAAAGTGAAGAGACACCAGGTGGGACGGAGAGCGTGTACCAGAACGTGCTTCATAGGTAAAATGTCTGTGACAATGTGTGTGGTCGCCACATCGATCCCCTGTGTAACGCATCAGTATTCTTCTCAATGTACAATGTGCTGCGTTCTGTTGTGTTTTGGAATACTGTACACACGTGATTGTTAAGTGAAAATACAAATAAACGAGCTTAATTCATAAATGGATGTTTCGTTATGTTTCCTTTTGAATTTGAATTGTTACGTAATAATTGTACTGCACTAACCCTAATTCAATTCCTCGAGCAAAAGTGGATGAGTCGCGGTACGGAAATGGTACGTTTATGGAAATGAGTTCCTATTCAAAATATTATCTATTCCCTCCCCTCTACAAGTCCTAGAAGTTTTTAACGGGAATTTGAGAACACCCTGTATGTAAACCCTCTTCCGTGTAATGTACAACATGCAGAATTAGTTCTTTCTGCATATGACACTACTAAACAATCCAAGCATACACACATGAACCGATGAAATGTTAAACCAATTTCTTAGAGCATCATAGACTGGTTTTCTGCGAATGGTCTCACCGTCAATTTTCAAAAGACACAACATGTTCAGTTCTGCACATCTAGTGGTACTACAGTAATGATGATGAGGAAATGATAAATAGGGTGGAAACTTCAAAATCCAATTTAAATTGGAAAAAGCAAATCTTGCGACTCCTAAAACAATGTAGTTCAGCCACATTTGCATGTATCAGGTAGTTGACATAGTATGCATATTTTCATTCGGAACAATATTCTGGCGTAACTCATCTTGAAGAAATAAAGTCTTCATTGCATAAAAACGTGCTGTGAGAATAATACGAGGGTTGTTCAATAAGTAATGCCACACATTTTTTAAAAAGCCATTAATATACGTAGACGAACATGCTTGTTGGCGATTCACATTTGAAGTTTGCTCTGTCCGCCGGAGAAGTTTCGAACAGTTCTGGAAGATGACAACGTCGCTGAACAGCCTCAAAATTGCATCTACATACGACTCATGCTATAAGCAGCTTGCTTTCATTGAATTCTTGTGTGCAGAAAAAGAAATCATGGTGAACATCCACAAACGTGTGCGTGTAGTGTATGGCGATGCTGCAGTTGATAGGAGTACAGTTGGGCAGCGTGTAAAGAAAGTTACAGCCTCAGGAAATGCAGAAACAGATCTCGATGATCAGCCGCGTTCGGGACGTCCTGTCACAGCCACTGCTTCAGACATGCTGAATCGTGCGGATGCCATTATTCGTGTCGTCCGGCGCATCACAACTCAACAATTGGCTCTACAGTTGTCGGTCAGCATTGGAAGTGCGTCTGCAATGATCTAGACCCTCGGATATTCAAAGAGTTGTCCCGATGCGTTACACGAATGCTCACAGCGGATCACATGATTCAAAGAAAGGCCATTTCATGAGAATTATTGGAACGTTTTGAGACCGACGGAGAGGCCTTTCTGTTGTGGATCGTTACGGGGGACGGAAGCTGGGTGCACCACTTTGCGCCGGAAACAACAAGCAGTCCGTGGAGAGACATCATCCTCATTCACCACAAAAGAAGAAACTCAAGATAACACTCTCTGCCGGAAAAGCCGTGGTGACAATCTTCTGGGATTGTGATGGCGTCATTCTCGTGGATGTGATGCAAAGTGTGTCAAAATGGTTCAAATGGCTCTAAGCACTATGGGACTTAACATCTGAAGTCATAGTCCCCTATACTTAGAACTACTTAAACCTAATTAACCTAAGGACGTCACACACATTCATGCCCGAGGCAGGATTCGAACCTGCGCCCGTAGCAGCACCCATGTTCCGGACTGAAGCGCCTAGCAAAGTGTGTGAATCACCAATTCAGAGGCATGCGTGAAGACACTGAATAAACTCAAGAACGGTTTCCGATGTGTTCAATTGGACAAAACTGCAGCAGAAATCTTGCTCCAACACGATAACGCACGCCCACACACAACTGAGAAACCGGGAACACATCGAAAAATTGGGTTGGACATCATAGCCTCATCCACCCTACAGTCCAGATCTGGCACCGTCGGAATTCCATCTCTTAAAGATTCTCTATGGGGAACACACTTTGAAAATGACGAGAGTGTCAGTCATGCAGTGAAAACATGGTTACACCTACAGGACAAGAGCTTTTACCAGCGGGGGATACACGCTGCCACAACGTTGGTGTACGGCCATAGAACGTGGTACAGACTACGTTGAAAAATAAGACACGGACAAGACATGTTGATGTATATTGTCACCAAATTGCCGGCCGCGGTGGTCTAGCGGTTCTGGCGCTGCAGTCCGGAACCGCGGGACTGCTACGTTCGCAGGTTCGAATCCTGCCTCGGGCATGGGTGTGTGTGATGTCCTTAGGTTAGTTAGGTTTAAGTAGTTCTAAGTTCTAGAGGACTTATGACCTAAGATGTTGAGTCCCATAGTGCTCAGAGCCATTTTTTTTCACCAAATTCTTACTCTTAACAATAATGATGTCTTGAGAAAAAAAAAGTGGGCATTATTTACTGAACGACCCTCGTATTTGGTGCTCATCCAGGATAGTTTTTGTAGACATCTGTTTAAGGAGTTGGGCATTCTGAATACTGCTTCACAGTATATTTATTGTTGTAAATCATCCATTACAATTCAAGAGGAACAATGATGTACACAATTACATTACCAGAAGGCAAGAAAGTCACTCATTATTCCACATTCAGGTTGGCTTTAGCACAAAAAGAGGTGCACAATGCTGCAACGAAAATGTTTTCTCGCTTACTCAGTGTTATAAAATGTCTGACAGACAGCAAAGAAAAATTTGAGAACAAACTAAGAAAGTTTATCCTTGACAACTCCTCCTATTACGTATAAGAATTTCTATTACTGCTAGCTGCAAAAGATGATTGGTACGAATTACTAACTCATATCTGTATATCTTTTTTATTTGTAAAAAAGCCACTTAAAAATGTTCAGAATGTGAACATACGTAGAAATTAGTTTGCATCGTGAATGTAAAGTGACTCGTTCCACGTCATTACGATGGAACACGTAATTAACTTACTTTCACACGTAGCTGATGACTGTATTACAGGCAACGCATATGGCAAATCAGCGCATGTCAGGGACTTTACCAATACAAAGGATGCCTACCATCGCTGGGGAACATCAGCGAATATTTTATCTCTGTTACCTACAAACGATTAATGTAAAGACTTCGAAACACGTACACATGCAGCGATATGTATATACAGTTATGCTGCTTGAGGAGAGTGTGTGGAACTCAGTCATCACACGTATACTCCCTGTCCTTCTTTCTGTTTCTTCTCAAAACCTTGGTATTAATATTGTCTGTAGTTTTCGCTTGCTTTCCTCTGCCCATTTCTAACCTATTGTTTCTTTTATGGAAACTTCAGCTGTCTAGTTCCTGATTTTATTTTTGAACCATTTTCTGTATTTAGTTTCTTCTTCCGAGATTTCCAACAGTTTCCGGTCTTCTTAGGTTTCTTTCAGGCAACTGGGCTTTGATTTACTTACATTAATGATGATAATAATTTTCTTAATGAGCGTTTTTTCATCCTCTGCATCTTTGCACAGTGCCTCTGTAGAATGTCTGCTCCGAGTTTCGTCTCGGAGAACAGACTCGTGGATTTTTCTAAGAATTTTCCATTCTTGTTTCTCGATGTAGTGAATTTTCGCCACACCACTAATTACTGTGGTTTCTGCCGCATAGAAGGCTTCTAGTAAAATAACCGTGCTGCAGTGACGTTGTTTTACATTAGGATATACTGCTCTTTTGTTGCAGTGATTCCATGTTAGTTCGTACGGTTTTTGCAGTTTGAATATTATTTCTGTGTTGGAGATCGAGTTGAGTCCTGTGGTTTGGACGGTCTCACCTAAATACTTGAAGTGAGAGGCCTCTGCGATTTCTCCATACTGTGTTTTCAGTGAGAGTTTTACTGTTGATTTTGTGTCCATACACTGAGCTATTTTCATGGGAAATTTGGGAAATTTAGAGTCCGGTTTTACAGGAGAATTTATGCAGTTTATCTCGTGCTTCTTTGTTGTTCGTTAATGCAGGCTGGTCATCTCTAAAGGCCAAGCATTTCGCAGCGATTTTTCTTTATTTTTCCTTTCCAGTTTGGATACGTTTCACATGCTTGTCCCATTTTCTGATTACTTTTCTCATTACGATGTTAAACAAGAGTCGATTAGCTATCTTTTTGTCAGACTCTTGTGTGAATTTCTCCAACATATTTCACTTTCAAGATTATTGCTGATAACGTTTCGTGGATGACAGATCTGATCTTTCTATCGACTCCAAATTCGTATAGGTTATTAAACAATGTTTGTCTGACAACAGAATCGTAGGTTTTTTTTTCCCTTGAAATTCACCAAATGTGACTGTAGTATTCCGACATCGTCTGCTGTGTAGTATTGTTCTGAGGTTTCAAATCTGTTCGATACAGGATCTTCCTTTTCTGAGTTCCGCCTGGTAGTCGCCAGACTGTGGGTGCGTTTGCCTCTCGAGTAGCTTCAGCAAAGCTTTAGAAAGAATTCCGTAAATTACTGGAAGAAGTGAAGTTCTCTGTGATTTTTCGGATCTGTTTTGTTTCTTTTCTTATGGAGTGGGTGTATCGAAGCACTCTTCTCTTCTTTTAGGATTCTATCTGTTTTGCAGACTTCTGATACTATTCCTTGAAATTTTGGCGTGAGGTATACGGTATCCCGTTTCCATAATTCTGCAATAATTCCATCTTCGACATGTACTCTTCTATTTTTCGATGATTTTATTATGTTCAGTATTTCTCCGTGTTAGATCAGAATGAAATCAGGGCCGGGTACTGGTTTTGCAAATCGGAAACGTTCAGACGACTCATCACAGTTCCGAAGTGTACTGAAATATTCGGCTAGAATTTCAAATTATTTTTGTATTAGTTTCCAGAGATCCATCATGTCACTGGAAGCGTAGGCTCCGAGACTGGTATCCAGCCAAATTTTCTCTGAAGGTCTTGTAAAAAATGCAGGTATTATTTTTGGTAAAGTCCGTTGTTGTCGTAGTTCCTTTCTCCTGTCGAATAATTTTAGAGACTCTTTCTGTACCAATATGAATTCTTCTCACTTTTTTGCTGTTTCATGATTATTTAAACTATTCCATGCCTTGATTCAATATCCGATAACTTAATTGCAAGTAATGTTCCAACAATGTTTTCCCTTTATCGCGGCTTTACTTAATTTTATTGTCAGCTTCGGTTTTTCTCCGAGTTCAGACTAGTTAGTGGTTTACACCCTATGGGTTTCTTCAGTTATTTTTTTCTTGAAAAGGAACGCTCGAAAACGAGTTCTAATAAGGGAATATACGCTGAAGAGTCAAAGGAATTGGTACAACTGCCTAATATCGTGTAGGGCCACCGCGGGCAAGCAGATGTGCCGCAACACGACGTGGCATGGATTCGACTAATATCTGAAGTAGTGCTGGAGGGAACTGACACCATGAATCCTGCAGCCCAATCCATAAATATTTAAGCGTACGGAGGGGAGGAGGGAGAGGAGGGGGGAGGAGATCTCTTCTAGATAGTACGTTACAAGACTTCCCAGATATGCTCAATAACGTTCATGTCTGGCAAGTTTGGTGGCCAGTGGAAGTGTTTAAACCCAGAATAGTGTTCTTGGAGTAACTCTGTAGCAATTCTGGACGTGTGCACTGTCGCATTGTTCTGCTGAACTGCCAAAGTTCGTCGGAATGCACAATGGACATGAATGGATGCAGTTGATCAGACAGAATGCTTACGTACGCGTCTCCAGTCAGAGTCGTATCTAGACGTCCTATATCACTCAAAGTGCACACACCCCACACCATTACAGACCCTCCACCAGCTTCAAAAGTCCCCTGCTGACATGCAGGGTCCATGGATTTATGGTGTTGTCTCCAGACCCGTACACGTCCATCCGCTGGATACAATTTGAAATGAGACTCGTGCGACCAGGAAATGTGTTTCCAGCTAACTCGTTGCTGAAGCGCCCAGTCGAGTGAAAAACTTTGTGTCGTGCGGTCATGAACTGTACAAGAGCGGGCCTTCGGCTCCGAAAACCCATACCGACGACGTTTCGTTGAATGTTTCGCTCGATAACACTTGTTGATGGCCCAGCATTGAAATCTGCAGCAATCTGCGGAAGGGTTGATCTACCACGTTGAACGATTCTCTTCAGTCGTCGTTGGTCCCGTTATTGCAGGATCTTTACCCGACCGCAGCGATGATGGTGATTTGATGTTTTTCCGGATTGCTGATATCCACGGTGCACTCGTGAAAATGGTCGTACAGTAAAATCCCCACTTCAGCGCTACCTCGGAGATGCTGTGTCCCATCGCTCGTGCGCCGACTATAACACCACGTTCAAACTCACTTAAATCTTGATAACCTGCCATTGTAGCAGCAGTAACCGATCTAACAAACGAGCCAGACACATGTTGTGTTTCATAGGCGATGCCGACCCCAGCGTCCTATTCTGCATTTTTATGTATCTCTGTATTTGAATACGCATGGCTATACCAGTTGCTTTGGCGCTACAATGTATTTTTAATATTTTACAACACAGGCGTGTTTCGTTTTATTGTCATTAACAAGTGACCTGCGAAAATAACGTTGATAATATTATCTATACATAAATTGTTACTGTTTTACGTTCACTTTTTGGTACTTACATATTGTCTGAAGTTACGATGATATTACATCTACACTAAATTTCTTTTTCAAGAAATATAGAAATATTGTAGTTACGAAACGTAATGTAAAAATTAAGAGTAATGAAATGTAGCATCATCCTGGTAAGGTGTATAAACTTTGTAAGTATATATCGTCGTGGTAAATGACTGTAAATATACCGGAGTTGTATTGGCATTATTATGAATTAAAATTTAACCAGAATCTTACGAAATGTTCACCATTTTAATTGTTCCTACTGTGACTGGCGTATGGTCCTCTCATTCTCCTGCGTTTCTTTTCTTTTGCTAACTGCCCTTTGAAGTCACCTAGTAGATTCTTCACGTGATATTTGGGACTTTCGTTTGTGATTTCTTCCAGAACTTCCCCGAAGCCTTATAACGATTGTAGATATTTTCTGTTGTAGCCATTCGTGATAAATAACCCATTTCAGTCTGACAACTGAGGAGAATAGTGATCTCCAATTTATGTACTGGAGTAGCAATTAAGATGCATAACTCATTGAAGAAGCGTCTACAACATGATTATTGACAAACACCACGTACTATTCTCAGTGTTCACTCTTGCGCAGTTAGAACTTTGTAATAGTCGAATTACCACGGACAATTATGCCATAATACGTTAATGGCAAAGATAATCGTACACTCCTGGAAATTGAAATAAGAACACCGTGAATTCATTGTCCCAGGAAGGGGAAACTTTATTGACACATTCCTGGGGTCAGATACATCACATGATCACACTGACAGAACCACAGGCACATAGACACAGGCAACAGAGCATGCACAATGTCGGCACTAGTACAGTGTATATCCACCTTTCGCAGCAATGCAGGCTGCTATTCTCCCATGGAGACGATCGTAGAGATGCTGGATGTAGTCCTGTGGAACGGCTTGCCATGCCATTTCCACCTGGCGCCTCAGTTGGACCAGCGTTCGTGCTGGACGTGCAGACCGCGTGAGACGACGCTTCATCCATTCCCAAACATGCTCAATGGGGGACAGATCCGGAGATCTTGCTGGCCAGGGTAGTTGACTTACACCTTCTAGAGCACGTTGGGTGGCACGGGATACATGCGGACGTGAATTGTCCTGTTGGAACAGCAAGTTCCCTTGCCGGTCTAGGAATGGTAGAACGATGGGTTCGATGACGGTTTGGATGTACCGTGCACTATTCAGTGTCCCCTCGACGATCACCAGTGGTGTATGGCCAGTGTAGGAGATCGCTCCCCACACCATGATGCCGGGTGTTGGCCCTGTGTGCCTCGGTCGTATGCAGTCCTGATTGTGGCGCTCACCTGCACGGCGCCAAACACGCATACGACCATCATTGGCACCAAGGCAGAAGCGACTCTCATCGCTGAAGACGACACGTCTCCATTCGTCCCTCCATTCACGCCTGTCGCGACACCACTGGAGGCGGGCTGCACGATGTTGGGGCGTGAGCGGAAGACGGCCTAACGGTGTGCGGGACCGTAGCCCAGCTTCATGGAGACGGTTGCGAATGGTCCTCGCCGATACCCCAGGAGCAACAGTGTCCCTAATTTGCTGGGAAGTGGCGGTGCGGTCCCCTACGGCACTGCGTAGGATCCTACGGTCTTGGCGTGCATCCGTGCGTCACTGCGGTCCGGTCCCAGGTTGACGGGCACGTGCACCTTCCGCCGACCACTGGCGACAACATCGATGTACTGTGGAGACCTCACGCCCCACGTGTTGGGCAATTCGGCGGTACGTCCACCCGGCCTACCGCATGCCCACTATACGCCCTCGCTCAAAGTCCGTCAACTGCACATACGGTTGACGTCCACACTGTCGCGGCATGCTACCAGTGTTAAAGACTGCGATGGAGCTCCGTATGCCACGGCAAACTGGCTGACACTGACGGCGGCGGTGCACAAATGCTGCGCAGCTAGCGCCATTCGACGGCCAACACCGCGGTTCCTGGTGTGTCCGCTGTGCCGTGCGTGTGATCATTGCTTTTACAGCCCTCTCGCAGTGTCCGGAGCAAGTATGGTGGGTCTGACACACCGGTGTCAATGTGTTCTTTTTTCCATTTCCAGGAGTGTATAATGTGCAAATGTCATTCGATGATCAAATGTATTCTGCTGGGTTTTAGTTGTGTATTTTACTTTCGTTGAAGTTTCCTCAAGCCATCATATAGGTCTATGTAAATGGCTGTGAAATAACCAGCTCTTTTCTGAGTACGTTTCCATGCGACTCCTCCAGTGCACCCGTCGTGTTTGTTTCAAGTGTCAGACAAACAATATGGCCGCTTTCTATGTGATTCGCATTTTTTTTTCTTCAGAAGATGCCTGTGCTTTGAGTGGCCGGACAGGTGATATTTTATTGTCAGCCGCGGAATTATTAATGAATCGCGCTGAGAGCCACATTGTCGGCGGACAATGTTGGTCACGACAGAGGTGCTTTTGTGCGCGGAGGCAGTGAATAACTACCAGCCTGTCTGAAGGCACCTGATCTTCCCCCTAGGTTTAGACTGACAAACGTTCCAGTTGCAGGTTACCGATGACAAAGGAGCTCTTTTCAACTTTATTAGTGGCTGATGCCACGATAGGTGGCCCGAAATCGAGCCTTGTTTTCTGCAAAGGCAACACACGACACGAAGTCATCACCTGGAATTTCCGATACTCACTAAGAACTTGTCGCAGACAGCTGCCGTGCTTAAGAATTATCAGCCGTTTCTTAATGAAGGTACACGTAGAGATATTCGTGTACGACTGACAACAGTCTGGAGGCAGTTATATTAGTATGACGAGTACTGAGTTAAATTCATTGATGGATAATGTATTAACTGAGAAATAGTGTAATTTACGTTTATATGCAACGACAGTTTCACAATCAGTCTCTAATAATAATTTATCTCATCGTTACTCTTTTAGGAAAGTGTGAATACGTCTCTAAACCTGTCGTACGCATGTACTATGAAAATAACATTACGGCCATCGATAAGATTTACTTATAAAATTACTAGCTGACAAACCCGAAAGGGCCGTGTATCCATTTGGACCATTTTCTATTACAAACTAAACCTTATACGTACTCCTACAACAGACTCGGTGCGAGATCACCCTGGGTAGTTCCTGTATTTACAACGCGATTTTGTAAACGTCTCTATGGCAACACCATTTCATAGAGCTATAGACGGCTATTGTTTTCACCTACAGCACTTTGCCCTTCGCAGTTGAAAGCTTTCAAAAGCGCAGCCAGGTGTCAGGGGTTTCCTTAAGTTAACTCGACTGCAGGAGTGTCTTAGTAGTAAAGAATAAATGTATTAAAACTTGATGCATGATGCGGCACTTTTTCGCGTATCTCAATGTTTATAACGTTATGTCTCTTCAACTGTTTGTCGTACTATAATGTATTTGTGTAGGTAGATTCAGCGGCATATGTGAATACTGTCTGCGAAATACACACATCAAAAAAAGTTTTGCATGACCCTGGTTTCCAGAACTCCTGAAGGTAGAACATTGACTGTGGGTATTGTATCACAGACACAGTCCCTTTGACTGTTCAGAGATGTCACTAAATCAGCCCAAAGACGTAAACAATCATGCATGAGCGGTACCTATTAAATAGAGGGGTTCCGACAGCCGATCAATTCCAGTCATTCCACCAGGAAGGAGGTACACGGCTCGTGTTGTCTGTAGTCCAACCATGCCTAGACGGCCAATACCTCGGTTCGATAGCTTCCGCATTCTTACTTTGTGCCAGAAAAGGCTCTCAAAAAGAGAAGCGTCCAGGCGTCTTGGAGTGAACCAAACGATGTTGTTCGGACATGGAGGAGATACAGAGAGACAGGAACTGTCGATGACAAGCCTCGCTCTAGCCGTCCAAGGACTACCTTGGATTATGGCTGCCTATGGGTGCCGAATCGACCGCTCAGGATTGGCGTCACATTCTCTTCACCGAAGAGGGAAGCAAATGCCTTCAACCACACAATCGTCGGAGACGTGTTTGGAGGCAACCCGGTCAGGCTGAACGTCTTAGACACACTGACCAGCGAGTGTAGCAAGGTGGAGGTTCCCTGCTGTTTTGGGGTGGCATTATGTGGTGCAGACGTACGCCGCTGGTGGTCATGGAAGGCGCTGTAACGGCTGTATGATACGTGAATGCCATCCTCCGACCGATAGTGCAACCATGTCGGCAGGATATTGGTGAGGCATTCGTCTACATGGATGCCAATTCGCGCCCCCATCGTGCACATCTTGTGAATGACTTCCTTCAGGATAACGACATCGCTCGACTAGAGTGGCCAGCATGTTCTGCAGACATGAACCCTATCGAACATGCCTAGGATAGATTGAAAAGGGCTGTTTATGGATGACGTCATCCACCAACTTCTCTGAGGGATCTACACCGAATCGCCTTTGAGGAGTGGGACAATTTGGACCAACAGTACCTTGATGAACTTGTGGATAGTATGCCACGACGAATATAGGCATGCATCAATGCAAGAGGACGTGCTGTTGGTTATTAGAGGTACCAGTTTGTACAGCAATCTGGACCACCTCCTCTGAAAGTCTCTCTGTATGTTGGTACAACATGCAATGTGTAGTTTTCATGAGCAATAAAAAGGGCGGAAATGATGTTTATGCTGATCTCTATTCCAATTTTCTGTACAGGTTATGCCAAACTTTTTTTGATGTGTGTATGTTGCGCACATATTTAGTAGCAAAGAAGTAATAAATTTAGGCTTCATTGATTGTGCGGAGATTTTCACGAATGGCAATGTTTATGGCGTCATATCGCCTGAACTATGTGTGGTACAATGATGTAATTTTGTAGGTACATTTAGCGGCGTATGTAGACACAGTCTGCAAAATACGTTGCGAATAGAATAAGTAGCAAAGAAGTAATAAATTTAACCAACATGGATGACGCGGCCGTTTTTGGCATATTTGTTATGACGTTATATCTCCTCAACTATGACAGGTAGGTAATTGGTACCCACACAGGGATTGTTGTCTGACAGTGAGGGATACGAATAAGATTTTCACTCAGTAGCGAAGTGTGCGCTAATAAGAAACTTCCATGCAGATTAAAACTGTTCGCCGGACCGAGACTCGAACTCGGGGCCTTTACCTTTCGCCTGCCAGAGCTCTACTGACTGAGCTACCAAAGGACGATGTACGACCTCTTCTCAAAGCATTATTTCTGCATTAGCTAGTCTGCTACCTTCCAAATTACATAGAAGTCAGCTAGCGGAACTTGCAGAACTAGTACTCCTGAAAGCAAGGATACTGCGGAGACATGGCTCAGCCACAACCTGGGGTATGGCAATCTATTCATCCAGTTAAGGAAGGACCTGTATTTAACTGTATGAAGTTAAGCATCAGAGATGGGTCAAACATATTGTCAGGTGCTTTTATGAACCATCCACATCAGGAGCTGCACTAGCACGGTTTTTCAGAGAGAACTTTCAGAATATCTTGAGAAGGTTTCTTGATATAGTTTTTGTGATAAGAGGTGGTTTTAGTTAGCTAACTGTGGAATGGGAGAATCATGCGATCAAAACTGGTGCCTGTGAGGGGGTACGTATAAGATTGTTTTGAATTTAGTGTCCCTGAAAATTATTTCTAGCTGATAGGGAACCCACTCCTGGGGGTAGTATGTTAGATCTCCTAGCAACAAATAGCCTGAATCTTTCGAATCAAAGTTAACGTCAGAGAAAGGCCTGAGAGATTATGGAGCTGTCATGGAATCGACGACTACGGATGTGACAAGGAATATTAAAAATGGCACGTAAATATTTCTGCTTAGCGAGAGTAGCGGGTTATCAGTTACAGAGTATCTGAGTAGTCAACACGACTTACTAAGTTCTGAGGGCGAAGATGTGGAGCAAAAGTCGATAAAATTCAAAAATGATCAGACAATGTACCACAAAAACGTGTGCTAAACGTGGTTTTGAGGGGTGCGAAAGATCCACTGCGACTTAATAGCCGCGTTAGAAACTTGCTATGAAAGCAAAGAGAGTTTCAGAAGACGTTTTAGAGAGCTGTGATTGAATTTGTAAGAAATCTTGTCCTTGCATAAAAATAAAAGCTGAATGGACCGAAAACTCGCGTAAATATCGATTACTAAGTATTGTTCATTGATCTGTCACCCTTATCATGTTGGATTAACAGAAAAGAAACAGAAGATCCAACGAAGAGTGGCGGCTTTCGTCAGGGATTGTTAGGCAGCGCGAAGGTTTTAGGAGGATTCTCAAGTGGCAGACGCTGCAAGAGGGCTGTTGTTCATCAGGCTGAGGTTCATTGTTGAAATTCAGAGAGAGTACGTTTAGGGGAGAATTGACCAACGTATTACTTTCTCCCACATACGTCTCGTCAAATCACGACGATGACAAAATGTAAGAAGCTAGAGCTATTACGGAGGAGGCATACCGACAGTAATTCTTTCCAAACGCCATTCACGTACAGAGCAGTCAAGCTGGGGGTGGGGGGGGGGGGCGAAATCAGTTAGTGGTAACAGAAGTATCGTCCGCTACACTTGCGAATATAGGTGTAGAAGAAAGATTTGGGCCTCATGCTCTCGCACATTCGTTACCACAAAACATCTTGTACTTTCAGGGTTCAGTAAAATAAGAACTCACTGGTGGCCACACAAACGTGTTTTTGTAAGAAACGTAATGTGAAAAGAACTTCCGTTTTGCAGAATAAGACTGAAGTGAATCCTGAAACATGCCGTGGAAACGCGGGCTGCTGTTATAGGATCAAAAGTCAAAGGACTGCTATGGAAATAGCCGTACTGGAAATCTCTTTATTGCAGCCGGTCGTTGCAACGGGTAGCTTTTCTCCGGTACGTAACGTTGTCCTGTTTCCTAGTGTCGAGGGGACTAGGCCTAGTTAGCATAAGGGGCACGCAGAAAGACAGCTTTTTATCGTCCGCTGTTACATACCCTGACGCTACTATGACCACGCCACCGGGATTAGCCGAGCGGTCTCAGGCACTGCAGACATGGACTGAGCGGCTGGTCCCGGCAGAGGTTCGAGTCCTCCCTCGGGCATTGGTGTGTGTGTTTGTCCTTAGTATAATTTAGGTTAAGTATTGTGTAAGCTTAGGGACTGATGACCTTAGTAGTTAAGTCCCATAATATTTCACACAAATTTGAATTTAAAATACTATGGCCAGAGTCTATCAGCCTAACGAATATGCGTCTTCCGCTGCAGTTTCAGTTTGATGAGATCTGCCAGGGAGGAAGTACAGCAAGTTTCCTTACGTCCACCTACATAAGCGTTTTCCTTCACACAAAGCATTCGTTATGTTGTGAAGCTGGTCAGTGGGTCGAGACCTTTTTTACAGCTGCGGTCGGTAGAGGTGTCAATTACATGGGATTCAAGAGCTGAACTCTTTCATAAAAGATTTGTTGAACTGTGAGTTAAACATCTTGGCTAAAGAGGCCTGTTGTTGAAAGATAGCACATACCTTAGGGGCCTGTTGTCACAGAGCATGTGACGTGATGACAGCTTACCTCCCACGAACATTTACTTTTTTACACATAAATGGCATTAAAAGGAAGTATTACGTATTTTGAGAGGTGTTACTATCGATCTAAAGAAGACAAAAATCTCTAGTAAAAGTGGTTTAAAGTGCGTACCTTAAGATAAATTAGCACATTTTTATCTTCACTAATGTGAAACATGTACCCCGTACTCCAAGATCTTTGCTGTCACGAACGATTTACAGAACGCAGTAACCAAATGAGAACCAATTCTTCTGTTGTTGTCCGTGGATACGGCAAACAGTAAACGTCCGTTAGTGTTGTTACTTTAAGCGGTATTAACAATTTTTGGTGTGTTTAGCGCATACATTAGTTCCAGTGGAATCATTTTGTGTTTTGATACGTTTGTGGATCGGCCGTTGTGGTCGAGTGGTTCTAGCCGCTTTAGTCTGGAACCGCGCGACCGCTACGGTCGCAGGTTCGAATCCTGCGTCAGGCATGGATGTGTGTGATGTCCTTAGGTTAGTTAGATTTAAGTAGTTCTAAGTTCTAGGGGACTGATGACCTCAGATGTTAAGTCCCATAGTGCTCAGAGCCATTTGATACGTTTGTGAAATGCTTTTATTTTGTAGTTTTATCTTTGCACTTACCAGCGTGTCATTCCACGCAAGAAATGGCCCGATGTCGTTTCCATCTGCCAGACCATCATGTTTGGAATAATATACTTCCATTATGCTGGTAAAGACTAACACAAAACTATAAAAGCATTTCACAAACTTATCAAAGCTCAAACTTGTTCCACTGGATCAATGTGTATACTGCATCTAGTTGTTGGTTTACAGTAGCTACACCGACAGATGTCTGCATCTACTTCTATATACGTACTTCATAAGCCACTGTGTGGTGTTCCGCATCCCGCTTGGAATAATATGCTTCCATTATGCAGGTAAAGACTAACATACAGCTATAAAAGTAATTCAGAAACTTATCAAAATGCAAACTGGTTGCACTGGATCTAATGTGTGTACTGCACCTACACTCGGTTTGCAGTAACAACGCTAACAGATATCAGCATCTACATTTATATACGTACTTCGTAAGGCACTGTATGGAGCACGCCGCGAGTACCATGTACCAATACTAGTCATCGCCTTTCCAATTCTGCACGCAAACAGAGGGAGGGGAAACCGACTGCCTCCGTACGAGCCCTGATTTCTCCTACCTTATATCTGTGAAATGTACGTTGGTTGCAGTAGAATCGTTCTGCAATCAGCCCCTAATGCCTTTTCCTAAATGTCCTCAACAGCGTCTCTGTTAAAGGACGTCGCCTTCTCTCCAAAGATTTCCCCTTGAATTCCGGAACCATCTTCGTAATACTCGGGCGTTTATAGAACCTACCGACAAATCCAGCAGCCCATCTCTAAATTGCTTCGATGTCTTCCTTTAAACTGACCTGGTGGGGATTCCAAGCACTGGAACAGTGTTCAATAGTGCGCCACATCAGTGTCCTACGAGCGCTCCCCTTGACATACGAACAACAGTTTCCCAAAATTCTCCCAATAAACCGAAGTCGACCATTCACCTTCCCTGTTACAGTCCTTACGTGTTTGTTCCATTTCATTTCAGTTTACAGCTTTACGTCTAGATATTTAATCGGCGTGACCGTGTGAAGCAGTACACTACTAATTCTGAAACTTCCTGGCAGATTAAAACTGTATGTCGGAAAAAGACTCGACTTCGGAACCTTTGCTATTGCTAGTTCAAGATTCGCAGGAGAGCTTCTGTGAAATTTGGAAGGTAGGAGACGATGTACTGGCGGAATTAAAGCTGTGAGGACGGGTTGTGAATCACCCTGGGTAGCTCAGGTGGTACAGGACTTGCCCGCGATAGGCAAAGGTCCCGAGTTCGAGCCTTGGTCCGGCACACAGTTTTAATCTGCCAGGAAGTTTCATATAAGCGCACACTCCGCTGCAGAGTGACAATTTCATACTACTAATGCTGTATCCGAACACTGTAAGATTGTTTTCCTACTCGTCGCATTAACTTAGTTTTTTTTTCTACATTTATTTAGAGCTACCTGCCATTCATCACACCAACTGTAAATGTTGTCTAAGTCTTCTTGTATCCTCCCACAGTCACTCAATGACGACACCTTTCTGTACACCACAACACCATCAGATCATTTATGGATATAGAACACAGCAGTAGTCCTATCACACTTTCCTGAATCATTCCTGATGATAACCTTGTCTCTGATGAACAGTAGCCGTTGAGGACAATGTACTGGCTTCTATTATTTAAGAAGTCATCGAGTGTCCGCAGGTCGCGGTCTAGTGGCTAGCGTTGTTGCCTCTGGATCACGGGGTTCCCGGTTCCATTTCCTGCTGGGTTGTGGAGTTTCTCTGCCTGGGTCTAAGTGTTTGTGTTGTCCTCATCATTTCAGCCTCATCATCATCATCAACATTCGTGACAGTAGCTAGACTGGATTGGGTAAAAATTGGACTGTCAAAATTGGGACTTTTTACGGGCGCTGATGACCGCACAGTCGAGCGCCCCACAAACCAAACATCGGTTGGTTGGTTGGTTTGGGGAAGGAGACCAGACAGTGAAGTCATCGGTCTCATCGGATTAGGGAAGGACAGGGAAGGAAGTCGGCCGTGCCCTTTGAAAGGAACCATCCCGGCATTTGCCTGAAGCGATTTAGGGAAATCACGGAAAAACCTAAATCAGGATGGCCGGACGCGGGATTGAACCGTCGTCCTCCCGAATGCGAGTCCACTGTCTAAAAACCAAACATCGTCATCTGGTCTTCGAGTCAGTCACATATATAGTACATGAAATATATTCGCAGTTCCGAATACGGGCAATCATCAGCTGTTCAGTGGAATGACGACAAAGAAAGTCTGTGCCGGACCGGGATTCGAACCCAAATCTCCCGCTTATCGCGAGCAGTCAGTCGTCTTAGCATTAGGCTATGCGAGCATGCTGCACGACCAGACCCAAATCTGCATAAGAAGCCAACCGCGTGTTGTATTTCTGAAGGAACGCTGTATCGTAACTCGGAACAACACAGGCGCTGCTATCTCGTATTTACCCGCCGACACCGGGCATGCGACTTTGGTTAAAATGTCTGTCACGCATGGGAATATACACAATGAATGTATGCATACAGATTGTAGACACATGGTTGACGACCTTTGGAAATTTGGGACGAGCCAGTAGTCATGCTCAGATAGCTTAATGGTAACGCAACCGGTCGCGCTAAACTAAAATTTTCATTGTCGCCATGTGGAGAAACAAGCGCTATATCATTGTGGAAGATACATAAGCAAGTGACAGTGCCGGAACTGGCCCAGTTCACTGCTACGAGCGCCACGTCATCATCAGGTGCCTGTGCGCAGCATACGAAGTATTGCACAGTAATCCAAGAGTTAAATTAATAATTAAAATAACTTTTCCAAACTTTGTCAATGTGTGCTTCAGTATATTGATGTTAACACGTAATGAAGTCTCCCAAAATTATCTAATGAGTATGTTTCGCTACATTATTTAAGAAAAAATAAGTGGCGCTAAATAATGAAGCTAGAAATCTAAAAACTGTCCGGAATGTGAAAATGTACGTCACAATTAAAAGTTACAAGTCTCAACTTCATTAGAGCAATATTTTGGTCAAAATCGACATTCTTACGAAAATTTGAAGGCACCAAATATTAGACACAGAAAGATGAAAATTCGTACGTAACATCAGTTTGATATCAAAATATTAACTACGTGACTGAATTAAGCTACCTCTATTAGTTTTCAAGTTATTCACTAAAAACTAGAACGAAAACTTCCCTACTCGTATTACATTAAGCATCATTTGCGATTGTTACAGAAAGTTCTAATTACAGCACTTGATTACATTAATGAAATAATACAGCCGTATCAAGTTTCACGACTTTATGGTTAATAACAATCGCTACAATGGATCTTAAATAGGCAGTTCAGAGATCCTGTTCTACTGTCAGTTCCGTTCTAAATCTTGCAGCGGGCAAAGTTTAAATGTAGTCGAGCTAAAACCTTTTTCAGTAGCTAAAGCCAACTTAAATCCATTCATATAAAAATTAAGAAGATTATAAACTACTAAACGACAGGGATATTAATTAACATGTGTCCGAGAAAGGGACCATTTAGATGCTGCAACCTGTGCCTAGAGCTCTTGACAGCAGACGTTCCGTTTGGCACTGCGCCAGTAGATAAAATGGTGCAAATGGCTCAGAGCACTATGGGACTTAACATCTGAGGTCATCAGTCCCCTAGAACTTAGAACTACTTAAACCTAACTAACCTAAGGACATCACACACATCCATGCCTGAGGCAGGATTCGAACTTGCGACCGTAGCGGTCGCGCGGTTCCATACTGAAGCGCCAATAGCCAAATACGGCCAGAGAGGCAGTGAGAAGAGGTACTTTGCTCCGAGATATCAATGTGTCCACACGCCTGCGTGCGCTGTGCCTTGGGTAACGTCACTGCCGAATAACTACCAAATGCGTTTTCGGTAGCAGTAGGGTGCGAATTTGCGAGGACTGAACCCCGTCCTGGATCAGCTAAGTTTCACGGAAGTAACTGTTTGTGTGCTGCCTGTAACGTTCACAGAACCGCGTTGCAAGTGGTGAGATTATTTTTCACTCTCAAGGTGAACAATTTACTTCGATGAATATACACTCCTGGAAATTGAAATAAGAACACCGTGAATTCATTGTCCCAGGAAGGGGAAACTTTATTGACACATTCCTGGGGTCAGATACGTCACATGATCACACTGACAGAACCACAGGCACATAGACACAGGCAACAGAGCATGCACAATGTCAGCACTAGTACAGTGTATATCCACCTTTCGCAGCAATGCAGGCTGCTATTCTCCCATGGAGACGATGGTAGAGATGCTGGATGTAGTCCTGCGGAACGGCTTGCCATGCCATTTCCACCTGGCGCCTCAGCTGGACCAGCGTTCGTGCTGGACGTGCAGACCGCGTGAGACGACGCTTCATCCAGTCCCAAACATGCTCAATGGGGGACAGTTCCGGAGATCTTGCTGGCCAGGGTAGTTGACTTACACCTTCTAGAGTACGTTGGGTGGCACGGGATACATGCGGACGTGCATTGTCCTGTTGGAACAGCAAGTTCCCTTGCCGGTCTAGGAATGGTAGAACGATGGGTTCGATGACGGTTTGGATGTACCGTGCACTATTCAGTGTCCCCTCGACGATCACCAGTGGTGTACGGCCAGTGTAGGAGATCGCTCCCCACACCATGATGCCGGGTGTTGGCCCTGTGTGCCTCGGTCGTATGCAGTCCTGATTGTGGCGCTCACCTGCACGGCGCCAAACACGCATACGACCATCATTGGCACCAAGGCAGAAGCGACTCTCATCGCTGAAGACGACACGTCTCCATTCGTCCCTCCATTCACGCCTGTCGCGACACCACTGGAGGCGGGCTGCACGATGTTGGGGCGTGAGCGGAAGACGGCCTAACGGTGTGCGGGACCGTAGCCCAGCTTCATGGAGACGGTTGCGAATGGTCCTCGCCGATACCCCAGGAGCAACAGTGTCCCTAATTTGCTGGGAAGTGGCGGTGCGGTCCCCTACAGCACTGCGTAGGATCCTACGGTCTTGGCGTGCATCCGTGCGTCGCTGCGGTCCGGTCCCAGGTCGACGGGCACGTGCACCTTCCGCCGACCACTGGCGACAACATCGATGTACTGTGGAGACCTCACGCCCCACGTGTTGAGCAATTCGGCGGTACGTCCACCCGGCCTCCCGCATGCCCACTATACGCCCTCGCTCAAAGTCCATCAACTGCACATACGGTTCACGTCCACGCTGTCGCGGCATGCTACCAGTGTTAAAGACTGCGATGGAGCTCCGTATGCCACGGCAAACTGGCTGACACTGACTGCGGCGGTGCACAAATGCTGCGCAGCTAGCGCCATTCGACGGCCAAC
Organism: Schistocerca cancellata; assembly: GCF_023864275.1. Lineage (NCBI taxonomy): Eukaryota > Metazoa > Arthropoda > Insecta > Orthoptera > Acrididae > Schistocerca > Schistocerca cancellata. The sequence continues at coordinate 109,152,651 of NC_064634.1, forward strand.
ACCGCGGTTCCTGGTGTCCCCGCTGTGCCGTGCGTGTGATCATTGCTTGTACAGCCCTCTCGCAGTGTCCGGAGCAAGTATGGTGGGTCTGACACACCGGTGTCAATGTGTTCTTTTTTCCATTTCCAGGAGTGTAAGTCGCGCGCGCAGCTCGTGGTTGAGCGGTAGCGTTCTCGCTTCCCGCGCTCGGGTTCGCGGGTTCGATTCCCGGAGGGGTCAGAGATTTTCTCTGCCTCGTGATGACTGGGTGTTGTGTGATGTCCTTAGGTTAGTTAGGTTTAAGTAGTTCTAAGTTCTAGGGGACTGATGACCATAGATGTTAAGTCCCATAGTGCTCAGAGCCATTTGAACCAAAATGAACACCATTTTACTTGGACTCACCATAGAGGTCACCGCTGAATAGGTAATAGTGCTGTTTCCGATAGGTATATTGTCATTATTATCAGAAATATGATTATGGTTGTGCGTGTGAACCTTTACTGAATATATTAATCACTTACAACTCAATAGTTTTATTTACAGTCATAGTTCCCGATCCCGCTGAGTAAATAGCAAGTAGGAACAATTTCTTTAAGTGAGTACGAAGAGTAATGTGGTCTTGCAGACTGAAAATTATGGTCAATATGTTCTCCATCGCTTTCGCGCTGACTGCAAAAGTAGTTATCAGGCGCTTGTAAACAGTGAAGCTTTATTTCACTACTTTACCCGCCACCCCTACAACCACTCCATTACACAGCTGATGGTTGTCCACATTCGTGAGAAGAAATATTGCGCGGTAATTCAGAACAACACTGGCACTGCAATGTCGTACTATCTGGTAACTTAATCCCTGTTCTCTCACCTTCGTTAACGGTCTGCAGTGGAGCACCGTGTCAAAAGCTTTTCAGATATGTAGGAATGTCGAATTTGCCTGTTCCATCTCATCCACGGTTCGCACTATGTCATGTGACACAGGGCAAGTTCAGTTTCGCACTAGCGAAGCTTTCTGAATCAGTGCTGATTTGTGGAAAGCACCTCTTCTATCTCAAGGAATTGCGTGGTTCAGTCGGGAGCAACTACCAACAACATATATCCTGCTGCCACTTGAAAAATCAAACCGAGCACTTGCAGCAACCTGTAATGTGCCATAGGTTTCGAAAGTAAGTGAGAACCACTTTTTAATTTTGACGTTTGCATGTTGTGTGCTCGCTTTTAACAATTATGCGGCTGTGGTATATTCGAAATGAGGATACATTCAAGTTCTTAAACAAAGCGGCGTTAGGGATATTGGTCCGTGATTATGAGGTTCCGTTCTTTTACTCTTCCTATATACAGGAATCACTTGCGCTTTTTTCTAGTCAGTTGGGACTTTACGCTGGGTTGGGACTTTACGCTGGGCGAGAGATTCGTGACAAATGGAAATTAAGTAAGGGGCCAATACCGCAAAAAACTCTCTGCGAAACGTTCGGGAATCCCGTCTGGTCCTGAGGTCTCATTTTATTTTCAAGTCTTTCAGTTGTTTCTCTTCGCCAGGGATGCCGATTACCTTAGCCCTCCATTCGAGAGTCTGTACGAACATTAAACAACGTTTTTTGTAGTCTGTCTCCATGGAGATTACACTACTGGCCATTAAAATTGCTACACCACGAAGATGACGTGCTACAGACGCGAAATTTAACCGACAATAACAGATGCTCTTATATGCAAATGATTAGCTTTTCAGAGCATTCACACGCCGGTGACGACACCTAAAACGTGCTGACATGAGGAACGTTTCCAACCGATTTCTCATACACACCAACAGCAGTTGACCGGCGTTGCCTGTTGAAACGTTGTTGTGATGCCTCGTGTTAGGAGGAGAAATGTGCACCATCACGTTTCCGACTTTGATAAAGGTCGAATTGTAGCCTATCGCGATGGCGGTTTATCGTATCGCGACATTACTGCTCGCGTTGGTCGAGATCCAATGACTGTTAGCAGAATATGGAGTCGGTGGGTTCAGGAGGGTAATAGGGAAGGCCGTGCTAGATCCCAACGGCCTCGTATCACTTGCAGTCGAGATGACATTCATCTTATCCGCATGGATGTAACGGATCGTGAAGCCACGTCTCGATCGCTGAGTCAACAGATGGGGACGTTTGCAAGACAACAACCATCTGCACGAACAGTTCGACGACGTTAGCAGCAACATGGACTATCAGCTCAGAGACCATGGCTGCGGTTACCCTTGACGCTGCATCACAGACAGGAGCGCCTGCGATGGTGTACTCAACGACGAACCTGGGTGCACGAATGGCAAAACTTCATTTTTTCGGATGAATCCAGGTTCTGTATACAGCATCATGGCGGTCGCATCCGTGTTTGGCGACATCGTGGTGAACTGGCGTATCACCCGGCCTTCGACACCCTACATTTCAGCAGGATAATGCACGACCACATGTCGCAGGTCCTGTACGGGCCTTTCTGGATACATAAAATGTTCGACTGCTGCCCTGGCCAGCACATTCACCAGATCTCTCACCAATTGAAAACGTCTGGTCAATGGTGGCCGAGCAACTGGCTCATCACAATACGCCAGTCACTAATCTTGATGAACTGTGGTATCGTGTTGAAGCTGCATGGGCAGCTGTACCTGTACACGCCATCCACGCTCTGTTTGACTCAATGCCCAGACGTTTTAAGGTCAGACGTGGTTGTTCCGGGTGATTTCTCAGGATCTATGCACGCAAATTGCGTGAAAATTTAATCACATGTCAGTTGTAGTATAACATATTTGTCCAATGAATACCCGTTAATCATCTGTATTTCCTCTTGGTGTAGCAATTTTAATGGCCAGTAGTGTAGCTGAGGAAAACTTCCGCATTTGTTTACTATATTCCGAAAAATTCTTTGGAAATTTGTGGTAAGTTCCTATGTGTCCAAACTGCTGAGGTCACTGATCCCTAGGCTTACGCAGTACTTAATCTAACTTACACTCAGAACAACGTACACAGCCATGCCCGAGGGAGGTCTCGAACCTCCGACGGGGAGATCTGTGCGAACCGTGGCAAGGCGCCATAGACCGCGTGGCTACCCCGCGCGGCTATTTAGAAGTAGTAGTAGTAGGAGGAGGAGGAGGAGGAGTTGTAGTAGCTTTACTCATCCGTAGATCTCTTTCTACAAGGATATAGGGTATGTTAAGGTATTTACAAGTTTAGACCAATTTAAAATAAACTAATTTATACACACATACACTTATAGACTTCTATTTAGAGACAATCATAGGATTTACTCCTGGTATACAATACTTTTTTTACAGATAACTTTTTACATAATGTAATGCCACACTGTTCACTCATATCTCGCTGCCAGTCACTGCACACACTACTCACATTATTTCATAATACTCCACTCACTGCGCACACACACACGCACACACATACACACACACACACACACGCACACACACACACACTGGGGATATCTGTGCCATTTTCTGTACCGATTTATATCCCGAAAAACTGAGTCAGCATCCCTCTATAATGAGTGAGATGTTGAGCTCAGAAAGAGGTAGAGGTGTTAGTATTGTACCACGCATAGCTTGAGAGTAAGTTTTTATAGAAAAGGAAAAAAGAAGGAAAGAAACATGGTGCGAAGGTGTTACGTGAAATGTTGGATGTTTTATAATCATTATTATTATTTATTTGTATAACTTTTTCAACCAAACCCCTACTCTGTTGTGTCTAAGTAATCCTTCAATGTATAAAATGTATTGCATAAAATGTACTTTTTAGCTGCCTTTTTAAATAAGTGTAATTTTGCAATTTCGTTAATCTCTTTTGGTAATTTATTGTACAGTTTTATTCCTTGGTAGAAAACGCTGTTTTAAGTTTTATGTTTATTTTTTCTTGGAAAATGCAAGTTGAGTCTAGCTCTTGTTCCATGGTCATGGACAGAGCTGTTTATGCTGTAATTACCAATGTTATTTTTGATGTGTACAACTGACTGGTAAACGTATTCACACGGAGCAGTTAAAATCCGCAGCGTTTTGAACAGATCTTTACAATGAGCTCGACTACTAATTTTGGTTATTATTCTTATGGCTCTTTTTTGGAGTTTGAAAACTGTGTCCATATTTTTTGCATTCCAAAAAAGAATGCCATAGCTAAGAATTGAGTGTACATATGAATAGTATGTAACTAAAAGACACTGCATGTTACATACTAATGATAGGACTCCAAGGCCGTAACATGCTGATGACATCCTGTCTGCAAGTACCTTTGTGTGTTCACACCTCTTCAACTGGGAATCAGTTCTCATTCATAGAAATTTTTCATTTGTTACACAGTCTATAGAGGTACCAACTACATTTAATTTAACATTGTCATATTCCCTCTTCAAACTAAAATTCATGGCATTAGTTTTCTTTATGTTCAATATCACATTATTGCTTATTGACCAATCGTAAGCTTCCTTGAGAGCTCCGTTTGCTTTCTCTGCAAGAAGTTCTCTTGTTTCTTCAGTGACTATAATATTGCTGTCATCAGCGAAGAGAATTTTTTCACCATGAGTGACACTACTGGGAAAGTCAATGATGTATATCAGGAATAGTATTGGTCCTAATATGCTACCTTGTGAAACCCCTATATTAATGTATTTTGGTTCTGATAAGATCGATAGTAATACCAAAGAGCTTCCAGCAGACGAGATGTGTATTACAGTAGCGAAGATGAACAAGTGCTCATACCTATTAAGGTATACTCGTATATTTTATAGCCTATGTTTATAGCACTTTTTTTTCTCATTTGGGTCTATATTAGTAGAGTTTAAAATATGGAATAACGTTTCAACATTCCGCAGATCTTTCACGTATTGTTATCTAGTGTGCGTTTATTCTAGTTGCATATTAGTCATGAACAATTACAGTGGAAATACTGAAGGAGTGAATCATTCTTCTCAGACATTTTGGCTGTTCCGAGCGCTCGTTACAGTCCTTCCGCCTCGTCTTTACCTGCTCCAAGAACACCAATATCGATGCAAACTGTGACACCAGAAAAATATTCACACTTTTCTAAAAAGGCAGTGATGAAAGCAGTCCAGTCGTGACGGTAAAAGGAGCCACCTCACTATACTGAAAGATACCACTATCAAAAAATGGTTCAAATGGCTCTGAACACTATGGGACTTAACACCTATGGTCATCAGTCCCCTAGAACTGAGAACTACTTAAAACTAACTAACCTAAGGACATCACACAACACCCAGTCATCACGTACTATCAAAAGTGCAGTGGTGACGGAAAAGTCTGAAACAATAAAAGTGTCATTTAATAGAACTATTTCAGACAATAACAGCGTCAGACCTCCCGAAAAAAGCTGGTAAATCTCCGTGAAAGATGGGGACATTTTTGTTTCGCCTCATGGATGTTAAGCTTGACTATTCCAAAAATCGACTAAAGAATTTCAACAATGTACAGCTCGTAACGGTACCATGGACCACTTTAAACGGCAGTCGATGCTATTGTTATACCTCTGCGAGGAATTTTTAGGTAGATAACCTAATGGAAACACAACAATCAAACTGGGATTCGTTTCCGAAACACTTCAGCAGAGTATAACCAACAGTAAACAGGTGGGTCAGGAACAGACGTTCTCCCAGTACAAAAGTAAGTTGTAACATTACATATTAAAACAGGTCGCCAGCCTAATTGGGCATTGTTGTGTCAAGCAAAATGATAAAGCAGAGGGCAGTGCTAAGGCTAACCTAACTTTCCTTGACACACACACATACTATACTCTTTCCTTATGTCTGTTCATACTGCAGCACAGTAACCTAATCTTGCAGATAAATGGGCTAGTAACACACAAATGGCCAATGAGATAGTAAACAGTAACATATGCCTCTCAACAACACGTACCTTAAATTAACTAGGTGTAACAGTTTATAAAACCAATTACTGACACACAGGAAACTAGAAGCAATACTGAACAGGGAAAAGCTTGAAATGATTAGGAATTTAAACCATATGGTCTGATAATGATCATAATCTACAACTTCATTGCTTAGTGCAGGACTTATATATGCCTCTGCATTAACTAACTTGCATTAGAATAGATGACACAGTAAATATTTCTTTCTTAAACTCGGTTTGAAGCAACTAAACAGAATCAGATCTAACTAAACTAGCTCCGAAGGAGCCTTTGCATTGCTAATTATTTATTAAATAAAGCACTACAAATTATAATTCATTAAATAAAGCACTACAAATTATAATTCCTTAAATAACAAATGTGCTTTCATAAGTAGTCTTTTGACCTACCCAAAGCATAATTGGATGTACAAATCACAACAAAATATTAAATTCATAAAGTATAGAGCGCAGCAATTAGTCGTCCTTCAAAGAACTGTGACTGACGCCAGAATAACAGGAAACTGACATGCATCGAGAGCAGAAAATAGTGCATTTATAATGGCTAGGCAGTAGCCGAAATCTGGATTTGCCAAATAAAATCTGCAAAAAGAAAGGATGTCTAATTACTGCGCTCTATGATTTATAAATCATATCGCAGTCACTGAGTGTACCCAGTTTCTTAATGGAAGGTAACCTGACAGCATTAAATTCAAGTTCAACCACATTTCTCATAATAAATTAGGACACTCGGAATTAAATTCACTAGGATAGGATTCCTGTCCATGTTTGTGATTTGGGATTATCACGGATCTAAGATAGAGTTTTTAGCAGCACCAATATTATTATTTAAATCAACCAAATTTCACAAATACCTGGTCCATTTAGAAATATAAACAGTATACTGGAAGTCTGGTGGCACTGGTGGCGCAGTTTTCAGTGGCTATTAACCTGGTGGCGATGCAATCATACCAATACTGTTGGCCTCGTCCTGTTACATATCTTCTTGGCGTCGGAATTATATTTTTTGTAGGACCAAAAACCACGCCATGATAATGCAACATCCAAGGGCCATACATATTACCATTAAGCTCTTCTGTCCTCAAACCTCCAGGAACAGGAGCCACTATTATCTGTTGCTGCTAGCGACGTCTTAACCACAGCACTGCTCAGCCCACACTCCTTACCTGTCATACAGGACGAGTTGCCACTTGCACGTCGACCACACCTTTTCCAATCAAAATGGTTCAAATGGCTCTGAGCACTGTGGGACTTAACATCTGAGGTCATCAGTCCCCTAGAACTTAGAACTACTTAAACCTAACTAACCTAAGGACATCACACACATACATGCCCGAGGCAGGGTTCGAACCTGCGACCGTAGCAGTCGCGCGGTTCCAGACTGAAGCGCCTAGAACCGCTCGGCCACTCCGGCCGGCACTTTTCCAATCCGCCAGGCTACTTCCGTAACTGCGGGGCTTTCCTACATCTTCTGCATTCAACACTACGTTCCCTAACTATGGACCAAGCCATTTACAGTACATTATATAGCAATCATTTCAGTAGTTACTTAAATTCACAAGCATAATTTAAACAGTATTGTTCAAAATTTCACATAACTGAAGTATGTATACAAAGTCAAAGAATTTCCATGATAGATACAACATTCAACATATACAATACTATAAACTGACATAGAAATATCGATACAGACATAAAATAGGTCGAAGACAGGTGTTACAAGGTCATTGGTGACAACCACCTGAACTGGTCAGTGTGTAGACTGCGTTTGGAGATGGAGGAAACTGACTTTCGTGCTGTTATTAATAGTTTTAGTTTGAAGTTCTGGGCTGTCGCACTTTGTTGTTGTTGTGGTCTTCAGTCCTGAGACTGGTTTGATGCAGCTCTCCATGCTACTCTATCCTGTGCAAGCCTCTTCATCTCCCAGTACCTACTGCAACCTACATCCTTCTGAATCTGCTTAGTGTATTCATCTCTTGGTCTCCCTCTACGATTTTTACCCTCCACGCTGCCCTCCAATGCTAAATTTGTGATCCCTCGATGCCTCAGAACATGTCCTACCAACCGATCCCTTCTTCTAGTCAAGTTGTGCCACAAACTTCTCTTCTCCCCAATCCTATTCAATACCTCCTCATTAGTTACGTGATCTACCCACCTTATCTTCAGCATTCTTCTGTAGCACCACATTTCGAAAGCTTCTATTCTCTTCTTGTCCAAACTAGTTATCGTCCATGTTTCACTTCCATACATGGCTACACTCCATACAAACACTTTCAGAAACGACTTCCTGACACTTAAATCTATACTCGATGTTAACAAATTCCTCTTCTTGAAAAACGCTTTCCTTGCCATTGCCAGTCTACATTTTATATCCTCTCTACTTCGACCATCATCGGTTATTTTACTCCCTAAATAGCAAAACTCCTTTACTACTTTAAGTGTCTCATTTCCTAATCTAATTCCCTCAGCATCACCCGACTTAATTTGACTACATTCCATTATCCTCGTTTTGCTTTTGTTGATGTTCATCTTATATCCTCCTTTCAAGACACTGTCCATTCCATTCAACTGCTCTTCCAAGTCCTTTGCTGTCTCTGACAGAATTACAATGTCATCGGCGAACCTCAAAGTTTTTACTTCTTCTCCATGAATTTTAATACCTACTCCGAATTTTTCTTTTGTTTCCTTTACTGCTTGCTCAATATACAGATTGAATAACATCGGGGAGAGGCTACAACCCTGTCTCACTCCTTTCCCAACCACTGCTTCCCTTTCATGCCCCTCGACTCTTATAACTGCCATCTGGTTTCTGTACAAATTGTAAATAGCCTTTCGCTCCCTGTATTTTACCCCTGACACCTTCAGAATTTGAAAGAGAGTATTCCAGTCAACATTGTCAAAAGCTTTCTCTAAGTCTACAAATGCTAGAAACGTAGGTTTGCCTTTTCTTAATCTTTCTTCCAAGATAAGTCGTAAGGTCAGTATTGCCTCACGTGTTCCAACATTTCTACGGAATCCAAACTGATCTTCCCCGAGGTCGGCTTCTACCAGTTTTTCCATTCGTTTGTAAAGAATTCGCGTTAGTATTTTGCAGCTGTGACTTATTAAAGTGATAGTTCGGTAATTTTCACATCTGTCAACACCTGCTTTCTTTGGGATTGGAATTATTATATTCTTCTTAAAGTCTGAGGGTATTTCGCCTGTCTCATACATCGTGCTCACCAGATGGTAGAGTTTTGTCATGACTGGCTCTCCTGATGCCATCAGTAGTTCTAATGGAATGTTGTCTACTCCCGGGGCCTTGTTTTGACTCAGGTCTTTCAGTGCTCTGTCAAACTCTTCACGCAGTATCTTATCTCCCATTTCATCTTCATCTACATCCTCTTCCATTTCCATAATATTGTCCTCAAGTATATCGCCCTTGTATAAACCCTCTATATACTCCTTCCACCTTTCTGCTTTCCCTTCTTTGCTTAGAACTGGGTTGCCATCTGAGCTCTTGATATTGATACAAGTGGTTCTCTTTTCTCCAAAGGTCTCTTTAATTTTCCTGTAGGCAGTATCCATCTTACCCCTAGTGAGTCAAGCCTCTACATCCTTACATTTGTCCTCTAGCCATCCCTGCTTAGCCATTTTGCACTTCCTGTCGATTTCATTTTTGAGACGTTTGTATTCCTTTTTGCCTGCTTCATTTACTGCATTTTTGTATTTTCTCCTTTCATCAATTAAATTCAGTATCTCTTCTGTTACCCAAGGATTTCTACTAGCCCTCGTCTTTTTACCTACTTGATCCTCTGCTGCCTTCACTATTTCATTCCTCAAAGCTACCCATTCTTCTTCTATTGTATTTCTTTCCCCCATTCCTGTCAATTGTTCCCTTATGCTCTCCCTGAATCTCTGTACAACCTCTGGTTCTTTCAGTTTATCCAGGTCCCATCTCCTTAAATTCCCACCTATTTGCAGTTTCTTCAGTTTCAATCTGCAGTTCATAACCAATAGATTGTGGTCAGAATCTACATCTGCCCCAGGAAATGTCTTACAATTTAAAACCTGGTTCCTAAATCTCTGTCTTACCATTATATAATCTATCTGAAACCTGTCAGTATCTCCAGGCTTCTTCCATGTATACAGCCTCCTTTCATGATTCTTGAACCAAGTGTTAGCTATGATTAAGTTATGCTCTGTGCAAAATTCTACAAGGCGGCTTCCTCTTTCATTCCTTCCCCCCAATCCATATTCACCTACTATGTTTCCTTCTCTCCCTTTTCCTACTGACGAATTCCAGTCACCCATCACTATTAAATTTTCGTCTCCCTTCACTACCTGAATAATTTCTTTTATCTCGTCATGCATTTCATCTATTTCTTCATCATCTGCAGAGCTAGTTGGCATATAAACTTGTACTACTGTAGTAGGCATGGGCTTTGTGTCTATCTTGGCCACAATAATGCGTTCACTATGCTGTTTGTAGTAGCTAACCCGCACTCCTATTTTTTATTCATTATTAAACCTACTCCTGCATTACCCCTATTTGATTTTGTATTTATAACCCTGTAATCACCTGACCAAAAGTCTTGTTCCTCCTGCCACCGAACTTCACTAATTCCCACTATATCTAACTTTAACCTATCCATCTCCCTTTTTAAATTTTCTAACCTACCTGCCCGATTAAGTGATCTGACATTCCACGCTCCGATCCGTAGAACGCCAGTTTTCTTTCTCCTGATAACGATGTCCTCTTGAGTAGTCCCCGCCCGGAGATCCGAATGGGGGACTATTTTACCTCCGGAATATTTTACCCAAGAGGACGCCATCATCATTTAATCATACAGTAGAGCTGCATGTCCTCGGGAAAAATTACGGCTGTAGTTTCCCCTTGCTTTCAGCCGTTCGCAGTACCAGCACAGCAAGGCCATTTTGGTTAATGTTACAAGACCAGATCAGTCAATCATCCAGACTGTTGCCCCTGCAACTACTGAAAAGGCTGCTGCCCCTCTTCAGGAACCACATGTTTGTCTGGCCTCTCAACAGATACCCCTCCGTTGTGGTTGCACCTACGGTACGGCCATCTGTATCGCTGAGGCACGCAAGCCTCCCCACCAACGGCAAGGTCCATGGTTCATGGGGGGGGGTCATGTCGCACTTATCAAAACAGAATTGGATAAAGTTGACGGTGACTCTGCACCGTCATTAAAGACCATTACCTTTGGAATAATAAATTTAAACGTGGTCTAACGAGCACCGAAAACGAAGTGCGCTCCAGTCGTCCAATACACGTCACCACAATGGAAAACATTTTCAAATGGTAAAGCAAAACTGCCGAATAAAAGTTAATGACATTTCTGAGACTTTGGACATCTCAGCTGAGCGAATGCATACCATCCTGCAAGAATAACTGGCTATGAAAGATCTGTACAGGAGGTTGTTGACGCGATTGCTCTCAGTCGAGCAAAAGTGCAACCGACACAACATTTCAGCACAACGACTGGAGATAATTAATCGAAATCTGCAGGACTTTTTTCGCCGATTCCTGACTGTTGATGAAACCTGGATCCCTGATAACACACCAGTCGTAACAACTGTCAAAACAATGAACAATGGATGGTGAAACCGCACCGAAGAAGGCAAAGACCATTTTGTCAGGTGGTAAGATGATGACAGCAACTTTTTGGGATTCCCAAGTCATAATCCTCAAGAACGGAAAAAGGCAGAACTTTAACTGCACCCTATTACGCTTCATTGTTGGATCGTTTGTAACTTGCGTTGGCTGCACAAAGACCAAGGTTGGCATACGAAAAAGCGCTCTTTCACCAGAATACTGAACCATCCCACATATCGGCGGACAAAATGGTGAAAGTGCATGAAATGGGCTCATAATTGGTCCCTCATCCACCCTGTTGACCAGATTTAGCCCCTGTTCCCTAACGTGAAACTTTCGTCCGCTGGGAAAAAAATTTCGTCAACTGACGAAGTCATATTTGCAGTTGACGGGTATTTTGCAGATTACACAACCTATTTTTTCCGATAGGATGAAAAAGCTGGAGGATCACTATACGAATAGCGCATCACACCAAGGGGACTATGTTGAGAAGAAAAATTTTTCTCTTGCTTTTTTTACCAGACTTACCAAACAATCCTTGTGTTAGGGGTCGATAGTACGGAGCATCATCGTATGAATGACTTCGTGGTCAAGTATAGCGCCCAGCTATAGTGTGGAAACATAATGGAAATCGATAGTTACTAATTATTTGTTTGCAGTATGGTTCAAATGGCTCGAGCACAATGGGACTTAACTTCTGAGGTCATCAGTCCCATCGAGCGAGGTGGCGCAGTGGTTACACACTGGACTCGCATTCGGGAGGACGACGGTTCAATCCCACGTCCGGCGATCCTGATTTAGGTTTTCCGTGATTTCCCTAAATCACTCCAGGCAAATGCCGGGATGGTTCCTTTGAAAGGGCACGGCCGATTTCCATCCCCGTCCTTCCTTAACTCAATGAGAGCGATGACCTCTCTGTCTGGTCTCCTTCCCCAAAACAACCCAACCCAACTCATCAGTCCCCGAGAACTTAGAACTACTTAAATCTAACTAACCTAAATACATCACGCACTTCCATGCCCGAGGCAGGATTCGAACCTGAGACCGTAGCAGTCACGTGGTTCCAGACTGTAGCGCCTAGAACCGCCCGGCCACTCCGGCCGGCTGCAATATGGTGAAGCAAAATTTTAAAGAGGGCCAGATGTACCTGTCAGTATTTGCCATAATCGCCAAAAATTTGTGCAGACATTAAAATCATCAGTCAAAGTAAGTCATCAAGTTACTTTTTGGTGAAGATGAAATTGTGAATCATGATCTCCTAGTTTCTTCTGATTTTTGACGTGAAATTTCTTCAAACGTATTTTTACTTTCCTCAGTTTTAGTATTTATGTTTAACACGTATATCATGTTTTTAGCATTCTGCAGTGATGTAAAGGATTGTGATTACTAACTTGCGTTTGTCTCTCAGGCCCTGTTAATCACCATTCAGTGTCAACTAACTCCGCGAAATATGCTAACTTGCCCCACATACACGGTAAATAGGCGTAGCTGCATATTTTTGTGCTATTTCAGGATATTATTTTCGAGATATTTTCTTCATTAATCATTACCGAAAGAGCAACAGTACACACACACACACACACACACACACACACGCTCGCACACACTGCACTTGGCCAGCAGTGACTGAGCAGGCAAAATTGTGCAGCGCTGTTATTGTGTGCTCCTGGAGAGCTCTCGAAAGTTCGCCTTGGTTTATTGAAAACTGACTCCGGCTCCGCCGAGCGCGAAATTGATGCCTCCCACCGTACGTAGCGCGCAAACGGGAGAGGATGTTGGAGAGCACATCGCCGCGTGCATCAAAGGCAGCGACGGGACCGCAGTTTCCGTCAGAAACCGAGCGCGTCTCACTTCTGGGCTGTTTGTGTCACGTAATGAGGAATACGGGTAAGTTCATATTCGCGCCCGCCCTTCCAGCACAAAGGGAGTGCGCCCAGTGAATGACGCCACACCCGGTTACAAACAAGTGAACATCAGTAATGCGCAAGGCGCCTGTGCATGTAACACTTCGTTGCTTCATATTCTAAATGGAGAATGTGTTCCGGTCACGGCGAAGTTACGGATACGACGACGCTACAAATTGAAGTATAGAAAAAAATGCGTTTCAGCTTCTGTAATAAAAATTCTTCTGGGTTATTTTTCATACTGATTCCTCCACCCACATCAATGTCTCCGTCTGTAAGGACCACTGAGGCACACACCTTATTCTCCACCTTATAACCTGTCTCCGTGACCGTCGTCGCGAAACGCGCACCTGTGCAATGTCGGTAGAATCCTAGTGAGGAAGCAATTGTGGCGGGCAAACCGAGAAGAGGTGACGGTGTAGAGTTGCTCAGCCTGCCATTCTGCCATTGTCCCGGATTAAATGCCAAAACTCTCTACAATCTCATGGAGTGCGGAATTGTGATACTTAATTCACTAGAGAATAAATTAGAGGCTACAACATTTTCTGTGACCTGTCAAAAGCCTTTGACTGCGTGAACCACAGCATTCCCTTAAGTAAATTAGAATACTATGGTGTCACTGGCAGTGCTGTGAAATGGTTTGACTTTTATGTAACTAACAAAGGGTGTCATCGCGAAATACCTGTGCAGTAAACAGTCAGTCTTTATCTGATTGAGAATTGATTACATGTGGTGTTCCTCAGGGTTCCATCTTGGGTCCATTGCTTTTTCTTGTGTACATTAATGACCTCTCGTCTATTACATTGCCAGATGCTAAGTTTGAATTGTTTTCAGATGATACAAAGTTTCAATAAATAGGAAATCAAACACAGATTTAGAAATAGCTGCTAATCAAATTTTCACTGACATTACTAAATGGTTTAAATTTACTTCACTGTCATTAAACTTTGAAAGGACCCACTACTGCAGTTCAGAACCTATAATAGATCTCCTTCCAGCATGCATGTAACATATTAAGACATGCAGATCCAAGAGGTTGTCAGTGTTAAATTTCTGGGACTACAACTCGATAATAAATTCAGTTGGGAAGGACATGCCACAGAATTGTTTAAGCGCCTAAACAAGTCTGTATTTGAAGTGAGAATGATGTCAGATGTTGGAGACATAAATATAAAAAACTTGCATACTTTGCTTACTTTCAATCTAATATGTCATATAGGATCATACTGCAGGACAACTCATCAAACCTAGCAAAACACTTAGTGTGCGAAAGCGTGTAATAAGAATCATTTGTGACGTAAGTTCAGAACATCATGTACAAATCTGTTCAAAGAACTTTGCATTCTAACTATTGCTCGTTAGCATATTTACTCCTTAATGAAATTTGTTGCATGTAATATATCTCTATTTCCGACCAATAGCTCAATACATAGTATGAATACTAGGACTAAGAATAATCTACATAAAGACCCAAAATTACTTGCCTTAGTCCAAAAAGGGGTTCAATATTCAGGAACACACATTTTCAATAAATTTACAGCAACTATTAAAAACTTGGTTGCAGATAAAGCAAGGCTAAAAGCACAATTTGAAAGACTTTTTGATAGGCAACTCCTCCTACTCTATAGATGAATGTCGTAGCAGAGACTGTTAACCCAGGTTAAGGAAAAATGACTGTTAGATTTCAGTTTGGACAGCACTTGGTCACTTCAAGATTAGATATTTTGTGTATGATAAATTTATTAATAGTGCATAACAATGTTTCATTCTGTGAATATTGGCTGTTTCAAGTTACTTTACTGTATTCACCTATTTTGACAATCTCCTGGCAATGATCAGGATAGTAAGTATTATATTCAAATTTTTTTTATGTTATACGCTCTGACATGTTCCACACCCACGAGAATCATCTCATTTTTGGCGGCCATGCAACGAAAACTGAATCTGATCTAATCTGTAGCTAGTGATCCGAACATCGTATAGGATCGTTAAGCCCTCTTTTCTAGCATGATGATACAACACAGGCATGGCTGTGCACTCTATAAATACACCCACTGCACACGCCTACAAAACAAACACACACACATGTAAGACCAAATTCTCAGATAATACGTGGAAAGAAACCATAGTGCGCGGGAGAAGAAGAAAATACTTTTCTATTTTTCGCCTTTGCTTATTCCTCAGAACTACAAAGACAACAATGCCATAGAACTCCTTTCTTCTTTTTCCTTTCCGACACAAATGACAGTTTGGGTTTGATCTCCGTTCCGACATATAATCTTAACTTGGCGTAAAATTTCCAGTGCGCTTAATGCAAGTCCACAATTAAAAAAAAAAAAAAAAAAAAAACACCTTTTAATAAAAATCACTCATTCCATTGATTTTTAAGGCCCCGAATCTTGAACGACAACGAAGAAGTCTTATCACCCACAATTACTTTGCAAATCACACGCAATGTACCTTTAAGGATTTTAATTACAATTAGTTCACAAGTAATGTTAGCTGTCCCAAGCGGCTGACGTGCTCTGTTGGTGAGCCACGCTTTTCGCTATTTTGAGTGTGACAACATGGTGCTGCAGCATTCATCCTTCTCCCAAGAGTGCAGAAGTTGTCACAAGTTCAGTTAAATAAAATATACTTGTAATTCACACGTTTATTTATAAGCCGGCTTTCTTTTGTATGGGACCAATTCACCATATACACTGAAGCGCTAAACAAACTGGTATAGGCATGTGCATTCAAATAGCGAGATATGTAAACAGGCAGAATACGGAGCTGCGGTCGGCAACGCCTATATAACACAACAAGTGTCCAGCGCAGTTGTTAGATCGCTTACTGCTGCTAAAAGGGCAGGTTACCAAGATTTAAGTGAGACGATAGTAGGCAGGTCTACCAATTTCTTTGACTCTTCAGTGTATGTAGCTAGTGGAGCAGTTCATGGTGGGAGGGATCTTGGAATACTGTCACTCTAGAGAAGTAGGGACTAGAGCGTGATACATTAACACAAGCTTGGCTCTATAGAAACAGATCTGTTGAATGAAATGCGTTTGGCTGTCAAGAGGGCTATCCATGTAGCCCTGTAATCATCATAATAGAATCTTATCGAGAGAAGGCACACAAAACCCAATGACATTGTGTTTGTAAAGGCTGTCATTCCTTTTGTTTCTCACAGTACACGAACTCGTTTCCGAATTAACAGGACCAATCATGAGGTAAATAATCCAGAACGAGTCTCAAAGCGCTATATGTTAAAATACTGCTTACAACATACATTCACGAGAGCAACACTAGTATTTCTCTCCCATTAAGCCAAGATAACAGCAGACTGATCAAATATGAGACGATTTTTTTCTTATTAAAAAAACGAAGGTGTCACTTTCACCCGATTGCACCAAATAGTACTTCTTTTCCATATAGATATGTACGTCTTGAGTAAAATTATCTGTGAGATCATGAGGATAAAAATATTATTACCTGTTTACTATAACGAAAACCGATTAATAAAATTCTTTTATGCGCAGAAAAAGATTATTTCTTTCCTTTTTGATTACTTTCTTACAGTCAAAAGACCTGGCGGGGAAAGTCGGCCATGCTTTAACATATTAAACACGGCCGGGAAACTTATAAGACCTAACAATTTCGAGAATTTTTGTGATTTGTATCTAATTGCTTTTGATGATTGACATTTGAAACTTTCATCCATGAGACCGATGACCACGCTGTCTGGTCTCCTTCCCCAAACCAACAAAAAAACAACAACAACTTTCATCCATTATGGATGTGGAACACTGCGACTGTAATATGAAAAATTGACACAACCAGTCGCCTTTTTAAATAGGTGTACTTCAGTAAACCATGACCGGTTTCGAGCTGCCTAGCACGAAATATTTACAATATAAGTTCTATTTAATGATGTTACTAACAGTTAATAGATTCTGTAGATGTATATTTGTTACAGATAGCACTTTGTGAAACATTATTAATGTTTTCGAGTTTCTTTCATAATTTACGATTAACAAATTTTGAGCAGACACCAACTTCCTTGTTTTATGAATTGTAAACAAACGACACAGTATGATTAAACTATAGGCTCAAAGATTCCATGTTGAACCAAAGACGTTGTTGGTTAACTCTCCCATTTATGAAGGTTATACCTTACTTACAGGGAATATATATGCCAAATTAACTTAAATTAGTAAGTTTTTTCGCATTGATGAAGCATGTATCTTTCTAACAGGAAATATAAACGCGAAATTTAAATTAGTTAAAAAGGAGCTGAAAATTAATAAATGCAAATTAAAAGGTATATGAAACAAGGTTTTCAGATGATATTTCAACTAAAGTAAAGAGTACTGTTGTTTGGATTATTTTTAACAGCTGTTTTCTTGCTTTATACATTGGCCGAACTCGGCATACGGCATTTGAGATTAGCGGGTTAGAAGTTAATTTAAAATTAGTAGTAATGTGGGCATTTGGTAGGGAGTGGTAAGAGGGTTGGAGGGAGGCGGAAAGTAGAAGAAAGAGGGAGATAGATTGTTAGAGGCAGAGTAAGAGGAAGGGAGAGGAAGGAAGAGAAAGAGAGAGAGAGAGAGAGAGAGAGAGAGAGAGAGAGAGCGAGATGGTGTGTGTGTGTGTGTGTGTGTGTGTGTGTGTGTGTGTGTGAGTGTGTGTGTATGTATGTCTGGGTGGGTGTGTGGGTGGGTGGGTGTGTCCATGTATCACCACAATGAAATAAAAACAGGGAATATTTGAGGGAGTATTAATAAGAACAGTGACGTATTTAACTTTACAAAAATAATGACAAGTATTTATTCGTCCTTTTATAAGTGCAACGAGCTGATAAAATCTTACCAAAAAATTGAGAAGCACCCATAATAAAAGGGATGCCGCTCGATTGTCAAGGAATTCATTGGGGTGAAAGCTATACAAATTCTCCCCAGAATTAATCCCTTTTACAACGCAATCAGACTTCGTATACATGAATCCACTAAGAGGCACAGTTCTATTAGAATGGTATCAACTATTATCAGGTACACCACAAACTATGGTCCACGAAGAACAGGGAAATGTGAATAACATGGGTGTTTCATGAGAATATCCTGCCACAGTGAAAAACGCCTTTGTTTTAATGACTGGTACCCCAATTCAAGTATCATATCCATGGCTCTCTCTCCTCTGTTTCATTATAGTACAAAAGAAGCTACCCTTCTTTAACGTTTTTCGATGTCCTTTTCGTTCCTATCTCTTGCGGATTCCACACTGCACAGCAATATTCCAGAGGTGTAGTAGTATCTGTTAGTAGATCTATTGCATTTCATTAGTGTTCTGCCAATAAATCGTAATCTTTGGTTTGCTTTCCCCCACGACATTATCTCTGTGATTGTTCCAACTTAAGCTATTCGCAACTGTGATCGTCTTGGAAAACGAGGTATTGTGTGCGAGTTATAAGGTCACCTCCACTAGCAGCAGATTTCAGTCACATTATTTAAAAAAACTGCGTGTATCGCCGGCAGCCATGCACGAGGAGGAGAAGACAGAGCTGAGGGTGTACGGGGCGAGTGTCACGTAAACAAGAACCCAACATGTTACAGATCCCCCGCTGCCGTCGTTCTAGGCGTTCAGTTCCAGCTGGAGCGGCAGCTGGAGGCCGCTGGATCTCTAGAGTCTTGTCACCTCTCTGACTGGCTCCACCCATAGGGGCTGAGAAGTGCTTCCGTTTTCCTGTTCTTTACATGTCAAGCTTTGGGTAGTCTCCTCATAGTCGAGTATCAAGAAGAAGGCACCCTGAATTGCAAGCAACAGCAACTGGATGCATTCCACACCGACATACACATCCAGACACTGGAAACCATTTTGAGGTGCATAGCAGAGGGTACTTCTCACTGTACCAGTCGTTAGGGCTTCCTCCCGTTCCATTCACTTATGGAGCAACGAAAGAATCTATATCTACATATACATGGATACACCGCACGCTAGCGTTAGGTCTGTATGCCTCCATATGAGCCCTAATTTCTCGAATCTTATCTTCGTGGTCCTTAGGCGCTGTGTATGTTGGCGGCAGTAGAATCTTTCGGCAGCCAGCTTCAAATGCTAGTTCTCTAAATTTTCTCAACAGTGTTTCTCGAAAAGAACGTCGCCTTTCCTTCAGGGAGCCATTTGAGTTGCCGTGTTGTTCGAACCTACCAGTAACAAATCTAGCAGCCCGTCTCTGAATTGCTTCGATGTCTTCCTTCGACGCGACGTGGTATGGATCCCAAAAACTCGTGCAGTACTCAACAGTACGTCGCACCAGCATCCTACACTCGGTTTGCCTAACAGGTGTACCAGTCTTTCCTAAAATTCTCCCTATAAACTGAAATCGACAATTCGTCTTCCCCACCACAGTTCTCACATGGTCGTTCCATTTCATACCGCTTTGCCACGTTACTCCCAGATATTCAAACGACCAGACTGTGGCAAGCAGGGCACAAGTAGTACTGCAACCAAACATTACAGATTTGTTCTTCCTAGTCATGAGCATTAACTAGTATTTTTCCACATTTAGAGCTAGCTGCCATTCAGCACAGCATCTATAAATTTTGTCTAAGTCGTCTTGTATATTCCTACAGTCACTCAGCTTCGACTCCTTACCGTGCACCTCCGCATCACCACCAAACAACCGAAGATTGCTGCCGACAGTGTCGAACAAATCGTTTATGTTTGTAGAGAACAACTGCGGTACTATCACACTTCCCTGGGGCACTGATGGCGATGCTCTTTTCTCCGGTGAACACTCGCCATCGCACTGGGTTCTATTACTTATGAAGTCTTCGAGCCACGTACATATCTGTTAACTTATTCCACATGCTCCTACTTTAGTTAACAGCCTGTAATGGGGCACTGTGTCAAATGCTTTCCGGAAATCTAGAAATATGGAATCTACTATCTGTTGCTCTTCATCCATTCTACTCAGTATATCATGCGAGAAATGGACAAGCCGGCCGCGGTGGCCGTGCGGTTCTAGGCGCTTCAGTCTGGAACCGCAGACTGCTACGGTCGCAGGTTCGAATCCTGCCTCGGGCATGGGTGTTGTGTGATGTCCTTAGGTTAGTTAGGTTTAAGTAGTTCTAAGTTCTAGGGGACTGATGACCATAGATGTCAAGTCCCATAGTGCTCAGAGCCATTTTTTTGTGAAGAACATTTGACAACCTACCGCCCGTGCAGCAATACCTTACCGTTTCACCTTGATCCAGGTGGTAGCAGAAATCGGCGCACTGTAGGTAAAGAGTGGCGCGCCGCAGCGGCTGTAATGTTCCGATATGTCCACGAAAATTTGCAAACTACGCGGACTGGCGTTCTGATTGTTCCAACGTGGGAAACTTCCTATCGAAGTCTTGATATCCTGGCACATTTCGGTGTGGAGTGCACCTGTTCGCTGGTCTAACGAAACCAATTTGACTCACAGGCACGACGTTTCGTGCTGGAATTGTCAAACGTCAGACGGCCGACGGCCGTCTTAGGACGAATAAGTTCACCTTCGTGACACACAATATGTCTGACATGATATACAGGTCCACTTCCGATACAGTTGGAAATTGCCACTGGCTCTTGGTGAACCCCAAGTTACATATCACAAGTCTCATCCACAAGGGAATGACCTGTAGTTCTTCACCAGGGAAGAACCAGAAGTAGAAGTCCGTCATAGAATCACTACCATTCTCCACCAAGCCTCGGTACGGGAGCCGAATTATAAAAAAAAGGCGACTCCAAGTAGTACAAACAAATCGAACTATTCTGTACTCATTGAATTTCTCCTCTTGTCTGTTCTGTTGGCCTAGTAGCCTCTCCAGACACAGCACCAGGGTTATCGCACTGAGGGAGAAAGCCTCTGATTTGCATATCCGGAGAGGAGCCAATAAGCGACTCAGAATCTCTATTGTCTGAAAAAAGAAGATTGTACGTTGGAGAAGCGTCATTCTCAGAGCAAGCATGGCAATGTTTCTGAAAAAAACTTGTACCTAAACGACGTCACAGTCCCCCATTTACGAAGAGATTTAATCTTTAGAGGGTGACCATTTCCAATTTCTCAAAAAAGACTGTTAAGCTTCCAAGACAGTCGCACCCATAAAATGTATGTTTTTCACTGCTTGCTAAAAAAAACTGGCGACTTCCTGGCGAAAGGGGAGGTACAGTCCTGCCTCCACTAAACGAGTGTACCAGCTGCTCTGTCCATATCGTCCCAGCTTCTGACATGAGGATGCTTAAAATTTTATGATCATTCCACCGTTTGCACCAAAGCTCAGATTACGGCAGTCTTTCTTAAATGGCTCCCTCCACCCACTTTCCACCAACTGGCCGTCTTCGTGACGGACTGTCCCCTGGCCCAGGTGACATGTTTTGTGAACCAGCCCCCTCCTGCTCCGACCCTAAGTGGGAAGAGCGGAGTGCGATGGCTCAAAGTCCCTTTGCAGGTACAATCCACAGGGTGCTGCTCCCTGGACTAGCTCACACAGCCAGGTCGCTGGACACATCCTTTATGGCCCACAATCCATCTTCCTCCCTCTTCTCTGTCACATCCACAATGGCTCCTCGGGTACAAGTTCTCTACAGACTACACATGCAGTGAGATGAACTTTCTGCCCACAGTTTCCTCGTGTAAAAAAAGTCATAAACCACACATATAAAACCCAGTACTGTGGAACACAGAGATCACGACGTAAAACTTATAATATTAATTTGACCGAAAGTGTTGTTAAAGTGAGAGAGTGCGGTGCCACCTCTCACAGTTGCAACTAGTGTGGGGCTACCTCGGGAGAACGAACAAAGGCTTTTGACAGCCTTCCCCACCGAACCAGTGATTCTGAAATCCTGAAATCACTGTGGTGGGGTTCGATAAACCTCAGCATCAAGAAACGCGTCTGTCTTCCTCCACAACCAAAGTTAAACTGACGTTAACCTCAGTAACGCAATGTATTGGTTGTAAAACTAAACTAAGAAGTGTTCAAGTGCAATTTATCCACCGTCTCATGACAACATTAAGAAATACATAGACTGGGGTCTGTGATACCCCAACATAGTATCTAACTCCCTGCTGTTTTTTTCATTGCTTCTCCGACGTACTAGCTGAACAGCAATGATAAGAAGCTGCAGAGCAGCCTTACACCCTCCTCGACGCGAACTTTCTTTCTTGACATTCCATTTCCATTAGTCACATTTGGGTTTATAGACGTCGTTCATTATTCACGTGTCAACACTCCAGCCCCAACACTGTAAGCATTATCAATACTTGTGCCTGGCAACACTAGAGTAAAACATCAAACTCATCTCTGATTTTACGCCTTCATATCGAGCAGATCTTGCTGCAATAAGGGGAGGCGCGACAGAATACAGATTTCTCCACTACTGTGATTATATTTCTATAAGCCTTTAGGAATTTAACCACGTGTTGCACAAGCTGCATGGTTTCCTGATGCTGCCTGTGACATGACACATCTTGACGTGCCAGCAGCGTACTTAGAAACAAACTGTGTGGTTAAGTATACGTCATTCCGGTTTTGTAGGGCGCTCGAGTTGCAGCCCTCCTCTCGTATCGACGTTATCGTCATAAGCCCTCCCCCGGGCGACCAGATATGTTCGACAGCCGTCCTATTGGTCAGTAAATATATCAGCGCAATTACGCTTCATATCGCGATGATAACCGTTTGCTGCCGTCGCTTTTTTTCTTTCGTTCCGTTCGGTTGGACTCATTGTCAGCTGAAACGATCGCTCGCTGTGTTCTTATCGAGTAAAAATGCAACTCGGCTATCACAACCGTTCACCAATCCACTGGCCATCTCAAGCGAAATTTATTCCCTCGTATTAGATACACGTTCCCTTTAGAACCGTAAATTTGTGGAGATAAGCAAAACGATGATAGAGGCACGTTTATTGTTATCTCTTTTCGTCCGACTTGTTTCCAGCAATGTGCTAAAGTACTCGGAATGTGTAACGGAAGTTTCTGGTTTAGGCCATCAATGATATTTGATATTTGCAAACTCTGAGGTATAGTGTGGTAGTTGTCAATGACAGTGACATAGTTTTACTTGCTCTGCCAACTACTGTAGAATAACAAAGATTAAGACGTCCAAAGCGTTGCCCTTCTACCATAAACTTTTACAGATAATACGCAGGTAAAGTAATTAACGTCTTACATTATGCATATAATGAATTTCATTTTAACATGATATGCTGTCTAATTGTAACTCATGCTTTATATGAAACTTTTCTTAGGTGACTGTCCACGATTATTAAGTATTACGATGAAAACATATTTGCGCCATCAGCTGTACAATTGCATACTTATTCTACACCAATTTCAGTTACAACCACCATCTCCACAGGAGAAAAGTGTAAGCTACAAAAGACACTCGAATATAAAATATATATAAAGACAACGTAGAGAATAGGGAAAATTAAAAAAAGGTTTTTAAAACCATTTTACCTACACAGAATACATCAATGAATCAGAAATTGGTTTTCGTCAAATACGACACAACCAAGCTGTTAGAAGAGTCTGTCTCAACTTAACCCTTATAAATGTGCTGTAAATCAGCACAATTACAATGCCGTATATTTGATGAGAACTTCATAACTGAGACGTTATAATTTCCAAACGTACAAATGATCATTTGAAAAAAATACAAAGTGTAAATACCCAAAAGATTACAAATATTCTTTGGTCTAGGCAAAGATTACAGTAACAGAAATATAGTAATGACATGGCTCCCATTCTCCAAGAAACAACATAGATACATCACCTGATGTAACGTGGTATGTCGACCATAGTAATGCAAAAATTAAAAGTAGGTAGTTATCTCATCTGCACTGTGAAAGGAGTCAGTCGATAGGACGGTAATGGAGTAGCAGTTTCGAAACATTACACTAAGTAATAAATTATAGATGAGGTTACTAGTTTACATAGACCGACAGAAGCCATAGAATAAAGAAAAACGCTGAAAAGCTGAATAGATGTTCTCTACGCTTCTTCTGAAACAATAAACAGTTTATTTTTTTTCCATGTGTCTGGTTTTTATTTCATTGCCCCTTATACATAGCACAGAATATGGCCTAATCATAAACAAACCGAAGAATGTGAAGAAAAGAGGGGAAATGAGAATAACGACTTCCTTAACATAACAAGTGGGAGTGACACAGTAATCGCAAAAGTCGAAGAAATTAAGGGCTCGACGGAAGAAAGGGCTAACTATGAACGTAGTAACCACTACCGTGACCACGTTGTTTCTTGTACATTTGTATGCACCAGTAGCTAGTAACAAGTAATTCCATATCTACCGATAGAAAAAGCTACCTTGTAACACGCAATAACTTCAAATATGCTCTTGTGGTAAGTATGTCAATCCGCTTACCTCTTCAGTTCTCCTGTCTAGGAAGTCAGATAACACAGACTGGCCAAAGAAATGTAGGTACTGGCACAGCGGAAGAAAGTTCCCTCTGATAAAAACTCGCTAATGATATCAGATACCAACATTCGAAAGAAGTACACTTAGCTGTCCCTCTGAAGCACAGCATTTTATGTATGTGAAACGAGTAGTTTTCATAATGCGGAGAAGATGAAATGTACTAAATAAAGAATAAAGAAGTGTTAAAAAGGACAGATGAGGGAAGAATTCTATGAAGGACCTACTTAGAGCACAGGGGAGGATAATGGCCCATCTGCTGCGTCAAGCAGGAATAGTTATCTTAGTGCTGGAAAGAGAAATAGGGAAGGAAAAAAATAGGTGTACACAGAACGTAGAACTTGAATACCTGGCCACAGATGTTGGGTGTAGTAGTTTACAGAAATTAAAAGTTTACCGGAAGACAGGACAAGATGGAGAGCATCAGACCAACTAAGAGACTAACGATTTAACAGTAATAACAATAATAATAATGAAATGAAATGTCGTGTGGCTAGGGCATCCCGTCGGGTAGACCGGTCGCCTGGTGCAAGTATTTTTAGGTGACGCCCCTTCGGCGATTTGTGTATCAATCGGGGTGGGTTGATGATGATGACAACACAACACCCAGTCCGTGAGCAGAGTAAATCTTCGGTCCAGCCGCGAATCGAACCCCGGCCCCTTGGCAAAACAATCGGTCACCCTGACCACTCAACTATCGGAGCGAACAATAATAATAATAATAATTATAATAATAATAGGGGACTACTAAATGTAAGAGGTTCTGTTGCTTGTAGGACAGTGCTAAGATAGTTGCAGTATGATCAAATCAAAAACTGTCGTAACTTATGACGTCCACCTACATTTGTAGTCAGCAAGTCACCTTATGGCGTACTGCGGGGGTAACGCGCTACACCATAAACGTATCTATCACTTTCTCTTACCTGAGCGCGAGATTAGGCGTGTTACAGCCTGTTTCACTCACCCCCTTTCCTTCAATTTGTGAATCGAGCTCATTAAACGACAAGTAGAGAGGAGGAAGTAATATGTTTGATAATTCTCACTCCAACATGTGAGCTGAATTTAAATGTATTGATGTCATTACTTCATGATCTAACTTAAATTTTGTTAATTAGGCTGGGAACATCTTTAACTATTAAATTACAAAATGTGACATGAGTTGTACATTTTAATTGGCGTTCTCGTAAAGACACATTTAATTGAGCATAGCATAGAGAGTTCGCAGAACTATTTACTGAGATAATTTTATTGTTCAGTATGACTGGGCAGGAAAAGTGATAAAACCACCAAGGTTGCTAGTTTAGCATACCATAGCCATTTCTGCTGCCCCCCAGGGAAAGAGATAACAAACTGGAGGCAAGGGTACTGCACGGTTTCCATGCTTTTACACCACTCCAGAAAGACGAGGCCACTCTGTGTCCCGGATTTCTTCTTCTTTCGAAAAAAGCTATGCCTCCTCTTTGCAGCACAGCTTCCTCTCTCCAACAGTCCTCTGTATCTTCATGTATGAAGATCATCCCATCTCACTGGTGACATAAATAACATGTTCTCGCTCATCCCCTCGTTTTGTTCCCTACCATCCTGCCTTCGAAAATCTTTTGTCGAATAAAAACAGGTCTAATTAAGTGTCAAATGATTTAGCTTTGCGTTGGCCTATGTATTTCAGCTGTTGTTCTTTCTTCCCTCCCACTTCTTGTAGAACCACCTCATTCGTTTCTCAGTCAGTCCGGCTAGTTTCTGAAACTCTAGTCAACAAACGCATTTCCTCAGCTTCAAGGTGAGCTTCTTCTTTCTTTGTTAACGTCCAGGTTTAATATCTCTGTGTGAGGACACCCCACATAAAGACGTTTACTAAGCTTTTCTTAATATGGATTCTAGTGTGCTTGTAAAGTAGAAGGCTCTTCTTATTTTGGAATACCTTCTTGGTCAGGTTTGTTCTTCTCTTCCTTTCCTTGAGACATCAACTGTTTTCCACCACAACACCACCGAGATGGCTAAATCAGATTACGTCCTCGACTTCCTGCCGGTCTGTGTGTCCGTTTTAGCTCCACCTGCTTTCTTGTGTCCAATCATGAATTTTGTTTTTTAGTGTTATTTTTAGTTTTATTCCTTGATTTAAGACGTTAAGCATTTTATTTAGTTCTTTCTCTGATTCGGGTACTACTTCAATGTCTTCGGCAAACCAGGCGTAGATAATATGAATACCATTAATTTCTTTTTCATTCGCCTTGCCTTCCAGTGTTGCTATCAGCTCCTCGATGAACATATAAAGCAGGTGATAGACGGCACTTCTGTCCTACTGCCCTCGATGAACATATAAAGCAGGTGATAGACGGCACTTCTGTCCTACTGCCCTTCTGTGCTTTGGCTTTTGTACATACTCAAATTCAATCGCCTTTATTTCCAGTCAGGTCTTTCTTTGGAAATTATTATTCGGGGAAGTGTGCAATCGTCCCTGTCAAATGCTTTTTCTACGTAAGTAAATGCTTTTTATATGTTTTTGCAAAAACAGTGTCATCTATATTATTTTTATTGGAATATGATGTACATCTACATGATTTCTATGCAGTTCACAATTAATTGCCAGGCAGAGGTTTCATCGATCCACCTTCAAGCAACTTCCCTACGGTCCACTCTCAGACAGCGCAGGAATAACGAACACTTGAACCTTTCTGTGCGAGCTCAGATTTCTCTCATTTTATTACGATGATCATTCCTCACCATGAAGATGGGTGCCACTGTAATATTTTCACACCCTGAGTAGAAAGTCCGTGACTGAAAATTCATGAGAAAATCCTGCCGCAGTGAAAAACGCCTTTGTTTTAATGACTGGTACCCCAATTCATGTATCATATCCATGGCTCTCTCTCCTCTGTTTCGCTGTAGTACAAAACGAGCTACCCTTCTTTAACGTTTCTCGATGTCCTTTTCGTTCCTATCTCTTGCGGATTCCACATTGCACAGCAGTACTCCAAAAGAGTAGTAGTATCTGTTAGTAGATCTATTGCATTTTATTAGTGTTCTGCCAATAAATCGTAATCTTTGGTTTGCTTTCCCCCACGACATTATCTCTACGATTGTTCCAACTTAAGCTATTCGCAACTGTGATCGTCTTGGAAAATGAAGTATTGTGTGAAATGTATAACGTCACCTCCACTAGCAGCAGATTTCGGTCACATTGTTTAAAAAAACTGCGTGTATCGCCGGCAGCCATGCACGATGAGGAGAGGACAGAGCTGAGGGTGTACGGGGCGAGTGTCACGTAAACAAGAACCCAACATGTTACAGATACCCCTTGCCGTCGTTCTAGGTGCTCAGTTCCAGCTGGAGCGGCAGCTGGAAGCCGCTGGATCACTAGAGTCTTGTCACCTCTCTGACTGACTCCAACCATAGCGGCTGAGAAGTGCTTCTGCTTTCCTGTTCTTTACAGGTCAAGCTTTGCATAGTGTCCTCATTGTCGAGTATCAAGAAGAAGGCGCCCTGAATTGCGAGCAACGGCAACTGGATGCATTCCACACCGACATACACATCCATACACTGGAAACCATTTTGAGGTGCATAGCAGAGGGTACTTCTCAGTGTACCAGTCGTTAGGGCTTCCTCCCGTTCCATTCACGTATTCAGCAACGAAAGAATCTATATCTACATATACATAGATACTCCGCAAGCCAGCATTAGGTCTGTATGCCTCCATATGAGCCCTAATTTCTCGAATCTTATCTTCGTGGTCCTTAGGCGCTGTGTATGTTGGCGGCAGTAGAATCTTTCGGCAGCCAGCTTCAAATGCTAGTTCTCTAAATTTTCTCAATAGTGTTTCTCGAAAAGAACGTCACCTTCCCTTCAGGGAGCCATTTGAGTTCCCGTGTTGTTCGTACCTACCAGTAACAAATCTAGCAGCCTGCCTCTGAATTGCTTCGATTCTTCCTTCAACCCGACGCGGTATGGATCCCAAAAATTAGAGCAGTACTCAAAAATACGTCGCACAAGCATCCTACACTCGGTTTGCCTTACAGATGAACCACTCTTTCCTAAAATTCTCCCTATAAACTGAAATCGACAATTCGTCTTCCCCACCACAGTTCTCACATACTCGTTCCATTTCATATCGCTTTGCAACGTTACTCCCAGATATTTAAACGAGCAGACTGTGTCAAGCAGGACTTTAGTAATATTGAAACCGAACATCATAGATTTGTTCTTCCTACTCATCCACATTAACTTGCATTTTTCCACATTTAGAGCTAGCTGCCATTCAGCACATCATTTACAAATTTTGTCATCTTGTATCTTCCTGCTGTCACTCAACTTCGACACCTTACCATTCCCCTCTGCATCATCACCAAACAATCGAAGAATCCTGCCCACCGTGTCCACCAAATCATTTATGTATGTAGAGAACAACAGCTGACCTGTCACACTTCCCTGGGGCTCTCATGACGATGCCCTTTTCTCCGGTTAACAGTCGCCATCGCGCTGGGTTCTATTACTTAAGAAGTCTTCGACTTTAGTTAACAGCCTGCAATGGGGCACGGTATCAAATGATTCCCGGAAATCTAGAAATATGGAATCTACTGCCTGTTGCCCTTCATCCATTGTTCACAGTATATCATGTGAGAAAAGGGCAAACTGAGTTTTGCTCGCGCGATGCTTTCTAAAACCATGCTGATTCGTGGACATAAGCTTCTCAAATGGTTCAAATGGCTCTGAGCACTATGGGACTTAACATCTGAGGTCATCAGTCCCCTAAACTTAGAACTACTTAAACCTAACTAGGCTAAGGACATCACACACATCCAAGCCCGAGGCAGGATTCGAACCTGCAACGGTAGCAGCTGTGCGGTTCTGGACTGAAGCACGTAGAACATCTCCGCCACAGTGGCCATAAATTTCTCAGTCTCAAAAAAGTTTAATATGTATATTCGATTTGAGAATATGTTCGAGGATTCTGCAGCAAACCGAAGTTATTGATATTGGTCTGTAATTATGCGAAATGGCCCTGAGCACTATGGGACTTAACATCTATGGTCATCAGTCCCCTAGAACTTAGAACTACTTAAACCTAACTAACCTAAGGACAGCACACAACACCCAGCCATCACGAGGCAGAGAAAATCCCTGACCCCGCCGGGAATCTAACCCGGGAACCCGGGCGTGGGAAGCGAGAACGCTACCACACGACCACGAGATGCGGGCTGTAATTATGCGGGTCCCTTCTTTTAACCTACATATAGTGGAGTCGCCTGTGCTTTTTTCCATCCACTTGGGAGTTTGTGCTGGGCAAGAGATTCACGATAAATGTAAGATACATAAGTATTGCCGTAGAGTACATTTGTAAAATCGTACTGGAATTCCATCCAGACCTGGTGAGTTATTTGCTTTCAAATCTCTACACTAGTGATGCTTATTACCATGTCGTCCATACGGGAGTCTGTCCGATGTTCAAATCACGGTATATTTGTACGACTGTCTTTTGTGCACAATTTCTTGAACGTGAGATTTATAATTTCGGCTTTCAAATGATTCAAATGGCTCTGAGCACTATGGGACTTAACATCTGAGGTCACCAGTCCCCTAGAACTTAGAACTACTTAAACCTAACTAACCTAAGGACATCACACACATCCATGTCCAAGGCAGGATTCGAACCTGCGACCGTAGCAGTCGCGCGGTTCCGGACCGAAGCGCCTAGAACCGCTCGGCCACCGCGGCCGGCTTTCGGCTTTCGTTTTGGTATCTTCAGCTGTCACACCGGACTCGTCAAAAAGGGACTGAATGGAAATTTTAGACCCGCTTAGCGATTTTACATAAGCCAGAATTTTCCCGGGTTCTCTGCCACATCTTTTGCTAAGGGGTGACGGTGGTAGTTCTTTGTTTCGCGCGCAGGTCTTTTCACAGACGCTCGAATCCTACTAACCTTCGCTTGTTATCATTTACGCTTTTTACGCTTTACGTTTTTCTTTGAACCGAGAGTGCAGCCGCCTCTGCTACCTCAGCATCTTCCGAATTTCGTTATTCACCCATGGTGGGTCTCTTCTATCCTTAATCCATTTACTAGGCAGATAATTCTCCAGACCACGATTTGCAGTCTGCTTAAACTTTGCCCATGATTCCTCAACGTCCATCTTACAGGTAGTAAGTGATGCCAATTCATTGTCCTCGTGAGATGCTAAGAACTGCTGATTTGCTCTTTCTAGCAGAAACACTCCCCTAGCCTTCATGACTAGATTATTAGTTTTTGTAACTATAGTTGCTATAATTACATCATGATCCCTAGTCCACGTTTCTACACTGGCACTGTCGATGAGGTCCTGCCTGTTCTTAGCTACAAGGTCTCCACTGCGTGTGGGCTGCTGAGCTAGATACTCGAGACAGTCTTCAGAAAACATGTTCAAAAGTATTTCGCTTTACTGTCTCTCTATACCTCCCGCAATGAATCCATAGACATCCCAGTCTACAGTCGGTAGGTTAAAGTCTTCACTAAGTAACATTGCTCGTTCTGGGTATTTCCGCGTTACTAACCATAGGCTTTGAATGACTCTAGAACTGTTACAGCGGAGACGGGTGACTGGTAAAAACATTCAACAATTAACTTGGCTTCACCTACACCTGTTTACGCGACGAGATAACAGCTTCGACCTCCATAGAGACAATATTTTTGTCGACTGCAATGAACAGTCCAGCTCCTATGGCCTCTAATCTGTCTTTCCGATATACATTCCACGACTCGCTAAGTATCTCGGAGCTTTCGTCTTCGGGTTTCAGCCTACTCACGGTCCCAAGAATAATTTCAGAGTGATAACTTCCCTGGGTGGGTAGTAATTCGGAAACTTTATTACGAATACTTCGACAGTTTACTGATTAAATTTTGACAGTCGAGGTGTCTTTACACTAAACGCCGTCTGATTACCCTTACTGACTGCCTAAATGCCTCTCTACACACTGTAGTTTGACTCTGTCCTTGCTATCCCTACGAGGACGAAACGTAGCGGGCTCTGGTATATGTCTAGATTCATCACTTAAAGCTGGTTCTTTAAACTTTGTGAGTCGGCTCTCTCGGAATCTTCAAGCGGCCCTGTCACTTCATTTATTTCAGAAGATCCGTGACTCTCTCCCATGGTTCAAACAAACCTGTGGCTATTCGTGTTGCGCTTTTCTGTATGCGTTTGTGACGTGGCGAGTCAATGCGCGATAACTTTACTGCAATAAGCTACTTTGCAGAACAGCCAGTAGCATCGGCTGTGAAGGAGACAGCCAATTGTGTCTTAGCAATGAGTCATTCGCACCTGTCGCTGTTCTAGCCGTGAGAAGTGGTATCTGTGTCACTTTGAGCGACTGAATATTCAAACACTTAAGCATCTAAATAAACTATAGTAAAAGTAATTCAATCTTGTTCAAAATCGGCACGCTAGTGTTTGTTATTCAAGAGAGGATTGACAGATAGAAGGCTGAAATTTTTATACAATCTTCTATCTGTCATAGTTTGGGAGATAGAGAAAATTAGGTCAAAAACCGACACTTAGGGAATTAAATTCAGTTAGGAACTATAACAGTTTATCTTTTGGTATCATTTGCAAACATAACCAGAACTCTCAGTGTGCAGAATTATTTAATTAAGATTTAATTACAAAACTTTAATTATTTTCCATTTTCGTAGTATAAAATTCAGACAAAATTTTATTTGTGTCTTATATTGTTATGGGAATGAATGAGAGTCAGTGAGCGTGTGTATGTGGGACATACATTAAATTTCAAGATGAATTTTATATAATACATTACGTAATCATAGCGTGGGAAAGATAGTTGTGCCTACTTTGCTGATGACGTATGTCTACGTGTACTTGTTTTTGTAAAGAGGCAACCAGAATATCAGTTTAAAGTTTAGATCGTTTTCTAAATTTATTCCAAGATTAATTTTCTTTTCGTTTGGTTTTGTTAAACATTACCGGTATATTAGTATTTGCTTGTTGGAATGATGTAAATGCATCTGTGGATAGTGACTGGTGCAGGCCAGTCTTGGTGCAAGAATGATCTCGAACAATTCTTCTGACTGGCCCGCCAAAATGATTGGCCCATCAGATTTAAGCAGTTCCTACGCACTGTTAGATAGATATGTGGTGGTAGAAGCAGCATTCAGGACGGTCGCTATCAGCTATTGGACGTGCAGGTCATGTTGAACGTTGCAGTCTACATTATGTGTAAAATGAAGAAGTAATTGGTTTCTCGTGTCCAGATAGTGTTGCCGTGAAGACAGTTGCATTTACGGACAGATTGGTGAAAGTTGGAAGTATTGTAACTCATTTGTTGGAAAGATAACGTGTGTGAACTTTCAGTGTGTGTGTAAATTCGGCACGGCATGTTTCGTATACGTATACGGAATATTTTTGGCGAGCAGTTTCTTTACTAGAAATCCACTGAAAAGGATCGAGTGTGAAATTCATATACAGTAGCGGAGTATTGACGGTGAGATCGCATAATTATTCGGGTCGGACTTATGTACATTTCTGGCTGCTTTGCATGTGATATGAATTGCATGAACCCTGAACTGAGAGCAGTAGTTCTGTTAGCTAATTACATGCGGGCTTGATGAGAGGTTTTTTTATTGGAGCTAAAGACTTGTAATAGAATTTTGACATTTGACTGAAGGAAAGAAGCAGCCACCTTCTGATCGAAAATTATTACATAGAATTTACAGGATAGCTGGCTACTAGAGTTTACGCGGACTTTCCTACGTAAGTTTCGGCGACGTTTTCATCAACACTGCTTTTACGCCGTATGAACAGTGCATACGTATGCAGAGAAACGGGGTGGTGAACTGACGCCGTACTGAGGTAGGTGCAATTTTTGCAGTGAACAGTACAAAGAAAGACAGTGAATTATTACCTGCCCCGCAGCACATTCAATATCGACTGTCACTCCTGTCTGGTCGGTGTTCCACAAACAGGAGGAACACTGTAGGTTAGGATACACGAGTATTTTGCAAGCGCCGGCCGCGGTGACCGAGCGGTCCTAGGCGCTTCAGTCCGGAACCGCGCGACTGCTACGGTCGCAGGTTCGGATCCTGCCTCGGGCATGGATGTGTGTGATACCCTTAGGTTAGTTAGGTTTAAGTAGTTCTAAGTTCTAGGGGACTGATGACCTCAGATGTTAAGTCCCACAGTGCTCAGAGCCATTTGAACCATTTTTTTGTTTTGCAAGCAATCTCCTTTGTAGACTGGTTGCATTTTCCTAGTATTCAACTATTGAAACGAACTGTGTCACTTAATTTACGTAAGACTGACGCTATGGCATCGTTCAACTTCATATCCCTACAAACTGTTACATCCGGGCATTCGTACGAGTTCACTGATTACTACTGCGGCTCATTGATATTGTAGAAATGGGTTACTACTCTCTTGTTTTGTTTTTTTTCCTTTCTCTGAGGTACACAGTTTTGCATTTCTGAATATTTAAAGCAAGTTGTCAATCTACGTACAAATCTGAAATCTTATTAAGATCATATTGATCTGTGCAGATTTTTAAGACAGTATGTCTTTATCAGTAAACGCATCATTTGGGGAAAGTCTCAAATTAATACTATATTGTCTACAAAGTTATTAATATACAATATAACAGCAAAGGTCCCATCACACTCAAGCATAGCATATTGCGTCCATCCTAGCAATAAATCCCCAGTCCCGTTACAAATTTCGCCATACCAAAGATAATATTCTCCTGACGAAACATTCAGTTAAATAGGAATGACAGGAACTCGGGGAGAGATTATGCAGATAAAAGCTATAAATCTTTTTAAACCAAGCTGGCGTGAACATAGTTTTCATTATGTTCTGTACCGACAATTGACAGGCAACAGCCCTAAGTAATGATCACCACTATGGCACCATACACAGAAGGCCATGTGGATACAGTTTGGGAAAATCTATTTGGTCGTGTGAAATAAATGAATGTTTACATCCTTCTAAGTCTTTCATCTCCTTTTCCTGCAAGCCGCTTTTGCTGGTTCGAGTCTCGATCGTCTGCACTGGACGGAATGTTCAAAACCATCAACATAAATCTAAATGGAAAACAACTCACACAAGAACTGGTTCAAATTACATATATATCATGTTCAGAAAACCACACAAATTATAAAAATTGATGCACGTATACATGCGGACGAAAAAATTCTCAAGACCAAAAAATAATTAATGTAGAGTAATGACATTTCGGGAATACATTTCGTGTAGGTAACACACGGGGGTAATCCCAAAACTAATGGCTCCTATTTTTTTTAAAGTGCATTAGTTTACAGCTTGAACATTTAGCTGTTTTTGGACATAATCACAATTTCTGTCGATCAATTTTTGTAGACGCTGTGGCAGTTTTTGTATGCCCATGTCATACCAGCTCGCCTCGGCGCCATGCTATTCAGAAAGTTATGAACCTCTTCTTTCACCTAGTCGTCTGAGATGAATCGCTGGGACCACAATTAACGCTGACAGGTACTATGAGACTCTGAAAAATCTCAAACGGGCAATTCAGAACCGAAGAAGAGGAATGTTGAGCAAGGGCGTACACATTCTCCATGAAAACGCTCGCCCACACATCGCTCGGCAAACCGTTCTTCTCCTGTAACAGCTTCAGTGGAACATAATCACCCACCCACCCTATAGTCCTGACTTTGCGCCCAGTTCTCTGGGTTAAAAGAACATTTGGCCGGAAAGCGATTCACCTCCGAGGAGGCGAAAGAAAAGGTTCATAACTTTCTGAACAGCATGGCGGCGAGCTGGTATGACATGGGCATACAAAAACCGCCACAGCTCTACAAAAATGCATCGACAGAAATGGTGATTATGTCTAAAAATAGCTAAATGTTCAAGCTGTAAACATACACATTGTAGAAACAAACAGGTCTATGTTCTTATTAGAAAATAGGAGACCTTACTTTTGTGATTACCTCGTATTTAAGTGATTAACATTGCTATCTCGCATTTTAATATAAGCGCTAGATAATCCATCGCAAATGTGAAATGTTGGTACTGTAATAACTGGTGAAACCGGCAGAATGTTGAATGAAAGCCTGCAGACGTGCATACATTGTGTTGTACACTTGCCGGACGTCAGTTTGTGGGATGGAGGTCAACGCATGTTCCACTTGGTGGGTCAATATAGGGACGGTTATTGCAGTACGTATATTACGCTGGAGTTTGCCGTGCTACGATGCCCCATATGTGCTCCACTGGAGACAGATCTGGTGATCCAGCATTCGACACGCTGCACAGTATGCTGGGCTACAACAGCGATTTGAGGATGAGCGTTATCCTGTTGGAAGACACGTCCTGGAATCTTACTAATGAATGGCAGCACAAGACATCGAATCACAGGACTGACGTATAAATCTGTAGCTATGGTGCATGGGACAACCTCGAGAGTGTTCCTGCGGTCGTACAAGGTCATGCCCCACATCATAACTCCAGGTGTAGGCCCAGTGCGTCTAGCACGCAGAAGGGCCAGCTGCTGGCCCTCAGCTGGCCTCCTCGTAACCAACACCCGGCCATCACTGGCACCGGGGCAGAGCCAGATTTCATCAGAAAATATGCCCTCCAATGAGCACTCGCTTGACACCATTGCACTCGCAAATGGCGGTGGTCTGGGGTCAGTGGAATGCACGCTACACGGCGTCTCGCTCGCAGCTGTCCTTGAAGTAACCGATTTGTAACTGTTCGTTGTGTCACCGTGGTGTCAACTGCTGCTCAAATTGCTGCTGCAGATGCAATACGATGCGCCAGAGCCATACACCATACACTATGGTCTGTCCTCTCGGTAGTGCTACATGGACGTCCGGAGTCCAGTTTTCTGGCGAGCGTACGTTCCCGTGACCACCAATACCAGCAATCATGTACGGTGGATACGTTCCTACCAAGTGTTTCAGCAGTATCGCGGAAGGAATATTCAGCTTCGAGTAGCCCTATTACATTCCCACGACCGTTACAGAGTGTATTTAAAGAAAACCGGCTATTCATCCTTATAGCGGAGCTACTAGCGTAACTCCTATGCAACGTGAGTGAAATTTGAGTAGACATCATCCTTCAGATGTAGAAAGACGCCTACTAAGTTCCTGGTGTTGCGATTTTTTCTGTCAGTATATGTGTGCATGTACGTACGTATGTACGTATGTTTCAGATCGCGTCCTAAGCCACTGGGCCGATTTCGACCAAACTTGGTAGACGTATCATTTACTGTCGATAAAAAAACATTGTTTGGTTACAAACCATCCGTCTATCAAAGGGGTGGGGAGTAAAAAAGCAGTGTAGGCTACGACACGGGAATACACACTTTAGTCATCCGGTAATGATAATGAGAGCTATTAGAGACTTGCAACAAACTTTACACTTAATTTCAAACCTTTACGAAACTTTTTCTATCTAAAAGCCTAGAAAAATGAAGAAAGGCAAAAAACTTTAACTCATATTATACTTTCGCTGTTCGTGTTGGAAAACTTCCACTTCATGCGTGACGTACTAATTCATTACATCTTCGCTACTAACTGTACTCGTACCACGCTTTGGTGACAATATTTACATATACCATTGATTGTACCAAAAAAATTACATCGTTATACTACATTTAATTCAGGATATGTCGTCATGAACACTTAGGTGCGTGAGAGAAATCATGCAAGTCATTTAAATTAATTACTTCGTTGCTACTAACTCTCTACTCTGACAGTATCCAAGTATGTACCTACAAAAATGTACCATTTTACGCCATACAGTTCAGAAGATATATCGTCAAATACTGAAATGCGTGACAAATTTCCGAGTCATGAATGACGTTTTAATTTATTGCTACTGTACTATTAACTCCATTCGTAATACATTTCGCAGACAGTGGCACACATACCACTGGATGTACCTGCAAAACTGTGTTACTGTACAGCAAATAATTTAGGAGATACGATGTCATAAAAATTGAGACGAGTGAAAATGAAAATGCTGGATGAAATTCGCTAGACATACGAGTGAAATGTGTGTATAAATAAGCGAGAAATTTGTTAAATATGTGTGAAATATATATTTTCATGTATGTATGCGGACGAATTCACGGGTAAAAAACTTATCCTGAACCCATGGAACGGTTTCAATCAAATTTGGTACACATATTATTACAATCTGGATGGAAATACTGCCAGGGTAGCCTGTTACTGTGGTGAGTGTGATAACGTGGGGAGAGGAGGGAGAATGAGGAGTGAGCGAGGGGGAAGGAGGAATCTCAGCATGGTGCGACAATTAGTTCTTTTCAAAAATCCGGTTAGGCACAGACAGGTAGGACGAGGAGATGGACAGAGATAATGGAGGGGGAAATAGACGAAGAGAGGGGAGAAGAGTAACTGGACAGAGAAAGGAAAAGGGACGAGGTGGACAGAGACAGCGACGGCAACGGAAAGGCAGGGAGGTTGGGAAGGAGGAGATGAACGGACGGAGTGGGAGGAGAAATGCAAAAAGAAAAGGAATATGAGTATATGGACGGAGAGGGGACAGGAGGAGATGGACACAGAAACAAAGGAAGGAGATGAACAGGGAAAGGGTGAGGAGAAGATGAGCAGAAAGATGAGGAGATGAACAGCGAGAGGGGGAGGGAGAGACGGACAGAAAGAGTAGATGGTGGAGATGAACAGACAGGGAACGATGCTGGAGATGGACTAATCGAAGATTGGAGTAAATACATCCCCGGGTACTGCCGGAAACTCAGCTAGTAAGCAAATAAAAGTGGTATACTGTATATACACTGAAATTGAAGCTGCAAAATGAGATCTATTATTATTAATTTCGTGTAATTTATATCAAGTGGAGACACAAATGACTGAAGAAACTAAGAGGGGAGGGGGGAGGGGTCCGCAATGTAAGTTGCGACCAATGATAAGCAAGCACGCTGAGGCGTCATGGGTTAGGATAGTGAGGGCTGTTTGGTATTTTATCCATCTTCAGCTACTGTAGTTGTATACAATGATCAGTTGGTTGCTGATTATTTCGATGTACAGTACAGGTTGTGTTTGGGATGCGGTTTTTGGTCACACTGAGGAAGCACTCACTCCAAGGTCAAAATACAGCGAAGACGTGTTGGCCTTGAGTTTTCTGAGTTGCCTACAGCCCTGTGTGTGTACAGCTGTGATACATAAAAGTTCCCGAAGTGATGTCAAGTTACGGAAGTAGTCAAAATTTACCAATATTAGTGATAGACTTTGAAGCAACTTTGCAAATGAACACTATGGGACAGTATTTGAACCTCGTTTATTGGTGTTAATTGCTGATGGCCGAATCTACTTAATTATGTAACTGCGTAGGCATCCGTGGCCAGAGTCATTAACTGAAACTTCTCCGTGCACGGTATCGCTTCTAATTATAAGTAACAGTCACTGATGAAACAAATGTTTCGGCCACGGTTACAGTGGCCTTGTTAGGGTCAGACGCAGACGTAGCCCACTAAAACCGTGGCCGAAGCAGTGTTTTATCAGTGTTTGTTATTTACTATATGACACTGTACCATACCCAGAAACCTATTATTTTAGTGATTTACTTTTCGAAAAATATAATCGGTTCCTGCTTAATAAACTATTTAAGTTCAGACTCAGTCTCTGGGTAAACATTTATAGTTATTTAAAACCATTCCAACTATAATTTTATTATTTTATGTACTTTATATTTTGCAGTTAACTTTCCGAACTAAGTTGTATTGGGAAAAAGATTCTATCAGTGTAATACCTACGTTGATATACAGACACAAAAATCTATCATGCATTCAGTTCCACCCTATGAGACTTGCAAGAAAGGAATAGTGTGGTTAATGACACACACACACACACACACACACACACACACACACACACACACACGTCTCATTAACGCAGGTCTGTATCCCATATTTTTCAAGTGCTGCTGTCTAGTGGAAAGCTTTTGAAATTTGAAGAGCCGGCCGGAGTGGCCGTGCGGTTCTAGGCGCTACAGTCTGTTACCGAGCGACCGCTACGGTCGCAGGTTCGAATCATGCCTCGGGCATGGATGTGTGTGATGTCCTTAGGTTAGTTAGGTTTAATTAGTTCTAAGTTATAGATGACTGATGACCTCAGAAGTTAAGATGCATAGTGCTCATGGCCATTTTTTGAAATTTGAAGAAAAATACTAGGATGGGTACGTTCAAATGGGGCTTTATGTGTTTATAGCTGACACAGAGCGTCTGTTTCACTAAAATCGGGTCAAATCATCATCTTCTCCGGTCTAAGATTGTTTAAAGTAACTAATTTTGTTTTCTTATAGCTCAAAGAAACTGTTTTGACAAACTACTACACTCATATATACTTCTGCTGGTTTGTATTTGATTTGTATATCTGTTATATTTTTTCATGTTTGGCATCCTGATAAAATCACTCTACCAACAAAACCTAAACATTCCAAATCCTAGGTTCGCATGAAAACATGTACCTAGTTAGGTTCGTGGTAAACACAAATACAAATTTCTAAATTTGTCTGCATTTTTTTATTTTTTTATTTATTTATTTATTTTTATTTTTTATGTAAGTTTAATTTTTATCACAACAGAACTCAGTTTTGACCTCTTCTTTTGAAATATATGAAAAATAAATTTTAACCACGAAAGAGTTAAAAGGAAGGTTGTCACGCCGCAAACTACCCCGTCACACACATACTCAGAGAGGTAAAACACGTTGTCCGTTATCTCGCTAATATGGACAGTATACTGGTATAGAAAGAAGTCGGAGTTTACCGGGTATATTCTCGACCACGTGGCGGAAATTTCCAGTATTTACTTCTTCCTTCCCTTGCCGAGTTGCAAGACACTCAGCACTCCCTCTCGCTACATCCACCTCTTCATCTCGGACACTAACACAAGCTAGTATGAGGTCAGTGAAAGCTGACACCAATTTGACCCAGAATAAAAGCCACAGCCGCAGTTGGGAGCCTCGCTCAGACTAAGAGATCATTACGCACTTAATGTCAGAAGAACACGGTAATTACACTTCATTAGTGTTAGAGAAAGAAAGTTTATCACGAAGCTAATTTATACTATTTCGCGTCTCTTTTATTTCTCTTCGCTTAGCAGTATGGACATTGTCTTTCACTCGTCATCAAAATGTTCCGGGTCCAAGTCATTGCTCTCATTCTGACCAAAAATCAGTACTAAGCAGATGCCGGTCCACTGGTTTCCGCAAGTTACGGAATTTGCGGGATGAAGCACATCATCAAAACAAGTAATGCCTCAAACATCTTATACCATCGCAACGTAAGACAACTGAAATAATTCACTATACTTTTGTCCGTGAGACTTCGACGAGTCGTTTGCATTAAAAAAATCCGTTTAATCGCTGTATGTCAAGCCTATAGTGCTATGCATCTGCATTTTCAGAGAAGCCGCCATTGCGACGAAAACGTTACGTCTCTACAAAGGAGGCAACATGAAGGTATTTACCAGTTTCCATACTAGTACAAGATACCAGTAGAATCCCTTTACTGAAGAAAGCTCTCATCGACAGTGCGAATCTACTTCTGATGTCTGAGTTTTCGTCTCTCAGATTGCAGAATTCCTTAACTACTACCAGTGCGTGTCTTTCTCAATTTTGGCGTTAGGCAATATTTTATTCTCCTTCCTTTTGCTCCTCATCATCTACAGCTTGACTGTTTTCACTTTCCTCACATTGTACGCTTAATACACTTTCAATTTCTTTCAGCATGTCTGTTGAGTCCACCTTACATCCAGCAGTAATGGAGGCCATATCGTCTGTTAAGCCACTTATTATTATCTGCCGGCTGTTGTGATCGAGCGGTTCTATGCGCTTCAGTCCGGAACCGAGCGGCTGCTACGGTCGCAGGTTCGAATCCTGCCTCGGGCATAGATGTGTGTAATGTCCTTAGGTTATTTACGTTTAAGTAGTTCTAAGTATAGGGGACTGATGACCTCAGATGTTAAGTCCCATAGTGCTTAGAGCCATTTGAACCATTTTTATTATTATCTGTTCTGCTCGCACATCCAAATAATCCTTGCTCTTCTGTGATTGCTTCTTCAATGTAGAAGCTGGACAAACACGGTAATAATTTCCAAACCTGGCTTAGATCCTAATTAATATAAACTTATCTTTCTTAACACTCATGTTTTATTAGTCCCTCTACTCTCTCCTACAGATCGCTTAACATGTGCATCATCCATATTTGATTGAAGTGAATAACTATTTACAACGAACATTTTACTTTACCATCCAGTAATCACGCATTTCTTATCTCGGAATCTATACCATTGTTTCCCATCCTGGGGTAATTACGCCCTGAAGCGTAAAATGAAATTTTCTGAGGGGTAAAACGTAAACGATTCGGTTCTGTATCAGTCACGAAACTAAATTATTTTGAGAACATCGTTAGTATTACCACAGATTTAGAGGCTCTACTACTCATTATATAAATTACCAACAATTACTTTTTCCCAATTAGTAGCATTAATGCGGTGGAGGTTACAGGTTCCTCACGTACCCCACCCACTACATAAATATGTTGTGCTTCTACCCGTAAATCGTTGATAATAACAGTGAGACATATACGTAATGAATGCTAAATATCTGAAGTAAATGTCTTCTCCAAGTTGTAGATAGTACCTGCAACAGTCCAGAAAGTGCCTCATTGCTTGCTTCCAAACAGATAAATGAATTAATTGACAGCACGACACAGCAGCAACTACATACGGGCTACGATAGTGCTGCACACAATATTATTGTTATTATTATTATTATTATGAGAAAACCTTTCTCAGACGTTATGCCTAGTTAAAAATGGAAAGTGACGCGAACCTTGATCAAGTGTGACTTCCTTTTAACTGTACGGTATACGTTACATTGCATTTAGGAACTTTCGGAACATGTATCAATAATTACATATTTCTGTAGTTGTATATATACGTTTGGATGTAGCTGTATTGCGTTGATGTTCTGGTGGATGTTTTGTAGTATGACTCCTGTAGTTGATAGTAGAATTGGTATAATGTCAACTTTATCCTGATGCCACATGTCCTTGACTTCCTCGGCCAGTTGGATGTATTTTTCAATTTTTTCTCCTGTTGTCTTCTGTATATTTGTTGTATTTGGTATGAATATTTCGATTAGTTGTGTTAATTTCTTCTTTTTATTGGTGAGTATGATGTCAGGTTTGTTATGTGGTGTTGTTTTATCTGTTATAATGGTTCTGTTCCAGTATAATTTGTATTCATCATTCTCCAGTACAATTTGTGGTTCATACTTGTATGTGGGAGCGTGTTGTTTTATTAGTTTATGTTGTATGGCAAGTTGTTGATGTATTATTTTTGCTACATTGTCATGTCTTCTGGGGTATTCTGTATTTGCTAGTATCGTACATCCACTTGTGATGTGGTCTACTGTTTCTATTTGTTGTTTGCAAAGTCTGCATTTATCTGTTGTGGTATTGGGATCTTTAATAATATGCTTGCTGTAATATCTGGTGTTTATTGTTTGATCCTGTATTGCAATCATGAATCCTTCCATCTCACTGTATGTATTGCCTTTTCTTAGCCATGTGTTGGATGCATCTTGATCGATGTGTGACTGTGTTATATGATACGGGTGCTTACCATGTACTGTTTTCTTTTTCCAATTTACTTTCTTCGTATCTGTTGATGTTATGTGATCTAAAGGGTTGTAGAAGTGGTTATGAAACTGCAATGGTGTAGCTGATGTATTTATATGAGTGATTGCTTTGTGTATTTTGCTAGTTTCTGCTCGTTCTAGAAAGAATTCTCTTAAATTGTCTATCTGTTCATAATGTAGGTTTTCATGTCGATAAATCTCCTTCGTCCTTCCTTTCTGCTTAATGTGAATCTTTCTGTTGCTAAATGTATATGATGTATTCTATATTTGTGGCATTGTGATCGTGTAAGTGTACTGAGTGCTTCTAGGTCTGTGTTACTCCATTTCACTACTCCAAATGAGTAGGTCAATATTGGTATAGCATAAGTATTTATAGCTTTTGTCTTGTTTCTTGCTGTCAATTCTGTTTTCAGTATTTTTATTAGTCTTTGTCTATATTTTTCTTTTAGTTCTTCTTTAATATTTGTATTATCTATTCCTATTTTTTCTCTGTATCCTAGATATTTATAAGCATTTGTTTTTTCCATCGCTTCTATGCAGTTGCTGTGGTAATCCAATATGTAATCATCTTGTTTAGTATATTTTCCCTTGACTATGCTATTTTTCTTACATTTGTCTGTTCCAAAAACCATATTTATATCATTGCTAAATCCTTCTGTTATCTTTAGTAATTGGTTGAGTTGTTGGTTTGTTGCTGCCAGTAGTTTTAGATCATACATGTATAGCAAATTTGTGATTTTGTGCTGGTATGTTCCAATAATATTGTATCCATAATTTTATTATTTAGCATGTTGGATAGTGGGTTCAGAGCAAGGCAGAACCAGAAGGGACTTAATGAGTCTCCTTGGTATATTCCACGCTTAATCTGTATTGGCTGT
This sequence comes from Schistocerca cancellata, assembly GCF_023864275.1. Lineage (NCBI taxonomy): Eukaryota > Metazoa > Arthropoda > Insecta > Orthoptera > Acrididae > Schistocerca > Schistocerca cancellata. Next base: position 109,196,988 of record NC_064634.1, read on the forward strand.
GATGCAATATTATTTGAATTTGTTTGGATATTAAGTGTGGTTTTCAAATTTGTCATTACTATGTTTAGGAACTGTATCAATTTAGGATCTACTTTGTATATTTCCAATATTTGTAGTAACCATGAGTGGGGTACACTATCAAAAGGTTTTTGACAATCAATGTATGCGTAGTGTAGTGACCTCTGTTTAGTTTTACCTTGATATGTCACCTCTGCATCTATTATCAGTTGCTCTTTACATCCTCATGCTCCTTTGCAACAGCCTTTTTGTTCTTCATTTGCAATTTTGTTGTTTGTTGATTGTGTCATTAACTTCTGTGTAATTACTGAAGTTAATATTTTGTATATTGTTGGTAGGAATGTTATGGGGTGATATTTTGCTGGGTTTGCTGTGTCCGGTTGATCTTTAAGTTTCAGTTAAGTTATTGCATGTGTAATTGTATCAGGGAATGTGTGTGGGTCTGCAGTGTAACTGTTAAATAATTTAGTTAGATGTGAATGTGTTGAGGTGAACTTCTTTAGCCAGAAATTTGCTATTTTATCTTTTCCAGGGGCTTTCCAATTGTGCGTAGAATTAATTGCTCTGTTGACTTCATGTTGCAAAATTATCACTTCAGGCATTTGTGGAATCATCTTGTATGTGTCAGTTTCTGCTTGTATCCACCGTGCATGTCTGTTATGTTGTACTGGGTTTTACCATATGTTGCTCCAGAAGTGTTCCGTGTCTGTTATGTTTGGTGGATTGTCTATTTTAATGTGTGTGTTATCCATTGTCTGGTGAAATCTCTTTTGGTTTGTGTTCAATGTTTGGTTTTGTTTCCTTCTATTTTCACTTTTTTTGTAGCTTCTAAGTTGTTTGACCAATGCTTGTAATTTCTGCTTCTTTTCATCTAATTGCTCTATCGCTTCTTGTTGTGAGATTTTACCTAACCTTTTTCGTTTTTTGCCTGATATTTCATTTCTTATAAATTCTGTTAACTGTCCAATGTCTTTTCTCAGTTTTTCTATTCTGATCTGTAGCCTGTGTTGCCATGCTGGTTTTGTGGGTTTCTTCTGTGTGTTGGTTTGTTCTGATCTCTGCCTAGTGTGTATATTTAGTGTAGTGAGTGATGCTATATAAACCAGTAGTTGTAACTCTTCCATAGTTGTGTTTTCATTTATTTTGTTGTGTAAGATTGTGTTGATAGTTGTTACTGTTGTTTCGACTTGTGGGTTATTTGGTTGTCCATGCAAGACTGGTCTAATGTCTGTATTTGTGTCTTTGTATTCTATATATGTCAGCTGAAATTTTTCTTCTATATCTAACATGTGTGTCATTTCGTGTTCTTTTTGTGCTTCTTCTGGTGGCTGTCTTAAGATTTCGTTTCCCTCTGATTGTTTAATTGATGGGTGTTGTTCTTGATTTGTTTGCTCTGGTATGTTTGAGTCCATTACTGTATTTTCTTCTTCTTCTGATTGCATATTATTTTGTTCCAGTATTTGTTGTACTTGTTGTTTGATGTTTTCTAATTCTGACTGGGGTATCCTGTTATTTTTGGTTATTACACGGATCTGATCAGCTAGTTGTTGTTCTGTTAAAAATTTCAATTCTGGGTATCTGTGAATAAATGTTGTGTATACTTCTGATCTGTATCCAGTTGTGTTGTTTCCTAAGTTTGTTGCTTGGTAATAACACAAAATGAGGTATCGGTTAACTTCATCTGACCATCTCATCCTCTGTCTTTGTTTTCCTTCTAGGGTGGTTGCAGGAAGGATATCCTGCAGAACACCTCTATTTGGATTTAAATCATTTTCCGTATGGCTAACAGTAATATGGTCTGACAGAGATTTAGGAAGCAGGTTTTAAATTGTAAGACATTTCCTGGGGCAGATGTAGATTCTGACCACAATCTATTGGTTATGAACTGCAGATTGAAACTGAAGAAACTGCAAAAAGGTGGGAATTTAAGGAGATGGGACCTGGATAAACTGAAAGAACCAGAGGTTGTAGAGAGTTTCAGGGAGAGCATTAGGAAACAATTGACAGGAATGGGGGAAAGAAATACAGTAGAAGAAGAATGGGTAGCTCTGAGGGATGAAGTGGTGAAGGCAGCAGACGATCAAGTAGGTAAAAAGACGCGGGCTAATAGAAATCCTTGGGTAACAGAAGAAATATTGAATTTAATTGATGAAAGGAGAAAATATAAAAATGCAGTAAATGAAGCAGGCGAAAAGGAATACAAACGTCTCAAAAATGAAATCGACAGGAAGTGCAAAATGGCTAAGCAGGGATGGCTAGAGGACAAATGTAAGGATGTAGAGGCTTGTCTCACTAGGGGTAAGATAGATACTGCCTACAGGAAAATTAAAGAGACCTTTGGAAAGAAGAGAACCACTTGTATGAATATCAAGAGCTCAGATGGCAACCCAGTTCTAAGCAAAGAAGGGAAAGCAGAAAGGTGGAAGGAGTATATAGAGGGTTTATACAAGGGCGATGTACTTGAGGACAATATTATGGAAATGGAAGAGGATGTAGATGAAGATGAAATGGGAGATATAACACTGCGTGAAGAGTTTGACAGAGCACTGAAAGACCTGAGTCAAAACAAGGCCCCGGGAGTAGACAACATTCCATTAGAACTACTGATGGCCTCGGGAGAGCCAGTCATGACAAAACTCTACCGTCTGGTGAGCACGATGTATGAGACAAGCGAAATACCCTCAGACTTCAAGAAGAATATAATAATTCCAATCCCAAAGAAAGCAGGTGTTGACAGATGTGAAAATTACCGAACAATCAGTTTAATAAGTCACAGCTGCAAAATACTAACGCGAATTCTTTACAGACGAATGGAAAAACTGGTAGAAGCCGACTTTGGGGAAGATCAGTTTGGATTCCGTAGAAATGTTGGAACACGTGAGGCAATACTGACCTTACGACTTATCTTGGAAGAAAGATTTAGAAAAGGCAAACCTACGTTTCTAGCATTTGTAGACTTAGAGAAAGCTTTTGACAATGTTGACTGGAATACTCTCTTTCAAATTCTGAAGGTGGCAGGGGTAAAATACAGGGAGCGAAAGGCTATTTACAATTTGTACAGAAACCAGATGGCAGTTATAAGAGTCGAGGGGCATGAAAGGGAAGCAGTGGGTGGGAAAAGAGTGAGACAGGGTTGTAGCCTCTCCCCGATGTTATTCAATCTGTATATTGAGCAAGCAGTAAAGGAAACAAAAGAAAAATTCGGAGTAGGTATTAAAATTCATGGAGAAGAAGTAAAAACTTTGAGGTTCGCCGATGACATTGTAATTCTGTCAGAGACAGCAAAGGACTTGGAAGAGCAGTTGAACGGAATGGACAGTGTCTTGAAAGGGGGATATAAGATGAACATCAACAAAAGCAAAACGAGGATAATGGAATGTAGTCAAATTAAGTCAGGTGATGCTGAGGGAATTAGATTAGGAAATGAGACACTTAAAGTAGTAAAGGAGTTTTGCTATTTAGGGAGCAAAATAACCGATGATGGTCGAAGTAGAGAGGATATAAAATGTAGACTGGCAATGGCAAGGAAAGCGTTTCTCAAGAAGAGAAATTCGTTAACATCGAATATAGATTTAGGTGTCAGGAAGTCGTTTCTGAAAGTATTTGTATGGAGTGTAGCCATGTATGGAAGTGAGACATGGACGATAACTAGTTTGGACAAGAAGAGAATAGAAGCTTTCGAAATGTGGTGCTACAGAAGAATGCTGAAGATAAGGTGGGTAGATCACGTAACTAATGAGGAGGTATTGAATAGGATTGGGGAGAAGAGAAGTTTGTGGCACAACTTGACTAGAAGAAGGGATCGGTTGGTAGGACATGTTCTGAAGCATCGAGGGATCACAATTTTAGCATTGGAGGGCAGCGTGGAGGGTAAAATTGTAGAGGGAGACCAAGAGATCAATACACTAAGCAGATTCAGAAGGATGTAGGTTGCAGTAGGTACTGGGAGATGAAGAAGCTTGCACTGGATAGAGTAGCATGGAGAGCTGCATCAAACCAGTCTCAGGACTGAAGACCACAACAACAACAACATGGCTAACAGTGTAGTTACCATTGTGAACGGGCATAGTGTTCAAGCGTCGTCCACGACCATGACAGCGCTTGTCCGAGGCTTCATTAGTTCTGTCCTGAACCAACTAATCAAACACTAAAAGGGGGTTAGCCCTATTAGTGGTTTGTTCTTTTGTCGCCTTTTACGACTGGCAGAACATACCGGAGGCCTATTCTTTATTCTTTATTATTATTATTATTATTATTATTATTACTATTACTGACTGTGGTCACACACAGTGCATTATCAGCCTACAGTCTTCCAATTTCTGCCAGTTCAGAAGTAAGGAGTGCAGCAATCAAGTGATTTGCAAACAGTAAGGATAGTGCACACATTTTAAATTGTTTGGCTTCAAATGTGATTGCAGTGTGCAGATCAGGCAAGCCCCGCAATGAAAAGGAGTAATGCAGGGGAAGCATGTTTTGTAACACACACACACACACACACACACACAGACACACACACACACACACACACACACGCACACGGACACACACGCACACGCACGCACGCGAACTAAATATCATTCATCTTTGATCATTTTAAAAATAAAATTGTTCCAAGAAAAGTCTTTAATTCTACACTTTGGTGATAATGCGGGGGATGGGGTTTGCAACAGTCGGCATGGGGTATGGGGTGGGGGCGATGGGCGGGGGTATTGGCTGATATCTGATTGCACTCAGGGGTAATGGTCTAAGAAAGGCTCGGAATCAATTATCTACATTGTCAAATGATTTTTACGAAGAATGGCTAATAAGATGCAATTTTTTTCGACGACTGTCACTTTTACGAATAGTGCAATGTAGACTGGGTAGAGATTTGTGACTGGATTCGGCAGTTTGTAGCAGATGGAACTCTTTAGGAAGAGGAAGCCCCAGAGTTAGTAGTGTTGTAGGATTTTGCTGGACATACCCTCATATGGCGAGAAATGGGAACACTTCATGCACCCAGGAACATTGTCGAACACTATGTTTTTGGTGGTGCGGGTGTCATGGTGTGGGGAGGCATAAAACTGCATCGACGTACTGACCCTCAAATACCTGAACACGGTACACTCATTAATCAACGTCATTGTGACATATTGCTCCTTCCCCACGTGCATCTTTTTAGGGGTTCATTCCGCCGAAACTTCATTTTTATGGATGACAATAAGCGACAGCGTGGAACAGAGCAAATGGAGGGCCTCTTGGAAAGAGAGGGTATTCGACGAATGGACGGGTCTGTTCGTTCCCCCAATTTTACAAAACGTCCAGCACTGGGATGAAGTCACTGAGCATTCCCACAAGCATCAGCTACCATCTAGCAGCTGCCAACCGTGCTGGTGGTTGAATGGACCGCCATACCACAACTCGTCACCAATCTCATGGCCAGCGTGGTGGCACGTTGCACAGCATGCACTGCCATCTGCGGTGATCACACACTCGATTAACCCTTGTGACGTCCCCTCTCCGCCGCGTGCTGGTGTTGTCGACGCCGTGGAGCTGTTACTGCTACAGCTCAGTCTGTGGAGTCGAGACCGATGTGCGATGATGGATGTCTCCGTCGGTTAACGAGAGACAAGATCTGAAAAAGCTCTTAAGAAATCGTTCCTCGCGTAATGATTGAAGTTTGATTGCGAGTCCGCACAGTTTCCTTATTAATGCGAACTGCGCACTCTGATTGTCTCTTATGGTTTGAAGTTGAATTGTTATGTGCCCGGTTAACACTTTAGTGCACTAATTGATGAATCTTCCCGCATGCGCATCGTCCACATCACCAAAAGCGAGGAAAAAGTTCAATTTCAGATCGTATTGGTCGTTGTTTGTTCGTTGCTAAGTAAAATTGTTCGCTCTATATGATGCGAGATCCACAGATACTCTTTAACAATGTCTTAATTATCTTGCGTCGTAATATTATGTATGTCCAAACCTTCCTTGTCACAACTAACAGTCCACGAATTTACTTCAAAGTTAAATAGTCACTTTTCATTAACTTTTGATGAGAAATTACCAAATATTCATAGAATGATGGAGGCGACACGTTGAATTTCCACTTTTGATGGACAATTTTATTGTTCCTTTTCGCTAAATACTTTTTAACATCACGCCACACGCACACAAGTTTCAAGTATCGTGACAATTACGACAGCTTTAACCCTCGGGGTAATTGTATCTTCTTCATGTATTCGTGGCAATGTCTCCTACTCGAGACTAAACGTGTATTATAGTCTTTTGAAACTTTGTCCATTCCTTTCTGTAATTCCACTTATATGAATGTTGAGTCCAATATTGGCTACTTCAGTTAATAAATTCCTACAACTCGGTATACACAGTCAGCATATTATCTCGGTTCAAGTCTCTAGTCCGAATATCAGTTCACAAAATCCGTGCGTCTACGTCATGCAACAACGACTCTTGAAAGTAATACACTCTCGTCGCGCTCCGTTCGCTCAACTATGGCAAGAGCTGCTCTCGTACGACTTGATAGCACGATAGCTAGCAAGCGACTTACTGTTTCCGTGAATGAGTATTGTAGACGCATTGAATTTCTTCGTTGCGTTTACAACTCTCTTCCACGTAAAGGTTATCTCTGACCGACATTTCTTTGGACTTAACTTTCATAGTATTAATTTGCAATTATTACTTAGATGTTTGCCAGATAACTAAAGATGACCTTTCTTTCTTCTTCCTTTCTACCAAAACACACTCTGTAATGCTTAATGTTGGTGTTTATCAAGACATTCTGGTGTTATATCATCGCCAAAGTTGTCGTACCTGTCAGGATAACTTTTCCCTACTTTACATCCGCTATGTACCTCTATGTATCGGAGGGACACGCATGCATTTTTATTTTGTTGTATCGGCAACACTGTTTGCGCTATTATCAGAATGCCTCTGCAGCTTCGTACAATTTGTCAGTCTTGTGGTGTGACTGATTGTTGATGAAACGGCTATGAGTGCAATAATTGTTGTTTTCTCAAATACACAGTGTATGTGAGACACATACTTGCAGTAACGCAAGTATTCTTGTAGAGTCTATTAGACACGCATCTCCAAAATCTATACTTTTACTTCTGGTGAGAAGAACTACATGCAGCTAGTTGCTTTCTCTTGTAGACATTCTGGTTAGTAGCAAGGCCTAGCGTTTTTGTAATTTATTGTAAAGCTGGGAGAAATGGAGCAGGTTCCATCTACATCGCGAAAAAGAAGACAAACGTAGTACTGAGAGTGGATGATCCAAATTTTGAAGAGAAACTTGGATGTGGGAAGAAATAGATGGAGAGGACATGCATGTAGACCATTTATTTTGTGACTATTCCGATTGTGATCCTTCCTTTTCTCCAGAAGAAATAACCTCCAGGTCCTCCTGTGATGAACAAGACTCCATTGCAGGCGTTGACTTTTCCTGCAGAGGTGAGCAAGCAAATAACGATATGTCGGTTCCATTTGTTTACAAAGGCAAAGATGAATCTTGTTGGGAATCAAAAGAACCAACTAAAGGTACACGAGTATCTCGTGAAAACATGATGCGAGGAATACCTGGTATAATAATGAGGAATACGGGGTGTAACAAGGGGTATTAAAAATTTAGGTCATTATCCTAAGATAGGAGATTTTTGGTCTTTGATATTGATGATTAACTCATAGAAGTGATTGCGAAATGGACAAGCGCTAAACTGGAACAGTACCGAAACAGGCCTGAAATATATCAGCAAAGTAACTACGAAGCTACTGATCAGTATGAAATAAGAGCACTTATGTCGCTTTGTGTGCTGACTTCCATATGTAAGTCTGGACACTAAGATATGCTATCACTCTTCTCTATTGACTTTATCGGAACGTCTGAATTTAGAACCGCAACGTCAGTAAAGCGGTTCGAAATCTTGTTACTATGTTTGCGATTTGATGACTCTGAAATAAGGTAAATACGAAAGAAGGAAGACAAATCAGTACCAATTGCCGATATTTTTTTTTCCAAATACAAAAGTAACTGTCAAAAACTGTGCTTCGTTGGAGAATATACTTGCTCCTACCATTTAGTGGCAGATGTTGCTTCAAAGTATATTTGCTCAAAAATCCTGCCAAGTATTGAACAAAAATATCGTGTCTGACAGCTGCCCGCATATCAGACTTATACAATGCGTACATATGCAGGATGATTCACGAAGACATGCAAATATTTTAATATGCTATTCCACAAGTAAAACTAATCAAAAATTTTCATATAAATATACGTCCTCAAATGTTTAGTTACGGAATTATGGCTAATAAAAGATTTGGCCTGAAATTCAGCAACTTGGCTAATATGAAGCCATCGCAAAACTGTACGAGGTTAAAGTAAAGCACGATTTCCATTTATTTTGTCGTTATTGATCTGGTGAACCTAATAAAACATGTGGCAGATGTGTATCTGCAGTAGTTTTCCAAACATCCAAGAAGCAAAGACGTAATTTCGTAACATTTTTAATTTTTTTAACGACTTGGCCCAATTTGTTTTTTAAATTCCAGACAATTGGACAAAGTTTTCAACAGAAGTTGCAGAGAATTTAATTTTGTAAAAATTATGATAATTACGTTAACTGAAACTGTATGAATGTGTCAGATAATCTGCTTTTATTAATACCATAGCACACATGAAGTCATGTTAAACCGGAAAAATGGTTCAAATGGCTCTGAGCCCCATGGGACTTAACATCTGAGGTCATCAGTCCCCTAGAACTTAGAACTAATTAAACCTAACTAACCTAAGGACATCATACACATCCATGCCCGAGGCAGGAATCGAACCTGCGGCAGTAGCAGTCGCGCGGTTCGGGACTGAAGCGCCTAGAACCGCTCGGCCACTAAACCGGAAAAAACAGAGCCCAGCGTTAAGGAAGTTGTACAGTGTACATACAATTTCACAATACATTCACAATAAATATTCAAAAATGTCTCCACCGACTTCAGTGCATTTAACTGCACGTGTATGAACAGATTGTGTTGCTCGTTTTCGTGTCACAGGGATGTTCTGATTTCGCCTATTGCATTCATAATACGAGCAAGTAATGCCTCACGTTTGTTGACTTTTTCCTCATAAACTATGTCTTTCATCCATCATCATACGCAAAAATCCATTATTGCTAATTTGAGGCAAAATCTTTTATTAGCCATAACGCCATTAATAAACATTTGCGGACGTATGTTCATATGACCATTTGATTTTTAGTTTCACTTGTAGAATAACATATTAAAACATTTGCATATCTTCGTGAATCACCCTGTGTAATGGTAAGGGTTGTGACGGTGCAAGGCTGAACAATGAAGAAAGACAACTTGTTGTTCCTATGCAATCAGTTCTTCAATTAGTTCAGGCAGCTGTAAATAGTAACAGAAATGTAACTGCTGACGACTGGTTTTCCTCCGTAGGACTGGTTAGAGAACTTCAGAGCAAAGGGTTAACATATGTAGGGAGAGTAAGACCGGGAATTCCAATTGAATTTCTGTTTTCGAAGAATAGGGCTGTTGGCTCTTCTCTTTACAGATTCAGTGATAAAATTACTCTGTTGCCGGTAGTCCCTTGAAAGAAGAAAGTAGTAATACTATTGTCCAGTATGCGGTTCTCGAAAGGAGTGGATGAACTGAATAGGAAAACTGAAATTTTTTCCTTCCACAACAGCAGCAAGGATGGAGTAGACACAATGAACAAAAAATATGCGAACCACTCATACAGCGGAAAATGAAGACGCTGGCTTTAGCAGTGTTTTTTTTTTTTTTTAATTTATAACCCTGACACCTTTTGTAACATCCAGGAGTGCATCACGAGTCGCGGTGACTTCAATGCAATTATTGTGTTTCAATAGAAGTGTAATTTCTGTTCCTTGCATTGTGTATTCGTTTCAGTTATCTTCTGTACTATACTGTAGCAGTTCTTTCTCTACAAGTTCCAAATTTCATGGAGTTGTGTTACTTTGCGCTGACACATCACATTCGTCCTTAAGTTTCGCACACCAGTGTATTTTCGGGGACACTTTTATTTTGCCAACCCTCTACTTGTCCTCATTGTTGTACGGATCAGTTATATTTTCGTAGTCACGAATCGCCATGATCCAGCCAGATGTTAGAGTGCCAGGGGCATATGGCGGAACTTCGGCAGTCTGGTTCGTTGCCCTTGAGGCGCTCTCGGACGACCAGATGGCGCGAGGTAATTCCCTGGCGGGTTAACTCGCGCCAATTGATACGCAATTCCGCGCGGATTTGCATTGACTAATTGATCTGTCAATTGTAGCGTCTCGCGCCGCTGGTGGTGCGTCGCGTCGCTTCCTACGTACATAGAGGGAGGCGCCAGGGAGGATGATGGAAGGCTGTAGCGGCGCATCTCGTGATTTGCTGGTGTCTGCCGCGATCCCGTAATAGCCATTAGCTTCTAGATAACAGTCTGCTGTGCGCAAACTGATGACCCACTACAGCTCAGAGAAGTCGATAACACGTAGCGGATCGCATCTCCAACTACATCTCTTTCTACATCAACACTACGCAAGCCCCCTTACGGTGCGTGACGGAGGATACTTAAGGTACCGCTGTCTCCTCCCCTATTTGATGTTCCACTCGCGAATAGTTCGTGGAAAATATGATTTCAAGTACGCTCGGTTGTGAGCCCTAATTTTCAAGCTCATTTTTCGAGATAGGGTAGGAGAAAGCAATACACTATGTGATCAAAAGTATCCGGACGACTGGCTGAAAATGACTTACAAGTTCGTGGCGCCCTCGATAGGTAATGCCAGAATTCAATATGGTGCCTGTCAACCCTTAGCCTTAATGACAGCTGCCACTCTCGTAGGCATACATTCAATTAGGTGCTGGAAGATTTCTTGGGGAATGGCAGCCCATTCTTCACTGAATACTTCACTGAGGAGAGGTATCGATATCGGTTGGTGAGGCCTGGCACGAAGCCTGCGTTCCAAAACATCCCAAAGGTGTTCTATAGGATTCAGGACTCTGTGCAGGCCAGTCCATTACAGGGATGTTATTGCCGTGTAACCACTCCACCACAGGCCGCGAATTATGAACAGTTGCTGCATCGTATTGAAAGATACAATCGCCATGCCCGAATTGCTCTTCAACAGTGGGAAGCAAGAAGGTGCCTAAAACATCAATGTAGGCTTGTGCTGTGATAGTGCCACGCAAAATAACAAGGTGTGCAAGCCCCTCCATGAAAAACACGACCACAGCCCTCGATTTTTACTGTTGGCACTACACAAGCTGGCAGATGACGTTCACTGGGCATCAGCCATACCGACACCCTACCATCAGATCGCCACATTGTCTACAGTGATTCGTCTCTCCATACAACGTTTCTACACTGTTCAATTGTCCAATGTTTATGCTCCATACACCAAGCGAGGCGTCGTTTGGCATTTACCGGCGTGATGTGTGGCTTATGAACAGCTGCTCGACCATGAAATCCAAGGTTTCTTACTTCCCGCCTAATAGTCACAGTACTTGCAGTGGATACTGATGCAGTTTGGAATTCCTGTGTGATGGTCTGGAGAGATGTGTGCACACAACGACCCTCTTCAACTGTCGGCAGTCTCTGTCAGTCACCAGACGGGGTCGGCCTGTAAGCTTTTGTGTTGTACGTGTCACTTCCCGTTGGCATTTCACTATCACATCGGAAACAGTGGACCTAGAGATGTTTAGGAGTGTCGAAATCTCTCGTACAGACATAAGACACAAGCGACACCCAGTCACCTACCCACGTTCGAAGTACGTTAGTTCCGTGGAGCGCCCCATTCTGCTCTCTCACGATGTCTAGTGACTATTGAGGTCGTTGATATGGAGTACCTGGCAGCACAATGCACCTAATATGAAAAAGTGTCCGCATACTTTTGATCGGGTAGTATATATTGGTTGAGTCTTCCAGGACCTTATGCTTTCCTTACCGTAACAGTGAACCGCACAATGATACAAAACGCTTCTTTTGTAATATCTGTTGCTGTAGTTGGCTGAGCACATGCGAGACGCTTTCCTGCTTACGATATGCACCTATAACTTCAGGACCTGCTTTCCTTTGGATCTTTATTTCCTCTGTCAGTTCTATCTGATACGTACCCCAGATTGAATAGTCGAACAGGATTTTGTAGATACTCCATTTGTTGGTGGACTACAGTTTCTAAGGTTTCTTTCAATGAATCTCAGTGTGGCACCTGCCTTACCTGTGGTCAGTTTTATGCGGTCGTTCCACTTCAAATCGCTCCAAAAACATCTACTTAGTTTTTTTTTTTATTTTTATGGATGTTGCTTCCAGTGATTGTTTTGCTGTCGAGTAATCATATTTATGTCCGCCCCTCGTGGTCTCGCGGTAGCGTTCTCGCTTCCCGAGCACCGGTCAGGAATTTTTCCTGCCTCGAGATGACTGGGTGTTACTGTGTCGTATTCATCATCATCATTCATCCCCACAACGGTCGGAGGAAGGCAATGGCAAGCCACCTCCTCCACTAGGACCTTGTCTAGTAAAGCGGCGCGGTTCTCACGCGTCGCTCCCCTACGCTCTGTAAAGAAGTATGGGACTCATTATCACCAATCATGTTATAACGGACTTTCTGCCTAATCATACCCAACACGTTATACTTTTTAATACTAAAGGTCTATTGCCAATTCCTACACCATTCTTCCTGTAACGCCTGTCTACAAAATGTGTAACTTCTAATTTTCAACTGCGAGAGGACCGTAGTGCACACAGACATTCAAAAATCAGATCAAGACAATGTGTTTGTGAATTTTTCTGTTTATTTCTTGAAGGCTTCTTTGTTTATTTATGTTCGTACAGTTTTGTATCTGATTTTAGTAGTGTGAATGATGCGTGAATGTGGTCTCAAGTAAATATGGTGATCATTGTTGTACTAAAGATCACTGTAGTGTGAGAACATTTTAAGGCAGTATGAATGCAGACGACGGGGAATTTTGTATCATAGTATTTTACCTAAGATTATGGTAAAAGGAAAGCAAATTCGACTGCAAATGAAAATAGTTAATAAGGTTAAGTATAAACAAAATATCAGAAAGTAAAACATTTATTTCGGGAAAAAGTACAGTTCGAAAGTGTGTTAGTTGTTGATTGGTTACTCATGAAAAGCTCGGACTAACATGGGAGAATAATGTTTTTCTATTAGCCTTAAAGAAAACTGACGAAACAGAACGGAGTATTCTCCGCGAATCTTTTCTTTTGGAGGTACAGAATGCTTACAGCAGTCTAAGTAATCGGATTGCAACCTTTCAATGGTGCGGTTTTGTGTACTATGAGTTCTGAAGGAAGTGATAATTTGCCGGTTTTAGTTGTGCTACATGTTTCAGGCATATTTATTCTGGTGTTTTTTCTAGAAAGTACGAATTTTTTAAGTAATTTTGTGTATGAGAAAAGACAGTAATTCGGCGTGGCATATAGAGTAGAATATGGATTGGGGGTAAGAAATGAAAGAGGAAGCCGCCTGGTAGAATTTTGCACAGAGCACAACTTAATCATAGCTAACACTTGGTTCAAGGATCATGAAAGAATGTTGTATACATGGAAGAAGCCTGGAGATACTGACAGGTTTCAGATATATTATATAATGGTAAGACAGAGATTTAGGAACCAGGCTTTAAATTGTAAGACATTTCCAGGGGCAGATGTGAATTCTGACCGAAATCTATTGGTTATGAACTGTAGATTAAAACTGAATAAACTGTCAAAAGGTGGGAATTTATGGAGATGGGACCTGGATAAACTGACTTAACCAGAGGTTGTACAGAGTTTCAGGGAGATCATAAGGGAACAATTGAGAGGAATGGGGGAAAGAAATACAGTAGAAGAAGAATGGGTAGCTTTGAGGGATGAAGTAGTGAAGGCAGCAGAGGATCAAGTAGGTAAAAAGACGAGGGCTAGTAGAAATCCTTGGGTGACAAAAGAAATACTGAATTTAATTGACGAAAGGAGAAAATATAAAAATGTTGTAAATGAAGCAGGCAAAAAGGAATACAAGCGTCTCAAAAATGTGATCGACAGGAAGTGCAAAATGGCTAAGCAGGGATGGCTAGAGGACAAATGTAAGGATGTAGAGGCTTATCTCACTAGGGTTAAGATAGATACGGCCTACAGGAAAATTAAAGAGACCTTTGGAGAAAAGAGAACCACTTGTATGAATATCAAAAGCTCAGATGGAAACTCGGTTCTAAGCAAAGAAGGGAAAGCAGAAAGGTGGAAGGAGTATATAGAGGGTCTATACAAGGGCGAGGTACTTGAGAAAAATATTATGGAAATGGAAGAGGATGCAGATGAAGATGAAATGGGAGATATACCACTGCGTGAAGAGTTTGACAGAGCACTGAAAGACCTGAGTCAAAACAAGGCCCCGGGAGTAGACAACATTCCATTAGAACTACTGACGGCCTTAGGAGAGCCAGTCCTGACAAAACTCTACCATCTGGTGAGCAAGATGTATGTGACAGGCGAAATACCCTCAGACTTCAAGAAGAACATAATAATTCCAATCCCAAAGAAAGCAGGTGTTAACAAATGTGAAAATTACCGAACTATCTGTTTAATAAGTCACGGCTGCAAAATACTAACGCGGATTCTTTAGAGGAATGGAAAAACTAGTAGAAGCCGACCTCGGGGAAGATCAGTTTGAATTCCGTAGAAATGGAACACGTGAGGCAATACTGACCCTACGACTTATCTTAGAAGCTAGATTAAGGAAAGGCAAACCGACGTTTCTAGCATTTGTAGACTTAGAGAATGCTTTTGACAATGTTGACTGGAATACGCTCTTTCAAATTCTGAGAGTGGCAGGGGTAAATTACAGGGAGCGAAAGGCTATTTACAATTTGCACAGAAACCACATGGCAGTTATAAGAGTCGAGGGACATGAAAGGGAAGCAGTGGTTGGGAAGGGAGTGAGACAGGGTTGCAGTCTCTCCCCGATGTTATTCACTCTGTATATTGAGCAAGCAGTGAAGGAAACAAAAGAAAAATTCGGAGTAGGTATTAAAATCCATGGAGAAGAAATAAAAACGTTGGGTTCGCTGACGACATTGTAATTCTGTCAGAGACAGCAAAGGACTTGGAAGAGCAGCTGAATGGAATGTATAGTGTCTTGGAAGGAGGGTATAAGATGAGGAGCAAAAAGCAAAACGAGGATAATGGAATGTAGTCGAATTAAGTCGGGTGATGCTGACACTTAAAGATACTTAAAGTAGTAAAGGAATTTTGCTATTTGCGGAGCAAAATAACTGATGATGGTCGAAGTAGAGAGGATTTAAAATGTAGACTGGCAATGGCAAGGAAAGCGTTTCTGAAGAAGAAAACTTTGTTAACATCGAGTATAGATTTAAGTGTCAGGAAGTGATTTCTAAAAGTATCTGTATGGAGTGTAGCCATGTATGGAAGTGAAACATGGACGATAAATAGTTTGGACAAGAAGAGAATAGAAGCTTTCGAAATGTGGTGCAGCAGAAGAATGCTGAAGATTAGAAGAGTAGATCACGTAACTAATGAGGAAGTATTGAATAGGATTGAGGAGAAGAGAAGTTTGTGGCACAACTTGACCAGAAGAAGGGATCGGTTGGTAGGACATGTTCTGAGGCATCAAGGGATCATCAATTTAGTATTGGAAGGCAGCGTGGAAGGTAAAAGTCATAGGGGGGAGACCAAGAGATGAATACACTAAGCAGATTCTGAAGGATGTAGGTTGCAGTAGGTACTGGGAGATGAAGAAGCTTGCACAGGATAGAGTAGAATGGAGAGCTGCATCAAACCAGTCTCAGGACTGAAGACCACAACAACAACATAGAGGAGATCGGCGACTAAAAACTTGAGTGCATTAGATACCGATAAACTTCGTAGTGCGGCGAGCATTTTCATTTAAGAACAATCCGTGCTTAGTAGCTGTTCGCATTACGGGAAATACGTTACCATAACTTTGCTAACGTGAATGAAAGGGTTTGTGCATGACGGTGTTAAGATTAGCACTGACTTGGCATTGAACGTGTACGTTATCAAGGTTTATAATATACCAAAATTTTTCCAGTATTTCCACATTTCCTTCAAAATTAAGACCTTTTCCCGATTCTAGGAATAGTTACGTCGTTTGCAGCCTGGTGCGGGTTGCAGTACGGTAGGTTTCTATCTGGCTTTCCTACCGGCGATCTGCTGCAACGAGTTCACAAGTAGGTGCTAGTAAATTGACGAAAGGAACCGCGCCGCCGCAAGTGTCCTTAGAAAGTCTCATCGAAATCCTGAAATAATTCTCTACATCTACCACGTATTTGGAGATTTTTGCAGTTTTAGACAACTAAATATCTCCATAGTGAAGCGTTAATCGGATGGTAAAATGCATTCCAACTGCAGCGAATTATTAACGCCGAGAGTAGTATAAACTGCCTGCGAGAATTGGACGTTCCGTGTTACGGACGCATCTCTCTGGAATAAGTCACAAAGATGTGTATTTGAAAACTCTGTGTGAAGCGATTACAGAGATCTGACGTGTTTCATGTTGTAGAGATTTTGCTATTGTTGTGCGACGCTATCTGACTCCATTGTGAATGTTTGGTTAGTCGACGGCACAATAAACAAATTCAACACAACAATACGCAGTCAAGGTGTATCTTTATCAATTTATCAAATATTTGACAAATATTCTTCAGATATCACGTGAAGAAGAAGATCGATCGTCGATCGCGCTGATACTCCTCGTCGGAACTGCTCCACCTGAAATTTCTAAAATGTTTATTTCGCTACGAAGATCGTTCGGCACAACTAGGTGCTATGTTGTATGATGCGTATGGATTGATGATCCATACGCATCACACAATATAGTATCTAGCTGTGCGGAACGATCTTCGCAGCGAAATAAACATTTTAGAGATTCAGGTTCAGATCTGGCGAGCTGGGGCATCAGCATATCAATTGGAACTAGCTAATGTGTTCCTCGAACCATTCCATTACGCTCCCGGCCTTGTGATATGGTGCGTTATCTTGGAAAATATGAATGGCGTCGGGAAACATGATCGTCATGAAGGAGTGTACGTCGTCTGCGACCAGTGTACAGTACTCCTTCGGCGTCATGGTACCTCGCAAGTGCTCCACTAGACCCATGGTTCCCCTCGTGAATGTTCCCCAGAGCATAATGGAGCCGCCGCCAGCTGGTCTCTGTCCCGTAGTACAGGTGTTAAGGAGCTGTTCCCGTGGAAGACGACGGAATCGGGGCCACCCATCGACATGATAAAGAAGGTATCGGGATTCATCAAATCATACAACGCTCTGCGACTGCGCCAACGTCTAGTGCCGATGGTCTCGTGCCCATTTCTGTCGCAGTTGCCGATGTTGTGGTGTTAACCCTGGCACATGCCTGGGTCGTCGGATGCAGAGACCTATCTTTAGAAGTGTTCGGTCAACACCGACTCAAAGGAAGGCCTCGGCGTTTGTTCGTGACGTCACGTCAGCTAGGCACGGCCAACGCCAGGTCTGTTGCAGGCATACTCATAATGGTGGTGTCTCCCTCTCTGACACAGGAAAATGTGAAACTATTGACGGTAGTTGACCAACACACATTGTTCTGAGAGATTTCTGCAACCAATTAATTGTGCAATTCATTAGACCTCTTAACAAATAGTGTACTCCTGAACTTAAATTTCCACCTGTTTTAAGGACTGACATTACAATAACAACTTCATGGTTCAGCAGCAACAGAATTCGTGCTTCTTTACCTTACAGTATTTGTAAATCTCAGGAAGTTATGTTTGTATTGGGTTGCTTTTACAAGAAACTGTGAACGTATTGGTGCTCTTCTTTAGGTATCTTGGTTGACTTTGGAGTGAGGAGCACTGAATGTTAATGAAATATCTTGCGATTGTACACGTTTGGGGATGGGGTGGGGGACAGTAGAAGAGGCAAAAGAGAGACACTTGTTTTATCAAATAAAATTTTTTTATCTTATAAAGTTTCTCCTATCAGTTGCAAGAGGGGAATAGTTATCTTTTCTAATGTGCATGTTTAGTTCAGCAGTATTTTCGATGTATGAAGCTATTTTGTTTCCTGTTTAGGATTCCTTTCGTTGAAAACGACTGTAATCTAATGAGTGGCAACAGTTGGACATTTACACATGTAAATTAGTTCACATTTCCAGTGACGATGTCAAACGAAAATAAATAAATAAATAAATAAAAGAAACGAGTTCATTGTAAGGGGGTTGGGGTAAGTTTCGATAGCAAAATGGATGAAGTAAAAATAGTTACTTGAATGTAAAATTTCCGAAGTTTGCAATGGGGCAAAGCATCTTCTCATATTGATCTACGTTTGTTTCGACAGGATTCAGTAATACAGAACTATGATCTTCATTTGTAGCTTTACGATAGTAATGAAATCTTTCATCTAAGTAAAACTGCAGAATCCAAAACAATACCAAACAGTTTGTCCAAAAATAAGAGATTTATAGTGATAAGCACGCCCAGGCGTTTCTGCCTGCAACAGACCTGGCGTTCGCCGTGCCTAGCTGACGTGACGTCACCAACAAGCGCCGAGGCCTTCCTTTGAGTCGGTGTTGGTTCGGTGCACTGTGTGTTGAGCCATACTTGTACTCCGCCCGGTATTAAAGTCTGCGGTTAGTTCAACCACAATTCGCCACCTGACCTAGTTCACCACTCTGCCCACCCTACGACATCTGAAATCTGTAATGAGGGGTGACCGCTCAATGCCTCAAAGTATGAACTTGGTTTCACCTCAGTTTCGCCACGTTTTGGAGGCACTCACCACAGCATTCCTCGAACACCCGATAAATCGCGCAGTCTCCGAAATGCTCGTGCCGAGCCTCCGGGCCATCATAATCTGCCTTCGGTGAAAGTCAAACTGATCGCGCACCTTACCCATTCTATACAAGCCCAGCACGCCCCCGGATACTACATGCACTGTGCGTGTGTCTGACTAGCAGTCATTCCCCGCCGGGTAACGCCGCAATTGCGTGGACGGGTTAACATTGATATTACGTTGGAGGTCATAACGTTCTGGCCGATCAAAGTATTTTTACGGTTTAAAGCTACTACTTCACTGAGGAACCTGGGTCCATTGACGATTTGTTGCCCGACAAACTTCCGCGGGAGCAATTGCTTGTCCAATGCAGGAAAGCATGGAGTAATACACTACTGGCCATTAAAATTGCTACACCACGAAGATGACCTGCTACAGACGCTAAATTTAACCGACAGGAAGAAGATGCTGTGATATGCAAATGATTAGCTTTTCAGAGCATTCACACAAGGTTGGCGCCGGTGGCGACACCTACTGCGTGCTGACATGAGCAAAGTTTCAAACCAATTTCTCATACACAAACAGCAGTTGACCACCGTTGCCTGGTGAAACGTTGTTGTGATGCCTCGTGTAAGGAGGAGAAATGCGTACCATCGCGTTTCCGACTTTGATAAAGGTCGGAATGTAGCCTATCGCGATTGCAGTTTATCGTATCGCGACATTGCTGCTCGCGTTGGTCGAGATCCAATGACTGTTAGCAGAATATGGAATCGGTGGGTTCAGGAGGGTAATACCGAGCGCCTTGCTGGATCCCAACGGCCTCGTATCACTAGCAGTTGAGATGACAGGCATCTTATCCGCATGGCTGTAACGGATCGTGCAGCCACGTCTCGATCCCTGAGTCAACAGATGGGGACGTTTGCAAGACAACAAAAATACGCACGAACAGTTCGACGACGTTTGCAGCAGCACGGATTATCAGCTCGGAGACCGTGGCTGCGGTTACCCTTGACGCTGCATCACAGACAGGAGCGCCTGCGATGGTGCACTCAACGACGAACCTGGGTGCACGAATGGCAAAACGTCATTTTTTTCGGATGAATCCAGGTTCTGTTTACAGCATCATAATGGTCGCATCCATGTTTGGCGACATCACGGTGAACGCACATTGGAAGCGTGTATTCGTCATCGCGATACTGGCGTATCACCCGGCGTGATGGTATGGTGTGCCATTGGTTACACGTCTCGATCACCTCTTGTTCGCATTGACGGCACTTTGAACAGTGGACGTTACATTTCAGGTGTGTTAGGACCCGTGGCTCTACCTTTTATTCGATCCCTGCGAAACCCTACATTTCAGCAGGATAATGCACGACCGCATGCTGCAGGTCCTGTACGGGCCTTTCTGGATACAGAAAATGTTCGACTGCTGCCCTGGCCAGCACATTCTCCAGATCTCTCACCAACTGAAAACGTCTGGTCAATGTTGGCCGAGCAACTGGCTCGTCACAATACGCCAGTCACTACTCTTGATGAACTGTGGTATCGCGTTGAAGCTGCATGGGCAGCTGTACTTGTACAATACATCGAAGCTCTGTTTGACTCAATGTTCAGGCGTATCAAGGCCGTTATTACGGCCAGATGTGGTTGTTCTGGGTACTGATTTCTCAGGATCTATGCACCCACATTGCGTGAAAATGTAATTACATGTCAGTTCTAGTATAACATATCTGTCCAATGAATCATCTGCATTTCTTCTTGGTGTAGCAATTTTAATGGCCAGAAGTGTATCATAAATGCTCATAGGGGTGAATTACTAAAATATAAGGGCCGGCGGCCTAACTCACGAGACTGGCGTTAAAGTTAGTGTGCAGATTCTATGGGCGGCTAGTAAGGCTATTTATAAAGTCACGTAGTAACTACTACCACGATATTACGGTCATTGGGAGATTGAAGAGTTTGTTACTGGAAGTAAATGGCCCCTAAGGGGTTATCTGTCCGAAGTAATGACGATATTGAAAGACGTAGGACTCTAACGCAAGGTCCCTAAACGGTAGTGTGTTGATGGCGGCGGAAGTGCGCTCTAGGACTGTGGCGGCAACATGTGCCGCGGAGTGGCACATACGTGGTGGCAAATGTCGTTGACGCTAGACGGTGACGCCATCCTGGGCCGGGAACTGGAGCTAGGGGCGCAGGGTGGCAGTCAGTATTACTTGGCTCGAGGAGACGGCCAGTTTCTCCTGAGAACGCCCAGTTCAGACTGTGTGCGAACTGAAACTTCCTGGCAAATTAAAACTTTGTGCCGGGCCGAGACTCGAAGTCGGGACCTTTGCCATTCGCGGGCAAGTGCTCTGCCAACTGAACTACCCAAGCACGACTCACGGCCCTTCCTCACAGCTTTACTTCCGCCAGTACCTGGTCTCCTACCTTCCAAACTTTATAGAAGCTCTCCTGGTTCGCAGGAGATCTTCTGTAAAGTTTGGAAGATGGAGACCAGGTACTGGCGCAAGTAAAGCTGTGAGGAAGGGGCGTGAATCGTGCTTGGGTAGCTCAGTTGGTAGAGCACTTGCCAGCGAAAGGCAAAGGTCCCGAGTTCGAGTCTCGGTCCGACACACAGTTTTAATCTGCCAGGAAGTTTCATATCAGCACACACTCCGCTGCAGAGTGAAAATCTCATTCTGGAAACATCCCCTAGGCTGTGGCTAAGCCATGTCTACGCAATATCCTTTCTTTCAGGAGTGCTAGTGATGGTGGTGGTGGTTGTTGGGATGTTTAAGGGGGACGAAACAGCGAAGGTCATCAGTCCCCCAAAGTGCTAGTCCTGCATGGTTCGCAGGAGAGCTTCTGTAAAGTTTGGAAGGTAGGAGACCAGGTACTGGCGCAAGTAAAGCTGTGAGGAAGGGGCGTGAGTCGTGCTTGGGTAGCTCAGTTGGTAGAGCACTTGCCAGCGAAAGGCAAAGGTCCCGAGTTCGAGTCTCGGTCCGGCACACAGTTTTAATCTGCCAGGAAGTTTCATATCAGCGCACACTCCGCTGCAGAGTGAAAATCTCATTGTGTGCGAACTGTCAGTCCGAAGGCGCTCAGTGGGCCTTGGGAAGCATCTGCGTTTTATTCAACGTCGGGTACGCATATGGAGATGTCATGCAGTTGTGGCCTGAGACGGAGATTGTTGGATTTTGTGTGACAGTAGTCTGCTGGGTAACCTATGGGCAGTGAAGGATTGAGGCGGTACGCCTGATCTTGTGCGCTACACCTGTATTGCTGTTGTATAACTCGTGCCTACATTTCTAGTTACGAAGCCTGTGTGGATAACAGTGTTGACAAATGATTATTCTCTTATTTTGCTGCTAACGGCTGTGCTAGCATTAAACATTGACTCTTCCAGTAGCAGGTGTAAGTCGCACGTTAGATCGAGCTGTTTCTCACTTCGTCATAATCTTTCTGACTGTATGTATGTCATATGCCATGCCTAAGCAGACGGATGTGGAATGAAGTATTTCTGTATGATATAAGCAGAGTCATTTTAAAGGTTCGCGTTACAGTGACAAACTTTGTAGGGAGCACGTTTTGCTCATGTGGGAGCGATCTAGATGCTTGTAAAATAATAAACTGGTAGCCGAGATCGCAGGAGTAGTAGTAGTAGCTTTATTCATCCCTAGATCCCTTTTTACAAAGATATAGGACATGTAAAAGTATTTACAAGTTTAGTCTAATTTAAAACAAGGTAATTCGTATACATATACACTTACACACTTCTAGTTAAAGACAATCATTAGATTTACTACTGGTATAGAATAATTTCTTCACAAAAAACTTATTACATAATGTAGTGCTACTCTGTTCACTCATATCTCACTACCAGTCACTGCACACACTATACACACATTGTTACATAACACTTCACTCACTTTCTAGAAAGGAAAAAAGAAGGAAAAATTCATAAAGTGAAGGTGATATACGGATATTGGATGTTTTACAATCATTATTATTATTATTGTTTATTTGTATAACATTCTTTTATCAAACCCCTACTCTGTTTTATATAAGCAAATCCTTCAATGTATAGAATGTATTGCATAACAGGTTCTTTTTAGCTGTCTTTTTAAATAAGTGTATTTTTGCAATTTCTTTAATCCCTTTTGGTAGTTTATTGTACAGTTTAATTCCTTGGTAGAAAATGCTGTTTTGTGTTTTATTTTTATTTTTTCTTGGTATATGTAAGTTGAGTCTAGCTCTTGTGCCATGGTCATGGACAGAGCTGTTTGTGCAGTAATTACCAATGTTATTTTTAATGTGTAGAACTGACTGGTAAATGTATTCACACACAGCAGTTAAAATCCCCAGTGTTTTGAACAATGAGCTCGGCCACTATTTCTAGTTATTATTCTTATTGCTCTTTTCTGGAGTTTAAAAATTGTGTTCATATTTTGTGCATCTGTTCGCCAAAAAAGAATGCCATAGCTAGGAACTGAGTGTACATATGAATAGAACGAAACTAAAAGACACTGCATGTTAAACACTGATGATATGATTGTAAGGGCATATCATGCTGGTGACATTCTGTTTGCAAGTACTTTTGTGTGTTCACACCACTTCAACCTTGAATCAATATTCTTTCCTAAAACTTTTGCATTTGTTACAGTGTCTATAGAGATATCATCTACGTTTAATTTAACATTGTCATTTTCCCTCTTCAAACTGAAATTCATGGCATTAGTTTTCTATATGTCCAATGTCACTTTATTGCTTATTTACCAGTTGTAAACTTCCTTCAGAGTTTCATTTGCTGTCTCTGCAAGGAGTTCTCTTGTTTTCTCAGTGACTATAAGATTGTCATCAGCGAATAGAATTTTTTCACCATGAGTAACATTACTGGGAAAGTCGTAGTATTGGTCCTAGTATGCTACCTTGTGGAACTCCTGTATTAATGTATTTTGATTCTGGTAAGTGTTTTACTAAATGTTTGGATCTATTTTAAGTATGTGTTATCTCTAGTTTTTGTATCCTATCTGCTAGGTGTGATTGAATCCAGTCATTAGCTACACCTCTTATTCCTATAATGCTTATTATTTATTTAACAGAATCTTGTGGTCGACTGTACCAAAGGTCTTTTCTGTTTTAAAAAAGCGTTGTTTGTTTCACTCATGATATTAGCACACGAAGTCTGAGCTAATTATGTTGCAGGGATATCAGAGACTTGTGTAGAGTAATTTCCTTGCAACTTGGTAAAATCCGGTTTGTATCTGCGCTGAGTGACATTGGTTTCCAGGAACTAATTATGGATGTTTTCAGATTGTCTGATGAAATGTGTGATATAACGCAACGTTCACAGATCCCAAGCGAATACTGTCAGTAGTATGCTGACGCAGAACTAGTAGTCTGGCGCCATTTGCCACCCTATGCTGTCTGGCGCAGTTTCAAGCTACTGCGGTATCTGGGTTGTCAACAAAGAAATTTATTAATCGTTGTAAGTGTAAAGAATTAATGTAACCTTAAACGCTGTTAAAGTCTACCTGATTGTGTTAGTATATAAGATGCTTTGATTGTCTGGTGTGCGAGACGTGGACATCGATTTGTAAAAAAAAAAAAAAAAATCCTTAATTACTATTTCATGGTTAATAGAAAAGTATCCCTGTTATACCGAGTTGTGTAAATAATTGTAATGGTTTTACAATTTTTCTGCACAAGCAGTTTCAAATTAATTTTAATTATGTAAATGGTCATTATGTTGTTGCAGTTCCTTGGTTATTAATTTCAGGTAAATTAAAATTTTAAAATGAAGTAGTTTCAGTTGCGAGCTTCCGTGAATTATTTAATGCATAGCTAATTGCTAAATATCCGATGGGACGTAAATCCACCGAAGGTGTGCACAAAAAGGAAGATTACGATTAATGATTCAACTACTTGTACGAACATTTAGTTTTAGAAAAGAATTAGAAGTGTCAGTCCGCCTTTCTATCACCCAGTCCTGCTCCATATTGACTTCTGGTACAGGGTGAACGGTGGCAGGAAACAGGAAAAAGAATGCAGTGCAAAAGGTGCCTTTGTAGCCGCATTCGCTCGTCGGTTCCTGATCGCGTAAAGTGAAGCTTCTGATTTAAAACAATCCTGCTGCTGAAATTAATAAGTGAAAGTGAAAGATTAGAAACAGTGTCGCATGCAACGTTTCATCAAAATTTCTGCTTTTCACGGGGAAGATTCCAGACTGATATTTGCATAGTGAGAATGGTGTTGTACAATAGTTTCGAGTGATTGTACCAAATGGAATTGATAGGTTTGAAAATTCTTGTCGTATAAACCCTGACCATGTGTACGTACTCTCTTCGTTCTCAATAACTTAACGTAAAGATTTGCATAGTGTTATCTCATTGAACTAAAATAATAAATAACCAAGCTGTTTTTAAATCAAAACAAGGGCATGGTATGCGTAGTAGACACATGGTCACACACAGCTCTTAACCTACCCATGTTTAGCTGCATGCGAACTCTTTCACCTCCCCAGCACCTCATGTGCGTTAATTAAACTTACGAAAGGGTGGTGAACCGAGACGGAGGAGTGAGGGGAGGGGGGGGGGGGGAAGGAGATGGGTTAGTAGAAGACTGGAATAAATACATAGGCCCTACTCTGGCCGCGCTAGGTTCTCACGTAGTTTCATATAAATATAAAAACGTTGGGGAAACAAGGTGAAGGGGCACGAAGAAGAACTATTTTGTGGGCACAGCGTCGGGTAAAACAAAAGCAGGCTCCGATCCATTGATTTAAGACTCTGGGGAACTGTTGTCTACGTACGAATAGGATCGTTTACAAGTAATTTGTACGGCCAGTACGGAAATAGTGCTCCAGTGCATGCGGTCGAGAGAGTATCGCTAGAGTATACAAAGAAGTGCTGTGCGAATAAACACGAACTTGCTTAACGTGAGGCTAACAAGGTAAATGCAGCAGAAATGGTGGAGGAGTTTTAACAGACCCTAATATCTCGCACGAACTGTTTAGAAAACTCCAACAGCTAGTTTTTGTTAAAAAAAATAACAGTACGAATATTATTTCACACCATACCTACTGGCCCATAGAGAGTGAAAATATATTAACAGCGCATTCAGAGCCTTAGAAGTGCTTGTTCTTCACACATCTTACGTATCAAACGTACAATAAAAAAAACTGGCACCATTCATTTGTTAATGGCACACTGAGGTAATTTAAGTTTCCCGTTCGCATTCTGCCTCATCATTTGTCTGTCTGTTAATTTGACTTACCTTGATTGTATTATTTTTCTTCTAATAATACCTACAATGTAAGGAGTTAGCAAGTCACCACCTACCTATTAAATAGCGTTAGTTGTAACATGGAAAGAATTGGCGTACATTATATCTAAAATTATCACTAAAACCTAGAAGTGACCCCTAAACAACTTAAAAATGTTTTCTAGACAGCAATTTTACTATCGGTACCTTGAAAATATATGAAGAAGCATCAAAGATTAAAGTTGTAATGAAATAAGTTTCTGATTTGTTGCTGCAGTTTGTCGTTCTTTTACGTTTCAAAAAAAGAGGAAAAACTACTTTAATGTGTATGTTCTATTTCTTTTTCAGAGTCCAATTACATAGTTTCCCTTCGAAATGGACATATATATCAAGACACCTTTCATTTGCGCCAAAAGGTGAATGAACAAGAGAGATTAGTTTTTTCCTCGACTTCATTATTTACTCGTTTGCGGCAGTGTTCAGATTGGAAGAGAGCGCCAAGAAAATTATAATGTACGGCGCCATTAAAACCTTGCGAGACTGGATTACGACCGCTATTTCCGCGTCGACAAGGTTTATCACGAAATAAAGTGGCTGTAATAATTCTGACCGAGTGAAACAAGTCTAACGAAAAATTAGATGCAGTCTGGAACTTCTGCAGTGCTCTTCAAAGGATGGGGGCCTTAAAGTCTGTGACAGTAATCGGGGCGGCTGAAGCAGCGGTAAGACACGTAACTCGGATTCGGGAGGATGGTGTGACTTCAGTATTGTGTGAATGCTCTACGTACAGCGTTAATAAATCTTTCATGTTAGTACAAATCTCATAAAGCCTTTTACCTAAAATTATAAGAATTAAATGAAATCTAGACTGATGGAAAAAGTAGGGAAACTGCTTATTATTTCGAAAAAAAATCACCATAACTGTTATTAAACTTATCCAACTATGAGGCGAGGCAGTCAACGCTTTCATGGAAAACTGTTTGCTTGCGGATTCGTGATGGTACCCAGGCGTGCGCCTCCTCGTCCGAAGCAAGTACACCGCTCTACATGTGGAAAAATGGAAGTTAATGCGGAGTTTAGAAAGAACAAACCAGTAATATTCGGTTGCAGTATTAGTAATGTTCTGCTCGATACTGTGAAGTCGTTTAAATATTTGGACGTGACGTTTGAAAGCGATATGAAATGAAACGAACATGATAGCTTTGTTAGGGACGGCGAATGGTCGACTTCGGCTTATTGGGACAATTTTAGGAAAGAGTGGTTCACGTGTAAAAGAGACCGCATATACGATGCTGGTGCGACGTATTGTTGAGTATTGTTGGAATCATTATCAGATCGGATTAAAGGAAGACATCGAAGCAATTCCGAGGCGGGCTGCTAGATTTCTTACCTATAGGTTTGAATAGCACGTAAGTGTTACGGAGATGTTTCGGGAACACAGCTCAGAATCCCTAGAGGAAAGGCGACGGTCTTTTCGATAAAGACTATTGAGAAAATTTAGAGATCCAGCATTTGATGCTGATTGCCGAATGATTCTATTGCCTCGAAAACAAACATTGCGCATAAGGACCGCAAAGATTAGATACGAGAAATTAGGGTTCATATGGACGCTTCTACATCTACATCGATACTCTGCAAATCACATTTAAGTGCCTGGCAGAGGGTTCATCGAACTGCCTTCACAATTCTCTGTTATTCCAATCTAGTATAGAGCGCGGAAAGAACAAACACATATATCTTTCCGTACGAACTCTGATTTCCGTTATCATGGTGATCGTTTCTACCTATGTGGGTCGGAGTCAACAAAATATTTTCGCATTCGGTGGAGAAAGTTGGTGATTTGAATTTCGTGAGAAGATTGCCCCGCAACGAAAAAGTCATGTTCGTATACAAATTAATTTGTATAAGAACACATTAATTTGTATACGAGCATCCCAGTCAATGAGACATTGGAGATAATCCACAATTTGCTAAGGAATGGTAAGATGGTTTATAATGAATTAGTTGAGCTTATGGAGTTGTTACGACTTACCTTGTCATTTAATTCATTTAATGGTAAGGCTTATGTGCAACGAGATGGCATTGCTATGGGGTCAAGCCTCTCAGGCACATTTTTATGAATAATCTACAGTTAAAGCTGTTTAGCGCTCAGTGCGATTTGCTAAATGACATTGTAATTAACAGGAGATATGTTGATGACATATTTATTTCATTTAAAGGGGTGTTGGATGGGATAGATCAGCTAGCTATCCAGAGTAATAGTATGCATGGGGAAATTATGTTCACAGTAGAGGTAGAAGTCGAAAATTCCCTCAGCTATCTCGATCTACAAATTACTAAGAATAGGAATGGGTTGGGAATAGGCATATTTCGGAAGCCAACGACAACAGATATAATAATAGCGGCGGAGTCATGCTCCCCCCCAACCCCCCTCCCCCCTCCCCCCGCGCATAAAAAGGCGTTCTTTTCGTCAATGTTTAACAGGTTATACAGATTTAATTTGAGCAAAGAAGTAACTGACTGGGAGACTGAAACGATTGTAAGGATAGGACGGGCTAACGGCTACCGGAAAAATTTATACGAGAGTTTGGAGACAAAATTCTTAGTAAGACGCTGCAGCCGGGCCACCAAAAATTAAGTAGTAAGTTTGTGTCAGTGTAACATGTTGCACCATGTTGCCAAAGAGTAACTAGAGCCTTCAGGAAGGCTGGCGTTCGTGTAGGCTTCCCTACAGGGAAGAAGTTGGGGGGAATGTTACGACATAAGGAAGAAGGGAAAACAGATGAGTTTAAGCAATCCGGTGTATACGAAATTAAAAGTAGATGATCTTCTGGAACATACATTGATAATACAGGTTGGGATTTTGCCACAATGTTTGGAGAATATAACTACAGTAATAACAGTGGGCTGGTGTGCCATATGTGGGAGACTGGACGTAAGCTGGTCCCGATTCAACATAGAACATAGCATAAAGATTCTGCGATTTGAACCAAAAGGGAAGATTTTACATTACCTTGAAGATCTGGGGATCTATGTGCGTATACAACACGCTGCCCACCCAGTCTTTAATGAACAGGCTTCCGGTGGCAATAATTGGTTTTTTGGCTTGTTCGAACGGATACTATTTTGAGTTTACTGTTAGCACCCCATAAGAAGTTACGACAGTGTATTTTATAGGAGCTGTCGGTGGTCTGTGCACGTACCGTTATGATAGGCTAGATTCTTTGTTGCGTGGTTGGCTAGTTTAACGTCGTTTGGGGAAAGTTAGATGGGTAGATAGTTTGGGATATACGGATTTGTTCACCACCGTACCCTTTGAGTGGTCCTTGGTGACAAAATGGTTTATTTTATTGATTTTAGACTTTAAAGTTTTAACAATTTTAATGTTTTGTTTTTTATTTATTAAAAATCTAGAGTTCTCCAGTATCCGGATAGCATAGGTAGGACTCGCGCAATTGTCGTGCCACTAGTTTATATAAGGAATGTATGAGGTATAACCAAAGTGTGTGTTTTGGATTTTATGAAAATGTTCTTCCTCTCACCATTAAACATTTTTCCATGTAGTAGAGGGCTGAAGATTGTTGTTTGAAAGCTTCTATTTGGACAGTTATGGCCCATGAATATCACTTGGCTGTAATTCGATAGGCGGATGGATGCCGCCGACGTGGTTGCCATTGGCTTTAACAGATAGCGCCTAAGACGTTTGCGCACGCGAGCTGACCACAGGGCTTTAGTTTATGAGGGATAATGTTGGTTATATTTAATTTGGTGGTATTCTTTTAGAGATTTGGGAGGTTGAAAGGTTTATTCAAGAAGGAATTCCCCCCCTCCCCCATTATTTATTTTACATTAACATATGGCTTGAGTTATGCTTACAAGGAAACCTCCCCATCGCACCTCCCTCAGATTCAGTTATAAGTTGGCACAGTGGACAGGCCTTGAAAAACTGAACACAGATCAATCGAGAAAACAGGAAGAAGTTGTGTGGAACTATGAAAAAATAAGTAAAATATACAGTTTGAGTAGTCCATACGCAAGATATGCAACATCAAGGAGGGCGCGATCTCAGGAGCGCCGTGGTCCCGTGGTTAGCGTGAGTAGTTGCGGAACGAGAGGTCCTTGGTTCAAGTCCTGCCTCCAGTGAAAAGTTTACTATTTTATTTTCAGTTTATGTGACAAACTCTTATGTTTTTATCACTTTTTTGGGAGTCATTATCACATCCACAAGAAAACCTAAATCGGGCAAGGTAGAAGAATCTTTTTACCCATTTGCCAAGTGTACAAGGTAGGTGGGTCGACAACATATTCCTGTCATGTGACGCACGTGCCTTCACCAGTGTCGTGTAGAATATATCCGACGTGTTTTCCTGTGGAGGAATCGGTTGACCTAAGACCTTGCGACCAAATGTTTTCGGTTCCAATTGGAGAGGCACGTCTTTTCGTCTACTAATCGCACGGTTTTGCGGTGCGGTCGCAAAATACAGACACTAAACTTATTACAGTGAACGGAGACGTCAATCAGTTTTTTTGTTACAGAGGGCACGTAACCCTCTGACCGAACACGCTGAGCTACCGTGCCGGCTAATGCTCACGCTAGCCACGGGCCCACGGCACTCTTGAACTCAGATTGTCCTAGATGTTGCCTATCTTGCGCATAGACAACTCAGTTTGTATATTTTGCTTATTTTTTCATAGTTCCATACAACTTCTTCCTGTTTTCTCGATTGATTTGTGTTCAGTTTTTCAAGGCCTATCCACTGTGCCAACTTATAACTAAATCTGAGGGGGGTGCGATGGGGAGGTTCCCTTGTTAGTGCCACTACTGGCTATAGGTATAGTATGGAAACGCAAAAATTTTGGAGTTTTTAAATTAAAAAAAGAAATCCTTTAGTGTTAACGTGTCGGAAGTACCATTCCGGTTGCTAGTCGTAATTACACCCTGGTTGATGTTATATGCTGAGTATATTATTATTAAATTACATGTGAACGCATGGAGCACATGACCATGCAGCGCCCCCTACCGAGAACGCTTCGCTGCTAGTTGACTTGTTTAGCGTCAGTATACGCTCTGCTTCAAGACTGATTGTGTCGCATTTGTAATAATATGTTATTGGACACTTTCTTAGAGTTGTCGAGGCTGTACGTCTGGTTGGTTAGGAAGGAGTTGAAGTTTGTGGCATGTAACTCATATGACCCGATCTCATTTTCTGTAACGTTGATACGTGTTGAGTGTGCTGTTCACTTATGTTTTGTACTTTTTTGTAACAGATGTCAGAAGATGGGTGTAATCCCGAAACGCATAACGTGTTCTAATAAAAGAGTCAATTGAACATCTCATTACTTTATTGCGATTGTACAGCATTGGTTGCCAATTATTATTGAGTGAAAGCTGCCAGTTCTTGGGAATACTTTTAGCAAGAAATGATAATAAAGAATATACATATTGAGAAGCCAATGTCAGAATTCCCAGATTAGTGAACAGGGGTCGACAAAAGGCTCGCGATCTTACACCGCCCGTTCCTGAGCCAAAAATATATTTTGAGAGTGGGAAGAGTTACCCCAAAATTTATTGCCATAAGTCATAAGTGAATGAAAAAAAGCAAAGTAGACTAGCTTTCGTGTTAAACTGCAACTTTCTTCAGACACCATTCGAATAGTAAAAATGGCAGCATTAAGTCTCTGAACAAGATCCCGGATGTGGGCTTTCCAACAAAGTATACCATCTGAACACCAAGAAATTTAAGCTGTTCAGTTTCACTAATCATAAGCCCATTCTGTGAAACTAAAACGTCGGGTTTTCTTGAATTGGGTGTCAGAAAGTGTAAAAATTGAGACTGTCATTTAGCGTTAATTTATTTTCTAAAAGTCATGAACTTATGAACAGCACTATTTCGAACAGTGCCGATGTTGCACATAACATCCTTTACTGCCACGCTAGTCTCATCAGCAAACAGAAATATTTTAGAATCATCTGTACTACTAGAGAGCATTTCTTTTATATAAATAAGAAACAGGAGTGGCACCAGCACTGATCCCTGGGGCACCCCCCATTTGACCACACATCATAGCCATTCTCAACACTGTGGATAATGATCTTTTGCTGTCCGTTGTTAAAGTAAGAGTTGAACCAATTGTGATTTATTCCCTGTATTACATAATGGTCCAACTTCTGGAACAATATTTTGGGATCAACAAAATAGCCGGCCACAGTGGCCGAGCGGCTCTAGGCGTTTCAGTCCAGAACTGCGTGACTGCTACAGTCGCAGGTTCGAATCCTGCCTCGGGCATGGATGCGTGTAATGTCCTTAGGTTGGCTAGGTTTAAGTAGTCGTAAGTTCTAGGGGACTGATGACCTCAGATGTTAAGTCTCATAGTGCTCAGAGCCATCTGAACCACTTCAACAGAATCAAACACCTCAGTTAAATAAAAAAAAGGGCTGACGTTCAAAACCTTTTGTTTAATGCATCCAGTACCTCACAGAGAAAAGTGAATATAGCATTTGCAGTTGTTAAACCTGTTCTAAAACGGAACTGTACATTTGATAGAAAATTATGTGGCATAAAATGATAAATAATCCTTACACACAGTCTTTTCAATAACTTTAGCAAACACTGAAGGCATAGAAATAGGTCTAAAATATTGTACATTATCACTTTCCCCCTTTTTATAAATCTGCTTTACTACAAAGTACTTTAATCGTTCAGGAAATTTACCATTCTCAAAGGAAAAGTTAAAAGTATGGCTGAATACAGGGCTAATATGTACAGCACAGTACTTTAATACTCTGCAAGGAACTCCATCATTTCCATGAGATTCCTTACTCCTCAGTGATTTAATTATTCACTCAATCTTCCGCTTGTCACTATCATAGAGGAATTTTTAAGACATGAATCTCAGAAAGGCATTTTCCAAGAAAGTTATGTTTCCCTACAGAAACTAAGTTTTTATTTAATTCGTCAGCAATGCTCAGAAAATGACTGTTAAATACTGTATTATATCTGAATTCTCAATGACAGAAATATTCTTACTATGAACTGACTTTATATCGTCATCCTTGTGCTGCTGACCAGACACTTCATGATTGACCATATGGTTTTAATTGTATCCTGTGAAGTAGCTATTCTATAAGCGTACCTCATACCATTTGCCTTCGTAATAACATTTTAAGCACATTATAATACTGATTGTAACAGGCTACTGTGCTCGACTGTGACTACTTCTAAATTTTAATATAATTTCCACTTTGTTCAACATGATATCCTTATCCCACTAGCCATCCACCCAGGATGGTTTTTACTGCTAGTACCCTGTTTAGAATGTTCTGATGAAAAGCAACTTGCAAAGAGTATAAGAAATGTATTAAGGGAAGCATTATATTTGTCAGCTATGTTATGGCACTATAAAGATCCTGCCACTCTTGTTCCTTAACGAGGTTTAAAAAACTTTCTATTGCCGTTGAGTTACTTTTTCTACGTAATTTTTTAATTATATATAACATTTGTTTTAGTACAAAAACCTTTCCGGCCTTTTACTAATAGAATGCCCATCTAGTAATGCAGAATGATTAAAAATATTGTCTATGGTTGTGCTACTGTTCCCCTGCACCCTGTTTGGAAAAGGCAGTCTGCATAAGATTATACGAATTTAGGAGGTCTTCCAACATCCTTTTTCTTGCACAACCACGCACAGAATTAATATTGAAGTCACCATATGTAAATAATTTTCGGTACTTTCTATAAAGTGAACCAACAACCCTCTCTAGCTTCAGTAGAAATGCTCTGAAGTCAGAGTTATGTGACCTATAAACAACAACAATCAGTTCAGTGTTCCTAAATTCAATTGTCCCTGCACAAAATTCAAATATCTGTTCAATACAGTGCGGACTCAAATTGAATACCGTTTTTTATATACATATCCACTCACCCACTCTGAAGAGAATATTTGAAAAACAGGCAGCTAATCTGTAGCCTGGTAAAGGAAGCTTCTGAACCATCAAATTATTTAAGTGGTGCTCTGATATACCAATAATGGCAGAGTCGACATCTATAAGCAGTTCACTAACTTTACCTCTAATATCTCTCTTATTTTGATGAAATATGCTAATTTCTTCTTTACTTGGATACCTGGCCTCCTCCTGACCTTTGTTAGAAGGACTTCCTTTAAGTGGGTATACCTATCAGCTGACTTCAATCTAAAAAATATGCAGCTCTAACACCAACTACTACAGGAATTTTTCCATGAGTGATCCCGCCAGCACCCACTACACTGTAACCTATAAGTCTGTCAGCCTCCCCTTGCCTTACCTGTGAGGAGGTGCAGGCTCACTCCGCAATACTTCCTGCAACTGCTGGCCCGCATCGCTACCGTGCGAACAACCTAGCTGCAGAACCTTTTACTTTCTGTTAGAATTTGCAACTGACTTCGGATTCGTAACTGCCGAGGACTGCTACTTGTTTCCTACAGCTACAAGAGGCTCCGCTCCACTAAACGCTGACAGTTGGTTAAATTTATCGGTTGTACGCAAAGTACAGCTGTCTGAATATCTCCTCCTCCTACCAGATTTCTTACCAACTGTCAGTTTCCATTCCCCAACGCCCTTCACCCTCCTCAACCTATCTAGTTCCTCCTTTGCTTCTTGTAACTGTACGCGAAGGGAGCTCTTGCTCCTTCATCAACTTATTTCTGCTACAAATTCTGCATTTCCAGGAGAGGATCTCGCTTCCCCACAGCGCTCCCCCAAATGAAAATACTTTGAACAAATCTCACGCCGTAACCCACTACTCACAAACCTACGACAAATCCCACGCTTCTCACTCATGGTAAAATGTTAATAGTTACTGAAAAAACAATACTTATACATTACCAAGTTCAACTATGACAATTGCACTATTTAAAGAACTAATAATAGTGATCTCGAATTTCGCTCTCTAGTAAGAAATGAACTACTTTTATTAATACGACGAAAACACATCTAATACCACTACCACAAAAACTAGAAACAATGTCTGATCTAAAGCCAAGAATCCTAGCGACCACTGGAACAATCAACGAAATTAAAGACAGTGAACGAAAGTTTTACTGAAATATTTCACTAGAAACAATAAGAGACGTCAGCTGAAAACTGCAGTACTAAATTTAATAAATGACTTCAACGCGCAAACTCCATAAAACACAGTGAGATATAGTTTCAGAAAGTTGATTAAACCTTTATTTCACCAGAAGCAGCGCGAGACGCCATTGAAATTAACTGTAATAACAGAATAACAGTGCACAAACAACTTTGTCAGAACTTATGGACCGCTACAGCTGCAACTGCACTCCGCGAAATGTAAACACACTGATAATATCTGGACGAACGATTGAAAACTACTAATTTAATATTCGAATACAGTGCACAAACCACTTCGCCAGTACTTCGCTTTAGAGCCGCTACAGCTGCAACCGCACGTCGCGAAATGCAAACACACCGCAGGGACTTCGATCAACGCGTAAGCATACTCATGAATAAAAGACAACTCGAATCAATAACACAAAGAGAAAGATAGAGATGAATGAAAATCCACTAATAAGCTACTTTTACAGCAAATATTAACACAAATAATATTTAAAATAAGTATCTGGTGTCTAAAACTTTATTAAATACTGGCGAGGGATTTGAACAGCAGTCCAGCACATGCGACGTCACACTACAGTGTCGGTGGTGACGCAGTCTTTACCAGGTCACATACTGCGTCGTACCCAAGAACTCTGTCAGTACTATCTTCTAGCCCATCCAATGTAACTACTGCGTCTTCCCTGGTGGAGTCTTTAATAAGTGATCCTCAATCCTGTGTCGCTTGCCCCAGACCAGCATCAAGCTTTAAAAATATGGTGAACTGGTATCCTGATAATAGTTCATTTTGAGAAAGTTGACCTTTGACTCTAGCATGAGAACTACCTAACAAACTAACTTTCTTTCGCTTTATTGACTTTCTAACATTCTTACTTCTCAATTTAATGTCGCAAGTTTGCTATTCCCGGTTCTACGCTTACATCTGTCTTAGGCTGGTCAGTGTCTAACTGAAGCAACAAATCATACTCATTTTTTACACCCACTGTGGATGTCAGATGAGATTCTATGCCTGTCCCTTCCGTTACCTGTTGCTGCATTCCACCTCTCTTTAACCTTCTGCCCCATCAACCTGCCCAGATCTTAGATACATTAATACTTGTTCCATAGACCATGAATACGGCATTTCGTAATGATGTGGAACGTGTCACTTTGACATAAGTTTTCTTTAAACAAAATAATTAATTTTTTTACAGTTACTACTTCATATCTAAAAATTCATGTACTGAGTAGAAGGAGCTGTCACTTAGAAATTCTTTCAATTTGCTTTTAAATGTTGGTTAACTATCTGTCAGACTTTTAATGCTATTTGTCAAATGACCAAAGATTTTTGTGGCAGCATAATTCACCTCTTTCTGTGCCAAAGAGATTTAATTCAGAATAGTGAAGATCATCCTTTCTTCTAGTATTGTAGCTACGCACTTTACTGTTAGTTTTTAATTGGCATGGGTTATTAATACAAAATTTCATTAGTGAATATATGTATTGCGGACGTATTGTCAATGTCCTGAGTCAGTTAAATAGATGTCTGCCATGTGATCTTGGGTGGGCTCCAGCTATTCTGATTAAACGCTTTTTTATAATAAAAACTTTCTGTCTTAGAGACGAGTAGCCCAAAATATGATGCCATATAAAAGCAGTGACCGAAAATATGCATATTAGGATAATTTACTGATATCTTTATCTCCAAAACTTGCAATAACCCTAATAGCAATAGTAGCTGAACCTAACCGTTCCAGCAGATCATAGATGTGTTTCTTCCAGTTCAATTTCCCATCAATGCACACACCCAGAATTTTTTAATATTCTGCCTTACAACAGACTTCTGTTCATACTCTATATTTATCAATGGTATTACACCATTTCCTAACCTTGTCTATTCAGCCTGAAGGATAGAAATTATTCCACTATTGCACCATAACTTCCTATCTTTACCACATATTCTACAAAACCCCTGAAGGCGTCAATTTATTTCCCCAATTTCCACACCAGTACAGACATCCCAGTGTAAAAATCTGCAGTATCCATCACACCTATATCCCGGAACCAAAAATGTTGTGACAAAGCAGGCATTTTTCACTCATGACTCTTATCTCTGTAGTGCAAATAAGTTAATTAATTACTGATAAACAAGAACACGCATTAACAAAAATTTGTCCTATATGTAACTGTGTGTAAACAAACTACTTGTGCAAAGAATGTGAATCAGACGACTTAAAATTTATGCTGCATGACGGAAATATAAATTAAATAATGAAGTTATACGCTGTACTTAAATTTATGGCAAGAAAAAAGAAACACTAAACGAGATTATATCTGCAACTTCCTGGCAGATTAAAAATGTGTGCCGGACCGGGACTCGAACTCGGGACCTTTGCCTTTCGCAGGCAAGCGCTCTACCAACTTTTTTTATTTTTTTTTATTTTTTTGCATTTTGTTCGTTATTGATCGTTGTGTTTGGTCGTTGCGGACGTCGCAAGACATCCTGTTAAAGTTCGGTGGTTTATCCTTGCACTCAGTTTTTTTATTACAGAGGCCAACCGGCTCTCTGACCGAACACGCTGAGCTACCGTGCCGGCTACGAACTGAGCTACCCAAGCACGACTCACGCCTCGTCCTCCCCACTGTACTTCTGCCAGTACCTCGTCTCCTACCTTCCTAACGTAACAGAAGCTCTCCTGCGAAACTTGCAGAACTAGCACTCCTGAAAGAAAGGATAATGCGGAGACAAGGCTTAGCCACAGACTAGGAGATGTTTCCAGAATGAGATTTTCACTCTGCAGTGGAGTGTGCGCTGATATGAAACTTCCTGGCAGATTAAAACTGTGTGCCGGACCGAGACTCGAACTCGGGACCTCCGAATTATCCTTTCTTTCCGGAGTGCTAGTTCTGCAAGGTTCGCAGGAGTGCTTCTGTTAAGTTAGGAAGGCAGGAGAGCTTCTGTTAAGTTAGGAAGGTCGGAGACGAGGTACTGGCAGAAGTAAAGCTGTGAGGACGGGGCGTGAGTCGTGCTTGGGTACCTCAGTTGGTAGAGCGCTTGCCCGCTACAGGCAAAGGTCCCGAGTTCGTGTCTCGGTCCGACACACAGTTTTAATCTGCCAGGAAGTTTCATATCAGCGCACACTCCGCTGCAGAGTGAAAATGTCATTCTGGAGATTATATCTGTTTTTTGTACGAAAACGTAAACAAAAATGTCACTTCAACATGACCACGATATTTTCAACTTTTCTGGAATAATATATAAAGAAGAGTGAAGCCTTTAATAGTAAGCTTAAAACATACTTATACACGTTTTTACTGAGTAATTTGTACTAAACCACCATTACAATGTGTATAACTTATTTTGACGAGAGCACAAAACTCTCGCGTATCGCCCGGCGCTGGGCATTGTTTCATTGGTTAACCACGCTCTTGCCTGGACACCTCTTTGTGAAGGTCCCCAAGAAGGAAATTACAGCATATGCCATCGAGGACGGAACAGTGAGGCTACCCTTGAATGCAACAAGTACATAAGAAGTTAGAGTATGTGGGTTTTCTTCTGGCACACTGCCATCACCTGGTGGATAAGTACCAACTCGTCATAGCATGCACCGACACAGGTCCCATATCAACCCTATTCCTTAGGGATCTGGTGACAGTTAGTAAAGAACTTAGATCCAGTAACAGTGGTAGTGAGAAATTAATTTTAACCGAAAGCCCGTTAATTATCATACGGTACGAATCCAAGTCCGGCCAAACAGGTTGCCCTAAACACTTAACGCAAAAACGTAAAGTAATAATAAAAGCATTTCTTGCAGAAATGAAGATTATGAAAACTACAAGTATGTTCAAGGAAGGCATGGAAAGCTACATCAAACCAGTCTTCAGATTGTGGATCACAACGAAAACATTTAAGAAAGAGTAGAAAAAAGTGTTAATTTTGTTAGAGTGGTTTTCTCTCCAAAGGCTGGTCTGATGCACCCCAACGCTAGTCTGTCCTGTGCAACCCTGTTCACCTCTGCGGAACTACTGCAGTCGGCTTCCCTTTGAACCAGCCTACTGTCCTAAAGACTTGGTTCGCTGTATGATATTTACCCTCCACATATCCTTCCACCAACAAACTGACGATTTCTTGATGCTTCAGGATGTCACCTATCACCTGATCCCTTCGTTACTAAAACTGAGCCATTAGCTTATTTTCTCCCCTGTTCGATTTAGTACCTCATTAATTACGCGATTATCACATTTCAAAAGCTTATATTCTCCTCTTGTGTGGACGGTTTATCGTCTACGTTCCACTTCCGTACAAGACTCCACTCCAAACAAATATCTTCAGAAAAGACTTTCTAAAAGTGAAACGTGGAGTCTATCTTAACAAGCTTCTAATTCCCAATAATATTTTTTTGCTGTTGGCAGTTTCATTTTATATTGTTGTGGCTTGGCAAGACAGCCAAGCCACTATGAGGAAGCCGAAAGGCACGCGTTTAAGCTCACGCAAGCTGGTGTGAGGTCTGGAACAGGACAAGGTAATTATAATAGACAATAACGTACGTAGCTTCTGGAATACTTAACTTTAATTCATAATTGGTGAACATCGCTCTTGACGGTACATGTTTTACAGCACCAATAGTAACTGGGAATGGCGCCTTGCTAGGTCGTAGCAAATGACGTAGCTGAAGGATATGCTAACTATCGTCTCGGCGAATAAGAGCGTAATTTGTCAGTGAACCATCGCTAGCAAAGTCGGCTGTACAACTGGGACGAGTGCTACGAAGTCTCTCTAGACCTGCCGTGTGGCGGCGCTCGGTCTGCTATCACTGATAGTGGCGACACGCGGGTCCGGCGTATACTAACGGACCGCGGCCGATTTAAGGGCTACCACCTAGCAAGTGTGGTGTCTGGCGGTGACACCACATATATCATACCTACTTCTGCCATTAGAAGTTATTTTGCTGCCCAAATGGCCAAATTTCATCTACTACTTTTAGTGTAGCATTTCCTAATCCAATTACGTTAACATCGACTACTGTCCATTACCCTTGTTTCAAGACACTGTCTATTCCGTTCTACCGTTCTTCCTAGTCGTTCATAGACTCTGATAGACTTATACTGTAATCGGCTAATTTCAAAGTTTCTATTTCTTCTCCATGAATTGTAATTCTGTTTCCTAGTTTCTCCTTGGGTACCTTTACTGTTCCCTGAATGTACAGGCTGAATATATCTGGACTAGGATACGAAACTTCCTCAGTCCCTCCTGAACTACAAATGCCCTTTCGTGTCCTTTGACTCTTACTCGAACAGTCTGGTTTTTGTTCAAACTGATTGAGTCTGTTCCACTCAAGATTGGCGAAAGCTTTCTGTCAACCTGCCAGCCTAGTTTTGCCTTTCTTTACCTATATTCTTAGATAAGTCGTTCCGTTAGTATTGTCTCCTGTGTGCCTACATTTCTCTAAAACCCTAACTATTCTTCCACGAAATCAGCTTCCAACAGATTTTTCATTCCTCTGTAAATAGCTCACATTAGTGTTTTCCAACCACGACTCAATCAAACGATGGTTCGATAAAATTCATGTCTGTCAGCGGAGTAGGAATTGTAATACTCTCGAAGTCTGAGGGTATTTCACCCGTTCGGAAATTTGGAAATCTGTTGTAAGGTCTTATCGGACCAAACTGCTGAGGTCATCGGTTCCTAAGCTTACACTCTACTTAATCTAACTTAAACTAACTTACGCTAAGGACAACACACACACAGCCATGCCCGAGGAAGGACTCGAAACTCCGACGGTGGGAGCCGCACGGACCGTGAGAAGGCGTCATGAGACAGCGCAGTCAACCCGCGCGGCTATTTCACTCGTCTCATATGTCTTGCACACCAGGTAGAATGGTCTTTTCATGACCCGCTCTTCCACGGATCTCAGTAATTCAGAAGTAACATGTACTCCAGGAGATTTGTTTCGGTTGCAAGTATGCAGCGTCCGGTCGAATTCTTCTCACAATATCGCACTTTCCATTTCAGTTTCAACTGCTACTACTTCTTTTTGTATAATATTTTCTCCATGTTCGCTTCCTTTGTACAGACGCTCTTTATATTCGTTCCATATTGCAGTCTTCCCATCTTTGTTTCGTACAGGGTTGCCATCGTACCTCTTAGTATTCATACATGTCAGAATCTCGTCTCCAAAAGTGTTTTTAATTTAACTAGAAGGGGTTGCTATCATTCTCTCAGCCCTGCGTGCTGTTACAGCCTTGCATGTCTCTTCTGGCCTTCCTGCTTCACATTTTGCGCTTTCTGTCGATCGTATTCCATAGACATTTGTAACGCTATTATCTAATAGTTTTTATAGCTTTCAGAAATGCATAAATTATTCACATTGACGCATTTACACTACTTTGTTCAACAACAGCTCTGACGTGTTTTTTTTTTTTTTTTTTTGTCTTTCAAACTAAAACACTTTTACTACTGATTTTCTGTTTTGATTGTTTCAGGCGATAGGGCAGCCAGAAAGATGTCGACCTTGACGAGAAGTAACAATAATAGCGTGAGTGAAATTACGTAAGTCAAGTTGCAAGTGGAGTTAAGTAGAGTGGTGTGTGTGTGTGTGTGTAAGAGAGAGAGAGAGAGAGAGAGAGAGAGAGAGAGAGAGAGAGAGAGAGAGGCACAGAGAGAGAGAGAGAGAGAGGTAGATATATATATAGAGAGAGAGAGAGAAAGAGAGAGAGGGGGGGGGGCTCTGGAAGTGATAAGTGAATTAAAAGATAACACTT
Organism: Schistocerca cancellata; assembly: GCF_023864275.1. Taxonomy (NCBI): domain Eukaryota; kingdom Metazoa; phylum Arthropoda; class Insecta; order Orthoptera; family Acrididae; genus Schistocerca; species Schistocerca cancellata. Next base: position 109,238,891 of record NC_064634.1, read on the forward strand.
TCATTGCATTTGCACGTACTTACGACAAAAATTAGCTTCCGTCACACAGTATCCACACTGCAAAGTGATTTGCCCATATCAGGGTACAAAATTATCGAAGGATGAACAAATATCGTTATTATTCTAATGTTTTAATACGTTAAAGAAAATAACAGATACGTTGCTCAAGCTCTTTGCAACGAGAAAGTGTAAACAAGCGGTTAAAGGTGAACGTGTGTCGAAAAGAAGATTAAACAGACTTCAAAAATCCTATGGAGAACACCTCAAAAGAAAGAAATTTGTAATATCATAAAAATGGTAATACAGAACAAACAGGTGAATATAGATCTAATAAAAGACTTGGAGATAGAAGGTAACGATAACGTGCTGAAACAAGTGAACGCCAGCAAAGCAGCAGAAATAGACTGAATCCTACCGACCTTCCTGAAAAATCTAGACCAGTGGGAAGGGAAAAAAATTGGAAATTTGTGGTAAGTTCCTGTGGGAGCAAACTGCTGAGGTCATTGGTCCCTAGGCTTACGCACTACTTAATCCAACTTAGACTAACTTGCGCTAAGGACAACACAAACATATACACACACACACACATATCCATGCCCGAGGGAGGATTGGAACCTCCAACGGGGCGAGCCTCGCGAACCGTGGCAAGGCGCCCCAGATCGCGCGGCGACCCTACAAAACTCTTCTCTGCGTGCCTCAGGGTGAACGAAATACCCATTATATGGAAAGAAGCTAAGGTATTCGCCGTCCTGAACCAGGCGAAAACGGGGAACAATCCCAAACATTTCAGATCAGTTTCCCTTTTATGTACCGTCTATAAATTATTTGAGAGAACTTTGATAATCAGACGCTCTCAGTATACAGAATGCTCTATACGGATAGAGTAAGCGGGTTTTAGGTGTAAAAGAAACTACTGTGATCAAGTCCTTGCCTTCACAGCTTTTATCGAAAATTATTACCAGGATAAGAGGAAAACGGGTGATGTCTTGATGGATCCCACATCAGCATACGATACACTGTGGAGGGATGGCCTAGTTTATAAAATGATACAAAAAATCAATGCTATAAACTGATGCAGACTATTTTAACTCGAGAAACAATTAGAGTAACACTTAACTGCGAGGCTGTCAGCTGCGTAGCGCTCAACAATGAACTCTGGAAGGGTTCAGTACTGTTAGACTGTACACTGCACATATTCCACACGCGACGTCCCGTGCGGTTATACACGCGGACGATATCGTAGTTGGAAGTAAATCTTTCGAAAAAATAGAGTAGAAACTAAACGAAGGCATTACAGTGATGCACCTATATGTCATTAAATGGCATCTGCAACCCAATCCAGACACGACAGTCATTGTAAACGTGCATCTTAATAAATGCCAAAAGAAATTGGAATATCTGCATAAATAATCCATTAAACACGAAGATTACCCTCGGTATGTTGGAGTACAGCTTGATCGGACTCTAATAAACAGAGCCCATATAGATGATCCAAAACTATAACCGAAATCTAGGAATACCATCCTTCCCAAACTCATTGGAACTACCTGGGGATGCAATGAAAATACCATGTGAACATCAGCCTTGGCGTTGGTATAAAGCGTGGCCGAGTATTGTGCTCCTGTATGGGCCAGAAGTGCACACACATATGAGAAGTCGATATTCAGGTAAGAGAAGCAATGACAATAATGTCTGGGAACGCTTAGACCTACACCTATTGATAGCTTAGCGAAATGACTAATATCGCACTGTAGGTAGTGGGGAGCGGGCGCGGTAATTACGACGATAAATAACCACTCGCCCTTCCGTTACGTACTATGAATACTTCTCGCAGCGTATACACAATGCGTATTACAAAAAACTGATCCTGCTGCGGTAGGCCAGCGATAATATTATGGTGGGGGAGGGGGGGAGGGATTGGGGGGGGGGGGAAGAGCCAGTCCCTATAGCACAATCTTATATCAGAAGAAACAGGTTGCTACTCAGAAAATGCAGTAAAATACTTTCAGACTCAAATCTTCCTATATACGAAGACCTGACACAAAAAAATCCGCTGGGAATCAAGGCCTACGTTCGAGGAAAGGAACAGGAAAGACTGTGGAGTAGAAGTAAAGTCAAAACATACGACAAGATGGCTTTATCTTTCAAAGAGTATGGACTACTCTAAACCGTGCGAGGACAGGCATCGGAAGACTTAAGGCAGGGCTTCACAACATACGTGCTCGCGGAGCAAGCTGTAAGCAGCAAGGCGCGAGCACGGAGCAGTGCGAGCACGCTACCCCCACTACCGGACCAGAGCGGAGAGTGGGGAGAGTCACGTGGGGCACACAACAGCTGCCGCCAGTCAATGTAAATCCGCGGCCACCTGCAGGGATATCACTCACGAATTATTACTGTGAGAAATGAAACAAATAAAGGAGAATGTAACATGCCACATAATTTTATTAGCTTAGTGTATGCCTCTACATTCGCGTTAGTTGTGAACTGTTACACAATAAAAGGTGTCACTGAGGTGTGGGATTGTCGGTTATCTTGTACTTTTTGCCCTTTACAATTGAGTCTACGTTCGGAGTAATTGTTCTTGTGCATTTTAGGCGCAACGTGTAGTTCAAATTTCGATCAGACAATGCGTTTCTCAGGCGCGTCTTGTTACATTTCATTGCAGAGAACAGTTGTTCACAAACATACGTGGAACCGAACATTGATATTATTGTAGCCGCCAGTTTGTGCAAACGAGGAAATCTATCCTGAGGGAAGTGTCTGTAGAATTCCAAAATGTTTTTCTTGTTCTGAAATTTGTCTCTGTATTCTCTGTCACACTGCAGGTCAATAATTTCTTGCTGCAGCTCAGGACGAATCTCTTAAATATTCGCTGAATATGGAGAGAACAGATCAAAATCACTGTCTAGTGCTGTCAGATCTTGAAAGCGCTGATCAACTAAACTATGTGAATAACGTTCACAGTCTTTGTGAACATCTTGCATAGTTGATAATTTAAGAAAATGAGCTAGGTTTCCTGTTTCCAGCTGACTCACCCAAAGAGTCAATTTCATTTTAAAAGCTCGTATTCGATCTATGAAATGAGTAATTAGCAGATCTTTACCTTGTAGTAAAATGTTCAAAGCATTCAGATGGCTAGTTAAATCTGCTAAGAACGCGAGATCACATTCAAACGTACGCGCGCATTTCCCCTCCCTCCCCTCCCTCCCCTCTTTCCCTACTCCGCGACCTTGCACCTGCTCGCGAGCACGTGCCTGAGCAGACGCGAGTACTCGCGCTCAAAACCGGCCAGTTGTTAAGCCCTGACGTAGGGAGACGCTAGCGAAATGGAGCCTCTCGAACGATCTTCAGTGCAAATGGAGGCTCAATCATTCGACGGACCACGTGATAGAATGCACTGTGAATGGCTTCAGTGGTGAACTTGAGGACATACATTCAAAAAAAAACGGTCAATGCCACTGCCTAGCTAAAAAAATAAGCCTTACTGCATAAAATTTTGTGTTATGTAATACTGAATAAGTTTTATTTTATGGTGTGATCTCTTTTCCTTTTTTAAATTCGTCTTGCAAATTCCGAACGAATAAATAAATAAGACTTACATGTCAGTCTGAGTCATTAACTCCGGATTACTTGGATATCTTAACCATTGCGCTTATTTTAATATAGTTGTAATAGAAAACCAGAACTCCTACCTTTGTAACGGAGAATGAACGTTTACGATTAACAACTTACTTTTAGAAAAATAAAAAGAGATGAAACACAAGGCACTAGAAGAGAAAAACAAAAGAATTTCGTCTGTGAAAATATTTCAGTATGTGATATATCGCCAGTTCACTGTCATAGCTCCAGACACGACGTTTTTCGGTATACTTTCAACGTAATGCGCTTGAAAACCATTAGTCAACTTCTTTTTAGCATAGTTCATTAAAATAAGTACACGGCAATCCGATTAAGTGCAGTAAAAAACCTAAAAATAGTGGTGATCAGCCCTTATTTTCCTGTAACAAAAAAAGGTGACACCTGAAGTGTGACACGTGTCTCAAATAAGCGAAATTCCCGAATATTTGTCTCTCCGCAGCTTTAAGAGAAGTTTGCCAACAAAAATACTGTTCTGAGCATCTGAATACTTATTTCTTAGGTATTCCTACTTTATGCCTGTAACCGTAATATCTGTGTAACTAGCAGTCATCTTGTGAGCTCCCGGCATTCAGCTGCGATCTAAGAACTGCGTAAGAAGCCGAAAGTGTTTCGTGATGGAATAAGTAACATTTGAAGAACGTCAGGAGAGCTTTTAATGAAATGATTAATGTTAAAGAGTGCATATTCAGACTTTAATCTGTTTGTGAGTGTCGTCATTATTCTTTTTCTGCTCCACATTTCAAAAGTTTCTATTCTCTTCCTGTCTGAGTTTCATATCGTCCACATTTCACACACCAGACAAATACCTTCAAAAAAATGTCCTAACACGTGAATTTATGTTCAGTGTTAACCAGTTTCCCGTTTTCAGAAATATTTTCTTGCTATTCCAGTTTCCATTTTATATCCTCTCTACTTCGCCCCATAATCAGTTACTTTGCTGCTCAAGCGGCAAAACAGATCTGCTGCTTTTAGTATTTTATTTACTTTATTTTCTAGTCGGATTCTGTCAGTATCAACTGTTTCCATTTGGCCACATTCTACTACCGTTTTTAATTTTGCTGACACGCATCTTATAACCACTTTTCAAGACATCGATTCTTTTCAACTGCCTACTCTTGCAAGTGCTTCTGTTTAAAATATTAAATATACAGTCTCAGAAAAAAATACGTACGCCTGAAAAGACGACGTCGATTGTGATCCGATGGCAGCGTATGCCATATGAGGAATAGTAGATGTACTCATAATGGTTTTAACATCGTCCGCCAACAGTGTAGCTATCACAGCGTCATCTGTGTCTACTCTTTAATAAGGGATGTTCATCGCCAGAAGGCTCTGCGCGATGCAGACGCGTGAAGGAAGTAGGCAACCATCTACATCTACGTCATTACTCTTCTATTCGCAATAAAGGGCCTGGCGGAGGGTTCAATGAACCACCTTGAAGCTGTCTGTCTCTATCGTTCCACTCTCGAACGAGACGCGGGAAAAACGAGCACTTAAATTTTTCTGTGCGAGCCCTGGTTTCTATTATTTTATCGTGATGATCATTTCTCCGTATGTAGGTGGGTGCCGACAGAACGTTTTCTCAATCGGAGAAGAAATCGATAAGAATTTAATTGAATTTACAGTCTTAAGATTTGTGTGATTTATCGCGTAATCGAAATTTAATGGATTTTTTTTAGTACTCATGTGAATAACTTCGCACTTTTCTTTATTTAGGTTCAACTGCCACTTTTCACACCATATAGATATCTTTTCTCACTCATTTTGCAATTAGTTTTGGTCATATGATGACTTTACAAAACAGTGAATGACATCATTATCTGAAAAAAATCTAATAGGGAAACTCAGATTGTCTGCTATGTCGTAATATAGATCAGGAACAATAGAGGGCCTAAAACACATCCTTGGGGAACGCCGGTTATTACTTCTGTTTTACTCTATGACTTTCCGTCTATTGCTACGAACTGTGACCTTTCTGACAGGAAATCACGAATCCAGTCGCACAACTGAGGCGATATTCTATAGGCCCGCAGTTTGGTTAGAAGCCGCTTGTGAAGAACGGTATCGAAAACCTTCTGGAAATCTAAAAATGTGGAATCAATTTGACATTCCCTGTCGATAGCACACATTCCTTCATGATTATGAAGAGCCAGTTGTGTTTCACAAGAACGATGCTTTTTGAATCCGTGTTATGTGTCAATAAATCGTTTTCTTTGAGGTAATTCATTATGTTCAAACACAATATACATTCCTGGAAATGGAAAAAAGAACACATTGACACCGGTGTGTCAGACCCACCATACTTGCTCCGGACACTGCGAGAGGGCTGTACAAACAATGATCACACGCACGGCACAGCGGACACACCAGGAACCGCGGTGTTGGCCGTCGAATGGCGCTAGCTGCGCAGCATTTGTGCACCGCCGCCGTCAGTGTCAGCCAGTTTGCCGTGGCATACGGAGCTCCATCGCAGTCTTTAACACTGGTAGCATGCCGCGACAGCGTGGACGTGAACCGTATGTGCAGTTGACGGACTTTGAGCGAGGGCGTATAGTGGGCATGCGGGAGGCCGGGTGGACGTACCGCCGAATTGCTCAACACGTGGGGTGTGAGGTCTCCACAGTACATCGATGTTGTCGCCAGTGGTCGGCGGAAGGTGCACGTGCCCGTCGACCTGGGACCGGACCGCAGCGACGCACGGATGCACGCCAAGACCGTAGGATCCTACGCAGTGCCGTAGGGGACCGCACCGCCACTTCCCAGCAAATTAGGGACACTGTGGCTCCTGGGGTATCGGCGAGGACCATTCGCAACCGTCTCCATGAAGCTGGGCTACGGTCCCGCACACCGTTAGGCCGTCTTCCGCCCACGCCCCAACATCGTGCAGCCCGCCTCCAGTGGTGTCGCGACAGGCGTGAATGGAGGGACGAATGGAGACGTGTCGTCTTCAGCGATGAGAGTCGCTTCTGCCTTGGTGCCAATGATGGTCGTATGCGTGTTTGGCGCCGTGCAGGTGAGCGCCACAATCAGGACTGCATACGACCGAGGCACACAGGGCCAACACCCGGCATCATGGTGTGGGGAGCGATCTCCTACACTGGCCGTACACCACTGGTGATCGTCGAGGGGACACTGAATAGTGCACGGTACATCCAAACCGTCATCCAACCCATCGTTCTACCATTCCTAGACCGGCAAGGGAACTTGCTGTTCCAACAGGACAATGCACGTCCGCATGTATCCCGTGCCACCCAACGTGCTCTAGAAGGTGTAAGTCAACTACCCTGGCCAGCAAGATCTCCGGATCTGTCCCCCATTGAGCATGTTTGGGACTGGATGAAGCGTCGTCTCACGCGGTCTGCACGTCCAGCACGAACGCTGGTCCAACTGAGGCGCCAGGTGGAAATGGCATAGCAAGCCGTTCCACAGGACTACATCCAGCATCTCTACGATCGTCTCCATGGGAGAATAGCAGCCTGCATTGCTGCGAAAGGTGGATATACACTGTACTAGTGCCGACATTGTGCATGCTCTGTTGCCTGTGTCTATGTGCCTGTGGTTCTGTCAGTGTGATCATGTGATGTATCTGACCCCAGGAATGTGTCAATAAAGTTTCCCCTTCCTGGGACAATGAATTCACGGTGTTCTTATTTCAATTTCCAGGAGTGTATGTTCCAAAACTCTACTGCAAATCGACATTAGAGTTATGGGCCTGTAATTCAGTGGATCACTCCTATTTCCCGTTTTGGGTATTTGTGTGACTTGAGGAATTTTCCAGTCAATAGGTACGGAACTTTCTGTGAGCAAGCGGTTGTATATAACTGCTAAATATGGAGCAATTGTATCAGCATGCTCTGAAAGGAGTCTGACTTGTATGCAAACTGGACCGGATCCCTTGTCTTTATTAAGTGATTTAAGCTCCTTTGCTACAATGAGGATATCTACTTCTACATTTCTCATCTTGACAGTTGTTCTTTATTGGAATTCAGGAATATTTACTTTGTCTTCTTTGGTGAAGGAGTCTCGGATAACCGTATATAATAACTCTGCTTTAGTGGCACTATCATCAGTGAGTTCTCCGTTGTTATCGCAGAGTGTAGTTATTGACTGCGTCTTCCCACTGGTATGCTTTATGTATGACCAGAATATTTTTCGTTTTTCTGCCAGATTCCGAGACAGTGTTTAATTGTGGAAATTATTAAAAGCACTCGCATTGAAGTACGCGCTATTCTTAGAACTTCTGCAAAACTTTGGCAATCTTGAGGATGTTACGTTCTTTTAAGTTTAGCATGCCTTTGTTGCTTCTGCAACAGCGATCTTCCCGTTTCGTGTATCATGGGGGTTCAGTACCATCACTTATTAGTGTATGTGGTATGTATCTCTCAAGCGCCGTCGATAATCTTTGAAATCATTCCACATCTTTTCTACCCTTACGTGATCAGATCGGAAGGAGTGGAGACTCTCTCTTAAAAAACTGTTAAGAGCATATTTATTAGCTTTTTTAATTAGATGTACTTTGCGTTTCTTTTTGATGGTTGTATGTGTCACAGTATTCAGTGTAGCAGCAACTGCCTTGTGGTCGCTAATCCCTGTATTCTTCAGGATACTATTTGTCCAGGATTATTTATTTCTAAGAGGTCAAGTATGCTTTCGCAACCATTAACGGAGATGCACTCGTGCTTTCTACAGCCAACTGAGTGAGTTTGAAAGGCGTCAAATCGAGGCCTTCATAGTGTTGCAATTGTCCTTTCCGTGATTTAACACACAAGTTGGACGAGCTGCATCAGCTGTGCAACTATACTGGTATCGCGCGAACATTCTCCCACCTGTAGACGAGGTAATTAAAGTCCACACAGCACAGAGACCCGCCGGGATGGTCGTATTGTAAGGGTAGCAGTGGCAGGTCATGTAGCTACCACATCACAGATAAGAGGTCCTGTAAGACTGACACATCAACATGAACCGTTGTCAACTGGTTATTAGCAGTGGGACTAAAGCCACGCACACCTGTAGCCCGTCTTCCACTCACACCACGGTATCGACGTGTCTGGTGCCATCACCGATGAAAGCAGATTCTGCCTGCACGAAAGTGATGGTCATTTACACGTATGACGCAGACCTGGTGAGTGCTGTCTCGTGAGGTGCTTTAGACCAAGGCACACTGCCTTCAACCCAGGACTAATGGTATGGGGTGCGATAAGCTACAACTCTCGTTCACTTTTGGTGTTTTTTTGGAGGGGACGTTAACCAGCAGTCGGTAGGTGCTAAATGTTGTTAGTCCTGTTCTGCAGTAGAAAGGTTTTGTGCTGTTCCAACAGAATAATGCTCGTCCACACACTGTCCGTGCAACTCGACATGTTCTGGACGACGTGCAGCAACTTCCCTGGTCAGAACGCTCTCCGGACTTGCTTCCAATCGGGAAGGTGTGGGATACGACACGAGAAGTGACTCGAGCGACTTGTCAGCCAACAACTCTTGAGACCTACATGGAGCAGGTGTAGCATACTGTATGCCAGGACAGGATTCATCTGCACTATCGACTGGATGCCAGAGCCAACGCCTGCTTTGCTGCACGTCGAATGTAGACCACGTACAAATATGGGTCGATACCTGGTCCGCCGGCCGCGGTGGTCGTGTGGTTCTAGGCGCTCCAGTCCAGAGCCGCGCTGCTGCTACGGTCGCAGGTTCGAATCCTGCCTCGGGCATGGATGTGTGATGTTCTTAGGTTAGTTCGGTTTAATTAGTTCTAAGTTCTAGGGGACTGATGACCACAGCAGTTGAGTCCCATAGTGCTCAGAGCCATTTGAACCATTTTTGATATCTGGTCCCTCATGACCGCTTGCGCTATTGATCTGTAAAAGTAATCGTTTCACGTAGTCCATATGCACTGTTTGGAACAATGAATCTTGAGTGCATTGTAGTAATTTTTTGTGCAGTTGAGGCGTAGCGCCGTATAACGATCCTGCCTTGGAGGCGGTTAAGTGGGAGATGTGTCTCAGAGCTGGGTAGTGACAGATGGTGACGCGAGACTGGACGCGCAAGTAGTTTATGTATCAGCTGATAGAGGACAATACTCGATAGGGGGACTGTGATTTTAGTTTCGATTGTGCCCACAAGAGTACACTAAAATAATAGAATGTTTTTATAAACTGTTTTAGTATTTTCATAAAATGTTATTATGTCTTTTTGTGTAGGTAAAATGTTATAAATGTGTTTTAGCAGTATGAATGATGCGTGAGTGTGATTTAAGGTTAAATGTTAAACGAGTTGTGTTGTAGGATTTAGTGTCGGAACATTTCAAAGAAGTATGAATATGGATAAAGGGGATTTTTGTGGAATAGATTTGTAAAGTAAGTTTATGGAAAAGGGAAAGTTAATTCAGGTATAAATAACAATAGTAAATAACTTTATGCAGAAACAAAACTTCAGTATATTAGATAATTACGTCGGTAAAAAGTGCAGTCGTGAGGTTGACAATTTTGCGATTGGTTATGGATGAAAAGCGCGGAAAGCAATATTCTTCGAGCGCCTTTCTCTGCTGGTAGAGAAGATTTAGAGTATTCGAGAGTAGGAGTCGAAGCCTAGCCATGAAACAGATCCCACGTGTGCAGTAGTAGTTCCGATGGAAATGATAAGTTGCCGGGTCTAGCAGTGTTTCATAAATCAAAAGTGTTGGAAAGTGACGGCATAATTATTCCGATGTGTGTGTAGAAATTTCGGAATTTTTAAGTGAATTTTGTGACGAGATAAGACATATATTCCGCGTGGCGTATTGAGCAGGTCGGTGGCTAAAAACTGTGACTGCATTTGGTGCCGACAGACTTAATATTTGGCGAGCATTATCACTAAAAAACAATCAGTATTTTATAGCTATTACGTTTTCGGGAAATGCAACACCATAAACTTGCTAACGTGAGTGAAAGGGTTATGAGTGACTGTGTTAAGACTAGCACGGGCTTGGCAGTGATACTTGTTTACCTAAGTTTCAGAATATATTAATTGAGGACAAAATTCCCAACCTTTCATTTCGTGTTTCTCCCGAAACGTAGATTAGTGATTTTAATTGCAGCCTGGTTCACGTCGAAGTACAGTAGGTTGCACTCGGCTTTCCTACTGATGTTCTGCTGAGACAATGTTCACAGGTAGGTGCAGGTCCGTCGTAAAGGGACGGAAAGAACTGCGCCGCCGCACAGTGTAGTAATTTTTTCCGGCAGTGTATAATTTGATAACAGTAAGTGAGTAAGCATGAATGGAAGTAGGTGTACATGTAATGTCTTTGTAGACAGCTAAATAAATGATGCTAATTATAAGAGCTTTCTCTCTTCTGCAATTGAAGAACAACAAAGAAAAGCAGTGCTCACAACACCTGGAGAATATCCCTATGCAAAAATAATTTCAACGAAAAGGATGACACTACTTATTAAAAGATGCGCATTGATACAACACTTCGTCGCAAGCTTATTGCAAGTAGGCCTCTTTCGGGCAGCTGCTCCCGTAGCACAGTCTGATTTCCTGACTCAGCATACGAGATTCTGGAAATCAGTGCGCCACCTACTGGCGTCTGAGAAATTCTGCAGCCTGGGTACGACCCCAGTGATGTTGCATGCGAACCTCGGCCCGCACCTCCCTGGTGAATAAAACATGGCGCCGGCACACCGTTCGCATATAGGGACGCATAAAGCAGGTCCGTGCTGCCGACACTGCGGTGAATTTTCAAACGGAGAATAACAAATTTATCATCGGCGAGCTGGTGGTCGGGGCCCCCACCCACACCTATTTTTCGGCTAAATGACGTCATCTCCCTCAAGCGGTGCAGTTACTGGAAAGCGTTATATTGCGCGCCAGGTACGGGAACTGAGGAAGAGGCAGTAAAAGTGTGAGCGATTAAATATGGATGTGTTTTTCCTCAGGTTACCTCCCTGTTTTTCTTTCACGAGCGGCCGTTGCTTTTTTCTGTGAACAGCGAAAACGTTGTGCTTTCTAATACTTGATTTACACGTTGAATCATGATTTAGTCGGTGACGTAAACGCGGACTTTACAGTTAATTAAGTTGGTTACATTTTGACAATATTTTGTGGTTGATACCAGGGTTCCGTTTCGATAATCCCCCAAAACAGGAATCGTATAACGAGATTCCATGTGACCCAAGTTATTGTGAGCTGTTCTTCTGCCTGTTTTCAGACGAGTAAACTGGGTGCACCAATAAGAGGTATGCGGTAATAGTACCTAGTATAACGTCCCCAGCTTTTGCACGAAATTTACCCAAACTGATGCAACTATGCCAAACACCTCTGAATAATAAATCGATAATCATACAAAGATTATAACGTGTAATTAGTGTAAGTAGTACTGAAACAAGGGCACTCCTCTCTTTTTTACTCTACTCTTTAGGTTTTTTCTTTTTCCCATTGTGCTTGTCTCTCTCGGTTAGCTTGATTCACGTCACGCAATTTATTCTAAGAATTCGATGAAATGGTCGTAGGAGATCTTCCTCGGATTGTTAATTATTTTCAGTTTGAACTGTTATACTAATCAGAATAGCGAGTGCGCACGTTTCAATAACGTGAGTTTAATATAGAGGATATATTTTTTTTAAATATCGGACATCAAATGTTTGCTGTGTGAAATAGGAAATAGTATAAGCTGACTTTCATTTCTTTAAAATATACTCTTGAAGTTTAACCAATTTTAATTTGCAAACCTGTCCTTCTTTTACAGATTCATAATTTTGAGTGTTTTCTTAAATACTAAAGCATTTCTTTTGGTTATTACAGTTTGCGTGCGCCATTTCATGCGCCGTAGTCTTTTGTTTGTGAAATACGACACAACCTGCAATCATTTTAATACTAATTTCCGCAAGCAAACATATTTAAATTCGAGGACAAAATCTGTGGTAAGGTCTTATTGGACCAAACTGCTGAGGTCATCATTTAATCTAACTTAAACTAACTTACGCTAAGGACGACACACACACCCATTCCCGATGGAGGACTCAAACCTCCAACGGGGGCAGCCGCGAGAACCGTGACAAGACGACCTAGACCGTGCGGCTACCCCGTGCGGCAATTCACGGACAGTAAGAATTTTTACGAACACGTTTGCTCTCCAAGACTGTGGGCTATTGCTACTTAAAGAAGAAATTGCATTAACTTTGGTACAAGTTCAGAATTATTGTAAGTCAGTCATTTAATGAAAAAGGCGCCAGTTTCCTTTAACGTTGCCGTCATTGCTTTTTATTTTCCAGGGCCTATAACTACTTGATAGAGTGCGGGAAATGCTTAACTTTGATTGGTTGTTCAAAATGACCAGCCAATCAGAACAATTCTTCGAGTTCTATCTCGCGCCAAAGCTTTCGTACGCCAATCAATATTCACAATTGCATTTACGTCACTTCATCATGCAAATCTTAATAAAAGGTTACCAAAACCAATTGAAAGGAAAATTAATCTTGAAATGGCTTTAGAAAATCATTACTCTGCAAATGGCTATTCTGGCTGCCTTCTTAGAAAAGCAAGTACCCTTGGACAAATGTCATCAGCAAGGTATGGAAATTACAGATTTCATTGCAACTGCTTCCTTTACACTTTCCCATGACATAGTTACATAAAGTTTAATATCAGATAATATTCAATCTTTAAGTATGTCCCACATATACACTCTCACTCACTCTTTTATTCACACAACAAATCAAATAGTTATTAAATAAATATTAATCATTTCTGAATTCTATTTTATGAAAATGAAAAATAGTGAACGTTTTTAATTTTAAAAAATCTTAAAAAGTTGTTCTGCCATTTAGTGAACTTCAGTAATAATTCCAAATGATACTGAAAGACAAACTGCTATGAATCTAGTGTCTATCTTTAATCTTATAAGTATCGGTTTTTTGGTTGATTTAGGTAACTGTCTCTAAATCTGAAAGTACCTCAGCTAGATAGCTGAGATTGTAATACAACCTTCCTTTTAATAACAAAGGGCTGTCTTTTGACTTTTAACAAAATTCAATAATATTTAATACTGTTTATTTAGATTCTTAGGAGCTTGAATATTCTGTCGCTCGAACGAACACAGGTTGCGCTTTCCATGGCTAGGCTGGCGACAGGTGGAAGTGAGTCACGCTAAAATACCTGCGGCTGTATATTTCCATTGCCAATGGCTCCAAAGCTACGAGCCCGTACTTAAGAGTACCTTAGTGAATAAAATGCTACTGCGTATTGACTCGCGACGTTACAAGTGACACTCGAAGAATACAGGATAACTTCCTCTAAATGGGAAAAAATATGGGTTAATGCAGATGTGTAAGAATGATAATCCTGTAATATTGGAATACGGTATGTCCAGTGTGCTGTTTGACACAATAAAGTCGATTAAATAGTTGGGCGTAACATGGCAAAGTGATGTGAAATGGAACGAGCATGTAAGGTCTGTTGTAGGGAAGGCAAATCATTAGCTTGCATTTGTTACGAGAGTAGCAAAAAAAATAAATAAATAAAAAAGACCATGAACCACAAAAGAATCATCCAACTGAGACGGAAATCGGTAGACCTGATATACATTGATATACATGTAGACACAAACAAAGGAGTATGATTTCGAAAAGCTAGATGACTTCTTCAAGAGAAAGAGCTGCATAAATTGTGCAAGTCAGGAAGAAGCTGGTCCTCTGGCCCCTATCAAGGAGTTATACGGCTTGGCACTGACTGTTAGAGTTGATGGTTGGGCCGTACCCTAAACGCTGTAACGTTCTCACCTCCGGCGATCTAGCTGGCAAAAATACGGTTTGGCAAGTTAGAAGACAAGCAGTAGAAGCTCTCGCCTCATGCGGGACGGCATTATCTTGCTGAAATGTAAGCACTGCATGTCTTGCCATGAAGGACAATAATATAGCGCGTTGAATAACGTCGACGTACCGTTGTGCTGAAAGGGTGCTGTGGATGACGACCAAATGGGTCCTCCTATGAAATGAAATGCCATCCCAGACCATCACTCACGTCTATCGGGCCATGTCGCGAGCTACAGTCAAGATGGTATACCACAGTTGGTGGGGGGCGACTAAAAACACGTTTTCGCTGGTCATCGAGGCTCAGTTCGAAGCGGGACTCATCACTGAAGGCAGCTACACTCCAGTCAATGAGTTTCCAGAGCGTAGACGTGTTTGGAGCTGCCCTGTACAGCAGTAGGGTACCAGTTCGACTGTCGCGCGCCGTACGGCCCGACATCTATAAGTGATAGTTTGGGGTGCCATTTCATTTCACAGCAGAACCACTTTGGTCGTCATCCGCGACACCCTTACAGCATGGAGGTGACTCGGCGATATTCTACGGCCCGGATTGTTGCCCTACATGGCAAGCCATCCTGAGTTTACATTTCAACAAGGCAGTGCCCTCACGCAGACTTTGAGACATAGTACTGCTCGTCTTCGTGTATGCCAAATCCTACGCTGGCCAGCAAGGTTGCCGGATCTCTCCCCCCAACCGAGAACGTTTGGAACATTATGGGCAGAGTGCTCCAACCACTATGATTTTGAACGTCTAACACGCTAGTTGGACAGAATTTGGCACGATATCCTTCAGTTGGTCATCCAAAAAATCTAGCAGCCAATACCAACCCGAATAACTGCTCCTATTAGGGCCAGGAGGTGGACCAACGCGTTATTGACTTGCTAAACTTGTGAAACTCTTTCTCTTGAATAAATCATCCAACTTTTATTAAACTGTAATAAATTGTTTGTATCTACACGTACATCACACCTACCGATTTCTGTCCAGTTCGGATAATTCCTTCTTGGCGCGTCGTTTTTTCCTGTCTTATAGTGTAGATAAGCGTACACAACACTAGTGAGACCCATTCTCGACCGAGGGAGGTGGCGCATTGGCTAGCACACTGGACTCGCATTCGTGAGGACGACGGTTCAATTCCGCGTGCGACCATCCTGATTTCGGTTTTCCGTGATTTCCCTAAATCGCTCCAGGCAAATGCCGGGATGGTTCCTTTGAAAGGCCACGGCCGACTTCCTTCCCCGTCCTTCCGTAATCCGATGAGATCGATGACCTCGCTGTCTGGTCTCCATCCCTAAAACAACCCAACCCAACCCATTCTCGACCACTGATCGAGTGTTCGGCATTTCTACCTTGTCGGATTAAAGAAAGACATCGAAACATTTCAGAAGCGTGCTGTTGGATTTGTTCCCGTCAGGTTCAGTCGACACGTGAGTATTACGCAAATGCTCCGTGAAGTCAAATGGGAATCGTAGAGAGAAAACTTTTTCAGCAGAAGGCTATTGAGACAGTTTAGAGGACTATCATTTACGACAGACTGCAGAACGAGTCTACTGCCATGAATGTACATCTCTAATAAGGACCGAGAAGACAAGATAAGAGAAATTAGGCCCCGAACGGAAGTGTATAGTTATTCGTTTTACCTTCGCTCTGTTTACGAGTGGAAATAGAAAGGGAATGACTGACAGTCGTATAGGGTTCCCTTTGCCGTGCACCGTAATGGCAGCTGTCAGAGTTGTTTCGACTATTAAAACAAAAGGATAATATAGTGTGAGCAGGCACTCCCTACAGGGTGAATGGTGACAGCTGAAATTAACAGTTTCAGGACTGTCGCACTCTTGTAATATCATAACAGTCAGGTTACCTTCCATTCAGAAAGCTGTTGCACAAAGCGATTGTTATATTGACTTGTAAATTATAGATTGCACCGATCAGTCGTCCTTTTTTAAATTTTATTGTGCAGATCTAGATTTCGGCTAGAAGCTAGCCATTCTCAATGCACTATTATTTTCCCTCAATGCATGTAATGCCTGTTGGTCGGGCTTCATCCACAGTTCATTGAATATTATAACAGTGCCATCAAAATTTTTGAAATTCACAACAGAGCAAAACAGGTCAATAAGCCCTACTGAGTGGGACTTTTGGCTCTCCTGAGAAACTTAAAAGGTTTATATATGAAGCTCTAGCTGAAACGGACGGATCAGTGGAATACAGAATTTATCTTCAAAATCAAGGTCACCGCATGTTGAGCAACATCGCCGAAGCCGAACATTCGCCTTCCCTTACGTGCTGGCTCCCTTCCACGTCGCTTTGCAACGTTAAGCCCAGACGTTTAATCGGCGTGTTTGTCACGAGCACCATACTACCAATAATATATTGTAATACTATAGGACAGTTTTCCCTAGTCATCGTCATTAACTGACATTTCCGGACATTTAGAGCAAACTGCCATTCGTTAAACCAAATAGAAGGTCTATCTGAGTCACGTTGAATCTTCCTACCTTCCCTCGAAGACGACAATTTCTCGTTCACTGCCAAAGACGACAATTTGCCGTGCACTAAAGCAGCAGCAAATACTAGTACATTGCGGCTCACCGTATCCATCACTTGTTTACGCATATAAAGCACAAGAGTGGATCTATCGCTAGACCACTTCCGACGATACATTTGTTGCCGGTGAATACTCGCCGTCCAGGACAAAGTACTGGGTTCTGTTACTCAGTAAGCCTTCAAACCACTCACAAAACTGAGAATGTCTTATCTTTGCTCGTAGGACTTTTTTAATCATCAGTCTTCTGACTGGTTTGATGGCGCCCGTCACGAATACCTCTCCTATGGCAACCTTTTCATCTCACAGTAGATTAGATTTTTAGATTAGATTAGTACTTGTTCCATAGATCATGAATACGACACTTCGTAATGATGTGGAACGTGTCAGGTTAATAAAAGGTGTCTATACAAGATATTGCATTAGACAAAATATTACATGACACTCAATTTTTTTTTTTTTTTTTTTTGTTGAGGTTGGGAAATTACCCACAAACTATATCCAAAAATTCATCTAATTAGTAGAAGGAGTTGCCATTAAGAAATTCTTTTAATTTCCTTTTAAATGCAATATGGCTGTCTGTCAGACTTTTGATGCTATTAGGTAAGTGACCAAAGACTTTTGTGGCAGCATAATTTACCCCCTTCTGAGCCAAAGTTAGATTTAACCTTGAGTAGTGAAGATCACTACGTCCTCAGTTATTTGTTGGATGTATTCCTATCTCTTTCTCTACAGATTTTATATGGCTCCCTTTAGTACCATGGAAGTTACTCCTGATGTCTTAACAGATGTCCTATCATTCTGTCCCTTCTTCTTGTCAGTGTTTTCAATATGTTCCTTTCTGTGTTGATTCGGCGGAGAACCGCGTCATTTCTTACCTTATCAGTCCACCTAATTATCAACGTTCTTCTGTAGCACCACATCTCGAAGGATTCGATTCTCTTCTGTTCCGGTTTTCCCACAGTCCATGTCACACTCCACACAATGCTGTGCTCCAAATGTATATTCTCAGAAACTTCTTCCTCACGTTGAGACCCATGTTTGATGCTAGCACACTCCTTTTGGACAGGAATTCCCTCACTGGTAATGTTAGTCTGATTTTTACGACCTCCATGCTCCGTCCGTCATAGGTTATTTTGCAGCCTCGACTTCGTGATCCACAGTTGTAATGATAAGTTATCGTTGTTCTCATTTTGTAGTACTTCGTAGGACACCTTGCAAAAAAAGCCAAGCTGAGCTACGACCGAGCGATATTTTCTGAACAACGTAGACTTTCGTCGTTTTATTCAACTCAACGCTCAAATACGTCACGTAGTTAATTACTTTTGTTTATTTACTTAAACTGACCTGACTGAGGCCATGAGGCTCTCTCTCACATCGGACTGGAGTTCAACACATACAGTACCTTTCTTACATCGTAGGTACCTAACAAGTAACAGTTTTAATATGACAAGTAGTATTAAAATTACATGATTGGCTATAGTGACAAGGTGAGAAAATAATAATCAGTATGTACTAATACAGCTAATACTGGAAATCTTGCACTGCTGCTGCTGTCACTAATACAGATAAAAGTAACGCCAATAATAACAACAATGACAGTAGCAGGTATTAAAAAGAATTTACAGATGTACAAAATAGATGTTCCCAGACAACAATTTCTGGGGAAAGGAGACTCCACCAGAAAAAAGGTACTACGAAATGAGGAAGGTGTGATTGAAAGGAAGAATGTCCAAGTGCACGGAGTATCACTACGTCCACATCGTTGCATTCACATGTATGTAGTTAAGCAAATTTATCCATAGTTGTTACTTCCGCTCTAGTTTCACATAATTGAGGAAGATTGTGCACGGTTCTTCTTCTGTTCAAGATCTACAGAGTGTCCGAAAAGTCTTTCCCTGATTACATAAATTGATAACTCAGGCTAGAAGTAAGATACAAATATGAAACTGGCGTCTAATTGTTTACAAACTATCAAAAGTTTTTTCCACACATCAGTAAACTTCCACATGAGCACCATTGGTAGCACGTAGCACATCTAAGCGATATTCAATTTCCGTCCACACATTAGCCAACATCATTGGAGGGATCGATTTAACGACTGTGGTTATGCGTTGCCGCAGGGTTTCAAGATATGGTACACGTCTTCGGTAGACCTCATCCTTGTCATAATCCCATAAAAAGAAGTCTAATTGGGTTATGTCAGGAGAGCCTGGAGGCAAAACCGTTGGCCCATCACGACCAATCCATCGCCCAGGAAAGGTCATATCGAGACAGGCACGGACGTCCAAACCCCAATGAGGCGGTGCACCGTCTTGCTGAAACAAGACATCGGGGTGATACTGAAGCAGCTGAGGAACAGCATACAGTTGCAACATGTCCAGATACACTGCAGATGTTATGGTAGCGTCATCGAAGAAGAATGGCCCAATAATTCGAACGTGCAATAGCGCGCACTAAATATTCGCCTTTGGACGTGCTACCAAGGGTGCTCATGTGGATGTTTACTGATGTGTGAAAAAATCTTTGATAGTTTGTAAACAATTAGACACCATTTTCATATTTGTATCTTACTTCTAGCCCGAGTTATCAATGTATGTAATCAGGTTAAGACTTTACGGACACCCTGTATATTTTCACTGCATACCTGAAGATCTTCGTTAATACATGCGTTTAGTCGCAGAGCAGTTTAAAGTCGTTCACACTTTGAACTGCGAGTATACGACCACTGCGCTAAGTAATCTCGAGAATGTCTTTCTACAACCAGTTGGACGACAGAGTTAAAAGTTTATTCACCGTTAGTCACTGTCCTTTTTCCGTCCAAAGCAATTCAATTCTCTCGCCACTTTCTATATTTTTGTAGACTTTACACACGAAAACCAATAGCCACTAGATACCATCACGAATTCGCGCAACACTGCCCTCCATCGAGTAGTTACTCTTCACTCATGATCATAATAAAGACTACCTAGTCGTGCAGAATCTATGATCTAAGAGACAGATTTGCAATTGACCCACTTCTTTCCAGTGTTGCCTGCACGCAACACGAATCTTTAGGTAATTTATTTTTTATTTTTTCGCCAAGTGTTAGAATGCGATATATACATAAAGTTCATTTTGACTGCCTTTTGTGAAGTTAAACTTCGTGCTGTGTGTACGCAACACAGGGAAGAAATGGGCTGATATGAAACATTGTTACTAACAGCTAACCATTATAGAATGAAATAAAGTAATTAAACAGTTTGGACTTGAAAAATGTGCAGGAGATGTAGCAGTATATTGTTTAAGTAAAAACACAACAACAAGAAATGCGTATCTAGCAGTATAAGAATCTAATACTGCACTGTTGAGGAATGATTAACGATGAACTGTAACCTAGACACAACAGGGATACTTCAAATACGGACTATAAGAGAAATAAATGGTAAATTACTAGCAACAGATGGTTGGAAAACGAGGAATAATGAGGAGATTTAACGAAATACACAGAAAATGTTAGAACAGAAAAGGAAGACAGAATAAGTGTAAAATCAAGAGCAACGTCGTCATAAGAAAAGCCAAGATGGGGAGAAGATGAATGACTACTAGAAAAGTAAGAGAGAAGGGGTAGTTTCAATACGAAGATAAAGAAACTGAAAACTATTCAGGTAGGTCTACCACAGCGCTACAGTTACACGTTTCATTGCAACAATCACGTAGTTACGTCACACACCAGGGTATTTCATAACATGAACATCTCTCAGTTTTACAGCAGAAATTGTAGATATGGCGTTAATAAATTCTTTCATCTCAACTCGAAATTTGATTCATGTCGACAAATTATCAGTTATTCTTCTCAGCATAACTCCCACAAATGAGAATGAAATCACATTCATAAATTTTGGCATGAAATCAGGTGTTACCAACACCTCACGAGCTCTTCTGAAACTCTGATCGTAAATTTTCTGATTACGCACGTATGTGTTGCAGATATTTCACATCGATTCATATGCACAGCTTCGCAAAATAATTAGGCTTCTAACGTAATCTACTCGGAGTTCTCCAACACCCATAACTGAGGCAAGTTCTCCTATGGAGTTCATTAAGGCCTGATATATGATACAAAGTAAAGAAAAAAAGAACGAAATACTAATATCGTGGCGAAGTATTTATGGGGCGATACAACATTCCGCTTTGCGCTGCGGGGAGAGACAGAGAGCTTATTAGGACCGGAACGCTAATCTTGGCCGGAATTACTCTTAATCATGAGGCCCCCGGCCGTATGTAGATTTGTTTCAAAAAAATTTCAAAGAGAACAGGCTTCCCTTTTCTATGTACTCGGCTAACGAGAAATTAACTTCGTCGCGGCAACCACATTTAACAAACCAAGCCGACAAAACATTTGCAGACTTCACCTCAAAGAATCGTATCCTCTCGCTCAAATATTTAATTAAAATAGAGCCGGATTTAAATTTCAATCACTTCCAGTGACTAAAAAATTATTACTGCTGTTGAAAAGTCTCTTCTGTTATACCAATACCAAACTGCGCTCTACTTTTTATAAACGACACAAGGAGACGTAACGGCCTTTTGACATAAAAGAATCGGCTCCTTCCAATGTATTTTTATTGCTACCGAAAAAGAAGAATGCAATGCTTGCACATCAGAGTCAGAGTTTGCGGTTAGGACGACAGGGGGAGCGATCATTTTCATGGAGACACCTGAATTGTAGGTTACAAAAAAAGAGAGAGAGAAACACATCCCTCTCCCTCAAATATTTAATTAAAATCGAATCGGATTAAATTTGCGATCGCTTCCAGTGAGTGAATAATATTGGTGAGCCCATCATAAAAAAAAATTTATAAAAATCATTCATAACAAAGGAACGCAATGCCTCAGCTGGAAGCATTCTGATAGCGAATGTAGTCTACTTATTTTTCTCGTATTATGTGATAATTGCCTTCCGACTGCAGTTTCTTCGACAGTTAATGTTTTATTGGAAATTATTCTGAACTATTTACACATAATCAAGCCATCCTCTTCTAGACAATGAGCTAGCAGCTATATAATTTGAGGTTTATTATTAGTATGGATACTGCTTATATTTCTTCCGATTCTTCCTTTCACAGATTAGGCCTATCAACTTATTCTGACCTCTGGCCTATCTTTAAGTTGGCCGTCCTGTTTCTCTATTTTCTTTTGGTTTGTGTTGTAAGGTCATGTTTGGAATACTTGTTTCTTCCAGTTGCAAATGATCCTTCCACTTTCGTTTATGTTCTTCTGTTTTGTGATTTACAGCAAAAATTCCGTTCATCTCTAATGTTTCCACTAGGAGTCCTGTCCAAACTATATAGGCAACTTCTGCCTGCTCTTAAGAATATCATTTCAACCACCTGAACAAGGCTGAAACCTTTTCTCTTCATAACCCAGAATTCATTGTCGTACAGTAGACAAGGTGCAGCCACCAACTCTTAGATTTTCAGTTTTGTTATCTTCGTTCATTTTTAACGTTCTGCTTACAGCGCCACACACACTCTGACATTTCCGTAATTTAATATCTATATCCTTAAAGGTAATGTAGCTCCCTATGTAGTTCAAGTGCTGAATTTGTTCCGAAAGTTGATCTTGAATTATAGTTTTGTTTCGTACTGGGTATTACCCATTTTTCATCTGTCATCAAGCAGATGATGACACGTGTGAATATTACCGAACTATCAATTTAATAAGTCATAGTTGCAAAATACTAACACGAATGCCTTACAGAAGAATGGAAAAACCGGTAGAAGCCGATCTCGGGGTAAATCAATTTGGATTCCGAAGAAATGTAGGACCATGCAAGGTAATACTGACCCTACGACTTACCTTAGAAGATTGTTTAAGCAAAGGTAAACCTACGTTTGTAGTATTTGTAGACCTAGAGAAAGCTTTTGACAATGTGAACTGGAATATAAACTGTAGACTGGCAATGACCGGAACAGCAATACTGAAGAACAGAAATTTGTTAATATGGCGTATAGATTTAAGTGCTAGGAGGCGTTTTCTGGACATATTTATATGGAGTGGAGCCATGTATGGAAACGAAACATGGGAGATTAGCGGTTTAGACAAGAAGAGAATAGAAGTTTTGGAATGTCTGCTACAGAAGAATGCTGGGGATTAGGTGGGTAGATCATGTAAGCAATGAGGAGGTACTGAATAGAAAAGAAATTTGTGACGAACTATGGCTCAAGGGATCGGTTGATAGGACACGTTCTGAGGCAACAAGGGATCACCCATTTAGTATTGGACGCAAATAGTGGGGCGGGGGAGTGGGAGATAAAATATGTGGGGGGAGACCAAGATGTGTGCACAGTAAACAGATTCAGAGGGATGCAGGTCCCAGTAGTTATTCGGAGATGAAGTGGCTTGCACAGGACAGAGTAGCGAGGAGAGTTGCACCAAACCAGTCTTCCCTGAACACCACAACAGCAGCAGCAGCAGCAGCAACAACAACAACAACCTTTCCAATCAAATGCAATTGCATTAGTTTTACTTACTGCTGTCTGAAAATTACAATCCTTTTCATTTAACTTAAAATGCGAAAAGAAAGCAGTAACTGGGCAGCTGATCATGATCACTAGCATCGAGTTTGAACGACTTCGTGAACTTTCTGTAGCGCATCCTCGGTTAGTTTTCATATAAAATTCTTCGTGTGTTTTCTACACTTTCACATCAGTGTCCTTATTGTCGATGCCTATCTGTACCTTCACTGGTTCCTCACCGTTGTTTTACGTGAATAATGCGACCAAAATTCCCCGAACACCAGAGCGAAAGCACGTTGCATGGAGTCAAGTTCTTCGCACAAACATTTGTAAATTTGCGGGCATAATCTACAGATGAATGCGTCTGGTAGAGAGTAATGTTCGATCCACTGACACTGTTCTGCTCGCCAACAGGGAAGAACATCCGTCGATATTAGCTGCAATTTCTTCGATATTCTCGTCGTGGCCATTCCGCGAGAAGTATGTGGGAAGTACTACACTACCCGACTCATCCTGGAAGGTACGCTCTCGGAGTTTCGATAGCAGTCCTCTAGCAGCGACTGGCACTGGAATGCGATGAGCATCTCTGTAGAGCTCTCGCGCTTAGTAAGCCAATCCGTGACGAAACGTACCACCCTTCTTTGGATCTTCATATTAATCCTATTTGGTACGAGTACCATGACAACGAACAGTACTCGATAATCGGTCGGACGCATGTTTCGTAAGGCACATCTTTCTTCCAATACGTCAAATCTGGACGACTGAAAAATTCGGAACTGGAAAGATATTCCTATCATTCCAGAGCATATAATTTGGAAACGCATTTCTTCTTCATACCTTCGTAAAACGGTTTCAACGCGCACCACAATAACAAAAACACAATTATGAACAGCTACTTCATGTACTACGCAAGTTGTGCTAGCCTCTTCTCCAAAGACCACAGGTATCCACCTAGGCGTAACCTCCGATGGGCCAGAGCCCATCCTACTACACCCTACCCACGTCTAGAAAAATAAATACAAACGGAACTCGAATCCAACCCCCTACAGACAGATAAACGTATCAGTTCAGTTAGTTTGCCCCTCCTGAGCTGTAAGGGGCTGTGTGTGATAATTACTTGAGAAAAGGTGAACTTCTTAGCGAAGATTGCTTGTAAACAACCTTTATTGTCGATTAACGGTTTCGGTAAGCATGGTTACCATCTACAGATTTGTGTGTACATTCTTACAATCTGAAAATATGCAGGGATAAAATTAAGTAAACAACAGCAGGTGAATTTTAATAGCAAAACCGTGTTACAACATACCCCAGTAAAAGGTTATAGCATGTCTTCCAAGTGTGTGACGGACGATATGTACGATTCATCGGCAAGTGAGGGTATCACTGATATTATTTTATTATTGGCTTATGTGGTAATTACGTTGGGTGTCACCTGCAGCGTAGATTGCTATCCAAATGATGCAGTGGAAGCCCATCTTGTAACTTCATTTCTGCATATTTTTATAATTTTTGAGTTTGCAACAATTTTACAATTACGTTTGCAGATTTTCATAAATTGCAAAATAATGTCATACAGAAACTTATTGTACATCGTTTTGTGGAAATTGCACCAAGTTGTAAAGCAGCTTATACATAGGCGATCTTGTACAAGTAAAGGTAATGAGAATAATTTTTAGCTCATGTTATAACAACTATTTTACAATAAATATTTAAAAGACAGCTGTTTAGGAATATTTTATCGACACGTAACAGCAACCATTCTCTAATCAAAATACATAAGTAATTTTAGGTAAGAAGCCGACCTTGCCTAGGGTATCGGACGGGTCACAGGTGGCAGATAGTGAACGTTCCATCAGATGTGGTGGACAGCTGCGAATGCAGCATAAGCAGTCCCGGACCAAGGCAAAACAAATCAAATCCACTTCGCGTCTGTCTTGTAGCAAGCGGCTAAGTGGTCAGTGCATGTTCACAAGTGGTGCAGGTGAAATTTATATTCTGGAACTAACCCTTCCAGCCTTAACACTCTGAAATCACTCAGTGAGTCTACTCAACCCCACCTGATTCCAGGCACAATCATCGTGGAGAATTTTGATAATCACAATATCACCCCGGGTGGTCAATCCACCGCCAGTATTACCGGCGGAACTGGTCTTTCGGCTTCTGGAGCGAGCAGCTTAAAATGCCGTGTGATTCAAAGGGCAAGTCGAAATTCTCCAGCCAACTTAAAACCAAAATAAACACATTTTTGCATCACTTGACGTACACACACTTTTGCAACCAAATGAACTTCGTAAATTGGGAGATACATTAAAAAAACAAAAGATTCAAATTCTGCCACGTAAAGAGACACGAACGACTGACAATAACACCATGAATTTCGTCAATTATCGTCTTTTTAAAAGTAAAGCTGATAAATGAATACTTAATAATTCACAACATCTGGGAGTTGCTTTCGCAGTCTCCAAAAATAATTTAAACTTAATAATGGAGGTAAAACCAATTAGTAATAGACTAATGACAATTTCTCTTAAATGCGCAAATAAATCATACACTTTAATTAATGCCCACATGCCAGTCAATGAGGATAACCGTAAAAAACCTGAAGTAGTTAATGAAGCTTGCGAAACGTTAGAAAGCATCATCTCGAAAACTCCCTCAAAAGATGTTAACATTTTAATGGTCTATTTTAATGCCCAATTAGGTAAAAAGAAAAACTATAAGAAAACGGTGGATGGATTTCTTGCTCTTAAATGGACAAACCAAAATGGACAAAGACTTGTTGAAAGGTGCAAAAATTTTAACCTAGGTGCAAAAATTTTAACCTTAAAATCACGTCAACATATGTAAAAAAGAATCCTTCTAAACAAAAAAACTTGGCGGGCACCAAGTACAGGCGTGGACAAAACTAGCGATACCCCTCGCCTTTTCGTTATGCTGATCCGCACAGCTTTAAAGTCTGCTACACAGCATACAAAGCAAGGCGACAAAGTGCTATAAACATACTACGCACAGGCGTGAAATTGAAAAACTATCCAAACTCTGTCAGACTGTTTTCAATCGTGTGTAAGACTATATGAATGCTGATTAGTGTGTTAAACAACACGTAAATATAAGATGTATATGAAAGAAGAAACGCTAATTAGCATGAACTGTACCAATAAAAATGAATTTTGTACACCACTAAGGGACTGCATACCGCAGGAAGTGCGATACATTTCCGCTTATTGGGTCTACCTGTTTGAGAGGTAAACAGGTTTTAAGGGTTGGGTAGACAGATAGACAATCAAAAGTGAGACTAGTAGGGTTCCATTTTTACAGATTTAGGTGACGAAATCCTAACAACGAAAATAGCTACAACACTTACTGAAGTTGAGGGCCGCATAAATAATTCCCCCTACTCTTTATTCGTAATGTTCCAGTTGCAGTCGATACATCAGTATATTAATCGTAGCTACGCTTTCGATCCAAATCACGTTTATAGGAATGCAAATAAAATCCATTTGCCTATACACATGGTAATTGAGATCCCAGTATTAATACCACCACGTTTTTGAAGTGCGAACATTCCCATTTCTAGCTAGCTTAAGAAACACTTCGGCTAAAAAACGTTTTCTGGCTGTGGCGACTCTAATGGAGAATTCGAAACACTGTAGAATACGTTTGGCAAGTATGTCGCCGTTTATTTCTTGGGATGGTGCAGAATTACCCTATTCAATCTACTCGCTAATAACAGTATTTTGTTATTTCGATAAACATCCCGAATGATTGTCACATAAGCTGTGACATGAAGGTAGAAAATTCATGTTTTTGAGTCCATAAAGTTCTATGCAACAGAAACTGCAGATCTTTTTGCCATTTTCATTGCGAAATTGCCCGCTTATTCATGTGTGGTGTAATAATAGAGGGCTGTTTGCCTGGGTTGTCTGCTGGGGTAGTGAAAGGTGTTTGCTACTGCACGGGAGGTTGGGTTTGTTTTTGTTCTCATCTCGGTGGAGGCAGATAGACTACCAGTAAAGCAATTGTAAGAAATTCTCGCACCCCTAATACGTTTTACTGCTACCTTTATTGTGTACCGGCGTCCTGTGGATGTAAATATGAAAACCTTGTAGAATTTCATACTTGTTACTGCCTACTTTTTCCACTCCTGTCAATAAATGAATTGACATAAGTGTGGCACTGAACGATTTTTAACTGAATTTCGTTATGAATCTTCACGCATTGCTAAATTAGCACACTTTCATGGTATTGATTAAAATGGCTCTGAGCACTATGGGACTTAACTTCTGGGGTCATCAGTCCCCTAGAACTCAGAACTACTTAAACCTAACTGACATAAGGACATCACACACATCCTTGCCCGAGGCAGGATTCGAACCTGCGACCGTAGCGGTCACGCGATTCCAGACTGTAGCGCCTAGAACCACTCGGCCACCACTTTCATGGTATGTCAGAAACGGTAATCCAGTATGACTTGTCTGAACGCTGACACAGACCGTTTTGCGGCCGTATGCGTATAATATTTTGCTAATTCGTAACCATCTGGAGTACTTTGTGTTACTAAAACAGTTATGTTATCTCGATAAGCTGAAATTCATTTTTATTATTAGTACAGTCCACACTAATTAGCGTTTCTTCTTTCATTTATATCTTACATTTACCTGTTGTGTTTAACACACCAATCAGAATTAATATGTTTGCTAACAGCCTGACAAAGTTCGGATAGTTTTTCAATTTAACGCCTGTGCATAGTATGTTGGTAGCACTTCATCGCCTTGCATGCTATGCTGTGTAACAGACTTTAAAGCTGTGCGGATCAGCACAACGAAAAGGCGAGGGGTCTCGCTCGTTTTGTCCACGACTGTACATTTATTGTAGCAATTTCATACATTAACTACAAAGAAATTTTAAATATCCGAGTTAGGAAAGGCGCTAATATTGATTCTGACCATTATTTAACGTGAATAAAAGTAAAAATTCAACCTCAAAAACTCTACAAAAGAAAATATATTATACCAAAATTTGGTGCTGCTTAAATAACCTCAACTCTAACAAGTGAACTTGCCAAAACCAATCCTATAATTGGTAAAGCCTAAAAGAAAAGTTCATCAAAACAGCA
Organism: Schistocerca cancellata; assembly: GCF_023864275.1. NCBI lineage: Eukaryota > Metazoa > Arthropoda > Insecta > Orthoptera > Acrididae > Schistocerca > Schistocerca cancellata. The sequence continues at coordinate 109,267,473 of NC_064634.1, forward strand.
CAAAATTTAATTCCGCTTCGAAAGAAACAAAAACAACCTTTGTGGAACGCGGATTGTAAAACAGCAGTTATGTCTAGGCATGACGCATTCAAAAATTGGAATAAAACAAAACTGAAAATACCTTTCTAACTGTAAGAAAACAAACATCTAAATTAATGCGACAGACTAAAAGAAACTAAGAAAATGCCCCACTTTTAGAAATGGAAAAAGAATGTTAAAGAAATGTAACTCGTCCACAAAGGAAAAGGCTTACAAGGTGTTTGTTCAACCGATTCTTAATTACTGTTCATCAGTCCCATACCATGTTGTATTGACAGAAAAGATAGACAAGGTCCAACGAAGAGTGGCACGTTTCCTCGCGAGATCGTTTAATCGGCGTGAGAACGTCACGGAGATGTATGCATTTACGTGGAGAATGTCAGCAGCAAATAATCGTTGAAATTCATCGTGAAAACCTTCAGCTATCTTATGTTACACAGTACTAACATTTCCGGCCATAGACCATTTTGAAGCTTAGCAGGCATAAATGGCAGTAATGTTATACCTTTATGTAAACAACTGCAAGTTACAGGCCAACCATAGTCATATACTGCTGACGATTTTATTGATTGTAGTTGGCCTCCAACAGTAACTTGTATTCGTTTACATCATGGTATAACATTCTTGCCATTTATGCCTGCTAAGCTTCAAAATGTCTGTGACCGATACTAGTAGCACCCTGCTAAATAAAAACAGTTGAAGGTTTTCACCATGAATTTCAAACACCAGACGCTACAAGAGAGGCGCTGCGCATGACGGAAAAGACAGCTATTGAAATTCCGAGCGAGTACATTCCAGGAATAGTCCGACAATACATTACTTCCTGCCATATACTTCTCGCGCAATGACCACAAGGAGAAAATTATGGAAATTAGAGATAATACGGAGATTAACCGACAATCATTCTTCCGACGTGTCATTCGTGAATGGAACAGGGATGAGGTGGGTCAGATAGTGATACCACAAGTACCCTCCGCCACACACAGTCAGGTGGCTTTCGGAGGACAGATGTAAATGTTCCCTACTGACTACCTTGCGCTCACTGTTATAGCGGCAGAGTAAATACAGAATGTATGAGAGTGATACTAAAAAGTGTAGTAGTAAGTACTCTGTGAAAAAGTTCATTCAGATAGCCAAAGAGAAACACAAGCTTACAGCGATATCGGTATATACTACTTTTACGCATAGTCCTCATAGCTGTCAGAAGTATAGCTAACGTCGGCATCGGTTCTGAAATAGCGACTGGCCGAAGGCTTCTTTAAGCGTCCGAAGTAATGAAGGTGATTTCGTGTGGGAACCAAGCTGTGTAGCGGATGATCCAAAAGAGTCCATCGGAAACGAAATTGCGCGGAAAATGTAATCTTTCCGTAAATGACGTTTCATTTCCTTATCGCAGATAAATGTTTCCTTACTCTAGAGAAATTCACCTGTCATGATGACCGTGGCTACATCTGATTCGTCTTGTCTGATTCAGATGTTTCTACGGAAACTTGATGTATGGATGTACTGGGATGGCTACAGACAAGAAACGGTTGGTACATTTATGAAGTAATTTAGATGTACATACATATTAAAAAAAAGAGTCATGTGATAGCGAAAGGCACATATACAGAGGCCAGTAGTATCGCGTACACAACGTATAAAAGGCAGTGAATTGGCATACCTAAAGTTTGTACCCGGTGACTTATGGGCAAAGTTTTCCGAACTTGTTATGGCCGCACGACGGGAATTAACATACTTTGAGCACAGCGTGTTAGTTGGGGCTAGACGCAAGGAACATTCAATTTCGGAAATCTTCAGGGAATTCAGTACCAAGTGTGTGCCGAGAATACCAAATTTGAAGTACTGCCTCTCATCACGGACAACAATAATAGCTACGTCATACACATATTTTCACGTTACTTCAAAAAATGGTTCAAATGGGTCTGAGCACTATGGGACTTAACATCTGTGGTCATCAGTCCCCTAGAACTTAGAACTATTTAAACCTAACTAACTTAAGGACATCACACACATCCATGCCCGAGGCAGGATTCGAACCTGCGACCGTAGCAGTCGCGCGGTTCCGAACTGAGCGCCTAGAACCGCTAGACCACCGCGGCCGGCTTCACGTTACTCTCAGCTCTGGCCACATATAGCGTAATTAGGTCACACACTGTTGTAGTGCTCTGAATGTGTTATTCTCACTGAAATCCACTGGTCGGCGCCGTAGACGCGAACGCGTAATGTCAGCGTCCCGTATTTACAACCACTTTTCGGTAGAAAAAGATATAAACCCAGATCACAATTTAGTAATGATGAAGGGTAGGCTGAAGGTTAAGAGATTAAGCGCAAAGAATTGGGATACGGAACTACTAAGAAATGAAGAGATAGGTTTGAAATTCTCTGAGACTATAGACATTACGATAATAGACACTACAAAATTGTTCAAATGGCTCTAAGTACTATGGGACTTAACATCTGAGGTCATCAGTCCCCTAGATTTAGAACTACTTAAACCTAACTAACCTAAGGACATCACACACATCCATGCCCGAGGCAGATAGACAGTACAGTTGAAGAGAAATGGACACCGGTAAAGAGGGCAATCACGAAAGCTGGAAAGAAAATCATTAGTACAAAGAAGACAACTGCGAAGGAACTATCGATGACAGATGAAATATTTCAGCTGATCCATTAAAGAAGGAAGTACAAAAATGTTTCGGGAAATTCAGGAACACAGAAATATAAGTGACTTAGGAATGTAATAAATAGGAAGTAAGAGGAGGCTAAGGCAAAATGGTTGCATGAAAAAGCGAAGAAATCGAAAAAAATGATTATCGTAAGGACGGATTCAACATACAGGAAAGGAAAAAAAAAACCACGGTGAAATAAAAAGTAAGGGCGGTAACATTAGGCTTTCAGTCGGAACTACACTATTTAATACAGACGAGAGAACGGACAACTGGTAAGAGTACATTGAAGGCCTATATGAGGGGGAAGACTTATTTGATGACATGATAGAAGAAGAAACAGGAGTCGACAGGCAAGAGATAGGGGATTCAATATTGGAATCAGAATTTGAAAGAGCTTTGGAAGATTTAAGATCAAATAAGGCAGAAAGGATAGATAACATTCCATCAGAATTTCTGTAATTATTGAGGGAAGTGACAACAAAACGTCTATCCATGTTGGTGTGTAGAATTTATGAGTCTGTCGATGCACCATCAGACTTTCGGGGAAACATCGGCAACACAAATTCGAAGATAGCAAGAGCCGACAAATGCGAGAATTTTCGCACAATCAGCTTAACAGCTCATGCATTCAAGGTGCTGACAAGAATAGTATACAGGATAATGGAAAAGAAAATCGGAGATCGGTTAAAAGACTGTGTAAGTAGGCTGTTTATGTTTTCTTATTGGCAACATTACGTAGCGCTCTGTATGAAAATCACTGGCTGTGCTGTGGGCAGTCAGTGGCTAGTTTGCATTGTTGTCGGCCATTGTAGTGTTGGGCAGATGGATGTGAACAGCGCGTAGCGTTGCGCAGTTGGATGTAAGCCGCCAGCAGTGGTGGATGTGGGGAGAGAAATGGCGGAGTTTTGAAATTTGTAAAAATTGATGTCATGAACTGCTGTATATATTATGACTTTTGATGACTATTAAGGTAAATACATTGTTTGTTCTCTATTAAAATCTTTCATTTTCTAACTATGCCTACTAGTAGTTAGTGCCTTCCGTAGTTTGAATCTGTTATTTAGCTGGCAGTAGTGGCGCTCTCTGTATTGCTGTAGCTTGAGTAATGAAGATTTTTGTGAGGTAAGTGATTTGTGAAAGGTATAGGTTAATGTTAGCCAGGGCCATTCTTTTGTAGGGATTTTTTGAAAGTCAGATTGCGTTGCGCTAAAAATATTGTGTGTCAGTTTAAGCACAGTCATGTATAATTTTTCTAAGGGGACGTTTCATATGGCGACCCTGCCAGGATACCTCACTGGAATCTTCTGATTTTTTTCTTGTAGTTTGCGTAATTAGTGTAGCTATTGTTTATTGCTAGCATGTAATTGTAGAGAGAATTTCCTTTGTAGTTGTAGTTTTTCATTCTTGTACAGTAAAACAGTTGTGGCATGCATGCAGATTTGCACCAAGTGTTTCGCAGCTGCGCTTGCAATTAACTAGATATTATTTTCAGTGCTATGTTAATGTGTTTTCTTATTTTTGCTCTTCAAATTGTGTTTTTCTGTGTTGTCGTGTGAAATATTGTGACAATAATGGCGTGCGAAAAACGTAATACTAGGCTCCAAAATAAACTGAGAAATGACAGTGAAGACGAAAGCAGTGTGTTAGCGCCACCGTGTAATGAATTAACTAATGTTCAAAGTAGTAATTTGGTAACTATACATAGGGAAATGGAGTGGGCTGCAAACAATGGTGTAGACAGTGAAACAATTAGTGAACAGGGAAGCATTATCGATCGATCGGTCGGCAACAGCTTGCGTCAGGAATCCGAAATGACAGGACACAATTTTACAAATACTGTAAATCCAGGTTTTACGTCCTCATCGTTTTCTCAAATAAGTCAAGACACATTTTCAGCTTGTCAAAATGTGAATGTTGCCGGTGCAAATGCACTGCCGATAAGCGTAGAGGAACAGATTCCAGACACTAATGCATTGTTATTACAGCTAATGCAACAAATGGAACAAAATCAGAGACAAACACAGCGAAAGCTTCAAACGTTAGACACAATGGAACAACACCAGAGACAAACACAGCAACAGTTAGACACAGTGGAACAAAATCTTCAAAAGTTAGACACAATGGAACAAAATCAGAGACAAACACAGCAAAAGCTTCAAAAGTTAGACACAATGGAACAAAATCTTCAGAAGTTAGACACCACACTTGAACAAACACGTGAAGATTTAACTACTGAGTTACATAACATTGAATCGAAATGTCAAAAAGTCTGTAATGACGTAAAAACACAAATTTGTGAGCATTTTCAACCTATTGTTTCGCGTCATGAAAATGCATTACAGAATCACGAAGCAGCCATAAAAGAACTGCAAACTATTGTTCATGAAAATCACGACACCTTGCAAGCTAAAATTGACTCAGTTGCATCTACCGATTCGTTTGCACAACTTGCAAAAACTCAAGAAAACTTAAAGGACACAGTAGATACGATTTCAACACAAATGGACACTCTGAAACTTGGTTCAGAAAAACACACTGAGGAAATAAGTACACTATCAGAGAAAGTAGCCGAACTTTCGGATCAGTTCACTAACTTATCTGCAAAGGTAGATGATGATCTGAATGACACAAGACCTGTAGCCATCACTGACACAGAAGAGTATGAACAAATTAAGAAATTCAAACAAAATCAGAATCAAATTAATACGCAATACAAAAGAGAAATCCGGGAAGTACAAGATCAGTTGGCACAAGTAATACAAAAATTTCATATTTTAGAGGACACTCGCGCTCCAACACGGGAGGAGGAACTTATAAATATGGAAAAGCCACAAAACAATAACACAGGGCATTTCGGAAATTATGAAAGAATTTGGCAAGGTGCATCGAATTTTGAGATGGAACCGCCGAAACGACGTAACAATGACCGATATGCGACTCGCCGACATGATGAATTTGACTATAAGCTGTTTATTACTACACGTAAATTCAAAACATTTAAGAATTCCGGCAACAACATTCATCCACAAACGTGGCTTCACCAATTCTCTCATTGTTTTCCTCCCAACTGGTCATTAGAACACAGATTAGAATTTATGTGTGGCTACTTAGAGAATGAACCAGCTGTAAGAATGCGATCGGTCATTCACGATTGTCACAGTGAAGGAGAATTTCATCATGCCTTCCTCTCAGCATATTGGTCTCAAGCTACACAAGACCGAGTAAAACATAGCATCATGATGATGAAACACTTTGAACAATCTGAATTTTCCAGTCTTCTCAAATATTTTAAAGACATGTTGCACAAGAATCAGTATCTTTCAAACCCATACAGCCCCTCAGAACTCATCCGCATTTGCTTAATCAAATTGCCTGAACATTTACGATATATTATTTTAGCAGGACGTTGCAAAGACGACATTGAAGCTTTTCAGGGACTGTTACAAGAACTTGAAATTGACACTGACAATCGCGGAACGCGAAAACAGGTACATAACAATTACAGATCACATCCATCGCAATTCCGCGATGACAGAAATAACTGGACATGACAAGGCTATTCTTACAACGCAAATCGTGACCAAAACAGACACCACCCATATGACAACCGTTGGCAGATTAATAGTTACAGAGAAAGATCGCTTTTCCATAATAATGAATGTGACAGAGACAACCATAGAAACAGACAATATGGGATCCAAAATAATTGTTATCAAGGGAGACAGAATAACTTCAGACGCAACGGTCCACTACGCAGTTACGATTCCGGGCGAAATTCTCCACCACATGACCGACAAACAAGAAACTATGTAAACTACCGACAAAACGACAGGCCTGAATTCCATCAGAACTGGCGAGATTCTAACAAGGCTGGGCCCTGTCGGCAAGGCGAATTTGTAGAAGTTAGGTCTCCTAATCCCAGGAACAACGCGTGCCAACAAAGAAACAGACAATGACTCACACCGCAGGCAGCCACGTGCGCCCGCTGGCTCAGAGAAAAATAACATAGACGCTAACCTTGAGAAAAATTCCAGTATTCTTTACCGACGTATACCACATGATAATTGCGTTAAAGTTGAAACTCTGCATACTAGGAAGAGCAAAGAGTTACACCACATTTCGCATTTAAAGCTATTTATTGAGAGATAATCTGCCTTTTAACTTAGTCTTTCCTATAAAATTTTTCACTTCACACTACTAGTACAATTTGTCACACTTGGAAACTGTTATCATGCAATAATGTTTTGAAGTTAACTTTCCAGTCAAGAACCTAGGGAACTTAGACAAGTAATTACGAATGCATTGTTATTGTGAACAGACGACACAGTGTTATTGTGTGTGTACATTCTTGCTTGTTAGTTGCACAATTACGTAATGACTATAAGGCTTACATACTTAGGACATATACTGGTACTGCTAATGAGATTTTAATGCAACATTTTGGTTTACTTGAAAATACATTCTGGATTTAAAGTACTTTCTGTGGGATACCAGATGACACAGTGGTTAGTTTATGTGACAACTACACGATTTTATCATGACGCTACTAATGAGTGACAATTTACAATGTTGCTTTTGCGGTGTATCTGTTTTATATCTGCACAGTTTTTCTGAATTATTTTGGAAAGTAAAACATGTTTTAGTAGTAACTTTTGTGGTATAGCTACAATAAGACAGCCTTTTCCGTAGCACAACAATACGTTACAGCACAGTACTTCCCTCATCATGGCAATAAGCGTAATAACTAAGATATCTATACGCAAAGCATTTCACTTTTGTGTATCATGAGGTAAGTACATTGACTTCTGCAGAACTTAGCTTTCGGAGGACAATACCTACGACACTTCCACAGAGATTATCTTACAACAAGATGCACAGTTTAGCGCTACAGTACATGTATCTGAGTGATTAATTTTGTACTTAAAACATTTATTTTTAAAGATTTTTGAAGTACAATGATACAAAGGTTTTCCGTGATACATTTCTTTCCATTGCTGTAATCTGTAACACCTGAGGGTATAATCACATTAATCCTCAGGGGGGTACACGCCTACTTTGTGTACCATGTGTTTGGCAAGCACAAGAATCCCTAGGTAATATGGTATTTGCTTACACAACTTTACACATCGGTACCATGTTTCTCTAACACAGAATTACACAGCTATCTGATCATTTAACTGAGAGATAAACATTTTTACTACATCAGTGACAGATGTTTACGCAATTACACAGTTGGGCAACTTCACACTTATGAAGTTGTATTTTGTCTGTACTGTGTGAACTGTTCATGTTTTTTCGGAACCATTGTGATACTATGAGAGCTTTGAATGACGTATTTGGTATGAGATCATGATTTTTAAAGTGCGTTTGAGGTAGATGACACTATTGAAATGAGCAGAGAATATTTTTTATGGTTTGAAATTATTGCAGAAAGCTACGACAATTTTAAGATTTGACTGAGTTTTTATGATGTTATTATTACGATGACAATGTGTATTATGCTGCTGAGGTATGTTTATGATCAATAAGCTGATGCTATATGAGGAATGTGATTACGTGTTTATATGTATATGAATAATGAATAGAAGTTAGGGACTCTGGTTTGTGAAAAAGGATGTTGGAAACCGAGAATCGTACTTTAAGAGTTATGAAATGTGTGTATATGTGTGAATGTATCACTATGCTGGCGAAAATATTTGGACACTGTTTTATTTACAGGATTTTGTTTCTACAGAATTGAAATGCAAATTCTCGACCTGTGAAATATTTTTGTAAGGGTCTGTCACTGTAGCGGAAACTGCTGTCGTAAATATTTCCGTAAGAAAGTTAAGTGACCACCTGCACGTAATACGTCGTGGGCACCCAGCTGTGTCAGACGGCTGGAGAAAAAGACATTAGTGTGTGCCTTTTCAGAGGCACAGGTAGAAAAAAAAGGGAGGCCATTAACCTCGCTATTGACATTCCTTTGTAGAAAGCATCGTAAATACGACACCCTCAAACTTGAAAACATGATAACACTGTGGAGCTCTTAATTTATGATATTTACTAAAATGCCTAATGAAATGATGAGAGACATTTTACATCTATTGTCTTTCTAGTTGAGAGATAGCTCATTTTGTTTAATATCTAGTTTCTAGCTGCCCTGCAGCATTGGTTAAAATAAAATTTTATAGATGTACCAATATAAATATTTTATGCCTACAGACCCAGTAAAGAATAACTTTGATGTACTTAAAAAAAAAACGAAGGAGCACAAAAACACATTTCCCTTCACAGGAATTGCATACAGAATTTTCTTTTCAAGTACTTAGTAATTTCTTTTGTAGAATAAATTGTGATGCATCACTCTAGTGTTAAGATGTTACATAGGTATTAAACATGGCCATTTTTACTGTAATATTTTTTCTGCTTGAGCTTTCTCATGTTTAGATATAAGTTATTGCATTTGCTGCGGCTGTTTGCCAGGCATAGTGCTACTAAATTTCACTTTGTATTACTCTGTTAAGCTAGTTTTACTACTGATATATTTTTCTTGTTTGCTGCACAGTGCCTTATATTAGTTGTAATATTGCAATTGCTTTGCCTATTTAAATTTTTTGTCATTGATGTTTGTGTTAATTGTTTTGTGCTGCTGCATTGCCTCGTCCCTTAGTTTAGCATCTGAGCTCAGTAGATTTAAGTTAGCTTAAGAGGGCGTAGCCTATAAGAGAATGAGTTGTGATGAATTGGAAAAAATGCACTGAGAGGTTATATGAGAAAAATACAGAAAGCATGCTTGGATAGGATTTTTTTTCGTGGAAGCAAAGGTTGAAATAAGACGAAAGATCTATGGAATGAAGTTTTGGGTTGGAGTGCAGTACCAAATGTTACACTGAAAACGAACCCTGTCCTTTCCTTTTGTGTTATCCCACTATGTGTTTGTGTACCCTTGTGTATTTGTTTTCTTCCTGTCTCTGTGTAGTTTCATAGAATTTTTTCTTCTTCTAATACTAAGCTACATTCACTATGATGAGGAATACTGTTATCCTCAAATATATTTTGCATTAATAATGTTATTTACCTTGTAAATATGCTTAGACATTATTTATTCTGTTTTGTTGCTCATGTGTGAAGTTGATGTTTCAAAAGTTATTCTGATCTTTTATGTATGTACTCATGTCATAATTCCTGTAACACTGATGTATATGTTATTTCGATTCTTTTGTAAAGCCTGTACTACAAATGTTATCTGTATTGTTATGTTCTTTAATGATGCATTTTGTACCTTTGTTATTGTATTCTTATGTTATAAAATTGTAATTGACACCAGTTCATCATATTATTAATTTGTAAGTTCCATTTCACTGCACACGCTTCTGTTGGTCATAGAATATGGACAATATGTGAGAAGTAGGGACTGTTAGTGTGTGCACGTGTGTTAGTAATTCAGCAATGGACTGGATAACAGCATTGCTGGTCCTAAGGACAATTCCAAAAACTTTGTGAGTGCACAAGTGGTGGTTATGACCTTGCTATATTATCCGCAAGACTTTTCAATGGTGATTGTGCACCTGCACAGTCACAACAGATGGCTGCTGGCCATCTCTACAAGGACTACAGTGGGTCTGCATCTTTGATGACCCACCAATACCATTATTTCTACAAAGACTACAGTTGGTCTACACCTTTGCTCACTCACCAGTACCACAATCTCTACCAGGACTACAGTGGGACTGCACCTCTGGTGGCCCACCAATACCGTAATCTCTACCAGGACTACAGTGGGTCTACTCTGTGATGACCTACCTACCAATATTCTTCGAAACGTCGAATGACTCTGCTGTGGGTTTGCTCTGATGTGGCCCATTACCTGTCAGCATGTCAAGAGTCAGCACTGTCTTTCCGTTGGACGGACAACACTACTTCTTCAAGACTGCATGGAAATCCACTACTTCCGTGTGCATTGTCTTTTACTGCTCAGACTTTGAGAAAAGAAACGGCCGTTTCACTGTGTTGAATGATCAGGACTGTCTTTATGGACTGTGAGAAAATTTTAGCTTTTGACCAACATTGTATCAATAAGTGTGTGCATTTGATATCTTTGTTATTGTAATTATGAAAAATTTTATCAAATCATTATTGGCCACTGCCCAAAACAATCTGTAAAATTTTTTGTGGGGAGCGTGGGGGCTATGTAAGTAGGCTGTTTATGTTTTCTTATTGGCAACATTACGTAGCGCTCTGTATGAAAATCACTGGCTGTGCTGTGGGCAGTCTGTAGCTAGTTTGCATTGTTGTCGGCCATTGCAGTGTTGGGCAGATGGATGTGAACAGCGCGTAGCGCTGTGCAGTTGGAGGTAAGCCGCCAGCAGTGGTGGATGTGGGGAGAGAAATGGCGGAGTTTTGAAATTTGTAAAAATGGATGTCATGAACTGCTGTATATATTATGACTTTTGATGACTATTAAGGTAAATACATTGTTTGTTCTCTATTAAAATCTTTCATTTTCTAACAATGCCTACTAGTAGTTAGTGCCTTCCGTAGTTTGAATCTGTTATTTAGCTGGCAGTATTGGCGCTCGCTGTATTGCTGTAGCTTGAGTAACGAAGATTTTTGTGAGGTAAGTGATTTGTGAAAGGTATAGGTTAATGTTAGTCAGGGCCATTCTTTTGTAGGGATTTTTTGAAAGTCAGATTGCGTTGCGCTAAAAATATTGTGTGTCAGTTTAAGCACAGTCATGTATAATTTTTCAAAGGGGACGTTTCAACTGTCAGTTCGGCTTTAGGAAAGGTTAAGGCACCAGAGGCAGTTCTGGCGTTGCAGTTGATAATGCAACCAAGACCGAAGAAAAATCTAGACACGTTCATAGGGTTTTCCGATATGGAAAAGTCGTTCGACAATATAAATCGGTGCAAGAAGACTGGGAGACCAAGAACGAAGTGCTCGGATATAGTCTTTCACCCTACAGTTCAAGCTATACAGCCAAGGACCAATGAGGGAAATAAGAGTGCAAGAGTGGGATTAAAATCAGGGTGAAAATAATATTAATGATTCATTGATGACATTGCTACCGTGAGTGAAAGTTAAGAAGGAATGCAGGCCGTTTTGAATGGAATGAACAGTCTAACGAGTACAGAATTTGGACTGAGAGTAAATCGAAGAAAGATGAGAGTAATGAGAAGTAGCCGAAATGTGAACAGTGAGAAATTTGAGATACAATTGGAGATCACGAAGCAACGAAGTTAAAGAATTCTGTTACCTAGGCAGCAAAATAACCTATGACAGATGGAGCAAGGAGGACGTAAAAAAGTAGACTAACACTGGGAGGAAAGGAATTCCTAACCAAGAGAAGCACCAAAAATAGGTCTTAACTTGAGTAAGAAATCTCTGAGAACATAAGTTTGGAGCACTCTGCATTGTATGATAGTGAGTCAGGGACTGTGGAGAAACAGGATCGAAGCCTTTGCGAGCGATGCTACAGAAGAATGTTAACAATAAGTTGGACTCATAAGGTAAGAAGTGAGAAGGTTCTGCCCATAATGGGCGAGGAAAGGCACATGTGGAAAACACTAATAAGAAGATGGGACAGAATGACAGGACGTCAAGGACTAACTTACCTGTTACTAGAGATAATTTAGGGTGCAATTGCTACTCTAAGGTGTAAAAGTTGGCAGCGCAGGAGGGGAATTCGTGGCGGGCCGAATCAAATCAGTCAGAAGACTGAATACTCAAAAGAGAGGGAGAGGGTACCCTCGGCGAATGGGGAAACACTCAGCCGGTACGAGATGCGTCTTTTCGATACGTCGTTACAACTGGTTACTGACTCAACTGCATCTTAATACAAAATCACCCACTTGACAGTCCTCGACCCGAGTGGCCTAAGTGTGATTGTATCCGACCAATGAATTCTGTTGTGTCCGATATACATTACACTGCGTATGGAGTTTTTAAGCTCCTCTTCGTCTCATAGATGCTACGATCGTCTTAAATCAACCGACGGACAGTGCATAACGTTGTAACATGAAGTGGACGTGATGTACCGTTCTGAGCTTTGGTCGCCTCACGCGGCTGTTCCACATTTATCAAACTCGTGGCAGCAAAATCGCAACTGATTTCCTGACATTACGCTCTTTCTGTAAACGTCGACTAGTTGGCGATGAGTTGCACCTAGGGACGTTTTCTTAGAATAAAGATACCAAATCACACTACGTTTATCAATGGATAGACCACCTATTCATTGACTGCTCGAACTGAAACTGTATTTCGAAGTTCACTGGCATAGTTACCTGCATCTACCGGCAGAGTTTGAAACGTTTTATAACTTCTTCATTCTAAACTGACGGAAGCAAAAACGGTACACCAAGAAGGAGTTGTACGACATAAAAGAAAGTTGGTAGGCGTGTTTCTGCATCTGAAAGATGACGTCTAGGCAGATTTAGCGCCAGTCGCATCAGAATGGCTTTAGTAGCGCCACTATGAGGATGCAAATCAGTTTTGCTTTAAATACACGCTGTAACGGCCGTGAGCGTTAGTTACCTTTGAGGTTGCGTATGGCGAGTTGATGTTAGTCACGAATACCTTTAAGACGACAAAGACGCCATTAATCAACACGTCACTGACTTTGAAAGATGTCGTGTAATATGGCTACGAGGCGTTGGATATTCCTTTTGCAGTTTTGCATAAATATTTGGCAGGACTTCAGCCGCTGTATATGATTTCTGGCATCGTTGGTCACAGGAACGTACGATCACAAGAAGACCGGGCTCTGGACGGCTACATGGCACTACCGAGAGGGAAGATCATCGTGTTCGCCATATGGCTCTGTCGCACCGCACTGCATCTGCAGCAACAATATGAGCAGAAATTGGCACCACACTGACGCAACGAGCTGTTACAGATCGGTTACTTCAAGGACAGCTCCGAGACAGACGCCCTGTAGTGTTTGTTCCCGTGACCGCAAACCACCGTCATTTGCAACTTCAGTGGAGTCAAGCGAGAGCTCATTGGAGGGTAGGGCGGAGGTGTGTCGTGTTTTCCGTTGAAAGTTGGTTCTGCCTCGGTGCCTGTGATGGCCGTGTGGTGGTTAGGAGGAGGCCAGCTGAGGACCTGCAACCAAAGTGTCTACATGCTAGACACAATGGACCTACACCGAGGGTTTACGGTCTGTGGTGCGATTTCGTATGACAGCAGGAGCGCTCTCGTGGCTATCCCACGCACCCTGACTGCAAATTTGTGTGTCAACCCGGTGATTCGATTTGTTGTGCTTCCATTCGCTAAGAGCATATGCAAGGTGGTGTTTTCCAACAGAATAACGCTCGCCCATATACCGCTGCTGTAACCAAACATGCTCTACACAGACTGTCGACATGTTGCCTTGGTCTGCGCAATCATCACACCCGGCTCCAGTCGAGCACATACGGAACATCAACAGACGACAAGTGCAGCATCATCCACAAACAGCACTAACCTCTCCTGTATTGGACGACCAAGTGTAACAGGTATTGAACTACATACCGCAAACTGACATGATGATGATGATGATGATGATGATGATGATGTTTGATTTGTGGGGCGCTCAACTGCGCGGTTATCTTCGCCTGCACAAATTCACAACCTTTGCTCAGTCCACTCTCGCCACAGCCATGATCGATGATGAAATGAAGAGGGCAACACAAACACCCAGTCATCTCGAGACAGGTGAAAATGCCTGACCCCGCCGGGAATCGAACCCGGGACCCCGTGCTCGGAAACCTCACATCCGGAACCTGTACAACGCAACGCGTACACGCTAACATGCTTGAATTAAACAAATGTGTGTGAAATCTTATGGGACTTAACTGGTAAGATCATCAGTCCCTAAGCTTACACACTCAAAATGGTTCAAATGGCGCTGAACACTATGGGACTCAATTTCTGAGGTCATCAGTCCCCTAGAACTTAGAACTACTTAAACCTAACTAACCTAAGGACATCACACACATCCATGCCCGAGGCAGGATTCGAACCTGCGACCGCTACGGTCGCGCGGTTCCAGACTGCAGCGCCTATAACCGCTCGGCCACCCCTTACACACTCCCTTAACCTAAATTATCCTAAGGACAAACACACACACCCATGCCCGAGGGAGGACTCGAACCTCCGCCGGGACGAGCCGCACAGTCCATGACTGCAGTGCCTGAGACCGCTCGGCTAATCCCGCGCGGTTTGACTTAAACATTCTTGCTGTTACACACGTTATTAATGTACCGGCATTTCATATTTGCAATGCCTTATCTCGCGCTTACAGTAACCTGTGATCTTGCAATGTTACTCACTTAAGTACGTTATCGTGACAGAAGTGTTCCCGAAATTTCATTACTCTACATTATTTTTTTGTGTTGCGGTTTTTTCCGTCTGTGTAGATACGGAATTTGATTTGCATGGGACGTTTAGACACCGATGAGAGGTCTTGCTACTTTAATGGCGGGCGTAGTACGTTGAAGCTGTTTCGCAGGGTATTCGACAAGTACTCTCGCATGCATCATATTGACCTCGCGATGTTTACGCTGTGCAACAGTTGGGCAGCCTAGAGGCGAAACAGTAAACGCCGTGTGCGTACTGCCAACACGAGCGATAATTTGCGCGTGCGCGCCTCGTGCCAGTGCCCGACTGTTGCCATGACGACAGGGTGTGGGATTCCCCGTGGACCCGGCAGACGCGCGCCTCCCCAGACAGCTGTAAACGCGATTCGCGCTTCCGGTGCGTGTGTGGAATCGCGTAGAAGCCGCGTACGCACCCGCGGCGGGCTCGCTGTGAACGCGATACCTGTGGTCCGATCTCCACCGACGACGTTCTGTCGTTGAAAAAGCCAGCTTTCGTTACCACGACAGAATTGCAGACACGTTCCTTACCAGTTACTCAAGGATAAGGTAGAGAGATTACGTCGCTCGACTCTTGCTGGAGAGAACGAAGCTTCAATTCTGACTTCTTGGTCCACACAGTCAGTAATGGGCCCCTTCTTTTCACGCCTTCCTCGGGCATTCGACGGATGTTATGCACCTTTCGCGTGTATCCCTCCTGATTGTAGCGATACCTTATCTCTAACGGCTATAGAAAAGATGAAATGGAAAACTGAAGTTTTTAATTTGGCATTTAAAAAATCAGTCATCTACGAACATCATACACACATACCATCATTGGTCCATACTAAGATTCCCATACACTGGACGTAGAAACAGGAATCCCTGTCGTTGAGAACAACTACAAATATAGTGATAAAAGTACCGGTGAATACTGTAGACTATTATAAGAAAGCGTGGATTACGGTAGTTTTGCTAGTAGCCTTGGTCAGTTCAGGTCGTAACGCGTCATCTGCACGTTAGGTATGTTGCCTACATATTTGGCGTTACTTATTTCCATCGCTTTATTTGCAGAAGCAATCAATGTGTTACTATAATCCCCCAGAAATCGGAAGTGGTGAACGGTCTTGAAACTGAGTGACGATATACAGTGTGATCCACGAAGATATGCAAATATTTTAATATGTTATTCTACAAGTAAAACTAAAGAAAAAAGTTCATATAAACATATGTCCGCAAATGTTTAGTTACAGAGTTACGGCTAATAAAACATTTTGCCTGAAATTTAGCAACTTCACTAATATGAATCCATCAGAAACCTGTACGAGGTTAAAGTAAAGCACAATTTCCATTTATTTTGTTGTCAATAAAACATGTCCCAGACATGTATCTGCAGTAGTTTTCCAGAACATCCAGAGAAGCAAAGAAGTAATTTCGTACAATTTTTAATTTATTAACTACTTGGCCTAATTTGTTTTTTAAATTCCAGACAACTGCACAGAGTTTACAACAAAAGTTGTAGAGAATTAAATTCTGGAAAAATGATAGTAATAACGTTAACTGAAACAATATTAATGTGTCACATAACCTGATTTTTATGTGGTTTCACTGAAATACACTGAACAGGACTGAAAACGAACTCGTTTCAACGTTAGGAAACGACTGAAACAACTCACTAACGGTTGCCAACAATGACATAAACATTTTTTTGCATTCTTAATGGAAGTAAACAAATTCACTTGTCTAGTAACCTTTGCTTCTCTGGATGTTCTGAAAAATTGCTGCAGATATATGTCTAGGACATGTTCTATCAGATTCACCAGACCAATAACAACAAAATAAATGGAAATCCTGCCTTTCTTTAACTTTGTACAGTTTTGCTATGGGTTCGTGTTAGCAAAGTTGCTGAATTTCAGGCAAAATATTTTATTAGCCGTAACTTAACATTTGCGGACCTACGTTTATTTGAACTTTTTTCTTTAGTTTTGCTTCTAGAATAACATATTAAAATATTTGCATATCTTCGTGAATCATCCTGTATAAAGTGCGCGTAGTCTACGGAACATTTTTGTTCTTCATTGCGATCCTTCTTTCCGTTACATCAAAACAAACAGTACTTCTAGCAAAGTTGAAACCGTCAATGTTTAATTCAGGTTCAGTTCTAAAACTGTTTACTTATAGCGTGAAACAGAGGAATGTTGTAGCAAAAATTCAAAAAATAGTGATGTATCACATAGCGCTAGAACACGCTATTTCCTTAAAAACGGGTAAAATTTAAAAAAAGGCCGCTGAACGAAAACGTATGAAACATTGCATCGGCACTTCATAGAGCTTATATAAAACATGTTTCTGTTACTCATAAACAACCTTCACACTATCCACTAATGACAGGAAACACTTACCTTTGATCATGAGGAAGAACGTTATATTGAGTACAAAATAACAACAATAATTCTACAGTTTTTTATATGTATGCACGTAAACTGTACTTGCATCGGAAAAAATTGCTTTGGTTGCACAAAAGCGATCACATAATTTTTACTAGTTATGAAATGAAATTTCTATTTTGTAAGGATATAAAATATACAAAGAACTGACACTGAATGATGTGAGGTTCTACTTTTGTCCAAAACAGACAAACAAAAAACAATGTGGAGTCGTTGGTTCCCAGTTTCTCCCAAGTACATTCATTTACGGTTCTTATCCTATCATTGCTACCATTACTGCTAAATACCCTACCATTTACTGCATTATTTATGTACTGTACCAAAATTACCGAACGACAGTTTTGGTTCAGCGCAGCTCTTAACTGCAAGTATTGAAAACCACATACTTGCCAGGTGAGGATGTAATCCCAGTTCGGTTTTACGGAGAGTACTCTTCGGCACTGGTCCCTTACATTGGTTGGATTTATCGCAAATCTCTCGAACAACTTGAAGTCACAGGCGACTGGAAAAATTGACAGATGACTCTTGTCTATAAGCAGGGTAAAAAGACCCGCAAAATTTGAGACCAATATTCTTAAAGTCGGTTTTCCGCAGAACTCTGGGCATATTCTAAGTTAGAACACGACAAATTTCCTCTAGAGAGAAAACCTCCTGTGTATAAGATTGGCACAGTTTTAGAAAGCACCACTCGTACGAAATTCAACTTGTCCTTTTCTCACACAATATCCTGCGAAAATACATATTCCTTTTATAAAGCCTTTGGCGCAATGCCCCACTGCAGAATGTTAACGAAGGGCCGAGCATACAGAATAGGATCTTAGATATCTGAGTGGCTCATAGACTTCTTAACGAGTGACTGTAGGGGAATACATGATGACGGGAGCAGGTGTTTGGTGTGATGACGGCAGCTTCCTATAAGAATGGCAGCTAGCTCTAGATGTAGAAAAATGTTAAGTTAGTGCAGATAAGAAGGAAAAATAGTCCTGTAATGCTCGAATGCAGCGTTACTCGTGTGCTGCTTCCCACAATCGTCTCGATTGATTACCTTGGTGTAACGTTGCAGAGCGACACAAAACGGAACAAGCATGTAAGGTCGTGTACGGAAGGTGAATGGTCGACTTTGGATTATTGAGAGAACTGTAGGAAGTGTAGCTGAATTCATGAAGGAGACAGCATATAGAACTATAGAACACTAGTGCGACACATTCTTGAATACTTCTCGAGTATTTGGGAGCCCCCCCCCCCCAGGTTGGATTGACAAGAGACGTCGAAGCAAGAGGCGTGCTGCTAGATTTTTTAACGGTAGGGTCGATCACCTATCCACCGTGAACTGAAATAGGTGTCCCCCAAGGGCAGGCAAGGTTCTTTTGGCGAAACACTACTGAGAAAATTGCCATTGGGGGCCGACTGTAGAGCGATTCTACTGCCGCTTGCCCATGTAAATTTCGTGTAAGGACCACGAAGATCAGATAAGAGAAATTATGGCTCGCACGGAGACATACAGAAATTCGGTTTTCCCTCGCGCCTACTGCAAGCAGAGGAGAGAAGGGAATGGTTAATTTTTGTGCAAGGTACCCTTCGCCATGCGCCATACAATGGCTTGCGAAGTATCTATGTAGATGTAGATGTATAGGTATTCTGACATATAACTTTAGTGCACAATCTTCGGTTTTTATTAGAGCACACATTATTTCGCTGGAGATAAATGGAACATATTCTATAATTACTTCAGAAAACAAAGGAGCCAAACGCGGCACTTCTGTGCGAACCACGGCCTGTTTAGTGTATAGCTTTTCTCCATTTTAGTAACCCCAGAGTGTAAGTATGGAACACTGTAGTAGTCGAGATGTATTTTTATAAATGTGATAAAGGGAGCTGTATTCTTCGTTAATAAACAGTGTTTCAGATACGCTGTATTTCATCATCTTCACCTAATCATTGTCCGATCCCAAAGCACATCGCCAAACAGAATTATAGACAGGACACCACTTAAAGTCACCGCATCAGGTTAAGTGTTGGAAGAGCAGTTACGTTTACATGAAAACGTGTTTAGTTCCGGTGATCTCCACTCCAAATTACCTACCACCTACGTTTTATTATGTTTGTGCCACAGAAACCTAAAAATTGGCTTCAAAACTTACAAAAAAATTTTAAAAACATGTTTGCGTGTTGTTAGCAGCTAACGCTGTTTCTTACTTGTGAAAAGTACTTTATGGTCTATCCAGTCCCACACTAGGAAATTCCTGGAGTCCATACCTTCCTTTTCATCTGTCACCCGTTTTTCGGTGGTCGGCTTCCTTTCCTTTTTCCCTCTGAGATCCATCCCCATACCTCTTTGGTCATTTACTATCATCATTTCTTCTAAATGGCCGTATCATCGTGATCTCTTCCTCTCAATGCTTTTCATAATGTTTCTTTCCCATTGCATAATTTTCCCAATTTCTTCATTAATGGTGTTGTCTAATATTGGGACTCCAGAATTTCGTCTCGAGTAATCTATTCCCATGTATAACAGCATATCTTTATCTGTCTTTCTTATTTGCCAAACGTCTGAACCATGTATACAGATGCTTTCTGCTAATAATTTGTCTATAATCTTTTCGATTTTATATTTCTTCTACACTGCCGGAAAAAATAGTACACCTGGAAAGACCATGTCGATTTTGATCTGATGATGGCATATGCAACCTGGGGTATGCTGGATGTACTGACGATGGCTGCAGTCTAGCCCGTCAACAGATGGCGTATGGCGTAGCTACCCGAGCGCCAACTATATTTCCGCTTTAATAGGGAACGCTCACAGCTGGAAGGCTCAGTCTGGCACAGACGTGTGAAGCAAGCAAGGGACTATGCCACAGAGATGTACTCGTACTTTCTACATCCAACTGAGCGAGTTTGAAAGGAGCGAATTCAGGTCTTCCGACCGTCGGAATGGTCCTTTCGGAGAATTGCCACCCACGCAAGTGGGACGAGCTGGGTTAGCTGTGCAACTATGCTGTATTAGATTGTTTAAGATACAAAACAACCAGTTTTCCTACTGAAGTTACTGAAATCAATTCTATTAGCAGTTGGTTGCTGAATTCAGAAGTGTATGTAGTTCTATGTAAACAATAAAGAAACAGGTTGTGATATTCCTGAACTGCAACTGTGAGTAGACCAGTGTATCCGGGCTTCGTATACGCTCGCAAGAATATTTTGGAAGTAATAAATTAAATCTGGCTGCTCGCTAATCAAGAAGAGCCTTTTGCCAGTAATAAATCTCATAATAAGCACTACTTCGCACCAAAAGCAACGCATCACAAAGTAATATCCAGCCAGTATTCTGTAGCTGTATAATAGGTATTCCATCGTGTTAGAAACTTTTTGGAACATTACGGTGTGTTAGTCAGAGGACAAACTTGTCGAGAGAAAATCTATTGACCTAAGTCTCTAATCGTCAACACGGTCCTGCAGTTTCACCATAAATTCAGAGAAAGTGACAAGTGGAGGAAAAGTCAAAAGAAGCGAAATCAAGTTAAATTTACATTTGATTTTCGGTCAAGTACTTATTGTGTTCAAAATCAGTAGCAATACTGCTACACACAATCAGGTTAAATTAAAAAGGGAGTTGAATGAAATTCATTTCCTATGCCGGCTTTCTGGTTGATGAAGTAGTTTTAGAAATTTAAATTGTACTTAGTAAATGATGTTCCGAGTGTATGTCTACGTAACATTAGTATCGAAAAATAGTTGCTGCCATGCATGAACGTTATTACGGCATTAATCTGAGAAGTAATCATGTGCAAAGTAATAAAGAATGATAAACAGTAATTGTCACTATTAAGCATATTTTCAGACAGACAGCATTCTGGTCGTTTATGTAACACAATACGTTTTCCATTAAGGTTAGCTGGTCATTGCTTATTATTGTCGAGCGTTAAAGTAACTAATGTCATTGCATTGCAGATTAACGTCTTCTGTGTTGATGTCACACGTGTCTTTCAGTTGAGAATTTTGTCCAGTTGCTGCTTCATCTGTCTCACATAACATTCATCTGATTTCAGAGTCATTACAATCCCTTACCTAAATCAATTCTTGCTCGTTTTTCGACGTAGCGACCGTCTCATTCAGCAAACAAAATTCATCTGAATTGAATTCTGGCATTAAAAATTACGACTAACAACACTGAGAATTTAATTTATTACCACTTTTTCTACATTCCGATCGTTCTTGTACGTCGTGACAAACAGTGGTACGATAGCCTTTAGGAGGTAACTATCTGTATTTTATTACTAAGCGTTTATATTCGGACTCGATGTCTTGTTTCCACTAACAGCGGAACATTATGTACAGGTGTTACAATAAAACCTTACATACTTTGTGAAGTATAGGTACGTCTAAGGTCCTGCACTTGTTGGAACTCATCGGGTAGACAGAGAATAGGTTTAAAATTAAAGTGCCTGAATTGGACGGTTTCTTTGCGGAAAAGAACCTAAATTAAAAAGAATCGTACGGAAAAAAACGAAATTGCCTGAAAATCTCAATATTCCCGAAAAAAAAATTCGGAAGAAAGCGCATATATAGGACGTTGACGAAGAATGGAAGGAATCTGAAGATTTCTTCTGATCTTAGTACTGGAAACTTGGCCTTAACAGAGGGTGACAGCGTGGGAGGTGTCTCTGATGGTGAAGAACGGGATGCTGCGGAGAAAAAAATGGATCTGGTTAGGACTGAATGCGATGTTAGAGAATAGGATTAATATATCTTACTGGGATGATTTATTTATGAAGGATGACCGAAAAGTTGAAGTCTAAGACAGCAGACAAAACTGCCAAGAAATTTCGGTATAAGGCTCAGTCACAACCATGAAGATGGTTGCTACACAATCGTTGTCTGAACCAGAACAGCTAGCTGAAGAGAAACACACTGTGCATGTGCGCCTACCGGCCTCACGAGAGAGTCCAACAACGAACTTCTGACGTCACACCCTCCCTCTTGTCTGCCATACTTAGCGAACGCTCGTTTCCGTACAGGGTCCACGGTATGTTGACGATTAGGTACCCGCTAAGTGCCTTGATTTTGTTGTGTGCTGGAGAGAGCTTACATGCATTTAAACACGCAGTTAGGAATTACTAAACTCGTCTGAAACAGTTACTCGCGCCCCGGCAAAGACGATTGCTGGCACTTGTAAGACCTGCTGTCCCACGTCTTATGACATACACGCCATGGCATGTCTTCGTAGTGGGCCTCGTATGCTCATAGGTGACGCTGCGTACGTAACGCTACATTAGAGGAATCTGCCAAGTGAAATTCATTCCAGTCATCGAATGAAGAACAGATCTGTCCGCTCCCGTAGTTGCATCCTCAAAGTGGCTGATAGCTAACCTAAGGGACCCGCGATCGATTTTCTCGCTCGGAAAAGGGATGTTGTGTTGTCCCGTTCGTATCACCGTAACTGACATTCCACTGTTGAGACAGATGTGTTGGAACGTACCGAAAGCCAAGGAAAGAAAAGAAATGGAATAGCACCAGCTTTCCACTGTGAAGTATTATTATTCCCCACTCTGTTTGCATCAAAGATTGCAGATCGTAGAGGTGAAGGTCGAAAGATAAGATAAAATGGTGCTTTTAAGGAAGCTTATAACAGCCGATCCCATTCCAAATAATATGTAGAGACTTCTTTGTTAACACCAGAACCACATGTTAGTTTAGGCAACAAATATTCTATTCTAAGACAAGAACAGAGCTCAAAAAGGCTTGAACACGCACACACACACACACACACACACACACACACACACACACACGCACACACACGCAAAGAATGCACACTAATTGCTATATATCAGTTGTTTCTATTTTTACGCTAAGGTGTTGTCACACATATTCGTAATTCAGGAACAACGGGAGGTTGTTTCCACATTCCACAACGTCTGCTTCTACGTGATTACTCTGCTATTTACAATGAAGTGCCTGGCAGAGAGTTCAATGAACCACCTTCAAGCTTTCTCTCTATCGTTCCTCTCTCGAACGACGGGCGGGAAAAACGAATACAAAAGTTTTTCTGTTCGAGCCCGGATTTCTCTTATTTTATCGTGATGATCATTTCTCCGTATGTAGGTGGGTGCCAACAGAACGTTTTCGCAATCCGAGGAGAAAACTGGTGTGAAATATCATGAGAAGATCCCATCGCAACGAATACGCCTTTGTGTTAATGATTGCTACTCCAATTCACGTATCATGCCTGTGGCACTATCTCCCCTATTTCGCGGTAATACAAATCGAGCTGCCCTTCTTTCAACTTTTCCGATCTCATCCGTCAGTACCACCTGATGCGGATCCCACACGACACAGCAGTACTCCAGAATAGGGCGGACCAGTGTGGTGTAAGCAGTCTCTTTAGTAGGCCTGATGCACCTTTTAAGGGTTCTGCCAGTGAATCGCAGTCTTTGGTTTGCTCTACCCACAACATCGTCCATATGATCATTCCAATTTAGGTTATTTGTAATTGTAATTCCTAAGTACTCGTATTTAGTAGGATCCACAGCCATCAGTTTTGTGTGACTTCTCGCGTAATCGAAATTTAGCAGATTTCTTTTAGTACTCATGTGAATAACTTCACACTTTTCTTTATTCAGGGTCAACGCACCGCACAGATAGCTTATCTAAATAATTTGGTAATTTGTTTTGGTCATCTGATGACTTTACAAGACGGTAAATGACAGCATCATCTGCAAACAATTTAAGAGGGCTGCTCAGATTGTCTCATACGTCGTTAATATACACTATGTGATCAAAAGTATCCGGACACCCCTAAAAACATACGTTTTTCATATTAGGTGCATTGTGCTGCCACCTGTTGCCAGGTACTCCATATCAGCGACCTCAGTAGTAGACATCGTGAGAGAGCAGAATGGGGCGCTTCGCGGAGCTCACGGACTTCGAACGTGGTCAGGAAATTGGGTGTCACTTGTGTCATACGTTTGTACGAGAGATTTCCACACTCCTAAACATCCCGAGGTCCGCTGCTTCCGGTGTGATAGTGAAGTGGAAACGTGAAGGGACCTTCAGCACAAAAGCGTACAGGCCAACCTCGTCTGTTGGCTGACGGAGACCGCCGACAGAAACGGTCGTAATGTGTAATAGGCAGACATCTATCCAGACCATCACACAGGCATTCCAAACTGCATCAGGATCCACTGCTTGTAATATGACAGTTACGCGGGAGTTGAGAAAACTTGGAGTTCATGGTCGAGCGTCTAATCATAAGCCACACATCACGCCAGTAAATGGTGTAAGGAAAGTAGACTTTGGACGGTTGAAATTGGAAAAACGTTGTGTGAAGTGACGAATCACGGTACACAATGTGGCGATCCGATAGCAGGGTGTGGCTATGGCGAATGAACGGTGACGTCACCTGGCAGCTTGTGTAGTGCCAACAGTAAAATTCGGAGGCGGTGGTGTTATAGTGAGGGCGTGTTTTCCAAGGAAAGGCCTTGCACCCCTGGTTGTTTTTCGTGGCACTATCACAGCACAGGTCTAAATTAAAGTTTTAAGCATCTTCTTGCTTCCCGCTGCTGAAGAGCAATTCGGGGTGGCGATTGCATCTTTCAACACGATCGAGCACCTGTTCACAATGCACGGCCTGTGGCGGAGTGGTTACGCGGCAATAACATCCCTGTATTGAGTTGGCCTGCACAGAGTCCTGACATACATCCTATAGAGCACTTTTGGTATGTTTTGGAACGCCGACTTGGTGCCAGGCCTCTCCGACCGTCATCGATACCTTTCCTCAGTGTAGCACTCCGTGAAGAATGGGCTGCCATTCCCTAAGAAACCTTCCAGCACCTGATTGAACGTATGCCTGCGAAAGTGGAAGCTGTCATCAAGGCTCTGAGTGGGCCAACACTATATTGAATTCCGCCACGAACTTGTAAGTCATTTTCAGCCAAGTGTCCGGATATTTTTGATCACATAGTGAAAATCAGGAACAATAGAGGGCCCTATAACACTTCCTTAGGGAACGCCGGTTGTTACTTCTGTTTTACTGGATGACTTTCCGTCTATTACTACGAACTGTGACGTTTGGACAGGAAATCGCGAATCCAGTCGCACAACTGAGGCTGTATTCCATAAGCACACAGTTTGGGTAGGAGATGTTTGTGAGGAACGGTATCGAAAGCCTTCTGGTAATCTAAAAATATGGAATCAATTTGACATTCCCTATCGACAGCACTCATTACTTCATGAGTATAAAAAGCTTGTTGTGTTTCGCAAGAACGATATTTCCTAAACACTTTATCATTCTGTCTTTTGCAGTGTATGACGAACAAAACTAGTGATGACGCCATTTTGTTTGTATGGTGATTTTTATTGC
Organism: Schistocerca cancellata; assembly: GCF_023864275.1. NCBI lineage: Eukaryota > Metazoa > Arthropoda > Insecta > Orthoptera > Acrididae > Schistocerca > Schistocerca cancellata. The sequence goes on from NC_064634.1 coordinate 109,293,307, forward strand.
ATCCGATTGTCAAAAAGCGTCTTATCCTAAGCAAAGGGGTGTTGTAAGTGCTTTGCTGCAGAAGCAAGTTTGAATGGAACTGATGACTGTTCAAGGAACTTGATGTGTTTGTAGGAGATATTTGACCATTTAGAATAGAAAGTTGCTCGTGTACTAAAACAATTGTTAAGGCGATTCCTCCCAAACAAAAAAGAGTTCCAGTTCAAGCCTAGCACAAATTTTCAGTTTTCATGACATACTCGGATAGGAGAGATGTTTATCTTGCTTGGTACCGTCGTACCGACAGCCTGGCTAAATTACTGGAGATAAAAATGGTTATTCGTAGTCTTTAGGGTTAAGTTTGCAGCTGTCTGTATCAATAAACGGGTAAAACAGTTCATAGTGCAGATTTTTGGCGGCAATGTTGCCTATCTAATGGTTTCCAGGGGCAACAAAAATTTAGTTTTCTATATTTAACACAATTACTGACAGAATTTAAAAATCAGTTACTGACAGAATTTAGAAAAAGTTAAATGGCATCAGAATCTATCCATTCAGAAGTATAGCCATATGTTAATGGTTTAGCACCATACGTTAAACATTAAAGTTAGCAGCTGTATATACTACCTGATGCAATGTAACTCAGGACACGCAACTTATACAGACTTCATTCACCCAACATTTTAGAATGAGAACACTTAGCAACTTCCAGCGAACTTTCTAGAAAATTTCAAAGCCTTACACAACCTTTTTCTCGCTGACGCCCCCACAAAACAATGAGAGCAAAAAAAGGTTATGGCGTTCTATATCTTCGCTGTTCGTGCAGTACATCTTAATCAGACATGATATTACATTTATTAGTTCCTTACTACTAAATCTATTCGCAGCACCTTTGCACTTAGTTTCGACATCTACCACTCAGTGTACCTGATCAATTATAGACTATCATTGTATGAGACATAGTTCAGGAGGTACGATGTTATACACATCGAGAGGCGTGGAAAATTAGGTTTACCTTAAAATCGAGCACAAATTACGCAGACCCATTCGTACAAGTTTGAGAATTAGAGCAGTTTGCGAAGTCTGGGAAACTTTAAACATAATTTCAGACTTTTTCTAAATTCTTTAACGCTTATAAGCTTAACGTTACACTTTTAACACGGTAACTCATTTGTAAAATAATCAGGTGTCTGAAGTTGTTTCTATATATGTGTTCGATTATATAAAGAATCGAGACTTTAAAGATATATTGTAATGGTCGAGTTATATACCGTGTTGAGCCGTGTGTGGCTTGTGTTCATGTCATTTTTCACTCTTTACATTCTGTTTTACTGTACTGTCACCTCGTTTTGTGAATTCAATTACTGGTGTGTTTAAAAGGTCCATGAATAAGGAATTTATTGCTAGCGCACTCGAGCAGATGTAACTTCGATGGAATGCTCACGCGCTGCCATAGAGTAAATATCTCTGGAGTGAGCATTCACATGCGCAGAACAGATTTTGTGTTGTCAACATACATTGCCGGCCTGGTCACGTGATCTCGAGACGTCGTGTGTTTGTCCGTATAGCGCCCTATACATTTAGAATGTCACTACATCCCTTTACAGACGTGTCGTGGATTATTGCAGACATTTTAACAGTATCCATTTGATACCTGGATACCAGCTACGTAACTTTTAAGGGCAAGTGATATTACATTCTGCTTCTTTGCATTAGGTGTCACAGTTCAGATGCACTCGATTTTTGGTAGTTTTCGGTATGATACGGCATTTTATAGTATTACGGAGCCTGACGTACATTTTTGCAGTGATGGTCTTGCAAAACGACTTGACAGTACGCTAGTACTTCTGCAAGTGTCCGAAAAACACCGAATTTGCCACACATTAGCGATCATATCCCTGCTAATTCGTCCTTTTTTCTTGTATTTCTGCGTATTTATTTTCTCGTTTTTGCGACCTAAAGCACAACTTTTCTTACTGGTGGCACTTTGAGGCATTTATTTAACGCATTTTAAGTACTTGCTCCCAGCATATTAAATAAATAGTAGACTGAGTAATCTATATACGTAATCGACAAGTCACTGATAAATGCATGGAGGATAGTATTTACTGAAACAACTAACCATTCCCTTTCCCCCCACTAGCAAATTTACGACAGGAAGCGATTATTTGTAAGCTTTTGTACGAGCCGTAATATCTGTTATATAGTCATAAAATCGTAGAAAAATAGGTCTACAGAATCAAGCCTTAATTATACGGCGTCTCGAAATTTTTAAACATATACAGTGTCTCTTACTAATATAACTATAATTAGAGCTACATGATATGTACCCATGAAAAGTGACTATCCCTCCTTTCACATATTTTCCTTTGCATCTGTAGCAACAACAGTAATTCACCCTCGCTATTACACTATCAACAAACGGCGAAACACAACCAAATCTCTTGATATTATAAACTTCAAACGCTGCAGAAAGCACACACGCACAGCCAAGTCCTGAAAACACGTGACAATCCTGGTTTAATGTTGAGAACATGCACAGCAAGCAATGTTCACTCCAGAGATATTTACTCTATGCGCGCTGCCTGCGATATGTATGCTACAATAGAATCGCAGACCAGAGAGCAGTGTTGGGGGAGTAGTAGCAGTAGCTGGCAGTCAGGCGGTTGGGCCGGTTGTGGAGAGCGATGGCGGTGCCTGAGCCTTGTGGTATAAGGTAAAATCAAGAATTACTATTCATAGACGCGTGCACATGTAATATGTAACAACTGATATGTAATTTGTAACAACTGATTTTGTACTATTCTTATATCAAGTACCATGTAAATCTTTTTAAAAAATCTTTTTAATAATATTCCTTATAAAATTAACTTTTGACAATCATTCATCAAGAAAAATCAGTTGTTTCTTTTTATGCATGATACGTCTATTGGCCAGCATTGCACTGGGATGCGCCAGAAAAATTTCTTATAGGAGCAGATATGTACGCGTTATCCGGCGACATAATTGAGGTAAGAATTTTCGGTTTATTCAGAATGATTTTTCAGGGCCATGACGCAGCATTGCTGACGTCCAGATATACCAGTTTATATTCAGTCAGTTAATTATTGGTTCAAATGGCTCTGAGCACTATGGGACTTAACTTCTGAGGTCATCAGTCCCCTAGAACTTAGAACTACTTAAACCTAATTAACCTAAGGACATCACACACACCAATGCCCGAGGCAGGATTCGAACCTGCGAACGTAGCGGTCACGCGGTTCCTGACTGTAGCGCCTAGAACCGCTCGACCACACCGGCCGGCAGTTAATTATTGAAAGCTCATATATGAGTCACATTTTTATTGTGAGATTAGTCACATTTTATTCCAAGGTTAAGGGATTTAAACTGTTGGGAGATTACAGGTGTCACCGAGTTGCTGCCTTGCCTGCCCGTTAGTAGCAGTAGTAGGTCTTATCGATGTATGCCCCGCCGTGGAACGTGCCAGAAGTGCAGTGCAAACTTGGCAGTGTTTGACTTAGGACGCGGCAGAAGTTCAGTCGGGGCGCAGCTGCAGTGAGGTCCGGACAGCCGTGACTCGCCCGACCGTTGCCGATACGCATCACTTGAGTGCGGACCACCTTGGTTGGTAGTCGGTCGGTCGTCTTGTCCGACGACGTGTATGTTGGCCGGCGATCGCTTATGGGTTGCCTGCGTGTGCCGACTCTTGATTCGTCCTTGTTATTGCACAGTCGCTGCCGTTAGTATTGTCTAGTCCTTCGTGCAAGTGTTCGTGAAACTGTGTGTAGCTTGTGATGTCGACTGCTCAGTTTTTTTTAGTGCTGTCTCCGTGCTGATGTGTGGGAGTCGGTCGCATCTCGTGGTCGTGCGGTAGCGTTCTCGCTTCCCACGCCCGGGTTCCCGGGTTCGATTCCCGGCGGGGTCAGGGATTTTCTCTGCCTCGTGATGGCTGGATGTTGTGTGCTGTTCTTAGGTTAGTTAGGTTTAAGTAGTTCTAGGTTCTAGGGGACTGATGACCATAGATGTTAAGTCCCATAGTGCTCAGAGCCATATGAACCATTTTGTGGGAGTCGGTTGGTTGGCGTGGAGCAGTGAGGAATTCTCGGCGGGGCGTAGTTTGGCCGAGCCCGCTGGCGGTCTCTACGCGGTGTCGTAGAGTATGGCGCTGTTCCCTTTGCTACGAGGTCAGTGGCTGATTGGTTGTGGGCGCCAATAGCTTCTACGTTGTTCCGTTGACCTCCCTGTTGTGCCCTGGTAGGGTGAAGTGAAAGTTATCTTGTCGGTGGGTCCGCTGACTGACGGTCGGCTGGGTTGTCGCCGGGCAGTGAATGGTTGGCCCAACTGCCTGTCTCACCTAAGCGAGCGTTAGTGTTTGAATTACAAAAATGGTGCAAATGGTTCTGAGCATTATGCGAATTAACTTCTGAGGTCATCAGTCGCCTAGAACTTAGAACTAATTAAACCTAACTAACCTAAGGACATCACACACATCCATGCCCGAGGCAGGATTCGAACCTGCGACCGTAGCGGTCGCTCGGCTCCAGACTGTAGCGCCTAGAACCGCACGGCCACTCCGGCCGGCTTGAATTACAGGCAGACCCTCGAACACCTGCGCGCCCTTGTGTGAACTGCCTAATTTTTTTAAAATTTGTTCTTGTTGTTGGTACTTGTATGGCTTCTAGCCGCTTTTGTATTTTAAATTAGAGTTTTTCCACTCTTTAGGCCTTCAGCCTAGTTTAAAGTACTGTTTCACGTAAGCCCTTTGGCATTTTAAAAAAAAATTCAATTTTTAAGTATTCGTCCTTCAGCCGATTTGAATTTAACTTGTTTACTACAACCTACTGAAATTTTAGGTCTCCAGCCTTCAGCCAATTGACTTTCAATTGTTTGTTCTTAAGGCTTTCATCCTAAATTAAAGAACTGTTTCAAGTATTGACTTTGGTATTTGAAAAAAAAATAATGTTTTGGAGTTTTAAGTGTCCGTTCTTCAGCCGATTTGAATTTTACTTGTTTACTTCAGCCTAACTAAAGAACTGTTTTATGGTAAGGCTTTCCGTTAAAATTTCTGATTATGCTTGCGTTTTAAGTTATTGGCCTTCAGCCGTTTTTAAACAAAGGTGGCTTTCAGCTGGTAATTATGTCCCAAAAATTAAAGCTGTGTGTTCAAAAAAAATTGGGGCTGTTGTAATGTTTGATCGGATAATAAAGTTGTATGTTCGAGTGTAACTGACAGCCCCTTATTTTGACCCCTTTCCTCAATTTATTCTAACTGTCCTGTCCTGTGGGTTAAGCAGGGCGTCTCAGGTTCAAAATGGCTCTGAGCACTATGGGACTCAACATCTTAGGTCATAAGTCCCCTAGAACTTAGAACTACTTAAACCTAACTAACCTAAGGACATCACACACACCCAGCCCGAGGCAGGATTCGAACCTGCGACCGTAGCAGTCGGCGTCTCAGGTTTTTTAATGTCTGCTGAAACATTAATTTAAAATATAAGACAGAAAAACATTAATTTCAAACTGCCACTGACCGCTGAGTAATGAGAGAGAGATAAAAAGATGGGAAAAATCCTATTACTGACGCGTCTTTGGAAGATAGAAGTCGAGGTACTGGCAGAAGACCGACTGTTTGTCGTGCCTGGGTATCTCAGTTGGTTAGCCAGCACGGTTGCTCAGCGTGTTCGGTCAGAGGGCTACTCGCCCTGTGTAATAAAAAACATTCTGAGTAAAGGAATTAACGATCAATTTGAACGGATGTCTTGTGACGTCCACCCAGACCAAACACTACGAACAATACTGAACAAAAAAAACAGAGTTGGTAGAGCACTTGCATGCGAAAGGCAAAGGTCCCGAGTTCGAGTCTTGGTCCGACACTCAGTTTTAATCTGCCAGGAAATTTCAGTCTTAGAAAAACTTGTTCCATATAATCGGCAAAGGTCTTCCAATCCGGAAACGATATTGGAGTTCCGGAAATGCAGTACCCTAAGATCCCACGTCTGCGTGGTGGAGGCGCTGAAGAACGGACCAAATGACACAGAATCCACAACCAGCTGTTGTATAGAAGAAATAAGAAAATTTTACAATTATACCAATCGTGTCATTACTCTCTATCCATTATAGACTTACCGATATATATTTGCGCCACAGTGTTTGCAGTTACAAATAATTTCTTTTTAAAGACTGTTATGGTGCTTCATACTTTGATGCGCATTGGCTGTAATATTATTTGGAGAATTTATTCTATTTTGAAGATAAATTCCTCTGGGTTGTTAGGCTTTCAGTACACTCTGTTTCCCATAGTGTTGTCAGATCTTCTGTTTTCCAACACATCTAGGAAAGCCTGCTGACACAAACTGGTATTTAGATGCCACACCATACTGTGGTGTGTAGGGTTGCCAACTTCTTTTTTGTCAAAATAAGGGCTGCTTCGACAAAAGTAATAGGCCTAATACAATCTACTTAAATCTTAAAACAGGTTTATTGCATGAACGAACCGAAAAACTTCTTCATAACAATTATAAGCTGACGGTCTACAGAATTGTTTACTTAAAACTATATTTTTTAAACTTTTGGAAGCAGTCTGAAGTCTGGGATCGTTCTTTACAAATTGGACAAATTCAACTCATGTGTAACAAAAATTAACACTTATTTGTAGTTCAGCTTTCATTAACTCTAGATTGCAACGGTTCCTATCGTCAGACCATTTGCTGTTCATCAAAGAATAAATTCTTTCGGTGTGAGCATTAGAAGCCGGTATACTGAGATCGACGCCAGGAATCTTATTTATCTCCTTGGCTATAATTCCTTTGGCTTCTGCCTCAATCATCACGGATATCCATTTTTCAACTGTACTACCATTGGTGTCAATTTTTGTATTTATTATATTTTTCAAAGAACAAAATTCATTGTGTAGGTTATCCTCATTTATGTCTACCTGAATATGAGTAAGCATGTTCTGAAAATCATTAAAATTAACCGAATTGCTTAGGGACAGTGGGAGCAAGGACTGAATTGTAGCATTGTCAGAAATGTTTACATTTTTTACAATGAAAGTATGAAAGGTATCATAAAATTCAACAAGATTATTTTGAATTGTCTTCTGGTTGATAGGATCTAATCTTATTATCTATTTAAAGTCGTGTGTGTATCGCTTCCAAAAAACAAGTCATATTTTTTTTGCAAAGTTTTCTTTGACAAAGTTTCAATGGCACTAGAGGACTGCATTATAGTTAAATCTGAAATCTCTAGATATTTTGAGGTTTGCAAAATAATATTTCCAATGTAAGAAAAAAATTGAAGATATGCTTCGAGAATAAACATTCTGCTTGGATCCCCCTCACTAAAATACAATTTCAAAGCTTTAGGTGTTTCATTTGTGCTTTGAAAATAATTTATTATTGGCTCCCAGTTCTTTATTAGTCTATCAACAACTGGTGTGGGGGACAGACACCTAGTAGGCACATGCCTTAAAATTTCACACCAAACAGTACCAATAAAATTAAGAAAAGATCTTAATTCTTCCCTGCGTTTTGCTGACACCGAAAACTGCCCGTGAATCTTGACAACTATCATTTCTATGCCTACATCTAAGACATCAGAAGCATATTTAGTGCCATTATGGATTATGTGATTTGTGCAGTTTGCTTTAAATGTTTTGTTATTTTTCTCACACATCAATTCCATCACGGATTTATTTTTGTCATAATTGACACTAGCGTTATTGGTACTATAAGACGAAATGTTGTTTATATTTAATGAATGAGATTTAAGACTGTTTTCTATCAAAACATAAATACCACTAGCAGTCTCGTCTGCTTTTTCCACAAAATCTGGTAGGTTATTTCTGATGCCAACGCAAGTTTCAAAGTACCTAATTACCACAGGAAATTTTTCCTGTTCTTGAAATTCGACGCATCTGAAGTCATAGAAGAAAAGGCGCTACACTTCTCTGGATCATTAAGCACATCTAGGAAATCACTTACACTTCTAGGCGCTAATACGTTTTGTGCAATAAACTCTGCTCTTGTCCTACCACAACGTACCTTTTTGGCCACATCCGAATCCATAAATACGTTCTCTGCAAGTATATTTGCACAGTCCATGCTAATATAACTTAGGTTATGTTTCACAGTATGATACAGAAACGGTAACTCACCTACTGCAACTTTATCGGATTCGCCACTGATGGTACTATCACTTTGGCACTGAAAATAGTTGGATATCTTAGATGTGCTACTTCCCCTAACTCTGCTTTTGTGTCCTTCGGTGTTGGCGTGCTGCTGACAATCTGTATTACCACTATGTGCTACGCTGAATTCACGCTTGCAAAGGGTGCAATACGCTTTAGAATTGTTTCCCTTTATAGGATTAACGCACAAATAAGTTTCCCCCCCCATTTCTTCTGATATGTATAGAAGTACTTTCCTCTCTTTTTATGCGGAGTTTTGAATTCTTCCTTTTCGCGTAACTCGTATTGTGAGGAACGTGACTCGCGACACCGTGTTATGTTTTGTGTTCCCTACATATTTATGTAGTAACTGTATCGATAATACTATGTCGTATCGATTAATCGATGTTGTAACGATCGTCCACCAACGAGATTTCAAAAATATGGGGCAGGTTTAAATCTTAATCGGTGTCATTTTCTCAAATACGGGAGATTGTATCGCTCGTATAAAATAAAAGCGAGAGACGGGAATAGACTTAAAAATTCAGAAGAATACACGAGTGGCCGTATAATACGGGAGAGTTGGGTGACCACAGCACCACCCCGCCCAGGAGGAAGCGGTGCTCAACTGTCCTCTTCACGTGCCTTCCGTTTCGGCGGCTGCAACAGCTTAGAATCGGAGTTGGAATTTTTAAAGAAGACAGTGAAAGCCAACGGCTGTGACAGGTTGTCTATAAACAATGCTTCTGAACGAAATACTAATTATGTTAGTAGGAATGACGAGCAGCTGCTTTCTCATTCTGTTAAGCTATCGTTTGCTTGACAGCAACAGCAGAATTCTGCATTTAACAATCTCAGTATCGGCCCAATACTTTTCCATGTCCCCAGAATCCAGGCAATTTTAGCTATGTTCATAAATTTAAATCTTGGAAAAATTCCAACATATAAATACAAAATTAACACTATTTTAACCCTATTTTGTCTTCCTTAATAGCAACTATGAACAAAATCCTGGCTGGTATAACATGGACATCTTAAATTGTACATGCGCTGTTTTCGTAAACTTAAAAACCACGCATTCATATAGGTAGAGTTCATAAACACATAATGACCGGTGCTGAATGTCGTAATTAAATACAATAGCTTTTTCTGCATGGATTTATACTGCATTTGAGAACGAAATATTTTAAAACAGGGTTCTATACACAACACTACAAAGCACTGTAGGCAGTGATAACGTGTCTCCTTGCAAGATGCTTTCCCACTTTCTTTCATTTTGAAGAACAAACATGACGTACACGGGAGGCATATTTTTGGCTTGTGGTAAATGTTGCTAGAAATATCCTTGTGTCTCAGTCAGACTAAAGGTCCGTTTTGTTTATTTGGAACTGTTGGAAACATTGGTAATTAAATCATTCATTGTCATTTTCTCTGTGTGAAATGGACTGTGTTACCAAAATGCATCCTGTAATCCTAGTAAGAGCAAATGAAAAAACATTTTCCGCCACTATTTTCCAGTTCTGCTCCTGATCACGTTGTACTGTAGTCGCCTTCCAGGACACCTGTGGCGTCCAAATCATCTCTACTGTGTAGAGTATCAACAATGTCTCCAAAATTGAGCAGATCGGCACTTTCTTCTTCAGATGAACCACGGCGCGTCATTTCTCTCACACAGACTACCAATAATGAGCTCTATCCGCAGGCGAAAACATTCAATCACAATCAACGAAGTAACGCAAGAACAAAACGCACATTCACGTCATACCCAGCGAGGTGGCGCAGTGGTTAGCACACTGGACTCGCATTCGGGAGGACGACGGTTCAATCCCGCGTCCGGCCATCCTGATTTAGGTTTTCCGTGATTTCCCTAAATCGCTCCAGGCAAATGCCGGGATGGTTCCTCTGAAAGGACACGGCCGAAGTCCTTCCCTAATCCGATGAGACCGATGACCTCGCTGTTTGGTCTCTTCCCCCAAAACCAACCCACCAACCATTCACGTCATCTCTCCGTGCAGCTAATAAATAACAGTATAAGCATCGTGTATCGATACTCAGAGGCTTTCTAATTAACAAAATACGCTGGTCCGCAGGATCTACGGACCTAGTGGTTTTGGAAGGGAGCGCGGGCCGCAGAATCTACGGGATTGGCGCTGAGAGAGTTAATGCCATACAGACCGCTTTCTTCAGTCAAAACAAAAGACTTTTTCAGACGCAAAACGGATGCATCTGCTTACTTCCACATTGCGGGCGTCTATGAAACGACGTGTGGCTGCGGCAAAGTGTATGTAGGCGGAACAGGGAGGACCGTTAAACAACGTGTTAAGGAACACGAACGCCACACGTGGCTAAAACAAAATGTAAAATCTGGGGTACCGGGACATCACTAGAACTGTTGTGTGGACATAGATTTCAATGACGCCCGTGTGTTGGCTGAGGAAACCGATAATTATAGAAGAAAAGTGCGAAAATCGATTCAGATTTCTAAGAGCGAATTTAATACAAACAACGCCCCGGAAGCCACCTCTGCGGATAATAATATTTTTAATAAACCTCCCCCTTTCTCTGGCTCCGTCCGTTTCTCTTCTATCCGAAGCGCGTTCAGCAACAGCAGCAGGAATGATTTTAACCAATAATTCTTCTGTACCATAATCGCAGTAAAAGTCCATTTGTATCCAATGACGATGCCTCACCAACGGTAGCCGCCAGAGTTTTAGCCAATAGCCTCACTTCTTCAGCATTAGCGCGGGAACACCTCACTCACCATGCAGTGACGATGGCTTACCAGTGATATCCTTAGGAATTCAACTAAATAATCTCGCTGCTCCAGCATACGAGTTGGCGAGGGAAAACTCCCCCTTTATAAGTGGATGCGACACTGGCCTTTGACAGTGTACAGTCAATCGTGGATATCGTGTCATCCTAAAGAAGATTCCAACAGAACGGTCGAAATGTCGATCGTACGGAAGAAATATGACGCAGCCTATCAACCCAGAAGATTTTAACTTCAGTGACGACGGCCACGAAAGCCTGCACGCTTACACAATTTTAGTTTGTTCTCAGCAGTACGCTGTTTACTTTAGAAGATTGAATAAAGAGAGAGTTATATGATATTGCAGTGCCTCTATTGTTCCTGATTACGATGCAAAGATCCTTCGGACATCCATGTATGTGGTGACTGCAGCCGTTACGAAAGACATGAAATCCATTCCCAATTGCGAATATGAACAACCATCAGCTGTATAATGGAATAACGACAATGAAAACCTGTGTCGGACCGTGGCTCGAACCCGCATTAACCGCTTGTCGCGAGTTGTCGCCTTACCATTTGTCTGCCCGAACGGTACTCGAGGCCAGACCCAAACTTCTATATGTCGTCAACCTTGTGTCCACACCTGTACTCGTACATCTTGTATGTATATTCCAATATAGGGGAGACATTTTACTTGAAAGTCGCTTGCCTGTTGTCGGCGGATAAATTTGACATTGCAGTGCCTGTCTTATTCCGAATTATGATGCAAAGTTCCTTCGGGCATGCATGGACGTATGCGATGCGTGCATGTTTGACGATATATGGAAGACTGGATCTAGGTTGTGAGTAGTGCTCGGGTAGCCAAATGGTAAGGCTAACGCTCGCTATAAGCGCGAAATCCGGGTTCGAGCCCCGGTCCAGCAGATATTTTCCTTGTCGCCGTTCCCTTATACAGCTGATGATAGTCCATATTCGCAGTTGCGAATACATTTCAAAGTTACAGTTGGATCGTTTTACAGTGCCTCACACAAAACAAGCACCCAGTAGCTGGAGCAGAAAACGAAAAGAAAATTCACGGGTACGGAGTACTTGTAACGTTAATTCAGTGGTTGCAATATCTAGTCAAATTTACAAGGAAGTCGGCAGTAAACAGTCGCTTATCTGTGTGACAACGCGCAGCTTCTGGCCTGGATGCACGTGGTTATTCAGTTGAGAAGGGTTGACCCAAAGCTGTTGTATCCTCTCATGAGACAAGCCAGCCCACAATTATTGTAAGTGTCCTTCATATCCTGTACATACTGGCACTGGGATGGAGATGACGTGCGAAGTGATCATGCACATGATGTATGTGGGGCAGATCTGGTCACAGAAGTACGTGAACGAGTTGGTAGAGACACGTGCCATGCGCGAAAGAGCACTATCGATAAATGTCCGAGACGTACAATTGTGTTCTCTCAGCCACGACCAGCGGAGACCTGCGGTCCTGACTCCATGATACCACGGATGACACCACTCTTCCTTTTCAAAACATCACACTGGCACCCCAGCCCAGGTCACCGACGATCGTCATCCAAGGTACTGTACAACTGACAGTTAGTTAGTTGCATGTTCAATACATCATTATAACGATTCTTTAACCGCAATCTTTTTGGACGAGTGACTTTACTGCATATGTATACATGATTAAGGGGGGTGAATGACAAAAATTTTAAAAAATTACATTTATCAAAAATATGCCTATTGTGTAGTGCACATCTTCCTGAATAGTTTTATGTCCAAAGCATATATATTTGAGAGATAAGGCACGTTATTTGGTCGTAAGTTTATCAAGATGCAGCACCACACCGCTTCCCACGACACTTTTCTGTAACACGTAAGTGAAGAAAGTCATCACAGGAATTCTGTACCAACTGCTGTAAAGGAAGCCGTCAAACCTATATTCAGGATCCTTGCAAACGAAAATTTATTGAAGAAATGTCTTCATGGCGGTACCCAAAACCCAAATGAAAGTTTTACCAATGTCTATGGGAAATATTCCCCCTCCCCCCCCCCCCATGAACCATGGACCTTGCCGTTGGTGGGGAGGCTTGCGTGCCGAAGCGATATAGATGGCCGTACCGTAGGTGCAACCACAACGGAGGGGTATCTGTTGAGAGGCCAGACGAACGTGTAGTTCCTGAAGAGGGGCAGTAGCCTTTTCAGTAGTTGCAGGGGCAACAGTCTGGATGATTGATTGATCTGGCCTTGTAACACAAACCAAAACGGCCTTGCTGTGCTGGTTCTGCGAACGGCTGAAAGCAAGGGGAAACTACAGTCGTAATTGTTCCCGAGGGCATTAAGCTTTACTGTATGGTTAAATGATGATGGCATCCTTTTGGGTAAAATACTCCGGAGGTAAAATAGTCCCCCATTCGGATCTCCGGGCGGGGACTACTCAAAAGGACGTCGTTATCTGGAGTAAGAAAACTGGCGTTCTACGGATAGGAGCATGGAATGTCAGATCCCTTAATCTGGCAGGTAGGTTAGAAAATTTAAAAAGGGAAATGAATAGGCTAAAGTTAGATATGGTGGGAATTAACGAAGTTCGGTGGCAGGAATACAAGACTTTTGGTCAGGTGAATTCGGGGTTATAAATACAAAATCACATAGTGGTAATGCAGGAGTAGGTTTAATAATGAATAAAAAAATAGGAGTGCGGGTCAGTTACTACAAACAGCATAGTGAACGCATTGTGGTGGCCAAGATAGACACGAAGCCAATGCCTACTACAGTAGTACGAGTTTATATGCCAACTAGCTCTGCAGATGATGAAGGAATTGATGAAATGAATGATGAGATAAAAGAAATTATTCAGGTAGTGAAGGGAGACGAAAATTTAATAGTCATGGTTGAATGGAATTCAAGAGTAGATAAAGGGATAGAAGGAAACATAGTAGGTGAATATGGATTGGGGGTAAGAAATGAAAGAGGAAGCCATCTAGTAGAATTTTCCACAGAGCATAAATTAATCATAGCTAACACTTGGTTCAAGAATCATGAAAGAAGGTTGTATACACGGAAGAACCCTGGAGATACTGAAAGGTATCAGATAGATTATATAATGGTAACACAGAGATTTAGGAACCAGGTTTTAAATTGTAAGACATTTCCAGGGGCAGATGTGGACTCTGACCACAATCTATTGGCTATGAACTGTACATTAAAACTGAAGAAACAGCACAAAGGTGGGAATTTAAGGAGATGGGACCTGGATAAACTGACTAAACCAGAGATTGTACGGAGTTTCAGGGAGAGCGTAAGGGAACAATTGACAGGAATGGGGGAAAGAAATACAGTAGAAGACGAATGGGTAGCTCTGAGGGATGAAGTCGTGAAGGCAGCAGACAATCAAGTAGGTAAAAAGACGAGGGATGGTAGAAATCCTTGGGTAACAGAAGAAATATAGAATTTAATTGATGAAAGGAGAAAATATAAAAATGCATTAAATGAAGCAGGCAGAAAGGAATTCAAACGTCTAAAAAATGAGATCGACAGCAAGTGCAAAACTGCTAAGCAGGCATGGCTAGAGGACAAATGTAAGGATGTAGAGGCTTATCTCACTAGGGGTAAGATAGATACTGCCTACAGGAAAATTAAAGAGACCTTTGGAGAAAAGAGAACCACCTGTATGAATATGAAGATCTCAAATGGAAACCCAGTACTAAGCAAAGAAGGGAAAGCAGAAAGGTGGAAGGAGTATATAGAGGGTCTATACAAGGGCGATGTACTTGACGACAATATTATGGAAATGGAAGAGGATGTAGATGAAGATGAAATGGGAGATACGATACTGCGTGAAGAGTTTGACAGAGCACTGAAAGACCTGAGTCAAAACAAGGCCCCGGGAGTAGACAACATTCCATTAGAACTATTGACGGCCTTGGGAGAGCCAGTCATGACAAAACTCTACCATCTGGTGAGCAAGATGTATGAGAGAGGCGAAATACCCTCAGACTTCAAGAAGAATATAATAATTCCAATCCCAAAGAAAGCAGGTGTTGGCAGATGTCAAAATACCGAACTATCAGTTTAATAAGTCACAGCTGCAAAATACTAACACGAATTCTTTACAGACGAATGGAAAAACTGGTAGAAGCCAACCTCGGGGAAGATCAGTTTGGATTCCGTAGAAATGTTGGAACACGTGAGGCAATACTGACCTTACGACTTATCTTAGAAGTAAGATTAAGGAAAGGCAAACCTACTTTTCTAGCATTTGTAGTCTTAGAGAAAGCTTTTGACAATGTTGAATGGAATACTCTCTTTCAAATTCTAAAGGTGGCAGGGGTAAAATACGGTGAGCGATAGGCTATTTACAATTTTTACAGGAACCAAATGGCAGTTATAAGAGTCGAGAGGCATGAAAGGGAAGCAGTGGTAGGGAAGGGAGTGAGACAGGGTTTTAGCCTATCCCCGATGTTATTCAATCTGTATATTGAGCAAGCGGTAAAGGAAACAAAAGACAAATTCGGAGTAGGTATTAAAATCCATGGAGAAGAAATAAAAACTTTGAGGTTCGCCGATGACATTGTAATTATGTCAGAAACAGCAAAGGACTTGGAAGAGCTGTTGAACGGAATGGACAGTGTCTTGAAAGGAGGATATAAGATGAACGTCAAATAAAAGCATAACGAGGGTCATGGAATGTAGTCGAATTATGTTGGGTGATGCTGAGGGAATTAGATTAGGAAATGAGACCCTTAAAGTAGTAAATGAGATTTGCTATTTGGGGAGCAAAATAACTGATGATGGTCGAAAATGCAGACTGGCAATGGCATGGAAAGCGTTTCTGAAGAAGAGGAATTTGTTAACATCCAGTATAGATTTAAGTGTCAGAAAGTCGTTCCTGAATGTGTTTGTATGGAGTGTAGCCATGTATGGAAGTGAAACATGGACAATAAATACACTCCTGGAAATGGAAAAAAGAACACATTGCCACCGGTGTGTCAGACCCACCATACTTGCTCCGGACACTGCGAGAGGGCTGTACAAGCAATGATCACACGCACGGCACAGCGGACATACCAGGAAGCGGTGTTGGCCGTCGAATGGCGCTAGCTGCGCAGCATTTGTGCACCGCCGCCGTCAGTGTCAGCCAGTTTGCCGTGGCATACGGAGCTTCATCGCAGTCTTTAACACTGGTAGCATGCCGCGACAGCGTGGACGTGAACCGTATGTGCAGTTGACGGACTTTGAGCGAGGGCGTATAGTGGGCATGCGGGAGGCCGGGTGGACGTACCGCCGAATTGTTCAACACGTGGGGCGTGAGGTCTCCACAGTACATCGATGTTGTCGCCAGTGGTCGGCGGAAGGTGCACGTGCCCGTCGACCTGGGACCGGACCGCAGCGACGTACGGATGCACGCCAAGACCGTAGGATCCTACGCAGTGCCGTAGGGGACCGCACCGCCACTTCCCAGCAAATTAGGGACACTGTTGCTCCTGGGGTATCGGCGAGGACCATCCGCAACCGTCTCCATGAAGCTGGGCTACGGTCCCGCACACCGTTAGGCCGTCTTCCGCTCACGCCCCAACATCGTGCAGCCCGCCTCCAGTGGTGTCGCGACAGGCGTGAATGGAGGGACGAATGGAGACGTGTCGTCTTCAGCGATGAGAGTCGCTTCTGCCTTGGTGCCAATGATGGTCGTATGCGTGTTTGGTGCCGTGCAGGTGAGCGCCACAATCAAGACTGCATACGACCGAGGCACACAGGGCCAACACCCGGCATCATGGTGTGGGGAGCGATCTCCTACACTGGCCGTACACCACTGGTGATCGTCGAGGGGACACTGAATAGTGCACGGTACATCCAAACCGTCATCGAACCCATCGTTCTACCATTCCTAGACCGGCAAGGGAACTTGCTGTTCCAACAGGACAATGCACGTCCGCATGTATCCCGTGCCACCCAACGTGCTCTAGAAGGTGTAAGTCAACTACCCTGGCCAGCAAGATCTCCGGATCTGTCCCCCATTGAGCATGTTTGGGACTGGATGAAGCGTCGTCTCACGCGGTCTGCACGTCCAGCACGAACGCTGGTCAAACTGAGGCGCCAGGTGGAAATGGCATGGCAAGCCGTTCCACAGGACTACATCCAGCATCTCTACGATCGTCTCCATGGAAGAATAGCAGCCTGCATTGCTGCGAAAGGTGGATATACACTGTACTAGTGCCGACATTGTGCATGCTCTGTTGCCTGTGTCTATGTGCCTGTGGTTCTGTCAGTGTGATCATGTGATGTATCTGACCCCAGGAATGTGTCAATAAAGTTTCCCCTTCCTGGGACAATGAATTCACGGTGTTCTTATTTCAATTTACAGGAGTGTATTTTGGACAGGAATAGAATTGAAGCTTTAGAAATGTGATGCTACAGAAGAATGCTGAAGATTAGATGGGTAGATCACGTAACTAATGAGGAGGTATTGAATAGAATAGGGGAGAAGGGGAGTTTGTGGCACAACTTGACAAGAAGGGACCGGTTGGTAGGGCATGTTCTGAGGCATCAAGGAATCACAAATTTAGCATTGGAGGGGAGCGTGGAATTTAAAAATCGTATGGGGAGACCATGAGATGAATACATTAACCAGATTCAGAAGGATGTAGGTTGCAGTATGTACTGGGAGATGAAGAAGCTTGCACAGGATAGAGTAGCATGGAGAGCTGCATCAAACTAGTCTCAGGACTGAAGACGACAACCACGAGAACATGGGAAAGATTGCCAGAAACCATTTTTGTGGGAATCAAGTTTCATGTTTTAATGATAGTGTGCAAAGCAGGAAATATGTTTTAGAGAAAATGGGAATTAGGCCCAAAGTGAAGTGCATCATATCTTTGTATGCGATATACAGAGAGCGTGTAGTGAAAGCAGATAGATCATTTTTGGAGGTGCTAAAATCAACATGTGAAAAGGAAGAAAACTGATATAGAAAATGAAAAGGAACCTGCTTATGGTGCTGGACAGATCTAAAAGAATTCTAAATACAACGAGAAACTTTAACGGCTATTTTCCTCAGATCACTAGTTTCTGTATTTATGTACATGTAACATCGAAAATAAATATCTTGTTACTTTCAGACTTGGTATACTTATTAAACAAAAATTCTTTAATCTAAAACTCTAGAATTTTCCAAATACTCGTATATCAAAAACTGTGGTAAAAATTCAGAAAATTAAGTATAGAACTTAAGTTTTTTCTAAACATGAAGTTTACAGCTCATTCATTTTTCATAAATTAAAAAAATTGTAGAGTTTCGTATGGTTTGTATGCTGTGCAAAATTCATCGAGAATCTCTCTTACTTATGAAGAAAAGTGTACGTTTAGCAAGAAATGCAGCCAATAGTAAGTGAAAAATGATGAAAATTCACACATACAAAATTATTTTGTTAAGTATTTGAACTTCCACTTGTATGAGTGTGAATTCTGAACCCTTCCTTTTCATGCTGACAAAGTCTTATGAATTTATTTGTGAAAGTACAAACAGTGGAAATTAAAATGTCCTGTGGTGATCACGTGCTCCAAGTCGGCCCCATTGACGTCCTACCCCCTTACTGTTAACATTAGTGAACACAAAAACATAGTATTTTTAGTCCTTTTGTTGCAACGACATTTCATTTTTTTTCACTGGCTATCAGTTTTTAAGTAGAAACGAGATTAGATTTAAAACTTACACTGCTATCTGTTAGAGATTTGTGTTACCAGAAAATGATCAAAATGTTTTGTTGCTGCGTATTGAACTCCTTCCTGTGCCACTGGCATGTTTAAGAGCGGGTAACACAGGTCATTTTTCCTTCAAGTGTTGTAGATATGGACCTCGCCCTTCTTCTTAAACATTATGGAGGATCCTCTTCAATGAGCTAAGATTGGCATTTTAACTGCGCCATCACAAAATATTGTGATGGCGCAGTTAAAATTCCTTCCGCAGCGCCTTGAAGAGGTGCCTTCATGACGTCCGTCGGTGAACACCACGTATTGTTCTTACTGCTCGTTTCTGTACAATCAATACTTGCTTTATAAGTGATGAACAACCGCAGAAATTTAATCCGTAAGACATTATTGAGTGGGAAGATGCAAAACATGTTAGGACATTGATACGTTTGGAGTTCAGAAGCTCATTAATGTGCTGCTTCCAGTTAGTTTTCATCAACATGTACACCGAAAAATTTGACGCATTCTACCCTTTTTACTGATTCTTGCTATGTGCTACATCAGTTGTTCATACGACGATTTGTTGTAAAAAACTGAAAACAATGTGGTTTTTTTTTCAAAATACAGGCAGCACCACTTAATATTCATCGCTGAGAAAAATGCGACGCCATCAGTCATTAGTTCATACTTGTGAGCCACCGGGCATCAACCCCGTCCACACGTTTATTGCAGTGTTGTACAGTGGGGGCTGTTACTGAATGCATATCATAGTATAAAAGTTGAATTTTATTTTTCACTCGATATTCGCCAGTGCATTCTGCTTGGCGCCTAGTTGTAGTAGGTCAGTCACGTTGCAAGAAACCGGACAGGACCACTTTGAAACTCACGTGTCGAGCCATCAGCAGCTACACTCGAAGCTCCGCCAGGGGGGGGGGGGGGGGAGCCGCGCTTCAATGCTGTTGCAGATACAGCTCACAGCGGAATGATTCCGCTGGCGTGCACTGCCCGCTTATATACCGCAAAAGTGACCTTGGTTACGTAAGATACTGATAAGGGACTTAGACTCTGCAGGCACCAGCGAGAGAGAGCAATCCCGTACGCGTGCTGTAGTCTTACTGGCAGCAAGAGTCCGCTGGTGCCCCGGACTTCGCCGAGCCAGGCGGGTTGCATAACCGGCCGGCTACGCGCCCAGCGGGCAGTGCGGCACAATGCTTTATATATTTTTTCAAATTGTTGCATCCTTGAGCCCCCGATTACCAGATGTACATTCAGCGGTTCTCGGCTGACGCCCCCGGTTGCAGGAGTCAAGGTTAACACTTTATTAATAATTATAATACAAAGTAATATCTCCAGTTACAGTTACATTCTCAGCAAGTACACCAAGTCCTTTAACGCATACATGTATTTTTTCATCATTACTAACTTTTCTACAGGAGCGAGTATACAGAGTAAAAGGCATATTACTATACACAAAACTACGTCCACTTTGGGTCTTCGGGTCGATTCCACAATGCCATGTCTTGTAAGCGATGACATCTCGGTCGGCAAAAGATTTCAGTCCAGGTAGCCAGGCGTTCTCACAGCGGACAACAGCGAGTGTAAACAACCCACTGCCAGCTGCTCCAGTTACAACATCAAGTGAGAAATTAATTCGGCAACCACGAAAGAGTATAGGCCCATTGAGAATAACAGATTGAGAAGTGTCATTTGTTCCAAGTTTATTTTCCAGACTGATTATATGTTTGTAGACTGGCATTCGATGGCGGCGATGACGATACACACTTCGACGTGGCTACCCCGCGTGGCCGGAAAGTATTACTTACGTGTTCGTTTTACATTTAATAACTGATCACACATGTCGTGCAACATTCAATTTAGCACATGGTTACTTTAAATGTTCAAAATGTTAACCGTTGGCAACTGTACACATAACGAAGAGCGGTCGCCGCAACTACGTCAGTCAGTGTTAGAGTGGAGATCGCTACACATGTCGCTGTAATCTCCCGGCGAAGTTCCTCCAGCGTGCGGGGCCTACATCGATAGACGTAATCTTTCACAGTTCCCCACAAGTTAAAGTCCATAGGTGTCAGATCTGGCGACCGTGGGGTAACTTAATGTGCTCTCTTCGTCCAGTCCGGTGCCCTGGAAAATTGTCAGCCAGGAAAGCTCGTACGGGTAGACGGTAGTGTGGTGGGACCCCGTCCTGTTGGTAGGACACCACTTCATCAGCCCCATAAACAGCACTTATACTTGGCAAAATTGATGTATGTAACATTTCCAGGTACACTTCTCCAGTGACAGTAACTTCAAAGAGAATGTGTCTCACTAAGCCCCTAGATGATAGTCCACACCACACATGAACCTCTGGTAGACTAACCGCTTTATCCACAAAAACATGCAGATTTTCCGGTGCCCAGTACACACTGTTATACCGAATCACGGTTCCATTAAGTTTAAATTATGCCTCGTCATTTCACACTACCTCCGTCTCAAATTGTTCGTCATCAGTTACCATTTGATCATATCATTCGCAAAATTGCATTCGGCGATCAAGATCGTCATCCTTTATCATGTGCAGTAATGATGGAATGTAAACTTTCCACTTTGCAGCTTTCAGAATTCTGTGTACACTTGTACTGCTAACCCCCACTTCACGTGCGCACTGCGTAGCAGACTTCTATGGGGAATTAAGAACCGTTTCCAACACGGAAGCCGACAAAGCAGAACTTGTAGCTGTACGCTGTCTGCCAGATCTTCCTTTGTGAATATCACAAATCGTTCCATACAATTCAAATTTGTCAATGGTGCGTTTAATTGCTAAGCGGATTGGCGGTTCTGTTTCAAACTCCCACCTCCACTGACGTTACGCTTCAATGGCATTATCAAACTTGAAAAGCCGCTTCACAATAAATTTTCTTTGCTCGGATGTTAAGCGTGCTCCAGCTATCTTGTTTTCCCAATACCGAGATGAATAGTACTAACATCTGTTGAGCTAAAGACCGTACTACAACACACTCGTAACTCAAATCGAGCGACAGTATCGATATCTCGATGGAGCCTGACAAAGAATGTATACATTTTTCTCGCGGACTCCATATGTTTCAGCTTATGAAATTTAGCTGAGATATTAAATTTTTCTTTAGACTTGCCTGGAGGTCTATCTGTCACCAATCTCGAGAAAATTGATCTGATATCGCACAATCATTTGCGACTGCGCCGCGCCAGTGATAAAGCCAGACTGAAATATCCGTAACATTCCATATATTTCATAAACGGTTTCACAAACTGAAATGAGATTTTGCCAAACAGTAGCACGCAAAGTGGAGAGTATGTTGCGATATTGTCAGTATGCAAAACTACATTATCTACCGTGTTATTCCACTAACTACACACTTTTCCCATGAAAGAATGTAATTTTTAAGGGCCATCGATGGTTGCTGAAACGAAAACTGCTATAGGTTTTGAAAGAACATAAGTGAAGACATTAAACTTTTATTTTGTACCGAGTATGTGCTTTTCATAAGATGCTGACCTTACTTTTCCGCAGTTCCTCACATAATAAACTTAGTAAACCACTGTTTCGGAATTCTCAGGCAATTGTGTCTGCACAATGTGTTAATGAGATGAGACTGTGTAAACTCCGCAGTATTGTGATAGCAGAAGCAAACTTTAACATGGCAGTGAGATAAATGTGTAGGTTTCACTCAAAATTCCAAACTCAAGATGCTTCGGTGAGAGGTAGAAATTCTTAACAAGCCAGGCGAAAATAAATTGCTGCATTTTCGTCGAAATTCTTTTTGGATACTAATCCTTGAATGGCCACCATGCAATTGTGAGCGTGGAGGGCTCCCACTTAAGGATACAGGGTACTTGAAAATGGTTGAAAAATCAGAATTTTATAACTTTATTAAATTCTATAATCTTTCCCGAATACACTGATATATACATCATAGGGTTTCAAATGAAAAATGATCTTTATGATCTTTATATACCAGATTTTAAAGTTATGGTCAGGTATGCCGCTATGCCCCCTCTATTTCTGTTACAGAAAACAGTATTATTTCGAAAAGAACTGTGAACTTTCTGTTCCCAGCGATTATACGGATGATTCATTATATATGTTGGTGACTACAGGTTTCTAGTGTCTGTAAATGATTATCTTTGCTTGTATTTACTTTTTATTTCGCAGAAGCAGTTCGTTCATGTGTTACTGAATGTTTGTTGGCCAAGTGGTGCATATACTCGTGGAAGTACATATGCTTTAGTGTGCAATAAATGCGAACTATGTCACGCATAAAGAAAGCCAATAAAAGGAAATTCCGTGGTAACCAGTTCACAAACTAAGCAAGTCCTGAGAAATTTGGGCATAAAACGTGGCTCTAACACGGAAGATAAATTGTTTGCATGTGACAGACAACAGGTGCATGAAGCTCTTCAAGTTACCAAAGAAGCAAGAAGTGCTAAAAGGAATGCCAAGAGGAAGCTTGAAAATGAAGAAATACTGCAGGATGAAGACTATGCTTCAGGAATGTTCTGAGGCACAGTTTAATTGGACTTATATCTTCATTCGCAATTTTCTGCAAGTTGTATTTTTCAGAATTCAGGTTCAAAAATTTTCTAAGTCTATAAAGCATTGCTGTAATTTTTTTTGTAACTTGTAATAGTCCATACTTATGTAGTAGACCTAAGCTCTATTACAGAATCAACTAAATTACAGAAAAAGTAACATTTTTATTAGGAAAATTACAAAAATTGCCGAGCGGTTCTAGGCGCTACAGTGTGAAACCGCGCGACCCCTACGATCGCTGGTTCGAATCCTGCCTCGGGCATGGATATGTGTGTGATGTCCTTAGGTTAGTTAGGTTTAAGTAGTTCTAAGTTCTAGGGGACTGATGACCTCAGAAGTTAAGTCCCATAGTCCCCAGAGCAATTTTTTTTACAAAAATTAAAATGTAAGATGTGATATTTTTTATCGTTGTAATATACATAATAGGTGGAATTAAATAGGTCTACTACCTCAGCCATCATGTCATGCATATCTGATAAAAATTTGGTCTCCTTCAAATGTATAACATTGGATTAAATAGAACTCAATTTGAGGAAGCATTTTGGGAAAAAAGTTGCATCAATTTCTTCGTAATTTTTTCATAACCCTAAACACATTAAAAATATTCAAAATATTTCTGATTTGTTTAGAAAGTGTGCTGCATTACCTGTTATCAACAAAAAACTGTAAACATACGCATTATAAACAGTGCCTGAAAGGAATAGGTGTTGATTTTTACGTAATATTGAGGCAGAAAAGTACCTTGTGTCCTTAATATTTACAGAAAATGTGACCGTAGGCTTCAGTTTATAATGGCACTTCCCCACCAGCGCTCAGCATTTCCCCTGCAGTGCCTGGCTGTAACACACACCACTACCACTCTCCGCACGCGTGCTCTCTCCTATACCCACTACACCCTCCACAGCTAGTGCTGCCCCCTGCGTATCTGAGTGGTTATTGCACATTGATGTCGAACAGAGGCACTGGTCACATTAACATGACTGGATCTATATATTTATTCCTTGTAGTTTTCCTTGATTACCAGTTCCTGGAGTGGTGGAACATTTTAGAAGGCAGCCAAATACAAATCAAAGAAACCCAGTTCTCTGCATCTACATCAACATCTACATCTACATGGATACTCCGCAAATCACACCTAAGTACCTGGGAGAGGGTTCATCGAACCACCTTCACTACAATTGTCTATTATTCCAATCTTGAACAACACGTAGCAAAAAGGAATATCTTTTTCTTTCCGTGCGAGCTCTTTTTCCCTTATTTTATTATGATGATCGTTTCTCCCTTCGTACCTCGAGGTCAACTATAAATTTTCGCATTCGGCGGAGAAATATGGTGACTGAAATTTCTTGAGAAGATTCCGCCGCAAAGAAAAATGCCTTTGTTTTAATTATGTGTACCAAAAATCCTGTATCATGGGTGTGACACTCTCTCCCCTATGTCGGGAAGATAAAAAATGTGCTGCCCTTCTTTGAACTTTTTCGATGTACTCCATTAATCATATCTGGTAAAAATCCCAGACCACGCAGCAGTAGTCCAAAAGAGGACGGACCGTCGCAGTGTAAGCAGTCTCTTCAGTACAACTGTGTTGTACCAATAAAACGCAGTCGTTGATTTGCTTTCCCCACAAGATTTTCTATGTGTTCCTTCCAATTTGTTGTTCGTAATTGTAATTCCTAAGTATTTAGTTGAATTTATCGCCTTTATATTTGACTGATTTATCGTGTAACCGAAGTTTAACGGATTCCTTTTAGCACTCATGTGTATGACCCCACACTTTTCTCTGTTTAGGGTCAATTGCCAATTTTTGCACTGTACAGATATCTTTTCTAAATCGTTTTCAATTTTGTTTTCATCTTCTGATGACAAACAACAGCATCATCTGCATACAATCTCAAACTGTTGCTCACATTGTCTCCTAAACCACTTATATAGACAAGGAACAACAGTGGGCCTCTAACAGTACCCTGTACCCTGTGGAACGACAGAAATCGCTTGTGTTTTACTCGATGACTTTCCATCGATTACTACGAACAGTGACCTACATGACAGGAAATGATGAATCCAGTCACGTAACTGAGACGATATTCCATGAGCAAGCAATTTCACTACAAGTCGCTTGTGTGGTACAGTGTGAAA
Source organism: Schistocerca cancellata (assembly GCF_023864275.1). Classification (NCBI taxonomy): domain Eukaryota; kingdom Metazoa; phylum Arthropoda; class Insecta; order Orthoptera; family Acrididae; genus Schistocerca; species Schistocerca cancellata. The sequence continues at coordinate 109,318,588 of NC_064634.1, forward strand.
AGCCTTCTGGAAATCTAGTAATACGAAACCAATTTGAAATTCTTTGTCATAGCACTCAACACATTGTGTATGTAAGGAGCTAGGTGTGTTTCACAGCTGCGCAGAGTGGCCGCACCATTTGAGGCGCCATGTCACGGATTGCGCAGCCCCTCTCGCTGGCGGTTCGAGTCCTTCCCTTGCACATGGGTGTATACGTGTTGTTCTTAGGATAAGTTAGTTTCAGTAGTGTGTAAGTTTTAGGGAGCAACGACCTCAGCAATTTGGTCCCTTAGGAATTTCTCACACAATTTGTTGTGTACATAGTTCCGCGTAGTCAGAGGGTACACAACTTTCCCACTAGAGCGCGCCCCGCCAAGCACAACAGCGCAGGCGCAGCGCAAGTCCGTCTCCGCCCTTCGAGATGGCGCTGCCATAGAGACGGACCAAATTCTGCTTCTGCCGATCCGTGTATTAATATGTAATGCAGCCAATGAAGTTGCTAATAACGTAGAACCTTTTCTCCTCACCGATCACACTCACGCAGTGATACGTGAACGCATGAGGTATTGTCACAAAAAATGGTTCAAATGGCTCTGAGCACTATGGGACTTAACATCTGTGGTTATCAGTCCCCTAGAACTTAGAACTACTTAAACCTAACTAACCTAAGGACATCACACACATTCATGCCCGAGGCAGGATTCGAACCTGCGACCGTAGCGAGCACGCAGTTCCAGACTGAAGCGCCTAGAACCGCACGGCAACACCGGCCGGCTATTATAACAAGTGGACAGACCTCCGATTAGTCAATCTACATTTGTCTGCACCAGTCTGTACCAGTCTGCATTAGTCTGTACCAGTCTGTTCGAGTTCTACATTTGTCTGTACCAGTCTATAGTCAAGTTTCAGTCTCCACCTAATAAGATGCCCACATTCCTGTACATAGCCATGAACATAAATGTACAGACACTCTTATCAAGTATCAGAGATATATGTGAGAATAAGATTAACGTACCAATACCAAAAGAACTTCAGATTGTCAATTGTAAATAGCATCCAGAACCAAGTTAAGTAAATTTTATGCTTGTTATTATTTTAATAAATGTGTGTGAAAATTAATCATGTTCTGTTTAAAGTTGGTCTCCATCAACCTGCTACTCTAAGCGTGCAAGTGACATTTCTATCGTCTGACCTAACTGCAGAAGATCAACAGGCCACGATAAGACCACGAGACATATTGCTGACACTAGCCTACTTCGTTAGAGCGACAAGTCCAATAAACTGATGGTGTGTGTACTGAAGGTCTTACAGTACGCACACCACACATTTGAACATTCGTGTTTCACAAAAACGACTTTTTCCAAATCCGTGTTCACTTTGTGTCAGTAGACCTTTATACCGATTAATGAATTATTCAGGTAGATTTTTATTTTAGTCTCCTTACAGCAGTCCTTCGCCTAAGAAAGGCTGCGCGTTTACTAACTCAAATTGCATGAGATTTATAGCTCGTGATTCAGTCTTCAACTTTTTTTTAGAACGGGATCTCCCACTACATTATGGATTAAATACAGGGGAGGAACGCTGAGCATTCCGCAGAGCATTCTTGAAGCCCGTAGCGCCACACTGCCTGAGCGTTTCACTCGGATGCGTTCCCGGAGGTCGACCCCTGCCGTGTTTCGGATTTACTGACGTCTGACGCGGCCGGCTAACACAGCACTCTGCGCCATCGGCCGTCGGCGCGCGAAGAGTGGCCGGCCTGCTAAAAGCCGAGCGGCGGCCACTCGGCCGTCCCTCAATTAACGCAGGGCTGCCAACCGGCGCGCGCCACTCTCCCCTGACGCGCCGCGTCCAGCCGGAAACTGTATGCCCCGTCGGCGGCCTGTATCCCCACACCCGGCCGCATTCATGCGTCCGTCCCGCATTCGTTTTCTATACCGGTTCCAGCTCCCGCCCTTTCTGCCGTTAATTGCTGCTTTCATTTGCCAAAGTCGACGCATATTAATAAACATTAGCTTCAGTGCTGTTACGTCTTTCATTTGAAACACCGTACATGGCAGGGGACACTGACTGGTGCCAGCTGGATTTACAGGGGCGTTGTGCCCACCTAATGGATCATTAATATAAGCTCCTTACAGTCTAAATACGAACTCGGTTCAAATACTGACGTTTTATAGTTACAAATGGAAATGATAAAAATTATGAGTTTAACGAACAAACGCTCTGGCTGTGCGAGTTTGCTTCAGATATTACCTGCTTTGCACACATTCACCACTAACACTGGCGAACTTTGTCTGTGGGATCAACACATACAAGTGCCGCTTTTAATGAAACGTATTAGACCTCTTCGAAATTTTATGTTTGTTTGATATTTCGAGGCAATGTGGCATGAAAGCAATACGTTTCCCAAGAAAAAAGATATTGGGGTGGAATGAAACGTTTAGCATTAACCAGGTCTGGTGAAAGGAGTGCCTGATCAAAGCTTCTATGAAAAAGCCAACCTGATTTCTTTAGCAAAGTATGAATGAATTCATGAACGATTTAATATTGACAGCGCACGCCCGGCTAGCCCTGCGGTCTAACGCACTGCTTCTCGAGCGGGAAGGCGTGCCGGTCCCCAGCACAAATCCGCCCGGCAGATTAGTGTCTAGCTCCAGTGTGCCTGCCGGCCTGTGTATGGTTTTTAAGGCGGTTTTCCTGCCTCGGTGAATGTAAGCTGGTTCCCGTTATTCCGCCTCAGTTACACTATGTCAGCCATTGCTACGCAAACACTGTCTCCACGTATGCGTACACCATAAGTACTCTACCACGCAAACATTGGGGTTACACTCGTCTGGAATGAGATGTTCCCCAGCGGTCCATTGATGGCCGAACCGAACAATAACCCTGGGTGTGGGATGGGGGGGGGGAGGGGAGGGAGGGGGAAGGGGAGGGTTAGTGGACTGCTGTTGCCTGTTGTGGGGTTATGTACCACTGACGGCTACGGCGCGGACGAAACCTCTCCGTCGTTTCTAGGACCCCAGTTCAATACACACGTACATAATATTGACAGGGATGGGTGATACCACCTGGAATTGTTTGTCATGCAGTTTTGCGAAACAGTTCCTGTAAAAACAAAACTTTCTAGTAGCTTAAAAGTGCATGCTCGACCGAGCCTCGAACTAGCGACCTGCTGGAATTAAAGGTATGGGGTCTGGTCGTGAGTCGTGGTAGGGTAGCACAGTTGCTGAGAACTTACTTCCGAAAGGTGAGGTCCCGAGTTCGAGTCTCTGACTTACACACTGTTTTAATCTTCTAGGAAGTTCCATATGGGCAATGAGCACGTACTTTGTTGCAGAATGGAAATCTCATTCTGGCAATTTTTGTAAACTCCTCGGCACTGGTACACCTTTCTAGGAAATAATCCACGAGTAAAGCTCGAAGTCTGTCCTAATTCCTAGTCACATCTGAAAATCCTCTTTCGACTGAAAGACGGAGAGACATCGGTTGCAGGATTTGCAGAAAAATCGGGAGGTCACAAATCCATAATGTTAAATTTTGTCGTTGTCGTTGTCGTAGTCGTTGTCATCAGTGACGTCACTGTCTTTTAGTTGGAGAACACTGGGAGAAGATGTTGGACATATCACACAACTGTATAATAGATTATGGTGTCTCACTGTCTGGAGATTAACTGAGTTACACGCAGCTGCCTCATTACTCCCTAACAACCAGATTCTTAATCAACTTTGAATATACCTGAGGGATCATCTAAATATTACTTGGTGTTTTGTGAAGAAACTGATTTTAATAGTCTCATTGGCGAGGGATACAGGCTGGAAAGAACGATAGTGCATAGTTTCTCTACCCTGGATGGGGGGGGGGGAGGTGGAGGGCACCCTGTGTCGAGAAATCGTAAAATTTATTTCCTCTCACTGCTCTCCAAGATCATGTTGAAAAACGAAACATTCCATGGGATTTAAAAAATGGCCACCTCCCATAGAATCAGGTAGAGGACTTCTTGCTAAACGTAGGAAAATGTCCCATGCACCATGAGGAGGAGAGAGTGGAGCTGAGGACGCATGGAGTTAGTGCAACTTATAGAAGACCACACCGCATCTTGACCCGATATTCTGCTACACTGTCACTGCAGTGGGGCTCCAACTCTACGTGGGTCGGCAGCTGGACAGTGCTGGATGGCTGGGGTCTGAAACGCATCAGTGTACCTACAGCAAGCAGTAGTGGGTAGATCGAGATGCGAGGCTGCAGCATGGCTTTAGATCTACCATCTCTACTGTGAAAACTGTCGACAACAGTACAACAATAGTATATGACTGCTTTGAGAATGAACCAATAACTTTTACAACACTGCTGGATCTAAGGAAAACCTTTGACACACTGTCCCAAACCATCCTAATGAAAATGCTACAGTACTATGGACTAGGGGCAATGCCCTCCTCCGACTTTTCACACCACAAGGCCCCTTTCATGGAGCGTTTCTGTTTATTATGTAAATACATATATTCATACTAATTGTACAGAATACTAACCTGGGTGAGTTGCAACTGGATGTGAGAGGAGACTCCAAAAAGTAAGTTTGAATGGTAACCCTGGTGGGATAATTTTAAATGATTGAGAATGCAGGCAAAATTTAGTGTGCTAACAAAACAGACATAAATTATGCTAAACAAGTTATTGACTGAATACCGTAAACAACTAACAGGTGATTTAACACTACACTGGACAAGAATGCTGGGTGGCAGAAACAGTTTAACTAGTGGAGTGAGTCAAGTTCTCTGGCCCTAAGAATGTAGATAAAGCAATCTGAAATGATCGGACGCTGAGATGACTTTGATTAATCAAATCTACTGAAGTTTCTCTACATAGGTGCAGTTGAGAGCAAGTGGCGATTGAGATTTGTACGCCCTGACAATGCCGGAGCAGCAGTACGTTACCCTGTTTGTTCGTTACCCTGGCAAGATGTGTGTGGGAGAGGTGAGACCTGGAGGCAGCACCTGTGAATCGACTACGGCCACGAAAGAAATGCAAAAATCTCACGGTCTAGCGATCAGGCAGATGGATCGCAATTTACTCTCTACCAGATCCCTGAAAATCATGGAACATTTCAGTGTATGACACATCCATTCGCTGGTCAAATTTTGGCTAACTTATACGACAGAGCGCACTTGGATACCACAGGTCAAGACTGGTAAACCAAAAACGAATAAGTGTGCCCTCGGCAAACGAGTAGTCCGAAACGTTTGAACTCACACTGTTGGTTCAGTAAGAACTTCACCACACCCTCCCCAGTCTAAACTACTCGCAAGTGAAGTCAGTCTCAGGACAGGTCCCAGGTACCAGCCACACATGCCAGAGCTTCGACCATAAGTGCTTACCAGACCAAAGTCCTGCACCCGAGTGCTTCGTAGCTTTCCAAAAATAAATTCCGTTTTCCCACAAAACTCACGAACAACACCGCCTTCACACCACCACCACCCAATTACAGAGTTCTAAAGGCGCTAAATCTCCCCTCCCACACGACAGTGCAAACTAAACTCATGTCGAACCAGCACAGGAGTTAAGAAACCTGTGTCTCCGAAAAAAAAATAAACCGCCAATTACTTCTTAGTTCTTGCGGAGGAGGGGAAGGGATGAATCTTTTCTGAAGTTGCCTCTTTCCACAGCAACAAGTGAACAGATATAATCTCAAAGATCTTTATCCAAATTGCCTGTGCCTTGGAGCTTGTTAGTTCTCGCTATGAGGTATAATAAAGATTCTATTTCAAAACATTTCTCAGATACCGGGTTTTTCTTATACAATCGAGGCAACTGGGTGAAGTGGTTCACTGGCCTATTTGCACTATCGGTGGAAACTTGTGAATTATTATCACACATGGCTCTACACACTATCGCCAGTTTATGACTCCATTGTGTGGACGCGCTCCTTTAGACTGACGCCCCATCCCAGGCTTCTGCTAGTGCATCGGCAGGTAGCGTGGCATTGTTCTGCTGGAGTCCTGTCTCAATGAGGTTCTGCCAAGTCTGCACTGTACGGCGGTGGACCTGTCTGTCAAGATTTACTAAGGGATGGGCTCGTTGCCAACTGCTTTCAACTCCAAACATGCCGTTCCTATGAGCTAAGAATCATAAAAATACCTCATGCTTTTAGCGCCCTACCAGGCTCCATCAACGTCTGCTCAGCACATTAACTTTCTAGAGTCTTCCTCAAGGTGTGTCAGGTTGTAATGAAATCCTTAATAATTTTCCATTTGCTAAAAATAGGTGAGAGAGTAACTTGTCCTCTCTCAAGTTGTACATTGTTGTGGCAGGCCAAGCAACTGTAATTGAATGCTGCACTACACTTCTGAGCCACACGGACACATTACACTACTTTTCCACATTGCGGACAAGTTTCTGTAAACAACGGTTCATGAATTCTAACAACCATTCTATTACTTTACTACAGATATCCTTGATCCTGGAGTCATTCAAGAGCTGGTGTCTAAATGTCTGCATCATTCGAAAATAGGTTTCCCCAGGCGTTCTTTCAGCTTGCGAAAAGATGGGGATTGCATGGTGCAAGATCTGAACAGTATGGTTGGTCAGTATCACCCACATCTGTTTGGCCTTGGTGCAATTCTCGGCACCATTACATTGCAGCTGGACTGACACTGCATTTTGTCCATATACCGCTAGAATTTCACCTTGAGTCTGTGTACTATTATGTGTACTATAGCAGAAGCGTGTCTGCTGGAAACCTGGAACACATATTCTCTTCTGACAACGCACCACGCAGTTGTATTATTGTGGGACCACGTGTACAACTTTTTGAAGTCCCCAGTAGCAACCCCTACTCGTTCCAAACTAGTGCATTATATGTAAACAAGAACGAACCACATAATATTGTACTTAATTTCAATGCCCCTAATTAACACACTATCTCATTGAAAGTTCTTGGTTTCTGTACGACTGAGGGCTTACCTGGAATTTACACACAGATAAAATTATCAGCCAGACTCATGCGTGATTCATCTGCTCAAAAAGCGGAGAGGCTGCACTAGAGAAAACTTCTTCCCGTTTGCCTATTATGCTTCCTTCTGATTCCATCTGATATATGGAATACTGTAGAGGCAAAACTCACCTTGAACATATGCTATATTTTAATGGCGGAACATGGTATCATATGCATGTGGGGATCACACCACATGAATCTTGTAGACAGTAATTCAGGAAAATGATTATTATGAGAATTCGTAGAAACTTTTTTTATAGTTGGATGTTAGATGTTAGATAGAAAACACGGAAACTTTGACCTTAGGGCGTCAGTACACCACAATGACACGAGAAATGGACATGCAGATACAAGTCATGTACCAGATGTACCGGTCTAGCAAAGATCAGCAAGACATAAAAATATCTTGTTCATCCATTTTCACAAACTATCTAAAGAGGCCATTAACTGACATTGAACAAATTCAAAAATTTAATAACAAAACAGATAAAATATAAAGCGTTTCATACGGTGGTGTAATCGGTAGAATGTGTAGTAGATGACTCGGAGTTTTAATCCCGGAACACCTAGAAAAATTACAGACTGCCGTATTTCGTAAACTTATTAATCTGGTACTCGAGCCATTAGATTTGCAAACGAAGGATTGCTTGTATAACAACGTGCGTTACTAAAGTAATAGGTAGGACATTACCTTGTTGTAAGCTGTACAAGTAGATGACTGCTCTGCGATTCATATTTAAGTAGATGTAATGTATTCACAGTTTCGTTTATGGACAAGCATCAGTTGCACAATGGAATAACGACAGTGAAAATCTGTGGCGGACCGGGACTCGACCCCTGATTTCCCCTTTCATCGCGAGCGGTCACCTTACCCACTGGCTGTCCGAAAACGGCTCACGGCCACACTCAAACTTCCACATGTCGGCACCTATGTGTGTACAACGTGTACTCGTAGATCCATTATATATAGTCCCGAAAACGAAATATTTTACTTGAAAGTAGCTTCTTTATCCACACTCCTGGAAATGGAAAAAAGAACACATTGACACCGGTGTGTCAGACCCGCTATACTTGCTCCGGACACTGCGAGAGGGCTGTACAAGCAATGATCACACGCACGGCACAGCGGACACACCAGGAACCGCGGTGTTGGCCGTCGAATAGCGCTAGCTGCGCAGCATTTGTGCACCGCCGCCGTCAGTGTCAGCCAGTTTGCCGTGGCATACGGAGCTCCATCGCAGTCTTTAACACTGATAGCATGCCGCGACAGCGTGGACGTGAACCGTATGTGCAGTTGACGGACTTTGAGCGAGGGCGTATAGTGGGCATGCGAGAGGCCGGTGGACGTACCGCCGAATTGCTCAACACGTGGGGCGTGAGGTCTCCACAGTACATCGATGTTGTCGCCAGTGGTCGGCGGAAGGTGCACGTGCCCGTCGACCTGGGACCGGACCGCAGCGACGCACGGATGCACGCCAAGACCGTAGGATCCTACGCAGTGCCGTAGGGGACCGCACCGCCACTTCCCAGCAAATTAGGGACACTGTCGCTCCTGGGGTATCGGCGAGGACCATTCGCAACCGTCTCCATGAAGCTGGGCTACGGTCCCGCACACCGTTAGGCCGTCTTCCGCTCACGCCCCAACATCGTGCAGCCCGCCTCCAGTGGTGTCGCGACAGGCGTGAATGGAGGGACGAATGGAGACGTGTCGTCTTCAGCGATGAGAGTCGCTTCTGCCTTGGTGCCAATGATGGTCGTATGCGTGTTTGGCGCCGTGCAGGTGAGCACCACAATCAGGACTGCATACGACCGAGGCACACAGGGCCAACACCCGGTATCATGGTGTGGGGAGCGATCTCCTACACTGGCCGTACACCACTGGTGATCGTCGAGGGGACACTGAATAGTGCACGGTACATCCAAACCGTCATCGAACCCATCGTTCTACCATTCCTAGACCGGCAAGGGAACTTGCTGTTCCAACACGACAGTGCACGTCCGCATGTATCCCGTGCCACCCAACGTGCTCTAGAAGGTGTAAGTCAACTACCCTGGCCAGCAAGATCTCCGGATCTGTCCCCCATTGAGCATGTTTGGGACTGGATGAAGCGTCGTCTCACGCGGTCTGCACGTCCAGCACGAACGCTGGTCCAACTGAGGCGCCAGGTGGAAATGGCATGGCAAGCCGTTCCACAGGACTACATCCAGCATCTCTACGATCGTCTCCATGGGAGAATAGCAGCCTGCATTGCTGCGAAAGGTGGATATACACTGTACTAGTGCCGACATTGTGCATGCTCTGTTGCCTGTGTTTATGTGCCTGTGGTTCTGTCAGTGTGATCATGTGATGTATCTGACCCCAGGAATGTGTCAATAAAGTTTCCCCTTCCTGGGACAATGAATTCACGGTGTTCTTATTTCAGTTTCCAGGAGTGTATATCTACAAAGGTATTCCGCAGGCCACGGCACGGCCCCTGGCAGAGGGTACCCTATACCACCACGTATCTTTTTCTTTTCCGTTCCACTAGCAAACAGAAAGAGGGAAAAACGACTATGTGCCTCCGTGTGAGCCGTAATTTCTCACATCTTATCTTCTTGGTCCTTACGTGAAAAGTGTGTTGGCGGCAGTAGTCAGCTTCAAATGCCGGTTCTCTAAATTTTCTCAAAAATGCTTCCCGAAAAAAATCCCGCCTTTCCTCCAGGCATTCTCATTTGAGTTCCGGAACCATCTCTGTAACACGTCTTGTTCGCTGCCGATAACAAATCTAGCAGCTGTCTCCGAATTGCTTCGATCTTCCTACAGTCCGCCCTGATACGAATCCCAAACACTCGAGCAGTGCTCAAGACTATGTCGTACCAGCGTCCTATACGCGGTTTCCTTTACAGGTAAACCACTCTTTCCTAAAATTCTTCCAGTAAACCGAGGTCGACCATTCTCCTTCCCTACCACAATTCTCACATGTTCCTTCCACCTCATTTCGCTTTCCGGCGTTACGTCTAGATGTTTAAAAGACCTGAGTGTGTCAAGCAGGACACTAGTAGTACTGTGTCCTAACATTACATGTTTGATCTTGCTATTCATCCGCATTAAGGGGGTAGGACGTTAAACGGGCCGACTTGGGGCAGGAGAGGCACCACAGGACATTTTAATTTCCATTGTCTATACTTTTGCAAATAAATTCATAAAACTTTGTCAGCATGACCAGGAATGATTCAGGATCCACACTCATAACAGTAGGAGTTCAAAAACATAACAAAATAGTTTTTTTACATGTGAAATTTCACCATTTTTCACTTACTATTGGCTACATGTGTTGCTATAGGTACACTTTTCTTCATAAGTAACAGAGATTCTTCAATGAATTTTGCACAGCATGTAAACCATACTTACAGGTGTATCAAACTATAGAATTTATGAATAAATGAATGAGCTGTTACATTTTAAACTTCATGTTTAGAAAAAACTCAATTGTTATAGTTAATTATCTTAGTTTTTACCGCGGTTTTTAATAAATTTGGAAAATTGTAGAGTTTGAATTAAGGATTTTGTGTTTAATAAGCACACCAAGTTTGAAGGTAATCGGATATTTATTTTGGATGTTACAGGTATACAGGTACTTAAGTATAGAAACTTGTGTTTTGCGGAAAATGGCCATTAAAGACTCTGCTTGTATTTGGCATTCTTTTAGAACTGTCCAGCACCATAAGCAGGTTCTTTTCCATTTTCTAAATCAGTTTTCCTCCTTCTCACATTATTATGATGCACTCTTCATGATTTTATCACCTTCAAAACTAATTTATCTGCTTTCACTACATGCTCTCTGCCTATCGCATACAAAGCTTTGATGCACTTCACTCCTGGCTTAATTCCCATTTTCTCTAAAACATATTTCCTGCTTTGCACACCATCATTAAAATATGAAAATGCATCATAAACACCAATCGAAAGTGCATTTCTTCCCACAAAAACGGTTTTTGGCAATCTTTCCGATACACTTTCATTTTTGTTTTGGGTACCGCCACGAAGACAAAAAAATGTTCAAATGTGTGTGAAATCTTATGGGACTTAACTGCTAAGGTCATCAGTACCTAAACTTACACACTACTTAACCTAAATTATCTTAAGGACAACACACACACCCATGCCCGAGGGAGGACTCGAACCTCCGCCGGAACCAGCCGCACAGTCCAGGACTGCAGCGCCTTAGACCGCTCGGCTAATCATGCGCGGCCCATGAAGACATTTCTTCAACAAGTTTCCATTTGCAAGGTTCCTGAATATAGGTCTGGTGGCTTCCATTACATAAGTTGGTACAGAATTCCTATGATGAAATTCTTCACCTTCAGCAACTGACCTTTGGTAGCCACATCATGATTCACTTTCTTATGGCGCTGCAACTTGGTACACTTAAGACCAAATAACGTGCCTTATAATCTCTCAAATATATATATTTTTTTACATCAAACTCTTCAGGAAGATGTTCGTTACAAAATAGGCGTATTTTTGAAAAACGATTTTTTTTTTAATTTTAGACGTCGTACCTCCTTAAGTTACATTTTTCTACATTTAGGGCTAGCTGCCACTCATCACACCAACTGGAAATTTTGTCTAAGTCGTCTTCTATCCTCCTAGCGCCACTCAACTCCGGCACCTTACTGTACACTACAGCACTATCAACAAACAACAGCAGATTGCTGATCACCCTGTCCAACAAATCATCTACATATCCATAGAACAACAGCGGTCCCATCACACTTCCCTGGGTCACCCCTGACGAAACCCTTGTCTCTGACGAACATTCGCCTTCCAGGACACATACTGGGTTCTATTACTTAAGAAGTCTTCGAGTCACTCATATTTCTGTGAACTTATTCCATATGTCAAAACTAGACATGATTGTCTCAATGGGAATTCCGCGATCGTTGATTAAATAAAATATGGCGTTTCAGTCTTCGATCGCTATTCTTTATTTTCAATTGCCGGTTTCGGGCTAGCTGCCCATCTTCAGATCTGTTAGATAAAGTTAAAAATATAATCAATAAGAGAGATACAGTTAGTGATAGAAATATCTTAGTTTACAAAAAGAAATTTTGGAACGTATTAAATCCAATATACCATGTATTGTAGTTACAGAGTAACTTGTCCGTACTATGTGCCATTTGCCCTTCATTCTGAAATGCCACTGCGATGTTTTTTGGAAAGCATTTAGCAAACATCGCAGTGGCATTTCAGAATGAAGGGCAAATGGCACATAGACTAAGGCATAAACCAGCAACGACAAAACAAATGAAATACAATAATTCCGGAGTATATAAGATCAAATGTGCTGAATGTGACAGTTATTATATAGGACAAACAGGGCGGAATTTTGAAATTCGATACAGGGAACATTGCAGTCATAGCAATCGAACAGCATTTGGAACACATGTAAAAGAGAGTAGACATGAAGTGAGTAATATAAATGAACAAATGGAGGTGCTACATAAAGCTCCAAAAAGTCTCTATCTCAACGTGCTCGAAGAGATTGAAATATACGCTCATCAAAAAAAAAAACCCCAGGCCTAATACTTAATGAGCAAAGTGATTTTATGCACAGGAATTGTTATGAGATTTTTAAAGACCTGTTTTAGGCTTAGTCTTGAATACAACAGCACGCCCCAGTAAGAAACAGCTACAGCGGAACGGCCCTCAGCGTACTGGCGGCGAGGTGGATTGGGCGCGGCGCAAGACGACACGGCGTGGCGTTGTATACGATCTGACGTAGGGAAATCCACTCCACCACCAATCAAAACAAAGAAGAGGAAACGCACATTTTCGAACGAATATCTACATTTTAATTATGTTTTATGTTTCTTTATAAAGAAATTTTAAATTAGTGTAAATTTTTCGTTTCATGGTCCACTCACAAAAGATTATTCGTATGTTATTACCTTAAAAATTGTTTTATTAAAAAGAATATTCGCCATTAATATATACGGTGAAATAATAACAGATGCACAATTGTTATAGGTAGAGGGCACTTTTTGCTGTTACTAATCAGGTTACTTTTAAAACTGCGATATAAGGTTTTAACAGATTTAAATTTACTTTACTTATGGCAGCGAACCGTGCGTTCTGTACGGACAAGTTACTCTGTAACTACAATACATGGTATGTTGGATTTAATACGTTCCAAAACTTCTTTTTGTAAACTAAGATATTTCTATCACTAACTGTATCTCTCTTATTAATTATATTTTTAACTTTGTCTAACAGATCTGAAGATGGGCAGCTAACCCGAAACAGGTCATTGAAAATAAAGAATAGCGATCGAAGACTGAAACGCCATATTTTATTCCATATGCTCGTACCTTTGTTAACACCTCGTTGTGGGGCACCGTGTCAAATGCTTTCTGGAAATCCGGAAGTATGGAATTCGTCTGTTGCCCTTCATTCATGGCATATCATATGAGAAAAGAGGAAGCTGAGTTTGCTCGGTGTCGGCGGATAAATATGAAATTTCAGTGCCTGTGTAATTCTGAATTAAATCCCGAATCCAATCGCAGAACTGAGACGTTACACCACAGGCACTCAATTTGATTGGGAGACACTTCTGTTGTTACAACTTATATAGGGAATAAACGTGTAATATGTAACTACTGCCACAGAGGGTCATTCTTATTAAAGTTTAAAAACCCCAAAAAGCGACGTAGATGACGCTGAGACCAGCCATTTAATACATCTGTGTAGCTTAGTGCTAAGAAACACTGCCTGTCAGACGGGATTCGAACACTGAGCCCCACACGCAGCAGTCGAATTCGCGTACGTCGGCCCGGAGCCACACCGACGTATTTACTAGGCTTGGGTTGGGATGATCAGGTGCGACAGACCTATAGGTCCACCCTGCATGTGCTGCAAGGTATGTCATCTGGTGACGTTACGTGTTCAACATTTGTCATCCAATTTTTTTAGTATCTCCCGACAGTTGTGACCTCATGTGTCTCACATTAAATCACTTGTGTCGGTATCATTTACGCAGCTTCGCGAGTTTTTAAACGTTAATAAGAATTTTCCTGCATATAACATTTATTGGGGTCAGTTATTGAGGTATGTGAAATAAAATCGTCATAACTTCTAACGGTTTGCGTTAGGACGTTCAAACTGTACGGTTGGACGTGGGGCACGATTGGAATTAGTATGTTCATGCATTGTTTAGTTTAGCGACGAGGCCCACTTTCATTTGGATAGGTTCGTCAGTAAGCGAAATTGGAACATTTGGGGGCTGAGAATCTGTATTCTGCAATCGAGAAATCTCTTCAGCCTTAACGGGTGACTGTGTGGTGTCCAATGTCCAGTCAAGGAATAAGCAGTGCGATATTCCTTGATGGCACGGTGACTGCCGAACGGTACGTGAAGGTTTGGGAAGATAATTTCATCTCCGTTATCAAAAATGACCGTGATTTCGACAAGATGTGATTCATGCTGGACGGAGTTCGACTCCATCGAAGCAGGAGAGTGTTTGATGTCCTGGAGAAACATTCTGGTGACCGCATTCTGTCTCTGGGGTACACAGAGGCCACTGGCATGGGCCTCGATTGGCAACCATATTCTCCGGGTCTGAACACGTGAGACTCCTTTTTTTGTGGGGGGGAGGGGCTACATTAAAGACAAGATGTACAGCAACAGCCCTAAAACCATTGCCGAGCTAAAAACAGCCATTCAGGAGGACATAGACAGCTTCGATGTTCCGACACTTCAGAGGCTCATACAGAATTTCGCTGTTCGTCTGCACCACCTCAACTCCATTGATAGCAGGCATATCGAACATGGCGTAACCTACCCTGTAGTGACGTTTACAGTACGTTGAATAAAGTGTGTTATAATGGTCGCCTAGTCGTAGATATTGCTATAATCGCACTTTTTCACTCCCATTTACGGACCTTGTTAGCACTTGATGTTAGGTTGGCGCCATTAAAATGCATTGTGATAATCGCTGCTGCTTGCTGCATCGCTGCTGTGTCTCGATGCTAATACTGGCTCTAAATCTGGTGGTCTAGGGGTAAGAAGATGAGGTCCCGTGTCTTTGATGTGCTTTTGATGATAAATAATGAGCGAAACCAACAAATATTTAAACTTCAAATATTTATTACTCTGGTGGCCATGTTAATTCCACTGCCCACCAAAGACAATGGCACAACACAAATTAGCACTTCTTTTACATGTTCTTTGTAATGTTTATCCACCTCGAACAATAACACACATACATTTTACCAAAGTAACATTCAGACTCCGCTCCCGATACTTCTTGCTGTTTTTATTTTTAACCTTGTCAAAGAACTACTAAAAAGAGATATAGTTTATAAGTCACATGTACATCTGTTATCGTAATTTGTGAAGAAAAGTTATTAATTTATATCGAGTGATATAATTTAACAGGTTATTAAAATGACAGACAGATTTGTTGACTTGACAGAATAATACTTTGTTACAAAAAGGCCGTTTTTAGAAGTTTGTCAATTGACTTCTCTAATTTGCATAAATAAGAAAATAACATGAATTATTCAGAATTACATTGGTTTCCGTCTAAAATAGGAGTGTTCACGTGAATATTGAGTGAAAACGGTCATAGTGAACAAATAGGTTCCACTGGGTGATTTTTATTTAAGGAGATCCAAAATACGTAAATTGGCCACTATTTTTCATATTCATTATTTAAGATGAACTTAGTATTTTTACATGATGAAATTTGCTGTATCAGTGATCAAGTGATATTAACTTTTGTGTGGGTCAGTTATTCAGTATAATTTAATGGGTTGACTGTTTATGGAGACATGTTATGAAAGCATTGTTAACATGTTGTTGTTGTTATTGTGGTCTTCAGTCCTGAAACTGGTTTGATGCAGCTCTCCAAGCTAATCTATCCTGTGCAAGCTCCTTCATCTCCCAGTACCTACTGCAGCGTACATCCTTCTGAACCTGCTTAGTGTATTCATCTCTTGGTCTCCCTCTACGATTTTTACCCTCCACACTGCCTCCAATGCTAAATTTGCGATCCCTTGATGCCTCAGGACATGTCCTACCAACCGATCCCTTCTTCTAGTCAAGTTGTGCCACAAACTTCTCTTCTCCCCAATCCCATTCAATACTTCCTCATTAGTTACGTGATCTACCCACCTAACCTTCAACATTCTTCTGTAGCACCACAATTCGAAAGCTTCTATTCTCTTCTTGTCCAAACTATTTATTGTCCATGTTTCACTTCCATACATGGCTACACTTCATACACTTCTCTTCTCCCCAATCCCATTCAATACTTCCTCATTAGTTACGTGATCTACCCACCTAACCTTCAACATTCTTCTGTAGCACCACAATTCGAAAGCTTCTATTCTCTTCTTGTCCAAACTATTTATTGTCCATGTTTCACTTCCATACATGGCTACACTTCATACAAATACTTTCAGAAACGACTTCCTGACCATTAAATCTACACTCGATGTTAACAAATTTCTCTTCTTCAGAAACGCTTTCCTTGCCATTGCCAATCTACATTTTATATCCTCTCTACTTCGACCATCATCAGTTTTTTGCTCCCCAAATAGCAAAAATCCTTTACTACTTTAAGTGTCTCATTCCCTAATCTAATTCCCTCAGCATCACCCGACTTAATTCGACTACATTCCATTATCCTCGTTTTGCTTTTGTTGGTGTTCATCTTATATCCTCCTTTCAAGACACTGTCCATTCCGTTCAACTGCTCTTCCAAGTCCTTTGCTGTCTCTGACAGAATTACAATGTCCAATGTCATCGGCGAACCTCAACGTTTTTATTTCTTCTTCATGGACTTTAATACCTACTCCGAATTTTTCTTTTGTTTCCTTTACTGCTTGCTCAATATACAGATTGAATAACATCGGGTACAGGCTACAACCCGGTCTCACTCCCTTCCCGACCACTGCTTCCGTTTCCTGCCCCTCGACTCTTATAACTGCCATCTGGTTTCTGTAAAAATTGTAAATAGCCTTTCGCTCCCTGTATTTTACCCCTGCCACCTTTAGAATTTGAAAGAGAGTATTCCAGTCAACATTGTCAAAAGTTTTCTCTAAGTCTACAAATGCTAGAAACGTAGGTTTGCCATTCCTTAACCTTCCTTCTTAGATAACACACACAATACACAATACACATACACAATAACTTTTCTATAATCATAAATACTCGTTAAACTGGTTGAATTTGGAGGGTATGGCATACTTCGGTAAAGTAAAGCCTTTAATAGGTTCCGTTACAGTGTGCACGCCGTAATTTGTGACTAATTTACGTTTTTTTTCATATAGTTCATTAACTGTCACCCTGTTTATGACGACAAGCCTGCGTTAAACATGTTTAAAACAGAACAAATATTCTATTCTATTCAGTTCTGTTCTGCTGCTGGTGTTCTATTTCATGTCTATTTGCACACCTATGGCGTCAGACGCCACAGTATCATAACGCCACGGATTGAAACTGATGTCCGGTATTTGTATGTTCAGTATAGCCACAGGTGACTGAAATGCAGGTCTGTTTATTGTAAGGCCCTATCCTGCAGGACGTGCTTCGTAATTTGGTCCCAACATTGCGACTAACGAGAGGCGGTCTGCACTTCAGTTCTGCTGCAGTACTAGGCCCAACCGGCGGTGAAGTGCGGTGGGCGCAGATTAATTCTCTGTGCAGACGCGGCGGCCATCTGCGCCGAACGAGCCGCGACTTGGGAACCCGCCGCTTGGTGCGCGCACACACAGAGCGGCGCGCTTTGATTAAATTCCGCACACGGGTGGGACGCGACACGTCACAGGTTATGCTCTGTGCGCGCCCGGTCGCCGCGTAACGATCAGCGAGTAAACACGAGACGTCAGTCGGCGTTTGTGGCTGGGTCGTGACTGCCATCAAACTCGGCGCCCGCACACCCTACCTGATGGATGAACTTTTCCTTGCGGCAGATGTGAAGCGTCCTCATCAACGGTATAATTTACTTTACACTCATATTCGTGGTTTGTGGCTATGGGGCTCGTGCGCATTTCCAACGCATTAATTAGAGCGCTTTCTACCCTAACGAGCTTCTGAAGGAGAAAAATTTGTTAACATAGAGTATAGATTTAAATGTCAGTAAGTCGTTTCTGAAAGTATTTGTATGGAGTGTAGCCATGTATGGAAGTGAAACGTGGACGATAAATAGTTTAGACAAGAAGAGAATAGAAACTTTCGAAATGTGGTGCTACAGAAAAATGCTGAAGATTAGATGGGTAGATCACATAACTAATGAGGAAGTATTGAATAGAATTGGGGAGAAGAGGAGTTTGTGGCAAAACTTGACCAGAAGAAGGGATCGGTTGGTAGGACATGTTCTGAGGCATCAAGGGATCACCAATTTAGCATTGGAGGGCAGCGTGGAGGGTAAAAATCATAGAGGGAGACAAAGAGATGAATACACTAAGCAGATTCAGAAGGATGTAGGCTGCAGTAGGTACTAGGAGATGAAGCTTGCACAGGATAGAGGAACATGGAGAGCTGCATCAAACCACTCTCAGGACTGAAGACCACAACAACAACCACCCTAACGCAAAACGTTAAAGGCGGCTGTATGTACGATGTATACACTGAGGCGATAAAAGTCATGGGATACGTCCTAATATCGTGTAGGACATCCCTTTGGCCAGTATAGAGCAGCTACTCGACGTGCCATGGACTCAACAATTCATTGGAAGTCCTCTGCAGAAACACTGAGCCATGCTGCATCTACAGCCGTCCATAATTGCGAAAATGTTGCCGGTGTAGGATTTTGTGCACATACTGACCTGCCGATTATGTCCCATAAATGCACGATGGGATTCACGTCGGGCAGTCTGAGTGTCCAAATCATTCGCTCGAAATGTTTAGAGTGCCCTTCAGACAAATCGTGAACAACTGTGGCCTGCTGACATGCTACGTTGTTATCCACAAGATTTATATCGTTGTTTGGAAACATGAAGCCGATGAATCGTTGCAATAGGTCTCCAAGTAGCCGAACATACAGTCATTTATCTACATCCACATCATGCTCCGCAAGCCACCTAATGGTGTGTGGTGGGCGGTACTTTCTGTACCACTATCTGATCCCTCCAACTCATTTCCACTCGCGACTAGTGCGTGGGAGGAATGATTGTCGGTAAGCCTCTGTATTGGCTCTAACTCCTCGAACAGGTTGCAAATGTCTCCACGAAGAATTTCCAGTTAATGATCGTTTCCGTTGGGCCAGAGGACCCGGCCCACTCCACGGAAACACAGCCCAAACCTTTGTGAAGTCACAACCACTTTGCACAGTGACTTGTTGACAACTTCGGTCCGTGGCTTCGTGTTGTCTGCGCCGCACTTGAACCCTACCATCAGCTCTAACCAACTGAAATCGTGACTCGGCTAACCAGGCCGCTGGTTTCGAGTCATCTAGGGTCCAACCGATATGGTCACCAGCCCAGAAGTGGTAAAATCGGAAGTAGGTGGTAAGAGCCTATGGGACCAAACTGCTGAGGTCATAGGTCCCTAAGCTTACACACTACTTAATCTAACTTAAACCAACTTACGCTAAAGACAACACACATACCGATGCCCGAGGCAGGACCCGAACCTCCGACGGAAGGAGCCGCACGATCCGTGACAATGCGCACCAGACCGCACGGCTACCCCGAGTGGCCCAGGAGAGATGCTACAGACCACGTCGCGCCGTTAGCAAAGGCACTCGCGTCTACTTCCATAGCTCATTAACGCCATATTTCGCCGCATTATCCTGACGGATACGTTCGTCGTACGACTCACACTCATTTCTACGGTTACAACACGCTGTGTTGCTTGTGTGTTAGTACTGACAAATCTACGCAAATGCCTCTGCTGTCGGTCGTTATGTGCGTTGTTCATGGTGAGAGGTATTGCCTGAATTCTATTATTCTCGGGATGCTCTTGACACTGTCGATCTTAGAATATTGACTTCCCTAACGATCTCCGAAATCTAAAGTCCCATATGTCTAGCTTCAACTACCATTCCGCGCTCAAAGTCTGTTAATTCCCGTCGTGCGCCCACAGTCACGTCGGAAACGTATTTGTATGTAACACCTGAGTACAAATGACAGCTCCGGCAGTGCACTGTCTACGAGATAGTACTTCCAAAGAGCGTAACGCTATCCCATAACTTTTGTCACCTCATTGTAGGTGCAATGTACAGGGTGGACAAAAATTGTGTCACGAACTTTTAACCCTGGATAGCTGATGTCAGTAGGAACCAAAATTACTAATGTTGTGTAGGTCGACAACGCACCATTTTAAATACGGAAACCCGGTGCCACGCGCTCTGACTGGTCGCGGGATTGCCCTGTTTCCGGATGCTCTGGACAACGCATGACCGCGAATGCTTTGCCCGCCGGAGATCGCGATGTACCCAAGGTGACTCGCACGCTCGGTGGTAACGCGCCAGCCTTCCACTCTGGGGGCCTGGGGGCGAATCCGTAGGAGTCCCGACACATCCATTGTAGTTTCATGATAAGACGTACCGGGAATGAACTCGTCAACAGCTGTTAGTTCACGTACAGAAAGTCTTTTACAAATTGTGTCATCCCTGAAAAGGGCCTTTTTTGTAGCTAGGACATTGTTTACTTAAAGCAGTTGCTCGAACTAGCGACCCTCTGACGCGACACAAGCTTGGTAACGTCGAACGGTGTTTTGCCGAACTCTTTCAAAGATTCCTGGCATATCCCTGATGTGACTGGCGGCATGTTGAAAGCGATTCATTAATTCCTCTTCGTTTCTACGTGGTTCGAGTCCGTGTGGGTGAACTACAACCATGTAGAATCCCCACAGGAAAAAGTCCTGTGGCGTGAGGTCTGGTGATCGCGGGGGTAATGTCCTACGAGCACCTCTCCCAATTACCCGGCTGTCGAATTCATTTAAATATCCGCGCACAGCACGACTGTTACGTGCGGGTGCCCCATCATGCTGCAACCACAAGCGTAGCCGTATATCCAGGGGAAGGTCTTCCAGCAGGCCAAAAACTGAATTTGTCCCGGTAAGTCGAGGTGGTAGACGGACTGGTCCAAACAGATTGTCACACACGATGCCTAACCCAAATGTTGAGCGAAAATCGTTCGTGGTATTCGTGGATATACGTGGCGTGAGGATTTCTCCTTGCCCAGTAATGAACTTTGTTGTAAAAGCCACCAATGGAAGGTGCACTCGTCGGTAAACGACACAATGGCGGGGAAGTCGGGATCTCGTGCAATACGTCACAGAAGCCACCGGTAAAACCCTAGCCTGTGTTCATGGCCTTCCACAGGATTTAGGTCTTAGACAAGGTGGAAACTAAATGGATGCTGGCTGTCATCTCTCAAAACCATCCAGACTGACCGATGAGACACCCCCATTCCGTGTCCAACCGCTCGAGTACTTGTCGTAGGTGCTTCCTCGAAGCGCAAGAGAACAGTCTCTTCAAATGCAGCTTCCCGTCGTGTTCGAGGTCTTCCTGCATCACCACGATATCCCGCTAACGAGGCTGTTTTGCCAAGTCGCCGGTGAATTGCTGTAAACTTTTGCGGATGTGGGTGGCGTCTTTCTTGGTACCGTTCCTCATACAACCGTCGAGCTTCGTGTGCATTACCGTCGGCTAGTCCTTAAACAAAAACCACATCTCGTTGTTCTTCTAGCGAGTACTGAGCCGCCATGCTTACTATATGACTAAATCGCAGATGACGTGTGTGTTCCCCTAAGCGAAGCTTAGGTGTGAATGCCTCTGACGTAGGATGGAGAGAAACAGCAAAACCTATTCTAGACGTATGCGTTGAGGCAGTGACGGGGTGAGGGACGTGAAATATGGTTTCGCAGGGCAAAGCGGATCAGGTTATAGTTGTGGAAAGCGGCACAAATTAACTGCTGTTAGTTGCACAAAAATACTAACTTTATTTTCCTAAAAACACTAAATCACACACGGCCTTAAAAGGATTCAAAAACGCTACACACAGTTCCACGTAAACAGTTGCACGGCTGAAGACCCGAACACAAGTTATTAAAATTGCCTTAAGCAATACACGAGGCTGAAGGCCTTACATAAAAATATTTCAAGTAAAATGGTTCAGATGGCTCTGAGCACTAAGGGACTTAACTTAAGAGGTCATCAGTCCCCTAGAACTTAGAACTTCTTAAACCTAAGGACATCGCACACATACATGCCAGAGGCAGGATTCGAACCTGCGACCATAGCGGTCGAGCGGTTCCAGACTGTAGCGCCTAGAACCTCTCTGTCACACCGGCCGGCTTCAAGCAAAAGTTTCGGCTAGAGGCCACATACCAAATACAGAACAACTCAAGGCTTAAGGCCTTTCCAATAGAGCAAAATTTCTCTTCCTCTTTTTAACAAAATTATTTTGAACAAGAAGAAGAATCTTCAAAGTTTTAATTTAAGACGGCTGAAGGCCTTATCTTAAAAACATTTCACGTAAAATCAGGCTGAAAGGCACATACTGAACACTGAACAACTCAAGGCTTAAGACCTGGATAACATAGATTGCAAATCGAGCCAAATTTCCTTTTTAAAATAGTTTTAAACAAATCAATCTTGAAAACTTAGTTTAAGTCAGCTGAAGGTCTTATTTTAAAATTAAAACAAACTAAACTAATAGACGGCTGAAGGCCTCGCACAGTACTTCAGACCAAAAGAAAATCTCAATCTAAAACCAACAGAACAGTGGTGCTCAGAAGTGTTCCAAGGGTCTGCCTGAGGAGATAACTCTAACGTATGGTTAGGTGAGATAGGCAGCCAAGAATAGTATTAAGTAATCAGACGGCAACCCAACCCAGGGGCGGCTGAAGGCCCGACCAACAACCTAATCACTTCCCTTGAGACGAACAACTGCACGACAACGGAAATACCAGCCGAGGACGAAGACACCAGCAGTACTACGTCTTCAAAATTGGCATCTAAAAACAACTAAGGCACAATAACCACTCAAAAATACACAGCTGCTCATTGAAAATCACAGAAGCAACACACAGTTCCACGTAAACACTTGCACCAAGAACGCCGACAATCCTAAAACCAATCACTGTGGAACAACAAGGAGAAATCACAAGTCGGCACACACAGAGTTTCCATAAGCGGTCGGCGACCAAGTACACGCCGTCCGATGAGACGACCGACTGAACGACCAACCAAGGTCGTCCCCACTCACGTTATGTGTGTCGGCAACGGTCGGGCGAGTCATGTAGGTCGGGAGATCACTGCAGCTGCATCCCGACTCCCTTGACGTCTGTTCGGAACTCGGAGACACTGCGACCTGGACACACTGTGTCGGACCCATCCATGCAGAGGTAACACTTACCCATTGGCCACGACATCTCTGCACACGGAAAGAACCGACCCACGTCCAGCAAGATGACCAACTGACGAGGCCCAGAAATGGTCAAAAGACCAAACACACGTCGCCCGATGAGACGACCGACCGAACGACCAACCAACGGTTGTTCCCGCTCCAGTCTCCTTCCGTCGGGCAGTGCATGTGTGTCGCAAGCGGTCGGTGAGCACTGGCTGTCCGGATCTCACTGGCGCTGCGTCCCGACTGACCTCCGACAGACCACGACCCGAAAATACTAACGGTCGCTCCAAATATAGTACGACACTTATCGATAAGCGCTGCTGCTCCCATTAACGGGCAAGCAAACCAGCAACTTAGTGACGCCAGCAAATCGAATAAAAAAAGGAGAATGCGGGACCGCAAAGACAGGCCGTCAAGCAGTAAACGGCACGAACGCGAGCCGCGCACAGCTCAGGACGTTTGTATGTGTGAAGCGACAACTATAGCGCTGCCCATCAACCGACGAACGGCATCAGGGCAATCCTACTGCCAGTCGGAGCGCGCGGCGCCAAGTTTGCATAGCTTAAAAATGGGAGCTCAAAGCAAGGGGAAACTACGGCCGTAGTTTTTCCCGAGGGCATGCAGCTTTACTGTATGGATAAATGATGGTGGCGTCCTCTTGGGTAAAATATTCCGGAGGTAAAATAGTCCCCCATTCGGATCTCCGGGCGGGGACTACTCAGGAGGACGTCGTTATCAGGAAAAAGAAAACTGGCGTTCTACGGATCGGAGCGTGGAATGTCAGATCCCTTAACCGGGCAGGTAGATTAGAAAATTTAAAAAGGGAAATGGATAGGTTAAAGTTAGATATAGTGGGAATTAGTGAAGTTCAGTGGCAGGAGGAACGAGACTTTTGGTCAGGTGAATACAGGGTTATAAACACAAAATCACATAGGGGTAATGCAGGAGTAGGTTTAATAATGAATAAAGCAATAGGAATGCGGGTAAGCTACTACAAACAGCATAGTGAACGGATTATTGTGGCCAAGATAGACACGAAGCTAATGCCTACTACAATAGTACAAGTTTATATGCCAACTAGCTCTGCAGATGATGAAGAAATTGAAGAAATGTATGATGAGACAAAACAAATTATTCAGGTAGTGAAGGGAGACAAAAATTTAATAGTCATGGGTGACTGAAATTCGAGAGTAGGAAAAGGGAGAGAAGAAAACATAGTAGGTGAAAATGGATTGGGGCTAAGAAATGAAAGAGGAAGCCACCTGTTAGAGTTTTGCACAGAGCATAACTTAATCATAGCTAACACTTGGTTCAAGAATCATGAAAGAAGGTTGTATACATGGAAGAATCCTGGAGATACTAAAAGGTATCAGATAGATTATATAATGGTAAGACAGAGATTTAGGAACCAGGTTTTAAATTGTAAGACATTTCCAGGGGCAGATGTGGACTCTGACCAGAATCTATTGGTTATGAACTGTAGATTAAAACTGAAGAAACTGCAAAAAGGTGGGAATTTAAGGAGATGGGACCTGGATAAACTGAAAGAACCAGACGTTGTACACAGTTTCAGAGAGAGCATAAGGGAACAATTGACAGGAATGGGGGAAAGAAGTACAGTAGAAGAAGAATGGGTAGCTCTGAGGGATGAAGTAGTGAAGGCAGCAGACGATCCAGTAGGTAAAAAGACGAGGGCTAGTAGAACTCCTTGGGTAACAGAAGGAGTATTGAACTTAATTAATGAAAGGAGAAAATATGAAAATGCAGTAAATGAAGCAGGCAAAAAGGAATAGAGACGTCTGAAAAATGAGATCGACAGGAAGTGCAAAATGGCTAAGCAGGGACGGCTAGAGGACAAATGTAAGGATGTAGAGGCTTATCTCACTAGGGGTAAGATAGATACTGCCTACAGGAAAATTAAAGAGACCTTTGGAGAAAAGACATCTACTTTTATGAATATCAAGAGCTCAGATGAAAACCCAGTTCTGAGCAAAGAAGGGAAAGCAGAAACGTGCAAGGAGTATATAGAGGGTCTATACAAGTGCGATGTACTTGAGGACAATATTATGGAAAAGGAAGAGGATGTATATGAAGATGAAATGGGAGATACGATACTGCATGAAGAGTTTGACAGAGCACTGAAAGACCTAAGTCGAAACAAGGCCTCGGGAGTAGACAACATTCCATTAGAGCTACTGACGGCCTTGGGAGAGCCAGTCCTGACAAAACTCTACCATCTGGTGAGCAAGATGTATGAAACAGGCGAAATACCCTCAGACTTCAAGGAGAATATAATAATTCCAATGCCAAAGAAAGCAGGTGTTGACAGATGTAAAAATTACCGAACTATCAGTTTAATGAGTCACAGCTGCAAAATACTAACGCGAATTCTTTACAGACGAATGGAAAAACTGATAGAAGCCGACCTCGGGGAAGATCAGT
The DNA here is from genome assembly GCF_023864275.1 of Schistocerca cancellata. Classification (NCBI taxonomy): domain Eukaryota; kingdom Metazoa; phylum Arthropoda; class Insecta; order Orthoptera; family Acrididae; genus Schistocerca; species Schistocerca cancellata. The sequence goes on from NC_064634.1 coordinate 109,344,338, forward strand.
TTGGGTTCCGTAGAAATATTGGAACACGTGAGGCAATACTGACCCTACGACTTATCTTAGAAGCTAGAATAAGAAAAGGCAAACCTACGTTTCTAGCATTTGTAGACTTAGAGAAAGCTTTTGACAATGTTCCCTGGAGTACTCTCTTTCAAATTCTGAAGGTGGCAGGGGTAAAATACAGGGAGCGAAAGGCTATTTACAATTTGTACAGGATCCAGATGGCAGTTATAAGAGTCGAGGGGCATGAAAGGGAAGCAGTGGTTGAGAAGAGAGTGAGACAGGGTTGTAGCCTCTCCCCGATGTTATTCAATATGTATATTGAGCAAGCTGTAAAGGAAACAAAAGAAAAATTCGGAGTAGGTGTTAAAATCCATGGAGAAGAAATAAAAACGTTGAGGTTCGCCGATGACATTGTAATTCTGTCAGAGACAGCAAAGGACTTCGAAGAGCAGTTGAACAGAATGGACAGTATCTTGAAAGGAGGATATAAGATGAACATCAACAAAAACAAAACGAGGATAAAAATAGATTAGGAAATGAGACACTTAAAGTAGTAAAGGAGTTTTGTTATTTGGGGAACAAAATAACTGATGATTGTCGAAGTAGAGAAGATATAAAATGTAGACTGGCAGTGGCAAGGAAAGCGTTTCTGAAGAAAAGAAATTTGTTAACATCGAGTATAGATTTAAGTATCAGGAAGTCTGTTCTTAAAGTATTTGTATGGAGTGTAGCCATGTATGGAAGTGAAACAAGGACGATAAATAGTTTAGACAAGAAGAGAATAGAAGCTTTCGAAATGTGGTGCTACAGAAGAATGCTGAAGATTAGATGGGTAGATCACGTAACTAATGCTGAAGTATTGAATAGAATTGGGGAGAAGAGGAGTATGTGGCACAACTTCACAAAAAGGAGGGACCGGTTAGTAGGACATGTTCTGAGGCATCCAGGGATCACAAATTTAGCATTGGAGGGCAGCGTGGATGGTAAAAATCGCAGACGGAGACCAAGAGATGAATACACTAAGCAGATTCAGATGGATGTGGGTTGCAGTAAGTACTGGGAGATGAAGAAGCTTGCACAGAATAGGGTAGCATGGAGAGCTGCATCAAACTAGTCTCAGGACTGAAGACCACAACAACAACAACAAAAATGGTGGGTTGTCGACATACACAACATTAGTAATTTTGGTTGCTACTGGCCTCAACTATCCCAGTGTTAAAATTTTCTGACGCAATTTTTCTGAGCCCTGTACAATACTGGATGATTCAGAAAGAAAGAACAGACTTCAGCTGTTTATTACAAACGTTATAAGATGGTTCGCACAGCACATGCCTCTGGATGGAGGAAGGTACAAAGCCATGACACCGCTGCGGTGTTGTTAATTTACAACAAGACGGCGACTACACCACAAGAGAAATCGTTTTGGGTGTTGGAACTCACGAGAAGTCATTCCTTTGTTCATTGCTAAGTACATTCCGCCGTCGATTCAGCAAGTAGCAGTCTCTGCACGAACAGATTTATGACTAGGAGGTGAAATTCTTGAATTATGTTTGCTTATGCAAAGGGAAGAGCAATGATCGATCACGCACGTCTGATGAAAATGTCGAGAGTGTCTGAGGAATCCGCAAGACTGACAGACCAGGGACTTCAACTACCTCAGATAGCGATGTGGCGTGTTCTGGAACGATTTCTGCATATGAAGCCTTACAAATTGCAGTTAATAGTTTCCTTCTTCATCTAATCGGCGTGGAATTCAATTAGATGTTCCACAGGGTTCGATCATGGGTCCCCTTCTGTTCTTGATATATGTGAACCACCTCCTTTTTTATCTGCAACAAAAAGCTAAACTGACAGTGTTTGCTGATGACACAAGCATCATTATTAATTCAGCAAAGGGAACTCCAATAGAAAATGATACAAATAATGTCTCTGAAAAAGTTTGTGATTGGTTTTCTGCGAATAGGCTTGCTCTGAGTTTTGGGAAAAAACAGTGTGTCCAATTCTCTACTGCAAGGCGTGCAGTTCCTTCAATAAATATAACACGTCATCGGAAGTCAGTAGCCAGGGTAGAGCATACTAAGTTTTTCGGTGTACATATAGATGAGAATCTTAATTGGAAAATACTTATTTTGGGTCTCCTAAAACAACTAGGTTCAAGAACTTTAGCAGTCAGAATAATTGCTAATTTTGTGGATATAGAAATTAGAACGCTAGCATACTTAGCATACTCCCACTCTCTGATGTCATACAGAACAATATTTTGGGGTAACTCAACACTTTGGCAAAAAATATTCACTGCTGAAAAGAAAGTGGATAGATGTAGGTTGATCCTTACAAAGAAGAAGACAGCAACCAGCCTCTATTTATACTGTTCTTTATTTAAGTAATTAGCGCCGAAATAGCTGTTCACAAGATGCACTTTACATAATCGTCTGTTTACGATTTTTATTCACCCACTGTAGCGAAATATTCTTGGTGTGTTGGTGCCCTACGGTACAAAACAATGTTAGAAGCGCCCTATGTGAACGGAAACTAACTTCCAAACCATGTAATACAGAGAAAAAAATTATGTGGGGTTAAGTGATTATAGAACTTACATCGAAAATGCCGCGAAATTTTGTTGCAAAGTTGCAGAATTGAATTTTGAAATATTGCAAAGTATATGAAGCACTTGTATGATTTGCATATCACCATGTTGTGCAAATCACCACACACATACACACACACACACACACACACACACACACACACACACACACACACCAAAAGGTATTTGCCACATGTGAAGTGGACAGAAATATTGCGGTTACACAAGTACAAGTGCCAGAGATGTTCTCTCACACAGATATTACAATATATAGATTACTTTGATGTCACAGTATGAATATTTATAAAGAATAAACGTAACATCATGAACAATTAAAACACAAAGATAAACCTTCCATTATGAGCATATAATATTACAGATGAAGTTGACAGATGTAGTAAGCAGTTTTTATGAATGCTAGTTACATTGTATTGTGTAAATACTGTGCTATATACAGGAAACAACATAGAGGTGAGGCAACCTGAATAATATGACAGTAGCAATTATATTAACATCATATGTTCTATGTACTGACTTGGCAGAAAATCCTAAGAAATTTTGGTTTTACGTCAAAGCGGTAGGTGGATCAAAACAAAATGTTCAGACACTCTGTGACCAAAATGGTACTGAAACAGAGGATGACAGACTAAAGGCCGAAATACTAAATGTCTTTTTCCAAAGTTGTTTCACAGAGGAAGATTGCACTGTAGTTCCTTCTCTAGATTGTCGCACAGATGACAAAATGGTAGATATCGAAATAGACGACAGAGGGATAGAGAAACAATTAAAATCGCTCAAAAGAGGAAAGGCCTCTGGACCTGATGGGATACCAGTTCAATTTTACACAGAGTACGCGAATGAACTTGCCCCCCTTCTTGCAGCGGTGTACCGTAGGTCTCTAGAAGAGCGTAGCGTTCCAAAGGATTGGAAAAGGGCACAGGTCATCCCCGTTTTCAAGAAGGGACGTCCAACAGATGTGCAGAACTATAGACCTATATCTCTAACGTCGATCACTTGTAGAATTTTGGAACACGTATTGTGTTCGAGTATAATGACTTTTCTGGAGACTAGAAATCTACTCTGTAGGAATCAGCATGGGTTTCGAAAAAGACGGTCATGTGAAACCCAGCTCGCGCTATTCGTCCACGAGACTCAGAGGGCCTCGGGTTCCCAGGTAGATGCCGTGTTTCTTGACTTCCGCAAGGCGTTCGATACAGTTCCCCACAGTCGTTTAATGAACAAAGTAAGAGCATATGGACTATCAGACCAACTGTGTGATTGGATTGAGGAGTTCCTAGATAACAGGACGCAGCATGTCATTCTCAATGGAGAGAAGTCTTCCGAAGTAAGAGTGATTTCAGGTGTGCCGCAGGGGAGTGTCATAGGACCGTTGCTCTTCACAAAATACATAAATGACCTGGTGGATGACATCGGAAGTTCACTGAGGCTTTTTGCAGATGATGCTGTGGTGTATCGAGAGGTTGTAACAATGGAAAATTGTACTAACATGCAGGAGGATCTGCAGCGAATTGACGCATGGTGCAGGGAATGGCAATTGAATATCAATGTAGACAAGTGTAATGTGCTGCGAATACACAGAAAGATAGATCCTTTATCATTTAGCTACAAAATAGCAGGTCAGCAACTGGAAGCAGTTAATACCATAGATTATCTGGGAGTACGCATTAGGAGTGATTTAAAATGGAATGATCATATAATGTTGATCGTCGGTAAAGCAGATGCCAGACTGAGATTCATTGGAAGAATCCTAAGGAAATGCAATCCGAAAACAAAGGAAGTAGGTTACAGTACGCTTGTTCGCCCACTGCTTGAATACTGCTCAGCAGTGTGGGACCCATACCAGATAGGGTTGCTAGAAGATATAGAGAAGATCCAACGGAGAGCAGCGCGCTTCGTTACAGGATCACTTAGTAATCGCGAAAGCGTTATGGAGATGATAGATAAACTCCAGTGGAAGACTCTGCAGGAGAGACGCTCAGTAGCTCGGTACGGGCTTTTGTCAAAGTTTCGAGAACATACCTTCACCGAAGAGTCAAGCAGTATATTGCTCCCTCCTACGTATATCTCGCGAAGAGACCATGAGAATAAAATCAGAGAGATTAGAGCCCACACAGAGGCATACCGACAATCCTTCTTTCCACGAACAATACGAGACTGGAATAGAAGGGAGAACCGATAGAGGTAATCAAGGTACCCTCCGCCACACACCGTCAGGTGGCTTGCGGAGTATGGATGTAGATGTAGATGTGGATGTAGATATAACGCACTGAAATTTTGAATTAATTTTACAGTTGCAATATTGTGTGGCTGAGCAGGCAGCTATATTTTTGAGTAAAGCAGTGCCAAAGAAGTTCATGAATTACAGCATATACTTTTCTTTGATTTGACAGTGGAATTTTTTACAAAGAATCAAGGTATCAATAATATAGTCGAATTAGACTTTGATCCCACTTCTAAATTTCAGACCAAACTTAAGAAAACTCTTTAAGAGCTGTAATTTCCTCCTAATTAAGTGGTAAGTGTGTGACCACATTGCTATGAGCCTCACTGCACCTCGCCTTCAGTCACAGCATAAGATACATAAACAGCATTGTCCGATCAGGCCTATTGTTAACTCTATGAACAGCCCTTCATTTAGATTAAATTAAAAACTGCTAGCTCTTCTGAACACCAATTATACTTTTGGAACCAACTACTCCATTAGGAACACATATTAGCTCATTGACAAAATTAAGGATGTGCACATTCCACTGATAGCCAGATTTGCATTGTTTGACACTGTAAATCTTTATACTAACAACCCTATACAGGACACCATAAATATAATAGAGAACAATCTGATGACATGAGTAACTGAGCATGGCAGAAATCTATGAGCTCATTGAGTTACTCACATTGGTGCTGTCATACAATTACTAGTGTTTTAATACCAAAATATACAAACAGAATGATGGGTTGACAATGGGTAGCAGCCTAGCTGGGAAGTTAACAGACATTTACATAAACCACTCAGAGCACACATTTTTCACACTAATAGTCACATCAACAGATACATCATCTACTATAAAAGGTATGAAGATGATACAATTAGTCATTTTGATGGCACCAATGAAGAAATTGGCACATTAGCAACCAAGCTGAGCAGTATGCACAGTAACATCAAATTCATAGTTAAACATGAATCCAATAATAGCGTCAATTTCTTAGATTTAAAAATTTCTAGCAAAAAACAGAAACATCACTTTGAAGTTTACATAAAGCAAACAGCAACAGATGTGTGCATCAACAGCTCATCTTGCCATGCATATCAACATGAGATGGCATACTTCCGGTCCATGCTGAATCTCCTGCATAAAATTCCACTTCAACCACTTGAACAACATAAAGAAACCAATATCGCCAAAGCCATAGCTCTAAACAATGTATATAGCCCTCACATGATTGATAAATTATCACAAAAAATCCAAAAAAACAGCAGACAACGTAGCCCCAGACCAGACACCTATGCAGTAAACACAAAATACGTTAGAAAGCAGCAGAAAATATATCTCACTTCCTTTTCTAGGGAGCATATTCCAAAAAATAAGTAATCTTTTCAAAAACACAAATATAAATGTAAGCTTCCACACAAACCATAAACTTCAGCAACTAACCATGCATAACATAAAGATTAACGACCACCCACACAAAAGATCAGGTATATATAAATTAAGATGCCAAAATTGCCCCTCCTATATTGGACAGGCTGGGATAAACTTTGAGATTCGATTCAAAGAACATTTAGATGCCATAAGTCTGAACAATCCTTCAAAATCTGCATTGGCAATTCAAACAACTCTTAGTAAACATGGAGTAAAAAACATTGAAGACCACATCCAAATATTGCATCATGATGAGAAAGGTAGCCTCATTACTCTGCCTGAAGAGATAGAAATATATACACACAAAAGCAAATCACCACACCATATCCTCAATGAACAGACAGAGCTAGCCAATGCATCCTTTCTACACAGTCTTACTCACTTATTTTGCAATTTAACACATAAATAAACACTACTCCTTTTAACAACAACATGAAACAAATAATACAAACAAAATATTACATCATAATATGGCTGCTTTCTCAATCACACATTACTGTCAAAAAAAATGGTGAGCCACACTACATTAGTACAATTTCTACTGTCACAGTATTCATTTTATCTCTTGTCTAGGTTGTTGCCTGTTTATGGCACAGTGATTACACAGTACCATATAAGTAACATTCACACGAACTGGTTACTACATGTTCCCAATATTTTTGTAATTAATGCTCTCTGAATATTGTATGTTCACAATGTAACGTTTGTTCTTTGTAATATAAATGCTTGTAATGTTACCTTGATTCTTTGTAAAAAATTCCACTGTCAAATCAGAGTAATGTGTATATTGTAATACATGAACTTCTTTGGCACTCCTTTACACCTAAATATAGCTGCCTGCTCAGTCACATAATATTGCAATTGTAAAATTGATTCAAACTTTCAGTGTCCCAAATGATGTTAATAAAATTCTACTGTCAAATTATTCATTTTGTCTCACCTCTATGTTGCTCCCTGTATGTAGCATAGTATTTACATAATACTATGTAAGTAGCATTCATAAAAACGGGTTACTACATCTGTCAACGACATCTGTAATAGTATATGCTCATAATGGAAGGTTTATCTTTGTGTTTTAATTGTTCATGATGTTACGTTTATTCTTTATAAACATTCATACTGTGACATCAAAGTAATCTGTATATTGTAATATCTCTGTGAGAGAACATCTCTAGCACTTGTACCTGTGAAACCGCAATATTTGTGTCAACTTCACAGTGGCCAATACCGTTTGGTCTGTGTGTGTGTGTGTGTGTGTGTGTGTGTGTGTGTGTGTGTGTGTGGTGTGGTTTGCACAATATGGTGATATGCAAATCACACAATATACTTTACAATATTTCAAAAATACAGTGCTGCAACTTTGCAACAAAATTTCGCGGAATTTTTCGATGTAAGTACTATAACCACTTAACCTCACATAACACAGGTCTGCGACATAAAAATTGTTTCAAATTTATTAAGTGATTCTTATAGTGTTTTCAACGCTGATTTCGGGAAAATTAGTGAAAAAATTCCATCACGTACAGTTATTTCACAAACTGTTTGTCTAGTTTTAGCTTCTTCCGATATTTCAGCACTCTAGTGAGTTTGAATTTTGGTTTTTATTATCTCCATAAATTTTTTAGCCTTTTTTATACGAGATTTACGTAAAATAAAGAGTATTTAGGAAAAACCAGCAGTACTTTCGTGTCATTGACTGTCTGTCACGCTGACCCTTCCCCCGCCATCACCAAGCAGTGTTGTTACTAGTGCTTTAAAGTAGTGACTGTTTTCTTGTGTTGTGAAGTTGTTTTATGGACAATGGACAATGGCTACGAGAGGATGTATGAACTCGCGAAATTGCTTCTGCTACATTTGTGGTAACTATAGCGTTAAAAAGTAACAAAGAGACATTTCCGAATTTGTTAAGAAAGTATGTTTCGCTTATTTTGGTATAAAGTTAGGCGATCAAGATAAGCCGTGAGCCCCACACAAAGTTTGCTCAGTGTGTGTTGAAGAGCTGAGACAATGGTTTCAACGTAAAAAGCAGTCCTTACGTTTTGGAATACCAATGGTTTGAAGGGAGCCCAAAATTCATAGTGATGACTGCTATTTTTGTTCTTGCAACGTACGAGGTTTCAATCTGAAAAACAAAAAGGATATTTCTTACCCTAACATTCAGTCAGCCATTCGTCCTGTTCCTCGTGGACCTGAAATACGAATACCCTCTCCTACAGTTTCTTCTTTATAGATGATCACGAGCCATTGGCTCAGCAAGGTGACAGTGAGGAAGACCGAGATCGCTACGATCATGGCACAACCGATCCCATTCCATTCTCACAATGTGAACTGAACGATTTAGTTAGAGACCTAGGCCTTACTAAGGAATCGGCAGAGGTCTTAGGATCTAGATTGAAAGATAAATATATGTTGGCTTCGGGTACATCCTTTTCTTGGTATCGATCGAAGGAAAAGGACTTTGTATCTTTCTTCTCTATAGATGGTGACCTGGTGTTTAGTAGTGATGTTCCTGGACTTATGGCAAGTTTCAAAATAGAATATGCTCCTGATGAGTGGAGACTTTTTATTGATTCTTCAAAAAGAAGCCTTAAAACAGTACTTCTACACAATGGCAATAAGTGTGCTTCTATTCCAGTTGGACACTCGGCTCCCTTAAAAGAATGTTACGAAAACCTTGAACTGGTTTCAAGAAAACTTTGCTATTCAGACCACAAATGGGCACTATGTGGTGATTTAAAAGTAATTTCAATGCTGCTTGGTCAACAAAGTTCCCTTGCTTTCTCTGTGAACAGAAAGCAACACTACATGAAAAAAGGTTGGCACTTGAGGAAAACCTTACAGGTAGGGGTTAAAATGTTGAGAGGAAAAGAATTGTGGATCCCAAAAAGGTGTTACCACTTCACATTAAGTTGGGGCTGATGAACAATCTGTTAAGGCATTGTCAAAAGAAGGGGAGTGTTTCAGATATCTTTGTGGACAATTTCCTGGTTTATCCAAGGCAAAGCTAAAGGAAGAAATCTTTGTCGGATCAGACATATAGAAAACTAATGATAGATCCCAACGTTGTGGACAAAATGGAAACAAAAGAAAAGGCAGCATGAACATCTTTTAAATTAGTTGTTACCGGTTTCCTAGGAAACAGAAGAGATACATACTACAAGATAATCGCCGCAGACATGCTCGACAACTTAAAGAAGCTGGGCTATAACATGAGCATTAAAGTTCATTTTCTCCGCTCACATCTTGACTACTTCCTTACAAAACTTGGTGATGTAAGCGAAGAGCACGTCGAAAGATTCCACCAAGATATGAAAGAAATGGAAAGATGATATCAAGGAAGATGGAACGTCAACGTGACAGCGGACTACCGCTGGATGATAAAAAGAGATGATCCTCAACGAGTCCACAGCCGGAAAAGCAATAAAAGAAGATTCGTCAGAAAGCGAAAGCGTTATTATAAGGACTTATGAGCTTAAAGAGAAATGGAAGTGTACTGGAAATGTAGTTTAGAACATGATTTATATATAAAATAAAAGATTATAACGTTGGAAAAAATGTGATAAATTGCTTAAATTTTGTTATCATACCCAAAGATCAGCGCTGAGAAGTACATAAAAGTCAGTGGTCAAATTGAAAACTGACTATTATGTAAAGTGCATCTTGTGAATCTTGTAAGCAAACGTCTGATGGTGAAGTTGTCAGCTCGAAACCGGTTACGGCGCTATTTACTTAAATAAATAGCATTATAAGTATTGGCTGGTTGCTGTCTTCTTCTTTGTAAGAATGTACCTACCGGTACATTAATTGTACACAGCCAAGGTACCAACATACCAGTTTTAGAAAAAAGTACAAAGTGGACAGAATAATTAGCAGAGCTCATAGTCGCACATCTTGTAGGTATCTGTTTAAAAGGTTAGGAATTCTTACAACAGCCTCATAATGCATTCACTCAGTAATGAAATTTGTTCTCAACAGCATGGACCGCCGGCCGCTGGTGGCCGAGTGGTACTAGGCGCTTCAGTCTGGAACCGCGGGACCGCTACGGTCGCAGGTTCGAATCGTGCCTCGGGCATGGATGTGTGTGATGTCCTTAGGTTAGTTTGATTTAAGTAGTTGTAAGTTTTAGGGGACTGATGACCTGAGATGTTAAGTCCCATAGTGATTGATTATAACACCAGAAGAAAGAAAGACTTACACTATCCTCTACTTAACTTATCTTTGGCACAGAAAGAGGTGACGTATGCTGCTGTAAAACTTTTGCACCAATCACCAGATGCAATAAAGTATCTGACAAACAGTAGTAAGAGTTCTAAAAATAAACTGAAATATAATCTCCTTGACAATTCCTTCTATACCATAGATAAATTATTGAGTAGGAATAAACAAATCTATAGGTAGAATTTATGCATTTTGTGCCGTTGAAGAGAATTGGGTAAGTAATAAAAATTTTAAGCTTTTTTTTAAAATACTAACCTTCATTGATGTGGGCATTCCTTGTGCACTTGACACGTTCCACATCATAACGGATACCATGAGAGTGATCAATGGAACACGTAACTTACTAACTAACTACCTGCAGAAATATCGTCCTGGCAGCCATAACGGAAGGTTTTGCATTTCAGTTGTCCAGGATATGGCACAGGACACTTTTCCCAGACGACTCATCTTTTCCGACGAATCAACGCCTGTCAAGTAAGGTAAATTGCCATAATGTAAGAAATTCAGGGTTACAAAATCGTGACGTCGTCGTCGAACATGAGAGAGGCTCACCGAAACTGGATCCGTTTTGTGCCGTTTCTGTTCACACAGTTAGTGAACCTTTTTTTTGTGGAGGAAACTGTGACGGGAATGTCATATCTGGACATGCTACAAAATGGGTCGTTTCCCCATCTTCACGAAGATTCTAGTGCTTTCATTTTTCACCTTGAGGTGTGGCGTTATCTAAAAAACACCATCCCGGAACGTTAGATTGCAAGAGGTGGACAACAGCATCTTGTTCACTGCTTTTGGTCTCCCACGTCACCAAACCACAAACCTTGCTTTTTTTTCTGTGGGGTTACATAGACAGAGTCTTTGCCCTGTCTATGGCAGTTGCTCTCCAAGACCAGTGAAATCGAATGACTGGAGCTGTCGATTCAAGAATCAGGGACCTGTTGATTCGTGTGTGGGATGACACGGACAACTATTTCAATGTTTGTCGAGCAGTGCATGGTGGTCATGTGGCGTGTGGTACAGTGTGTGTGCGAACATAAAGCTCTGAACCTTCCTCTATCCAGTGACATGCGCTATGTCCTTCTGCCTTTCGTAGTTTGTCTGTAATAAACAAATGAAATCTGTTCTTTCTCTTGGTATCACCCTGTATGTACATGAACCAAAAGGTAAAAATAAGAGTGGAAGGCCAAGAAAGAAGTGTTAGGATTACAAAGGAAATAAGATGTTAAAAAAAATGTTCAAATCTGTGTGAAATCTTATGGGACTTAAATGCTAAGGTCATCAGTCCCTAAGCTTACACACTACTTAAGCTAAATTATCCTAAGGACAACACACACACACTTCCGAGAGAGGACTCGAAGCCGCGGTAGTCGAGCGGTTCTAGGCGCTTCAGTTCGGAACCACGCGGCTGCTACGGTCGCAGATTCTAATCCTGCCTCGGGCATGGATGTGTGTGATGTCCTTAGGTTGGTTAGGTTTAAGTAGTTCTGAAACGTCCCCTTAGAAAAATTAGTGAATTACTGTGCTGATAAATCTCTTACATTATTTGATTTTCAAACAGCTGAGGAAAACTGAACGTACTCAGACTTTTCTCTCTTTACTTATTCTGATCATCACAGATTGAACAAGTACGAGCAGCCCTTAGCGGCTCGCCATCTCACTTACAACTATTCATGACGTCGCCTTTCCGACTTAGATCTTTTTTAATATGTGACTTGTAAGTACTGCATCTTTTTCCAGTCAGTACAAACTTTAATTTTATTAATGTATTATATACCTAATATATTTTAGAACAGTTAGTCTAATTCTGAAGACGACGCTCACAGTAGCGTCGAAACCTGGTCAATTTGGACTTAATTTTTGTGACCGAGGGCTTATTTGTTCTAATATAATTCTGACACGGTCACTGAACCTTAGCAGCTATGTTCAAAGTTCTATTTATCTGTATAGCTATTATTTCATCAAAGTATGAATGGCTGTAGATTATGTATAAAAGGAAATAACAATTTTTCACTTTTATGTTTGTGCAATATTTATGTATTTATATTTCACAAATAACGTCTGCGGTCGGCGAATGTATGTATTGAAGCAGACAATGATAATTCAAAGAGATAACAAAGATGCATATTAAATTGCCTATAAATAGTGGAGGTTAAAACATTACTCTCTCTGTCTTCTTGAAGCCGTTAGAGTTGTAAGAGACTGTGACGCTAGCTTGAATGCTTAGGTAGCCTTCGTTTGTCCTTTGATCGAGACAGACGCTATTGGAGGTTTATATTTGTGAAAGCTGTTTACGTTCAATTTACGTTGATATTTTGAATACAGAAATTGTTAAAATTATTACCTGTAATAATTTATTGCTAGCTTGCCCCAGATTTCATTCCACATTCTTAGCTGTTTTCAGCATATTAGGAGTTTTTCATGCCACAGAGCCGTGCAGGACTCGTGAGAGCCACTGCCGCGACAAATTCAAATTAAATTGAATGAAAGCAGTTTTCCCGCAATATGGCGGGCAGGTAACGGTACATTAAAATTATATCTGTCAGCTTCCTGGAGACTTCAGAGGGAAATTGTGAATTTTATTATGTCATTTTCAGGTGGACATGGGCAGCTGCTATTATGTTATCAGTTACTTAAATAATTCATGAGTGATAAAATTTTACTAGTGTGTGATCAAAGACTGCTGTGCAAAACCTGTTCTGGCTAATAACATAATAATCAAATTTCATTTAGTTTTAGTTTCATGCTCTCATGTTAGTCATGGCAGTTAATAGTGTTCACATATTTTTAAAAAATCCACTGCAGCTTTTACGTTTAATGAACATAACATACTGTAACTTCTGTACAGGTAATAAGAGCATTTTTCTGTGCATTCACGAGATGAAAGTAGCAAAGGGCATTTTTTTATTCCATAATTAGTTACAATAATGATACCATGTTCCATACCTAACAAGCCGTATCAGTGTTATATAAAAATAGATTACAAATTAAAGATCGTACCTCCACAGCAGGAAATCTTTCAGTCTTGGGCGTATCCCCACATAATAGGTCAAAGTGCATAAAGTTAAAATATTTTCAACTGCAGAAACTAATAGTGATAATCGTATTTTATCTGTCGTGCTCGCAACAATAAGCAATATAAAATTAATTAAAATTTTATGCCATATAAACTGCATATAAAGTAAAAAGGGTGTGCGGTGGGGAATACGTGACATACCTCCAAGGGTACAAGAAAAATTAATTGGAATATGCAAGTCAAATGTAAACGCAATTGTGCAAGCACTGGATCAATTGGATTCATTAGCAGGGAACAATCACAATCTATAAGGTTGGAGGAGAAGCCCCTGGGGAGATGAGAGACCTAGTGAAAATAGGATACAAGGGGAACCGACAAACCGACAGATAAAATATCCTCAACCCACGGATAATAGAATAAATCATCAGGAGACATAACACAATGATAGACAGGACACACAGGGTGAAAAACAATATCTTAATGACACAGCTGGAAGAGGTGGAGGAGGATACTACAGAGGTAGAGGAAGAGGAAACTATCACAACCAAGACACAAGAGAACACTATGGTAATACACAGATTAACTGAAAACCTCAAACGGTGTTGTGTTCTGTGCAACGCTAGGTTTTTGACGAACACCAGGTACTCAAGTTATTGACGATATTACTTCAGTTCCTGTTCATATTGTCAGTCTTCCGTTTCTTTCAGTCAGAACTATTTACTATGATCTTTAATTCTTCGCTATCCAGTCTCAGAGTGTATTACTTCTTTGCAATGTAGAGTGCGTGACACACACACTAGTTGGCAATATTACTTACAATTCTCGTCACATTGGTAGTATTCCCTTCTTTCTCTGGGAACGATACTCTATCATCAGTCCCTCTTCATCTTCGAATATGGGAACATGAGAATAGCGAGTAACAAAGATAAGTGAGAAAAAGAGACGGAACAAAAAGGGAAAAGCTATCTATAACGTTGTGTTATCCTGTTGGAAAATGTTTAGCAAACTCTGAAATTATGTGATTATAACATGTAACGACCCTAAGAGACAGTCAGTAAAACAAGGAAAAACCTATTAAAAGAATAAACAAGGTATACAGAGACAAATATGTTATCCTGTTGAAAAAAACTTCAACAAATTTGTAAAAAGACACTGTGGAGACAGGAACAAACATCTTAGCTAAAACATGGAAAATAGATATATGTGTGTATTATTCTGCAATTGTGCTTAGATAAGTGAACAGTAACGAGATCAAATGGTAACGAAATGCAAAACGTATGTTTTGCCAACTGACAAGGTAAGTCATGACCAAAGAATAAAGAGGTAAGTGCAACAGAATAAGGAGAAGAACTGAAGTTGTCAAATCATGGGAAGTAGGCCCGACCCCCATAGAATAAAAGAAAGAAAAGGTATAAGTTAATGAGCAGCCAAGGATTGTATCGCTGTAAGTTATGAAGTATAAAGATGATGAGTCAGCCGAAAGCGTCCTCACATCCAAAAATGGGTAATGGTAACCAGAGAGTTACCTTAAGCAAAGATATAAGTTAGAGGGAATTAGTAGGCTGCAGAATAGGTAAAGAAGAAATGATAGTCACACTCACACTATCAGTAGGGTCATTAAACATTATAGAATAATACAGGCGAGAACTACTAACGGTGGAACAGAGATATTCAATGCTTCACTTAAGACAAGTAAAAGTCTTGGAAGGATATGAAATGATGGTCTGCGATGTAAGAGTAGAAGAAGGTAATCCATACTATGTAAGAATCTATGCAAATCGAGATAATGAGATATTCAATGATTCACCAATAGAAACAAAATAAGAAAAACAAAAAGAGTAGGCAATAAAGGGAACTGATCTCCCATGGATATGAAATGATGGTCTCCAATGTAAAAGTAGAAGAAGGTAATCCATACTATGTAAAAATCTTGATGCAAGTCGAGATCATGAGATATTCAATGATTCACCAATAGGAACAAAATAAGAAAACAAAAAGAGTAGGCAATAAAGGGAACTGATCTCCCATGAAGTTGTAAGAAGATGATGAAAAAAAGTCGTACCTATAAAAGTGTCGTAGATAATTGTAAGACATACACGAAATGAAGGAATGAAAGATCGGAAGGCAGGATCTCAAAACCGCAGCTGCGTTGCTCGATCACACAGAATTGACTAAAAAGAATGAAATAGAAATTTAAAAAAAGTGTATATCGTATGTTACTTGGAAGCTATATTAAAATAGTATTAACTGTTGACTAAATGTATGTGCAAATTGTTACAGGTAATTCATGGTTGGGGCCCGGAGAGAGGCAGAGCACAATGGAGCGAGACAGCCGGTCTGCAAAGCCACAACAACGGCTGCAGACCACATCGATCGCTGTTGCCACACTCACAGGGGCGTAACCACCACACTTTATTCTCGTCTCCAAGCTTACCCCATCACGAATTGTAGGTTTCATAAAATATTTCTAGTGTAGTGAACTTAAAGTTGAATTATGACCAATAGAACGGCAATAACATGGCCAACGCTTTAAAGGTATAAGAGGAGAGAGGCAGAGCACAATGGAGCGAGACAGCCGATCTGCAAAGCCACAACAACGGCTCAGTCCACATCGATCGCTGTTGCCACACTCACAGGGGCGTAACCACCACACTTTATTCTCGTGTCCCAGCTTACCCCATCACAAATTGTAGGTTTCATAAAATATTTCTAGTGTAGTGAACTTCAAGTTGATTTATGACCAATAGAACGCCAGTAACATGGCCAACGCTTTAAAGGTATAAGAGTGAGGACGGCATTCGCTGAAAAAAAATAGTGAACCAGTGACTAATAGGACAGAAATTACATAGCCCATGGTTAAGGTACATGGTCTTGTACATAGTAGAAAATAGGCATTTTAAAATAAGCCCAATGGTAATTTGATAAGTTATTAAAAGCCCTCATTTTGTATTGTATACAGAACTGATTAACATGTAAATCTGTAGGTGAACTAAGAGGAAGTGGTATATGAGTAGATGTTCTATCTCAGATAAGACAAAGTACATCTGAATAAATGTTCAATTTTAAATAAGGTACGGGTTATATAGTGTTCATGGCATATTCAGAAGAGAATTACAGCCGGAAAGGTGCCACTCTGAAGGCATCAGATAAAGATCAGAAGTATAGTTGAAGATAGAATACGTACTCAATGTAATAGGACATATATCTGTATGGCTATATCATGTTGAGCATAGTGTAATAATGAGAACAGTAATCAATAAGCAATGATACTAGAGTATGTGCCAGATTAAGTAACACAAATAATTAAAGATGTAAACCAAAGACAAGAGACACCCAACGACTATGTTTCAAAATTAAACAAGGTCTTCGAGCTTATTGAATTTTGAAAATAAAAGAAAGGGGGGGGGGGGCAATGTGTAATGCAGACATGCATTCCCTTCACATGTTTACACTAAGCATTATGAACGTTTATGCGATCGGGAATGCCCCATAGCAGCCAGGCTACATGTACATCTGACAATTATGCGTCAGAAAGGAGCATTAGCGATAATATCATAGGAGGCAATGTTGTGCAACCTTAGTAGGAACAAGATAAGACTATTCGGGAGTAGGTTCTTACAATCTGAGATAGTGTTCCGAGACAAATTTCCGTCACAATGTCCGCGAACATGACATCAGATCCGCCTGGCAATAGCGATCTAAACGCGCATCGGCTGAGTGTGTGTTTGTGTGTGTGTGTGTGTGTGTGTGTGTGTGTGTGTGTGTGTAAGTAGGAGACGAGTGAAGTGTCTCTATTGGCTGAGGGAGAAAGGTGGGGTCTCCCTTGTGCGTGGTGAAGACAGGGTGAGTTAGTAGCGAGGCGGCACTCAAAACGCATGGTCTAGTAACCAGGGCGGCTCCAAAAGAGCGGTCGCGAGTAAATATTCCAGCTGTTAAACAAGATATAAAGTGAACGTATTAGTTATCGGTGAACGCCACGTGTCGTGGGCAGTTTTTATCACGAGTATGGGAAGTGAGAAATGTCTTAATGTATTGTAAAGGGTTGAATATAACAGCGTAGATTAGAACCGCCATATTGGAAATTCTGCTAAATGTGTGTCGAAGTACTCTTTATTAAAACGAGCATAGTACAAAACGTTTTTAACATTTAACAACTGGCATCCCAACACACCCCACTTCAGCAGGATCACAAACCTGCATTGAACCTGGCGCCAGAGCGCTACTACTGTGCTACGAGGGACTACCTAAGCAGAGGACACCAGGTTAGTAAAACAGAAAACAGAGAAGTAAGGCATGAAACGTCCTCGTAGAGAAATTATACATGACTCTGCTTAAACTGACACACAATATTTTTAGCGCAACGCAATCTGACTTTCAAAAATCCCTGCAAAAGAATGGCCCTGACTAACATTAACCTATACAATTCACAAATCACTTACCTCACAAAAATCTTCGTCACTCGAACTACTGCAATACAGCGAGCGCCACTACTGCCAGCTAAATAAAAGGCACTAACTACTGATAGGCATAGTTAGCAAATGAAATATTTTGATAGAGAACAAACAATGTATTTACCTTAATAGTGTTGAAAAATCATAATATACATAGCAGTTCATGACATCCAGTCTTACAAAATTCAAAACTCCGCCATTTCTCTCCCCACATCCACCACTGCTGGCGGCTCACCTCCAACTGCGCAACGCTACGCGCTGTTCACATCCAGCTGCCCAACACTACAATGGCAGACAACAATGCAAACTACCCACAGACTGCGCACAGCACAGCCAGTGATTTTTCATACAGAGCGCTACGTAACGTTGCCAATAAGAAAACCTAAAAGCCTACTTACAAGCAGAGTCGCTTCCTTCTCGCTACAGTGCCACAGAGGGCGTTGTAAGAAGATTTTGGATCACTAAGTAAAGGAAGGCACCATGGCCATACTAGGTACAATGGGTGTGTGGGTACAATGAAGAGTGAGACTTAAAAATATTAGTGTTGATTCTGCATCTGTTCTGAGGGATTGTTCAATCAGGAGAGTTAATCTGGATTTGGAACGGCTGTTTATGTCAGGTCTACAGTCATATATTGGCGTGGTTGCTGTTGATTTTGTCAGTAGTAGTGATTATACTAGGCATGGCCTTCACCTCAAAAGGAAAGCCAAGTGTAAACTAGCTGGGATAATAACAGAAAACTTTAGGGGGAGTGGAGGCAATGTCGTGAGTGGTAAAATACCAGTCGCTGCAGGTGGCAGAGCAGTACCTTTTTAGGATAGGAAGAAGAGGAAACAAAATTTTTGGAGGGGTTAGGACTGAAATAAACCTTTAGTTTGAGATACAAATATAACAATATAATTCTAGTATATCGCATCAGTACAAATATCTGTTGGTTAAAAAGTTTTCAGAAACCAACGCAATTATCATTTCCACGAAATTTTATCTCAAGCAGTGTGAAATGTAAGCTAGCTTTAGTGCATCAAAATATGCACAGACCAAGAAGTAAAATCAACGAACTACTTATTTGTAATAACGAAAAAGTCAGCAAATACAGCTTACATGATCTGCTTCTCTGATGGATATAGATGAATTAAGTGTTACAGGATGTAGGTTATTATCTGAATTTCGTCTAGCAGATATGGAAGAGAGGAGGCGTCACATTAATCAGGAATTGTCATACATTTAATGGCATGGAGAAGCGTAAATTCTACATAGCGCAGTACACGCAAGCACGTGCGGCAGAAGTAGAGTTTCATTATAAATCCTTCATAACAGTAAGAGTATACCGAGCATCTGCAGATAATTTTAATGTGTTGCTGCATCACGCTGAATCTCCACTGACTTACTTGACAGAAAAAAAGTAATGGTTGCTGGTGATTTTAATGTAGATTTTCCTAAGAAACCCCCAGAAGGAACTCCTAATCGTCAGTAATACTGTAATTCAATTTAATTCCTATTGTACGCCTACCAACCACTGTAGCCAATTGTCCACGAACACCCGTTGATAATATCTTTATACAAAGATCTAATGAACAAAATTATATTACAAAACCCATTGGCGTATGAGACCACGAAATGCAGCTCCTTCTCTTAAATGTAAATACTCACGTTTTCCACCTCTCGCCACATGAGGATACGTCCAGCACGGTCGAATATGATAGTTTTGCTGGTCTAGGTGTTATGCTGTGGAGGTGCCACAATGTTGGATAGGCGTATGACTTACTGTCCGTGGTGATCACACTCCTTACTAAGAAACAAGTGTCATGTTTTGTAACATCCAGGAGACCATCATGAATCTCTGAATAAAAGTATCTGTTTTGTTCGTTTCGCTGCGTATTTCTTTTAGTTATCTTCTGTACGATACTGTAGCAGCTCTTTCTATGGATGGTCCACCATTCAAGTTATGTTACTTGGGAGTGAAACATCAAGCCAAAGCTCCTTTCGTTCTTCGGTTTTGAACACCTATGTACAGAGTGATTGCACGATGACGTCACAAATTGTCAGGGATGATGGAGTAGGGTAAATGTACCAATTTGTGATAAGCGGCCCTGGTGCCGAAACGAGCGAGTCGAAAGTTATAAGCAAAAATCGTTCGATACCTCTGACAGTGGAATACATGTACTGATACTGTTGTTGATTGTATGGCAGGTAACTTTCAGAGGAGGCAGTATGGACTGAAAAAGGCAAAAAGGTATAGCAAACAGGGGCTGTAAAGTTCACACCTTGAGAGGTATACTGTAAAACACATCTATTCTACTGCAAGTTCTTTCGTTTCCATATTTTTGGAGAATATGTTTATTAGACTTTTATTCTTGTTTTGGTCCATGCCGCCACTCTTGAAGTTGCCTGCCCTACAATCTTAGCAACAACAGTACCGGTACGTGTATTCCACCTTCAGAGGTATCAAAAAGATTATCCCTCAGAAATTTTGACTCGGTCATTTTCGGACCTGGGTCCCTTACCATCACCCTTGAAGGTTTTTAACACCAGCTCAGAATCACCCTACATAAGAGCAATGTCTGAAAGAAGCACTTTGCATCTCCCGGAGCCACAGATGGCATCAGATTTGCTTTTACTCTTTCTTCTTCTTCTTCTTCTTCTTCTACTTTTTCTTCTTGTCCCCTTTTCATATTCACCATTAAAATACACAAACTCAAATAATGCTTTTTCTCTTAATTCAGGAAGGTTGTATTGCGGGAGTTAAAAACGTATTTGAATTGAATTTTAAAACCGATGTTACGTAGAAGTCAGTGTGCTTTTGTCTGAAACGAAAGTGCCTCTGGGTAACTCTGTTGATTAGCTTTTCCTATTAACAGGATTATCCTCCCATAGTGTACTTTATTTGGAAACTAAAGTAAATCTAGTACGAGGGTGATACGTGAACACAGAGACAGGGTTTTCTGTTATTTAAGGAAGAGCACACTAAATGACAATAGTAGTGGTAGGGTTACGGTACCATATCGACAACGTGAATTTTTTGAGCTGAGTCCACATGCGTTCTGTGGAACGAGTTGCGGGGTTGGAACCGGAAATCGTATATGGAAGCGTGACGTAATGGAAAGCAGAGAGAGAGAGAGAGAGAGAGAGAGAGAGAGACGTGAGTTTAACCAATTATATTGAATATTGTGATTCTCAAATTGGTGTAAACATCGACCGGACGTGGGAAGTGGTAGTTCACTAAAAGGAAACATGTTATTTAAGGAATTCCGTGGAAAGTAACGCAATGCTGAGATATAAACTAAACGCGTCAGAAAATTAGTGGCGCAAATGTTCAAGATTAAAATTAGCACGCACATGATGAGAGATGTACTTGCCCGAAACGTTACTTAATTTAGTATTCACTAAATTTCAGGAAATATTCCTAACTGATGATGATGCAAATGAAATCAGTGTTTTAAGACAATCACGAATGTGAGGCTGAACATGAATTATTGTTAGATTAAATTTGCTGTCTAATAAATAGTGACGCTCATTGCTAGTACCCCTTCTTAATCGTTAACTATAACCAAACACAGTGCGTTACGTACTAAATTTCAGTGCCAAAAATATTGTCTGCTGAATAAATAACCAACAGGGACAAGATCGGTAACAGCCACACGATCAGAAGACTTGATCTGTCCTTAGTCATCGACATGTAACTTATTCACCGCCAATTAAAATAAATTCTGATGCTTTTGATTAAATTTGCAGCGTCCAAGTAACATTTTAAACGTGGTGAGATGGGGAGAGGTGTCAATTTATGATGGATAGTTAAATTAAGCAAATGCCATAGAGATACTCGCACAGAAAATAGATGGTAGTGTAACAACAGTAGTTGGCTGAAGTACAATATTGTAAGCTTTTATTTTGAATTAAATATAAAATATCAGTCTGTTACGTTCCATGTAGACAGAAAGCTTGTGCAAAAGCATCTGCCATTTGTTCTCAAATGATGCATTCTATGACGCATTTACACAGAATTAACACATTTCTTTCCAACGACTGAGAATGCTGTTTATACATGCACTTATCAAAAAATCAAAAGCCTTAAATGATAATTTATCGCCTGCTGATATTTTTTGTGACCTCTCCAAGGCTTTCGATTGTGTAGATCACGACACTCTCTTAGAAAAAGTCGAATATTATGGAATTGATAGCTTTACGCAAACCTGGTTTGATTCATACTTGACAAACAGAACACAAACGGTTCTACTGAATCGCACAATGTTAGAAAGTAGTAAATTTTAGTGACACAAGGGGAGTCCCACAGGATTGGATTCTGGGTCCAGCCCTATTCCTTATACACTTTACGGTCTTATACTTGACATTCAACAAGCAAAATTCGTACTTTCTGGAGATGATACCAGTGTTACAGTAAATCCCATTAGACAGAAGGCAAAAGAAGAGTCAGTAAATGATTTCTTTTGATTTCTTTCCAGAGAATTATCATGTGCTTAACTCAAATTGGACTCTCCAAAATTTTTGAAAAAAAAAACACAACGGTCAGTTCTGTACAACAAGTAAAATTGTGCCGACAATTGATGGAGTAAATGATCAGGAGGCAGTAAGGAGGGTAGAATGCTCCAAATTTTTATGTATACGTATTGAGGAAAACTTGAAGAAGAATATTACTGAACTTCTCAAACAAAAAAGTTCAGCTACTTCTGCCCTTCATAAAATTCGTAATCTTCGGAACAAACGTTTCACCCTCTTAACATATTTTTAATATTTACACTCAGTAACGTCGCACTGAATAATTTTCTGTGGTAACTCATCACTTGGAAAGAAGATTGCAAAAAAGCGAGCACTAAGAATAATATGTGCTATTCACCCACGGACGTTGTGTAGGCACTTCAAGGAGACAGGCATTTTAAATGTGCTTTCACAATACATATTTTCGCTAAAGAAATTCGCCATAAATAATCCGTCACAATTTGAGAAAGACAGTAATGTACATGCCAACAGTACTAGAAAGTATGACCTGTATTACCCATTGTTAAAGCTGTCAGTGGCTCAGAGATGATTTTAATGTGCCAAAACAAAATTTTTTCACCGTTTGCCCAATAACACAAAATGTCTGACAGACAGCAAAGCAAGTTTTAGGTATAATTTAAAATCATTTTTTCCTGGACAAATCCTTCTATTCCACCAACGAGTTTCTACTTAAAAACTTGTAGCCAGTAAGAAAAAGGAAAAACAATGTTATTAAAGTGTAGATACGTGATCAGCTATAAAATTACAATGAGTTCATTAAGGTTAGCACTAATTGTGTGTACATATATTGTAAATTGAGTCTTCCCACATCATTTCGATAAGAGTCGATCAAAATGTCTATGGAATAGGGAACTAGCTAACTAAGGAAACTATAAACAACACCGATATGCTTTCAGAAACAAGAAATCAAGATCTAGAATGTCCTCTAATTTCACTGTACAACAATGATATTTTGAATTCTTTGTAAAATCAGTGCAGCAAAGTCCGCAAAACGAATTTCTGGAACGCCAAAACATTTCACTCACAAATAAGCCGGGTAAATGCTCTCTTTAACGACAGAAAGCCCAATATAAGAGGAGGAAAAAAAAATAAATAGCTACAGAACGAATGGAGGGCTTCGCAGCCTGGAACCCAATTAAGCTCCGCGAAAAAGAGGGGCGTGTTAACACTGCGGAACGCGGGGGAACGGAGGGTAGGATAGGAGAGGAAGGGACAGGACAGACCTAATGGAGGAACGACACCGAGCCCAATAAATGTTAACGCAGTTATTTCGCGTCCCGCTCAGCGCGTGCGCCAGACGAATGACCACAAATTTAGAGTGTCGTGTCCGCTTCCGGGTAGCGGGGCAGGGCTCGTAGCGCTGGTAGTGGTCGTGGTCCGTGGTCGTGCTGTTGTAGTAGGGACAGGCGTGGCACGCCAGCCAACGGGGAACCGTGTCTGCCCACGCACGGAGAAATGGCGGTGCGAAATGTACTCATAAATCTCTCTCCCTCCTACCTTTCGCCCTCTCTAAAATCGGTGCGCTTACACACACACACACATAGACACACGCACACACACACACACACACACACACACACACACACATTCGTTTGGTCATGCCTCTACAAATGGCAATACAACCTCAATAATGGAAAAACAAAATGCAAGCAAAAACAGGATGCAGTCGAAACAACTTGAATGCTTGGCTTAGAGTTAGACCACATAAACGTACAGACCACGCATGCAAACCACCCCAGCCGCATTCAGCTTTGAAATGAATGTCAGAGTTACATAGCAGGTGGAATAAGGTAGAGACTCTGTAAATCCACGCTGTCCAAAGTGGAGCTGACCCTGTTTCTCATTTATATACTGCCGGGAAAAAATCTGAATACCAAGAAGTAATTAATGTGGGGTAATGAAATTTCGAAATTACGTGTGTCTAGGTACCGTACACTACTGGTCATTAAAATTGCTACACCACGAAGATGACGTGCTACAGACGCGAAATTTAACCGACAGGAAGAAGATGCTGTCATATGCAAATGATTAGCTTTTCAGAGCATTCACACAAGGTTGGCGCTGGTGGCGACACCTACAACGTGCTGACATGAGGAAAGTTTTCAACCGATGTCTCATACACAAACAGCAGATGACCGCCGTTGCCTGGTGAAACGTTGTTGTGATGCCTCGTGTAAGGAGGAGAAGTGCATACCATCACGTTACCGATTTTGATAAAGATCGGATTGTAGCCTATCGCGACTGCGGTATATCGACATTGCTGCTCGCGTTGGTGAGATCCAATGACTGTTAGCAGAATATGGAATCAATCAGTTCAGGAGGGTAATACGGAACGCCGTGCTGGATCCCAGTGGACTCGTATCACTAGCAGTCGAGATGACAGCCATTTTATCTGCATGGCTGTAACGGATCGTGCAGCCACGTCTCCATCCCTGAGTCAACTGATGGACACGTTTGCAAGACAACAACCATCTGCACGAACAGTTCGACGACGTTTGCAGCAGCATGGGCTGACGAACCTGGATGCACGAATGGCTAAACGTCATTTTTTCCGATTAATCCAGGTTCTGTTTACAGCATCATGATGGTCGCATCCGTGTTTGGCGACATCGCGGTGAACGCACATTGGAAGCGCATATTCGTCATCGCCATACTGACGTATCAAAATGGTTCAAATGGCTCTGAGAACTATGGGACCTAACATCTGTGGTCACCAGTCCCCTAGAACTTAGAACTACTTAAACCTAAATAACCTAAGGACATCACACACATCCATGCCCGAGGCAGGATTCGAACCTGCGACCGTAGCAGTCGCGCGGTTCCGGACTGAGCGCCTAGAACCGCTAGACCACCGCGGCCGGCTACTGACGTATCACCCGGCTTGATGGTGTGGGGTGCCGTCTCGGTCACCTCTTGTTGGCATTGACGGCACTTTGAACAGTGGACGTTACATTTCAGATGTGTTACGACCCGTGGCACTACCCTTCATTCTATCCCTGCGAAACCCTACATTTCAGCAGGATAATGCACGACTGCATGTTGCAGGTCCTGTACGGGCCTTTCTGGATACAGAAAATGTTCGACTGCTGCCCTGGCCAGCACATTCTCCAGATCTCTCACCAACTGAAAACGTCTGGTCAATCGTGCCCTAGCAACTGGCTCGTCACAATACGCCAGTCACTACTCTTGATGAACTGTGGTATCGTGTTGAAGCTGCATGGGCAGCTGTACCTGTACACGCCATCCAAGCTCTGTTTGACTCAATTCCCAGGCGTATCAAGGCTGTTATTACGGCCAGAGGTGGTTGTTCTGGGTACTGATTTCTCAGGATCTATGCACCCAAATTGCGTGAAAATGTAATCACATGTCAGTTCTAGTATAATATATTTGTCCAATGACTACCCGTTTATCATCTGCATTTCTTCTTGGTGTAGCAATTTTAATGGCCAGTAGTGTACTTAAATGTTTAACATTTGCAAATTGACAGGTTGCTTTATGTGTCAGATAAAAAAATTGCAAACGTGAAATGCTGGTATACTAGTAACCGGTGTTAAGCACCACAATGTTGAACTCAAACAGGCGGACGTAAATGTGTTGAGTCACATTGTTCACGGGTGACAGTTAGCAGAATGGAATTCCATGCCTGTTGCACATGGTCGGTTGATACAGACGCGGTTAACGCTGTTTGTGGATGACGCTGGAGTTGTCATCTGATGATGTTGCACGTGTTTTCGATTGGAGAAAGATCTGGTGATCGTGCAGGCCAAGGCAATATGTCGACAGCCCTGTACAGCATGTTAGGCTACAACCGCCGTATGTGAGCGAGCGTTAGCCGGCCGATGTGGCCGAGTGGTTCTAGGCGCTTCAGTCTGGAACGCGCGACCGCTACGGTCGCAGGTTCGAATCCTGCCTCGGGCATGGATGCGTGTGATGTCCTTAGGTTGGTTAGATTTAAGTAGTTCTAAGTTATAGGGGACCGGACCTCCGATGTTAAGTCCCATAGTGATCAGAGCCATTTGAACATTTTTTTTTTTTTTGAGCGATCGTCATCCTGTTGGGAAACATCACCTGGAATGCTGTTCATGAACGGCAGCGTAACAGGTCGAATCACCAGATTGACGTCAGAGTGCGTCGGATAACCACTGCGTCGGATAGCTGCTGTATGTGAGCGAGCGTTATCCTGTTGGAAAATACCACCTGGAATGCTGCTCATGAACGGCAGCGTAACAGGTAGAATCACCGGGTTCACATCAGGGTGCGTCGGATAACCACGAGAGTGCTCCTGTTGCCATACATAATCGCAGTGCTGAACATAACTTGATGTGTAGGTTCAGCGTTTCAAGGCCGCACACAGGTCGGTTACTGGCGCTCACCTCCTAACGAACGCACAGCCATCACTGGCATTTAGGCAGAACCACCTTTCGTCAAAAAACAAAACAGACGTCCACTGTGCCCTCCAAAGGAACTCTCGTCACATACCACTGAAGACACAGATGGTAGTTGTTTGGGGTCAGTGTAATGCATGTTACAGGGTGTGTGGCTGGGAGCTGCCCAGGAAGTAACGAGTTTTTAACATTTCGTCGTCTCACTGTGGTGCCAACTGCTGCTTAAATTGCTGCTGCAAATGCACAACGATGCGCCAGATCCAAACGCCAAACAAGATTCTCTTCCCTCACGGTAGTGCCACGTAGTTACTCAGAGTCCGGTCATTTTGCAACCGTACATTCTTGTGAACATAGCTGCTAGTAATAATGTACAGTGGCCACATTTCTGCCAAGTCTTTCTGCAGTATCCGCATCAGGAACATTCATCTTCTCCTAGCCCTATTACACGACCTCGTTCAAACTTAGAGAGGTGCTGATAATGGCGTCTTTGTCACCTTAAAGGCTTGCTTGTGTACCATCAACTCAGCTTGTTCAGTCTCTTATGCGACTGGCGTGGAATCTGAATAGACATCATCTTTCAGATGTAGAAACACGCATACCGATTTTCGTTTATGACAGAGAAGTCCTTCTTTGTGTTGTGATTTTTTTTCCGTCAGTGTATTCTGAGAATGGTAAACCATATTGACAGTCACTTTTCTGTGACTCTGTTGTTATCAGGATACACAGCGTATTACGAAACGTATTGAGAGATGGTATTATGCACGTAAACAAGACGAACTATCCACTAAACATCGGCTCTAAAATGCATAGCCTAAGACATGGGTTCCAAATCTTTCTAAGAGCATTTCCCTTGACTTCCATTAGATATTAGCTAGTACCCTCACTCCCTCAACCATCCTCAACATTAGCGCCAGACTACACTTTGGAATGAAAAATAATATCCTTTGAAGATTTACATTTTTAAAATGTCGAGAGAAGTGGTATTTAGTACTCGTAGGTGTTTTATGAAACCATGAACTATAGAGTCAGTGAAAAAATTGGTGCTGCTTACTTCTAACTACATGTTTTACAGAATCACTAAGTTATTGTCAGGGCATCGCACGTGCTACCTACAACCCCTTCTATGTAAAGAAAGCAAGCTATCCCTATTGCAGCCAGACACTACACACAAAACGTAGTTCCTCTGCTAAACTTCTCTACCTAGCGACTCTTCTGTTCTGGCGTAACCATAAACGCCGGAGCGAAGAGGCGAAACGATAGACCAGAGGAGGCAGTGAAGAAGAATCGGCAGTCCAGGAGCGCCACCTGCAACAGCTGCGTATAAACGCAGCCCCTGCCAGACTCGGCCGCAGAACATCGGCCCTAGTCTGCAACGTGATTGGTGCTCCACTGTACAGATCCGTATCAAGTGGTTCCTTGGACTTCGTGTATAGCAAGAACTGTGTTGTTTTCATGTCGCCACTCGCTAGCGACATTTGACGTAATAGAAGTTAAGTATTGTCAATTTGCTTTCCTGGAAATAAAATTACTAATGTTGTTTGGTTGAAATTGTTGTATAGCATTCCGAGAACGCTGTATCCCGTACGCTCCCTATTAGCGACGAGTGAGCAAGACACTACACCTTCCTTCAATCACAGGCTATATCACCATTTAAAATCAGCCAAACTAAAATGTGCGCATTGTATTTAGGCCTGTTGTTGTTGTTGTGGTCTTCAGTCCTGAGACTGGTTTGATGCAGGTCTCCATGCTACTCTATCCTGTGCAAGCTTCTTCATCTCCCAGTACCTACTGCAACCTACATCCTTCTGAATCTGCTTAGTGTATTCATCTCTTGGTCTCCCCTTACGATTTTTACCCTCCACGCTGCCCTCCAATACTAAATTGGTGATCCCTTGATGCCTCAGAACATGCCCTACCAACCGATCCCTTCTTCTGGTCAAGTTGTGCCAGAAACTTCTCTTCTCCCCAATCCTATTCAATACTTCCTCATTAGTTATGTGGTCTACCCATCTAATCTTCAGCATTCTTCTGTAGCACCACATTTCGAAAGCTTCTATTCTCTTCTTGTCCAGACTATTTACCGTCCATGTTTCACTTCCATACATGGCAACACTCCATACAAATACTTTCAGAAACGACTTCCTGACACTTAAATCTATACTTCATGTTAACAAATTTCTCTTCTTCAGAAACGCTTTCCTTGCCATTGCCAGTCTACATTTTATATCCTCTCTACTTCGACCATCATCAGTTATTTTGCTCCCCAAATAGCAAAACTTCTTTACTACTTTAAGTGTCTCATTTCCTAATCTAATACCCTCAACATCACCCGACTTAATTCGACTACATTCTTTTATCCTCGTTTTGCTTTTGTTGATGTTCATCTTATATCCTCCCTTCAAGACACCATCCATTCCATTCAACTGCTCTTCCAAGTCCTTTGCTGTCTCTGACAGAATTACAATGTCATCGGCGAACCTCAAAGCCTTTACTTCTTCTCCATGGATTTTAATACCTACTCCGAATTTTTCTTTTGTTTCCTTTACTGCTTGCTCAATATACAGATTGAATAACATAGGGGAGAGGCTAAAACCCTGTCTCACTCCCTTCCCAACCACTGCTTCCCTTTCATGTCCCTCGACTCTTATAACTGCCATCTGGTTTCTGTACAAATTGTAAACAGCGTTTCGCTCCCTGTATTTTACCCCTGCCACCTTTAGAATTTGAAAGAGAGTATTCCAGTCAACATTGTCAAAAGCTTTCTCTAAGTCTACAAATGCTAGAAACGTAGGTTTGCCTTTCCTTAATCTTTCTTCTAAGATAAGTCGTAAGGTCAGTATTGCCTCACGTGTTCCAGTATTTCTACGGAATACAAACTGATCTTCCCCGAGGTCGACTTCTACTAGTTTTTCCATTCGTCTGTAAAGAATTCGTGTTAGTATTTTGCAGCTGTGGCTTATTAAACTGATTGTTCGGTAATTTTCACATCTGTCAACACCTGCTTTCTTTGGGATTGGAATTATTTTATTCTTCTTGAAGTCTGAGGGTATTTCGCCTGTTTCATACATCTTGCTCACCAGATGGTAGAGTTTTGTCATGACTGGCTCTCCCAAGGCCGTCAGTAGTTCCAATGGAATGTTGTCTACTCCGGGGGCCTTGTTTCGACTCAGGTCTTTCAGTGTTCTGTCAAACTCTTCACGCAGTATCGTATCTCCCATTTCATCTTCATCTACATCCTCTTCCATTTCCATAATATTGTCCTCAAGTACATCGCCCTTGTATAGACCCTCTATATACTCCTTCCACCTTTCTCCTTTCCCTTCTTTGCTTAGAACTGGGTTTCCATCTGAACTCTTGATGTTCATACAAGTGGTTCTCTTATCTCCAAAGGTCTCTTTAATTTTCCTGTAGGCAGTATCTATCTTACCCCTAGCGAGATAAGCCTCTACATCCTTACATTTGTCCTCTAGCCATCCCTGCTTAGCCATTTTGCACTTCCTGTCGATCTCATTTTTGAGACGTTTGTATTCCATTTTGCCTACTTCATTTACTGCATTTTTATATTTTCTCCTTTCATCAATTAAATTCAATATTTCTTCTGTTACCCAAGGATTTCTACTAGCCCTCGTCTTTTTACCTACTTGATCCTCTGCTGCCTTCACTACTTCATCCCTCAAAGCTACCCATTCTTCTTCTACTGTATTTCTTTCCCCATTTGTGACAATTGTTCCCTTATGCTCTCCCTGAAACTCTGTACAACCTCTGGGTTCTTTCAGTTTATCCAAGTCCCATCTCCTTAAATTCCCACCTTTTTGCAGTTTCTTCAGTTTTAATTTACAGGTTATAACCAATAGATTGTGGTCAGAGTCCACATCTGCCCCTGGAAATGTCTTACAATTTAAAACCTGGTTCCTAAATCTCTGTCTTACCATTATATAATCTATCTGATACCTTTTAGTATCTCCAGGGTTCTTCCATGTATACAACCTTCTATCATGATTCTTAAACCAAGTGTTAGCTATGATTAAGTTGTGCTCTGTGCAAAATTCTACCAGGCGGCTTCCTCTTTCATTTCTTAGCCCCAATCCATATTCACCTACTACGTTTCCTTCTCTCCCTTTTCCTGCACTCGAATTCCAATCACCCATGACTATTAATTTTCGTCTGCCTTCACTATCTGAATAATTTCTTTCATTTATTTATTTAGGCCTACTGTTTGTAATTCACTTGATTGTCGGACTCCTTACTTCTGAACTGGCAGAAATTGGAAGACTTCAGACTGTCAATGCTTTGTATGTGACAGCTGGAATTAATAATAATGAGAAAAAGAACAACAAAAATACAGTCAGTGTAAGGCCTACAGCAGTGCAAGAGCCCTTACGTTGCTGTTGTTGTGTTGTCAATTCGTTTATTGTTGCGAAGCGAATAATGAAGCAATTTTAGATCTTTTGCGGGGACTAGCTATAACTGAGACAAGATATTTTCACGAGATGTTTAAGCACAAGCGATGGCTAAATCTCAGTTTCACAAACTACCCATGTGCCTCACACCCGAGATTCAAGTAACAATGGTCTAGCTAAAACAGTAAAGTTAAAAAAACATGTAGTTACCTGTTTACATGAGATGCTGGATGTTGTTGCCATCGGCATCCAGGCATCACTGACTTCATGTGATGACGTTACCGCCAACACGCTGTAATTCTGCAGGAGTAATGCTGTTAATTGTCCTAGTAACGTTCCGTTTAAGATCGTCCATTGTACGAGGATTGTTAGCATACACTTTGCTTTTAGTGTGCCGCGTGAATAATAATCACACTGTGTTAAGTCCGGGGAGCGTGGGTACAGGAAGTCTCTACTGATAAGTCCATCTTCCAGGAACATTTTGGTGGTGTGAGCAATATTTTGGTTGAGAGTGTGAGTGATTACTCCATCTTGTTGCAATACCGTATAAAGCTTCTCTCCTTCTATTAATTGTGTATAGAAAGAGTCGACGATCTCTAGATATCTGGGACTGTTTAAGATGTAATTGGAAAGTCTGGTGCCAATAACTCGCATGACGGACAACGCACAGCAAACACCTATTTTCTCTTTATGCAGAATATGTGGATTGCCAACGACCAGTATCAGCAACTCTCGAAGTTAGTAAAGCAAGGGTATCAAGTAATAATTGAAGCTGATGTTAACAGCCAGTTACAATAGCGAACTCTTTTTTCCTGGTCCTCAAATTTCAACTCTCGCGCCACACTTACAGAGTAGGCTTTTAATTTCGAAGCTTTTAGTATCTGATGACACGATGTACACCAACCTCCCGCAATAGCCTCCTTACCGATTACTGAGAACTTCTCGTAATGTGCACGCGAATTCTGTCTATAGCTTCATTATCGGTCGCCTACTGCTCTGCACATTATGAACGACCCTAAAGCCCTCGATTTCTGGTAAGGATCTTGAATAATGCTGGGCGTGGGGACGTTCCCTCCAGAATATTTCGCTTGAAACATTTCTTTAATTTCTTTGATGGAGCCTGTCTTTGTGTAACACTCGACTATAGCAGTTCGCTGTTCTAAAGAAAACTGCCGTATTTCCGTAATAACTCACAAATACGAGCTTCACACAGCAACTAATGCAAAACACAGCTGCATTCAACTTTCTGACGAAATGCAGTGTAGCCAACTTTCGAGACAGTGTTGCTACTACTCACGCAATTCGACTAGAGGTGATTGGTTGGAAAGAGGGGCGTGGCACGCATAAATGCTTCTATTTGAGTAAATGTGATTGATGGTAATAGTACGTAACCAGTTTATTTATTTATTTTATTTTATTTTGCGTATGGCAATACAACGACAATATTTTATATAAGTACAACAATATCTCGGGGCGGTTAGTAGACCCGCAACCGAGCGCCTCCCCAGGTGGCGGATAGGGGAATGCCTCCTAGATATAGGTGGTACCGAGGAAATGAAATACTCGGGGCGGACCAAAACTACTAGTAGCGTCTGTTCCCACAGTGGGCGGCTACAAAAGGCGTCTGCTCCACATGTCAGTGGCGGCCTCAACCAACCTCCTGATCTGGAAAGTCAGGTTGTTCTCGGCAGCATGCCATACATCCAACTACTAAACATCATGATGGTACAACGAGAAAAATCTCATTACCCCGGGCCCCAGTCAATAGACTGGGATTGTCGTGAGCATCGGATTCCGGGGGCTCACGGACATCATGAGAAGAATCGGAGCTTCTCAAACTCCCTCAAGACCAAACGCAAACACTACATCGGCACACTCAACGTGAACACACTGATGAAGACAGGAAAGATGAAACAACTGACAGACACTCTCGAAAAATTTCAAATCAAAATATGTGCACTGCAAGAAACACGATTCACAGACGAAGACCATTTCAACACGGAGAATTTCAGAATATACAAAGGAAAACCATCGAGACAACTGAAAAACCTAAGGCTTTTTGGCACAGGATTTGCAGTACACAGGTCCATGACGGACAGCATAATCGACTTTTCGTCACCAAACGAAAGAATCAGCACCATCACAGTGAAATCAGCCAATAAATCCTACACAATAATCAACGCACATGCACCAACTAATGACTACAACAGGAAAAACCCGAACGAAATTGATGACTTCTGGACGACAATGGAAGAAACTATCAGAAAAATTCCTGCACATAGAGTCAAAATAATACTGGGAGACTTCAACGCCAAACTCGGAAAAGAAAAGATATACAGACATATCACAGGAAAACATACTCCACACAAGGACACCAACAAAAACGGAAAACATCTGATAGACTTTTGCAAAAGCCACGACCTCGCCATTATGTCAACAAAATTCAAGAAACCAACACGAAAACTTACCACATGGAAATTCCCCAGCGGAAAGCAAGAACTACAAATCGACCACGTAATAGTGCAGAAAGACTCACAAAAAGAAATTTTGAACATAGACACCCGTAAAGGCTACTTCGACTCAGACCACCACCTACTACAGATCAGGATTCGTCTTTTGCCCAAGAAAAAGCTCCAGAAGAACAAAATTGTTAGACCAGATCCAGAATACGTTACTTTAAACCAGACACAAATATTACACAAAATTAAAATGGAGAAAACGACAGACTGGACACAACTTTCACGAAGAATCCGAGAGGCCATGAAACTAGCACAAGCACCACGAACACGGAAACACCGGTGGTGGAACCACACATGTGACCAAGCTATTGACCAACGAATCAGTGCATGGAAAAAATTTAGTTGCCATAAATCCCAAGAGAATTGGATGAACTTCTTGAAAACACAGAAGCAATCAAGCAAAATCATTCGCAGTGAAAAACGACAGTATGACAAACGGCGACTGACAGAGATCGAATCGGACTTCATGAAGAACAATACAAGAAACTTCTACAGAACGTTCAGAGAAAATATGACTGGATATCAACCACCCAACTTGTGCTTCAGAAGACCGGATGGAACCCTAGAAACCAATACCAAAAACAATTGTGACATTCTGGCAAAGTACTTTGAAAAACTGCTCAACACGGACCCCCCCATGGAAGAAATGATGACAGAAACGAGCACATACAATCCAGATAGTGAACCTCCAACTCTAGAAGAAGTTAAAGAAATAATAAAGTCACTCAAGAATCGTAGAGCACCAGGAGAAGATGGCATCATCGCGGAAATCTGGAAGTTACAAGACCCAGAACTCACCAAAGACATCCACAGGATCTTGGAAGACATCTGGAAAACCATGAAAATTCCTGACGACTGGAAAACTGCCCTGATACACCCACTACACAAAAAAGGTGACAAGACTAACCTGAACAACTACAGAGGAATATCCCTACTACCGGTCACATACAAGATCCTCTCTAAAGCTTTACTGAACAGACTAGAATGCCAAACCGACCACTTGATTGGGGAATACCAAGCAGGCTTCCGTAAAGGGCGGTCTTGTGCGGAACAAATTTGGAACCTGAAAATGATTTTACAACACAAACAGAACCTGATCATTACCTTTGTTGACTTCAAAAAGGCGTACGACTCTATCGACCGGAAAACTCTCTTCAAAATTCTAGCAGAATACAAAGTAGACAACAAAACAAGAGCTATCATAGAGCAAACTTTAACCAACACGACCTCCAAAGTAAAGTTCTGTGGGGAACTATCAGAGCCCTTCGAAATTCGCACAGGTGTCCGACAAGGCGATGGCCTCTCACCTCTCCTTTTCAATCTGGTGTTAGATAAGGTCATAAAAGAATGGGAAACATCACAACAGGGGATAACATTAGGAAACCTACAGATTAAATGCCTGGCTTTTGCAGATGATTTGGCGATTGTCACGAAAGGTATAAAGGAAACAAAAGACGCTATTGAAAAACTGCACGAAATCGCTTCCAAAACTGGACTACAGATCTCTTACGAAAAGACACAGTTTATGAGCACAAAGAAACTCTCATCTCTGAACACAAAGTATGGCACGATTCACAAAACAGCAAACTTCAAATACCTCGGTGAAACACTACAAATGAGTGGACATAACAGAGACTCAAATGAAGAAAGAAAGACTAAACTGGACAAGGCACACAAAGTAGTGTGGAATCATTACAACAAGAAGTCTATCTCACAAAAAGCCAAATTACGGCATTACGACACGGTGGTGCTCCCCGAGGCACTATATGCAGCAGAGACCACACTAATCCGAGGGCATACACGTATCAGACAATTAGAAAAAGTAGAACGGAAAATACTTAGGAAAATATTTGGCGCAACTAACAACAATGGAATATGGATCAAGAAACCTACAGAGGAACTGTACAAACATACGGAGACAATCACAGAAAAGATTAGAAAACGCAGACTACAATTCTATGGACACCTATATCGAATGCCATCACACAGGCTGACCAAACAGATCTTTGACTGGGTAACCACTAGAAACAACAAATGGGTGGCAGAGGTAGAAAACGACCTGAACCAGCTCAACATAACAGCAGACACAATAAACGACAGAATAAAGTTCAGAAACATCATTAAGAAAAGTAAACTACATGAGATACAATGCGACAAACGAACAGGCATAAAATGGACCGAAGAACGAAAGCAAGATCACAGCCAGAAGATGAAAGAAATATGGGCAACCAAAAAGGCAATCAAGATGAAGCCGAAGACACGAAGCCGACAAGAAGCATGGACAGAGGACCGGAAACAGAAACACAGCGAGCGAATGAGGGAAGTTTGGGCAGCAAGGAAGGCAGCAAAAGGAACTGGCCATGTAGTTTAGTCCAAATGCGCTCTTTAAGGGCAAAACACCAATAATAATAATAATAATAATAATAAGTACAACAATATGTAAACGAAATGTATAAAACAAAACAAAGTGTAAATAGTACATGCGTAAAAAACAAGCAATAGCACAAAAGGATAAAGTGCAAACACTCAAGACAAATAACTACACGTTAAAAGCTTGGCAAGCCTGACTAGAAACTCATTCATATATTTAAAGCTCAATATCTAGATTGCACAGCCAATCCAAAGCAGAGGATTTCACATATATAACCTCAGAGACAGGTCTGGCGTATCTTCTTAAGGGGCATTCCTCAATAATATGGCGGACGTTCTGTTCTGGCACTGCACAGTCACAGGCTGGTGAGTCGCATAGACCCCACTTGTACTTATATGCATTGCATCTTCCATGGCCCGTTCTGATACGGTTTAATTTAGTCCAGGTACATCTCTTCAGATCAAAGCCCGGTAATTCCAGAGTAGGATCTTGGATACCTTGTTTATTAATTCCAGAATCATTCCAAAAGTGCCGCCATTGCTCCTTGATGTCAGGTTGATGTTCTTGTGTATTAACCCATATAGGCTTCCGTGACTTCAAGTGGGTCGATGGTATTTCGTTCAAAGGCTGGTCGATGGTATTACGTTCAAAACATCATGGATTGGTAGATTCTGTTGGTAATCTGAGTCATGAATTTTTGACCACTCTCTTGCTGCTTCTTCTTGCCTTCTCAACTGTGGAGGTGGGATATTGCTTAGAGTATGCATCCAAGGGACTGGGGTGGATTTAATAGTACCCGTTATTATCCTCATACACTCGCTCAACTGGACGTCGATTTTCTTAGTATGAGTGCTCGAATGCCAGACAGCAGAGCAATATTCGGCAACAGGATATACCAGGGCTATTGCGGCAGTACGTAAGGCGGATGCTTGAGCTCCCCAAGTCGAGCCAGCCAATTTTCTCAGGATTTTGTTGCTACTCTTTAGCTTTTGGCTTACGTTTTCTAGATGTTTTTTGTAAGTCAGGGAGCGGTCTAGTGTATGCCAGGGTATTTGGGGTTGAAGTTGTGTTTCACTCTTTGTTCACAGAAGTTTACGTTAAGTTCCTGGTGGGCCATTTTATTGTTCAAGTGGAAAGCACACACCTCAGTCTAGGTTGGATTAGGGCAGAGTCGCCATTTTTTATAATAGGAATTCAAGGACTCCATATCTTCTGTGAATACGTTCGCTCCTTCCCCAAGTGTTTTAGTTTGTACAACTAGTGCCAAATCATCGGCGTAGCAAAATTTTCTGCTGACTGTATTTGGCAAGTCGCTAATATACAAATTAAAAAGGGTTGGAGCCAACACAGATCCTTGAGGAAGGCCATTTTTTATTTTATACGATCTGCTGGTGTTGTGGCCGATGCTCACTTTGAAAGACCTGATCGTCAGCATGTTGTTCATTAAAGTTGTCAGTTTTACACTAGGTATGTGTCTCTTCAACTTAAGCGTAAGACCCTGGAGCCACACAGTGTTGTATGCCGACGACAGATCAACAAAAGCTACACTTGAGATCATCCTGTTCTGGAATCCGCTTTCTATATGTTCCGTTAGGGCTAAAACTTGTTCGCAACAGGTGCGCTTGTTTCTGAAACCTACCTGATATGGAGGGGTTATTCCATCCATGATGTCCTGAATTGCAGGGTGTGTGCTCCCTGCCGCCGTTGGATAAGCAGCTGCCAGCAGCAAGTCGTATACTCTTAGCTCACTTATTTGTTACATAGTTTAATTCTTAATTTCCTTGCGTGTTTTTGGTACTTGCATTGTTTAATTCATAAATTTCTGGCGTATTATAGTATTTGAGTGTTGTAGCATCGCGTTTTAGTACCTGAATAGTGTAAAATCGCGTAGTCTCCTTCCGCCGCCGAGCAGTGTGTCAGCAGTGCGCAAGTAGCAGAATTACTGCATTTACTAGACAGTCTTGTATTTTAATAACCGTTTAACTTTTGTGTCGAATTGTTTGTGCTCTCTGCAGATTAGTTCAGACGTTCTTTGCACAACAGTTTTTAGCATGGATAGGGACTGCAACTGCTGTGTTCGGATGCAGGCTGAGTTGGCATTCCTTCGCTCCCAGATTCAGGCAGTGTTGGCTTCGGTCACACAGCTTGAGGCTGTTGCCAATGGGCATCATTGTGGGGGTCCGAATGGGGGTTTGTCGGGGACGGTCAGCTCGTCCCACGCATCCCCCGATCGGACTACGACTGTGGCTGCCCGGGATACTGCCCACATTGATGCTGACCCCTCACCTGTGGTAGAGTTGGAGGTTATCTCGAGGTGTGGCAGGGGGCGAAAGACATTCTGGAGGGCTGAGCGGAAGGCCTCTCCAGTTTGTCTGACGAACCGGTTTCAGACTCTGTCTCAGGCTGATACTGATCTTCGGCTGGACATGGCTGCTTGTCCTGTTCCAGAGGTTGCCCCTCAGTCTGCAAGATCCGGGCTGTCGCAGAGGGTGGGTTTACTGGTAGTTGGGAGCTCCTACGTCAGGCGCGTAATGGGGCCCCTTAGAGATATGGCAGCAAGAGAGGGGAAGAAAACCAATGTGCACTCCGTGTGCATACCGGGGGGGAGTCATTCCAGATGTGGAAAGCGTCCTTCCGGATGCCATGAAGGGTACAGGGTGCACCCATCTGCAGGTGGTCGCTCATGTCGGCACCAATGATGTGTGTCGCTATGGATAGGAGGAAATCCTCTCTGGCTTCCGGCGGCTATCTGATTTGGTGAAGACTGCCAGTCTCTCTAGCGGGATGAAAGCAGAGCTCACCATCTGCAGCATCGTCGACAGGACTGACTGCGGACCTTTGGTACAGAGCCGAGTGGAGGGTCTGAATCAGAGGCTGAGACGGTTCTGCGACCGTGTGGGCTGCAGATTCCTCGACTTGCGCCATAGGGTGGTGGGGTTTCGGGTTCCGCTGGATAGGTCAGGAGTCCACTACACGCAGCAAGCGGCTACACGGGTAGCAGGGGTTGTGTGGCGTGGACTGGGCGGTTTTTTAGGTTAGATGGCATCGGGCAAGTACAGAAAGGGCAACAGCCTCAAAGGGTGCGGGGCAAAGTCAGGACTTGCGCGGACCAAGCAGCAATCGGTATTGTAATTGTAAACCGTCGAAGCTGCATTGGTAATGTACCGGAACTTCAAGCGCTGATAGAAAGCACCGAAGCTGAAATCGTTATAGGTACAGAAAGCTGTCTGAAGCCAGAGATAAATTCTGCCGAAATTTTTACAAAGGCACAGACGGTGTTTAGAAAGAATAGATTGCATGCAACCAGTGGTGGCGTGTTTGTCGCTGTTAGTAGTAGTTTATCCTGTAGGGAAGTAGAAGTGGATAGTTCCTGTGAATTATTGTGGGTGGAGGTTACACTCAACAACCGAGTTAGGTTAATAATTGGCTCCTTTTACCGACCTCCCGACTCAGCAGCATTAGTGGCAGAACAACTGTGAGACAATTTGGATTACATTTCACATAAATTTTCTCAGCATGTTATAGTCCTAGGTGGAGATTTCAATTTACCAGATATAGACTGGGACACTCAGATGTTTAGGACGGGTGGTAGGGACAGAGCATCGTGAGTGCACTATCCGAAAATTACCTCGAGCAATTAAACACAGAACCGACTCGTGGAGATAACATCTTGGACCTACTGATGACAAACAGACCCGAACTTTTCGACTCTGTAAGTGCAGAGCAGGGAATCAGTGATCATAAGGCCGTTGCAGCATCCCTGAATATGGAAGTTAATAGGAACATAAAAAAGGGAGGAAGGTGTATCTGTTTAGCAAGAGTAATAGAAGGCAGATTTCAAACTACCTAACAGGTCAAAACGAAAATTTCTGTTCCGACACTGACAATGTTGAGTGTTTATGGAAAAAGTTCAAGGCAATCGTAAAATGCGTTTTAGACAGATACGTGCCGAGTAAAACTGTGAGGGACGGGAAAAACCCACCGTGGTTCAACAACAAAGTTAGGAAACTACTGCGAAATCAAAGAGAGCTTCACTCCAAGTTTAAACGCAGCCAAAACCTCTCAGACAAACAGAAGCTAAACGATGTCAAAGTTAGCGTAAGGAGGGCTATGCGTGAAGCGTTCAGTGAATTCGGAAGTAAAATTCTATGTACCGACTTGACAGAAAATCCT
Source organism: Schistocerca cancellata (assembly GCF_023864275.1). NCBI lineage: Eukaryota > Metazoa > Arthropoda > Insecta > Orthoptera > Acrididae > Schistocerca > Schistocerca cancellata. Next base: position 109,384,629 of record NC_064634.1, read on the forward strand.
AGGAAGTTCTGGTATTAAGTTAAAACAGTAAGTGGCTCGAAACAGCATATCCAGACACTCCGGGATGATGATGGCATTGAAACAGAGAATAACACGCGTAAAGCTGAAATACTAAACACCTTTTTCCAAAGCTCTTTCCCAGAGGAAGACCGCACTGCAGTTCCTTCTTTAAATCCTCGCACAAACGAAAAAATGGCTGACATCGAAATAAGTGTCCAAGGAATAGAAAAACAACTGGAATCACTCAACAGAGGAAAGTCCACTGGACCTGACGGGATACCAATTCGATTCTACACAGAGTACGAGAAAGAACTTGCCCCCCTTCTAACAGCCGTGTACCGCAAGTCTCTAGAGGAACGGAAGGTTCCAAATGATTGGAAAAGAGCACAGGTAGTCCCAGTCTTCAAGAAGGGTCGTCGAGCAGATGCGCAAAACTATAGACCTATATCTCTGACGTCGATCTGTTGTAGAATTTTAGAACATGTTTTTTGCTTGAGTATCATGTCGTTTTTGGAAACCCAGAATCTACTATGTAGGAATCAACATGGATTCCGGAAACAGCGATCGTGTGAGACCCAACTCGCTTTATTTGTTCATGAGACCCAGAAAATATTAGATACAGGCTCCCAGGTAGATGCTGTTTTTCTTGACTTCCGGAAGGCGTTCGATACAGTTCCGCACTGTCGCCTGATAAACAAAGTAAGAGCCTATGGAATATCAGACCAGCTGTGTGGCTGGATTGAAGAGTTTTTAGCAAACAGAACACAGCATGTTGTTATCAATGGAGAGACGTCTACAGACGTTAAAGTAACCTCTGGCGTGCCACAGGGGAGTGTTATGCGACCATTGCTTTTCACACTATATATAAATGACCTAGTAGATAGTGTCGGAAGTTCGATACGGCTTTTCCCGGATGATGCTGTAGTACACAGAGAAGTTGCAGCATTAGAAAATTGCAGCGAAATGCAGGAAGATATGGAACGGATAGGCACTTGGTGCAGGGGGTGGCAACTGACCCTTAACATAGACAAATGTAGTGTATTGCGAATACATAGAAAGAAGGATCCTTTATTGTATGATTATACGATAGCGGAACAAACACTGGTAGCAGTCACTTTTGTAAAATATCTGGGAGTATGCGTACGGAACGATTTGAAGTGGAATGATCATATAAAATTAATTGTTGGTACGGCGGGTACCAGGGTGAGATCCATTGGGAGAGTCCTTAGAAAATGTAGTCCATCAACAAAGGAGGTGGCTTACAAAACACTCGTTAGACCTATACTTGGGTATTGCTCATCAGTGTGGGATCCGTACCAGATCGGGTTGACGGAGGAGATAGAGAAGATCCAAAGAAGAGCGGCGCGTTTCGTCACAGGGTTATTTGGTAAGCGTGATAGCGTTACGGAGATGTTTAGCAAACTCAAGTGGCAGGCTCTGCAAGAGAGGCGCTCTGCATCGCGGTGTAGCTTGCTCGCCAGGTTTCGAGAGGGTGCGTTTCTGGATGAGGTATCGAATATATTTCTTTCCCCTACTTATACCTCCCGAGGAGATCACGAATGTAAAATTAGAGAGATTCGAGCGCGCACGGAGGCTTTCCGACAGTCGTTCTTCCCGCGAACCATACGCGACTGGAACAGAAAAGGGAGGTAATGACAGCTGGGACGTGAGTTCCTGCCACTTATGTTTTCTGTGTGTGTTTAGTCCCTCTAATATTTGTCCACCGGTTTCAGGGTTTCTTGGTATTTATCGTAAAGTTTGTTAATATTATTGTCCCAGCAAGGAATATACTGTTGTCTAATTCCGCGTGGTATATTCCTTTTAGCTGCAGCGATGACGACTCCAGTGAATCGTTTATAGTTTTCTTGCTCTGGGGTAATCCAGCGCAAATTTTGATCAACTTCTTGAGCATATTTTGCCCAATTAGCTTTCTTAAAGTTCCATCGCGTTTTATTGTTAGATTTCACTACTGGGATTTGGAGGCCTATGTTAAGTATGGTGGGACGATGTTGGCTCTTTGGAAAGTGTTTCAGGACTCTTTTTGTATGGTATAGTGGCACTCTATTCTGATCAGTGGATACAATGCAGAGATCAGGACTCGTATCTGTTTGCCATCTGGCCGATTGGAATGTCTTAGGGTCCTTGGCATCATATATTAAGTACATGTCTTGTGTTTCAATCCACTCAGACAGATTTTCTCCGTTTTCGTCGACGTTGCCATACCCCCAGAGAGTGTGACGGCTATTAAAATCCCCCACATACACGCAGGGGTTGGGCAGCACTGGTAAATCTGGTGTTGGCCACTTACTTTGTGGGGGCTTATAAACGGCTGCTATGGTCATTCCATTAAGTTCAATAGCAATTATTTCTATGTCATTAATTTCTTGGCACATCACTTCTTTGTACCCAGCAATGTTATTACCAAGATAAAGAGCGGATCAATGAATGTGCGATGGCAGCGCAGCGACCATCCTGTAGCCTGGAATGGTGCATGCTGTTATGCGCTCCTGCACTTGATGACTTTCTTGGAGTGCTATGATGTCGATTTTATGATCGTTATTCAGCTTGCTTATGTAGTCACATTTATCCCTTGTCAGGCCTTCTACATTAATTTGCAGAACATGGACGATGGGTCCAATATCTTTAATCTATTGTCTCTCAGAAGAGCCTTTCTCGATGATAGCATTCTTCTTTTTCTTGTTTTTTCGCTGTGTGTGACCGTGAGAGGTCAATGATCTAGTTCGGGCGCCATTTGTGTAGACTTTCTGCCGTCCTGCTATCGCAGTCCGTTTACAGTGTTACAAAATAGTGATGACAGTGATGACTTCTCAAAAATAATTTATCTTCGTGACCGAAATACAGTTGGACCCTTAAGTTTTTACCTCTCAGGAAATTACATTTTCCCCCTCAGCGGGTAATTACCTAGGTTTTGAATCACTGCCTTAAGAGCTTTGAGCACTCTTTCTGCTAATGGCTGTTGCAAAGATGTGGTACAAACCGGCTTTTCACAACAAAGGTACCGACCACATACGAGGCTGGTTTCAAGCGAGATGGGATTGTCAGTTTTCGTAACAAACATGTGCTGCCTAATGCAAAAAAAAAGAAAACTCACATTTGAAGTAACAAGACATCAGCACCGATTTTCAGTTACTGTATGGTCAGGTGTTATTGGCAGTAGACTAACACGACCTTACGCTCTACCACACAGTTTGATCGGTGTCTCGTCAGTTCCTATCAAAGGAAATGGCTGCTGCCCAGCTAAGGGTGGTACCATTCCAAGAACGGCTGGAGACGTAGATAATGCTCGACAGATCACAAACCCATTTTCTCCGAATTGTCCGAGAATGCCTCACAGATAACATTTAATAAACGGTGGTTAGGCCAGGGAGCTGCAGTTCGTCGGAATGATCGTTCCCCCGAACTTAATCACTTGTGGTTATGGACACACCTGGAATCTTTATTGTTTGCAAGCCCTATCAGTGTTGTACAATCACTAAAGGTACTTGTCATTAGTATACTGTGGAGGTCTTCAGCGACTGCGTGGTTCCCAAAGAAATTGGACAGAAGGTTGCCTTACTGTGAATGGACAGCACATTGAGTACCTTCCGTACAAATGGCTGGCAAGTGCTAGTCATATCTAATAGCAAGTACACTCCTGGAAATTGAAATAAGAACATCGTGAATTCATTGTCTCAGGAAGGGGAAACTTTATTGACACATTCCTGGGGTCAGATACATCACATGATCACACTGACAGAACCACAGGCACATAGACACAGGCAACAGAGCATGCACAATGTCGGCACTAGTACAGTGTATATCCACCTTTCGCAGCAATGCAGGCTGCTATTCTCCCATGGAGACGATCGTAGAGATGCTGGATGTAGTCCTGTGGAACGGCTTGCCATGCCATTTCCACCTGGCGCCTCAGTTGGACCAGCGTTCGTGCTGGACGTGCAGACCGCGTGAGACGATGCTTCATCCAGTCCCAAACATGCTCAATGGGGGACAGATCAAGAGATCTTGCTGGCCAGGGTAGTTGACTTACACCTTCTAGAGCACGTTGGGTGGCACGGGATACATGCGGACGTGCATTGTCCTGTTGGAACAGCAAGTTCCCTTGCCGGTCTAGGAATGGTAGAACGATGGGTTCGATGACGGTTTGGATGTACCGTGCACTATTCAGTGTCCCCTCGACGATCACCAGTGGTGTACGGCCAGTGTAGGAGATCGCTCCCCACACCATGATGCCGGGTGTTGGCCCTGTGTGCCTCGGTCGTATGCAGTCCTGATTGTGGCGCTCACCTGCACGGCGCCAAACACGCATACGACCATCATTGGCACCAAGGCAGAAGCGACTCTCATCGCTGAAGACGACACGTCTCCATTCGTCCCTCCATTCACGCCTGTCGCGACACCACTGGAGGCGGGCTGCACGATGTTGGGGCGTGAGCGGAAGACGGCCTAACGGTATGCGGGACCGTAGCCCAGCTTCATGGAGACGGTTGTGAATGGTCCTCGCCGATACCCCAGGAGCAACAGTGTCCCTAATTTGCTGGGAAGTGGCGGTGCGGTCCCCTACGGCACTGCGTAGGATCCTACGGTCTTGGCGTACATCCGTGCGTCGCTGCGGTCCGGTCCCAGGTCGACGGGCTCGTGCACCTTCCGCCGACCACTGGCGACAACATCGATGTACTGTGGAGACCTCACGCCCCACGTGTTGAGCAATTCGGCGGTATGTCCACCCGGCCTCCCGTATGCCCACTATACGCCCTCGCTCAAAGTCCGTCAACTGCACATACGGTTCACGTCCACGTTGTCGCGGCATGCTACCAGTGTTAAAGACTGCGATGGAGCTCCGTATGCCACGGCAAACTGGCTGACACTGACGGCGGCGGTGCACAAATGCTGCGCAGCTAGCGCCATTCGACGGCCAACACCGCGGTTCCTGGTGTGTCCGCTGTGCCGTGCGTGTGATCATTGCTTGTACAGCCCTCTCGCAGTGTCCAGAGCAAGTATGGTGGGTCTGACACACCGGTGTCAATGTATTCTTTTTTCCATTTCCAGGAGTGTAGATTAAGTCAGAAGCTCTGCTGTTTCACAGTGACAGAATGACGTGATCTCATCCTTTTTTCAATTTATTTTGTAGGTCTAGAAGAGATGCATTTCACAGTAGTGAAGATGAACCAAGTGCTCATGTGACGCAACTAGTCACAGTGTTTGAGATTAATCTTATAACAGTAATCACTTTGAGATACTGGTGTTCATCATCAGGCAGAAACCCTAACTACTAATGGTTGAACATATTAGGACCACAGGACATGTCCCATTACGTAGAAACGAAAGCATAATGGTGTATTTCTTCACAAAGGCGTAGTGCTACAAAATGAGTATGGTGGTAATATACTTTTGACTTACTGCGGTGCTCAGTCATATCTCCTCATTTCCGTAGAGCTTCTGTCGCTGTTTCCAGTCGCTTTGCAGTTCCCATAACGTTTTAAGGCGATTCTATCAAAGCAAATTTTACTAATTCATAATAACACTATATACATGTGTTTTTAAGGATTATTAATACGTTACATCTGCACAGAATATCACAATGTGATGCGCACTAGTAGCCTGAAATGTGTCCATAATAAATTAGAGCATTTGAAGACCAATCACCTTAAAACATGTGACTGGCTGTGGTAGATACATATATCCCTCTATAGTTAAAATGGAGCAATGGTATTAAAAAACTAAGCAACTTACTAGTGTGAGTGTGTGGGTTTTATTTTGTCAAGTGGCGCAATGGATTGATCCAACGAGTACCCTTTGGCTCCTGCAAGAAACAATTTCCACCTCACACTACTACAGAAGTCAGACAGACCCTCCTAATGTACCAACAAGAACTGGTTGAAAAACATTCAGCAACAAATATTTTCTGGAGTCGTTCGCTGTAAGGAAAAGGCACAAAAATATTCTATATTCATACGTAACTAGTGGAATACTTTGGTACTGGAGTATTGCTATTTACTGTAAGAAAAACATTAAACGAACGAAAAATAGTATTTATTGCAAAAAAATTCTGAGAAATCAAGTGAAATATTTTCTTATAAATTAATAACTTTCCGGATTCTTTTCGGAGCAGTAGATTGCTTCTTATGGATAGGAATGCTATTATTTCACAAAGTATGGACAGGTTCTTTTCTCCGTTTTCTTTAAGAATGTCATTTACTCGGCAGAATAGCTGCCATCTTCAGATCCGAAGCGTGTACGTCTGCCGAAATATTGTGGAGAAATTACGACGCTACCCGGTCGGATACCCGAGAACTCTTCAAATTAAGAATTCGTTAACTTCGACTACTTCGCGATCCCCAATTGTAATATTAGCTTTCTCGCTGTTCCCATTTCTAACACATCTCATTACTTTCGCCTTTCTTCCATTTACTCTCAGTCCATATACTGTACTCATTAGACTGGTCATTCCATCGAATACTGTACTCATTAGATTGTTCATTCCATCGAACACATCCTACTATCCTTCATTTTCAGTGAGAATAGCAATCTCATTAGCAAATCTTATCATTGACATCCTTTCTAACTAAATTTTAATCCCACTCTTGAACCTTCATTTTACTTCTCTCATTGCTTCTTCGACCATAGATTGAACTGTAGACACGAAAGACTACATCGCTTCAGATCTGAAGGTGGCAGCGTGTACGGCTGCCGAAATATTGTGGAGAAATTACGACGCTACCCGGTCGGATAGCCGAGAACTGTTCAGATTGTAAATACGCCGGGAAAACTTCAGATCGCTTAACGAATTGTGCTACCAAGGCAGCAAAATAACGCATGACGAACGGAAAAGGTGGACGTAAAAAGCAGACGCGAAAAAGACATTCCTGGCCAAGATAAGTCCGCTAGTAACAAACATAGGTCTTAACTTGAGGAAGAAATTTCTGGGAATGTACGTTTGGAACACGGCATTGTATGGTAGCGAGATATGGACTGTGGTAACCAGAGGCGATTCTAGAAGTCGGTGAAAGAGGGGCTAACGAGGGGAAGGGAGTTTGGGGGAATGGAATATGGTTTAACAAAAGGAGAGTCCTCCACCGACAAATTGGTAAAATTAGGTGATGTTGTTGTTGTTGTGGTCTTCAGTCCTGAGACTGGTTTGATGCAGCTCTCCATGCTACTCTATCCTGTTCAAGCTTCTTCATCTCCCAGTACTTACTGCAACCTACATCCTTCTGAATCTGCTTAGTGTATTCATCTCTTGGTCTCCCTCTACGATTTTTACCCTCCACGCTGCCCTCCAATGCTAATTTAGTGATCCCTTGATGCCTCAGAACATGTCCTACCAACCGGTCCCTTCTTCTTGTCAAGTTGTGCCACAAACTCCTCTTCTCCCCAATTCTATTCAATACCTCCTCATTAGTTATGTGATCTACCCATCTAATCTTCAGCAGTCTTCTGTAACACCACATTTCGAAAGCTTCTATTCTCTTCTTGTCCAAACTATTTATCGTCCATGTTTCACTTCCATACATGGCTACACTCCATACAAATACTTTCATAAACGACTTCCTGACACTTAAATCTATACTCGCTGTTAACAAATTTCTCTTCTTCAGAAACGCTTTCCTTGCCATTGCCAGTCTACATTTTATATCCTCTCTACTTCGACCATCATCAGTTATTTTGCTCCCCAAATAGCAAAACTCCTTTACTACTTTAAGTGTCTCATTTCCTAATCTAATTCCCTCAGCATCACCCGACTTAATTCGACTACATTCCATTATCCTCGTTTTGCTTTTGTTGACGTTCATCTTATATCCTCCTTTCATGACACTGTCCATTCTGTTCAACTGCTCTTCCAAGTCCTTTGCTGTCTCTGACAGAATTACAATGTCATCGGCGAACCTCAACGTTTTTATTTCTTCTCCATGGACTTTAATACCTACTCCGAATTTTTCTTTTGTTTCCTTTACTGCTTGCTCAATATACAGATTGAATAACATCGGGGACAGGCTACAACCCTATCTCACTCCCTTCCCAACCACTGCTTCCCTTTCATGCCCCTCGACTCTATTGCTGCCATCTGGTTTCTGTACAAATTGTAAATAGCCTTTCGCTCCCTGTATTTTACCCCTGCCACCTTTACAATTTGAAAGAGAGTATTCCAATCAACATTGTCAAAAGCTTTCTCTAAGTCTACAAATGCTAGAAATGTAGGTTTGCCTTTCCTTAATCTATTTTCTAAGATAAGTCGTAGGGTCGGTATTGCCTCACGTGTTCCAACATTTCTGCGGAATCCAAACTCATCTTCACCGAGGTCGGCTTCTACCAGTTTTTCCCTTCGCCTGTAAACAATTCGCGTTAGTATTTTGCAGCTGTGACTTATTAAACTGATAGTTCAGTTTTCACATCTGTCAACGCCTCCTTTCCTTGGGATTGGAATTATCACATTCTTTTTGAAGTCTGAGGGTATTTCCCCTGTCTCACACATCTTGCTCACCAGATGGTAGAGTTTTGTCAGGACTGGCTCTCCCAAGGCCGTCAGTAGTTCTAATGGAATGTTGTCTACTCCGGGGACCTTGTTTCGACTCAGGTCTTTAATGCTCTGTTAAACTCTTCACGCAGTATCGTATCTCCCATTTCATCTGCATCTACATCCTATTCCATTTCCATAATATTGGTGACGCTTAAAGGAATTTTTGGTAACAAGCCAATTTCGCTCTCGCAGGCGAAAGCGATAATTCAGGGTGTTTATAACTGAGAGTTGTCATGATGCTTCAAGGTTTAGTATAGAATTGCTGTTAAAAGTAGACGTCCATATAATAACGCACTGTTGAACAATAAGAATACTGTTATTACGAATCGTTGTTGGATGCGTTGCAGACGCGAGTATTTAGATAAGTATTACAGTCTATATTTCAAGTTATGAAGTGATACTATAGCGAATTTCACCAGAGACGAGGGCATCGTCAGGAATGTCCTAGGGAATTGTGATACGACCGCTGTAGTTCTTTATATACATGAACGATTTGATGGATAGGATGGGCGGAAATCTACTGTTATTTCCAGTGTGGTGTATGGTAAAGTGACGAAGTTAAATGACGCTAAGAAGATACAAGACGACAGCACAGGTGATCATTATCGTTGCGGTTCTAGTGAGGTGTAATGACGACAGTGCCTCTGGGCGCTGCAAGTGTTACGTCACACAGTAAACGGAATGGGTACTTCCATGGTTCCAGTACTATACTCCGTTTGTCATAAGAATAGACCTCATATAAGCATTGCACTATGTATTCTTCCGCGTTTGCTGCAACCTCATTGGATTGCGTTCCACGTGGAGCAGAAGCCGAACTGTCTCGAGTACATTCAAGTACGATAGTGAGGATACGCATTACGCTCCAAATAACACAAAGCATCTAATCAGATGTCTCTCGTAGAAACTGCAGCAACTGGAACAGAATCGGCGACGCAAACACCGTAGTGTCAACAGCATCGAGAACTTGTAACGTTGTTCACATTCCGATTACATTGGAGCATTTACATTGCGTTGTTGTTGCTGTTGCGGTCTTCAGTCCAAAGACTGGTTTGATGCAGCTCGCCATGCAACTCTATCCTGCGCGAGCGTCTTTATCTCCGAATAAATACAGCAACGTACATGTTTCTGAATGTGCTTACTGTATTTGTTGTGGCTGGCAGGAGAGCCAACACCGTGTTACTAGAGGAAGCCGAAAGGCACGCGTTTTAGCTTACGCAGGCTGGCGTGAGGTCTGGAACAGGACAAGGAAATTAGAATTTAGAAAAAACGGACGTAGCTGGTGGAATACTCAACTTCAATCCATTAATGGTGAACGTCGCTCTTGACGGTATATGATTCACAGTATCAATAGTAACTGGTAATGGCGCCTTGCTAGGTCGTAGCAAATGACGTAGCTGAAGGCTATGCTAACTATCGTCTCGGCAAATGAGAGCGTATTTTATCAGTGAACCATCGCCAGCAAAGTCGGTTGTACAACTGGGGCGAGTGCTAGGAAGTCTCTCTAGACCTACCGTGTGGCGGCGCTCGGTCTGCAATCACTGATAGTGGCGACACGCGGGTCCGACGTATACTAACGGACCGCGGCCGATTTAAAGGCTACCACCTAGCAAGTGTGGTGTCTGGCGGTGACACCACAGTATTCATATATTGGTCTCCCTCTACGATTTTTAGCGCAACACTTCCCGCCAAAACTAAATTGGTGGTCCCTTGATGCCTCAGAATATGTCCTGTCAATCAATCCCTTCTTTTAGTCAGATTCTGCCTCAAATGTTTCTCGCCAACTCTATTCACTACCTCCTCATTAGCTATGTGGTCGACCCATATAATCTTCAACATTCTTCTGTAGCACCACATTTCGAAAGCTTCTATTCTCTTTTTGTCTAAACTGTTTATCGTCCAGGTTTCACTGCCATCATTACAATGCGTATCCAGTGAAATTTTCAGTGACTTGTCTTTTTATTTAAATATTAATGTTAAAAATTCTAGCTCCCTGAGTTTCTCATTGATCTGTCATTCTTAAGTGAATTAGGATTCTGTACCTTCTCTAATTTAGTTTTATCAGAAAGAAGTTAATTTTCAAAAAAATCCGACGTGAGTTTTGCCGTGTTGAAAATGATGACGCTTAAATTAGTCAGTCACTCTGTCATACAGATAATCAAAGTTTTGAATGAAAGTAAATTAAAAGTGGAATAAAATAAGATTGTCAAAGCAAAGATTAATAGTAATACCATGGTTTCCTTAAATTTTCCCATCAAAAATTGTTAGTATAAGTGTTTTCTGTTTGGCTTAGTGGTTCGTTTTCTTGCATTGCAGCTGTGTTGTACCTTCACTGGTTTATTTAATGCCAATGTTTTCAAATCATTTAAAAAGTAATATTATGTAAGTTTTATTTGGGAAGTTAATGAAATTAGCCTATATAGTTATACGTTACTGCGAGATAACGTAAGCTGACTGTAATAGAGAGATATCGGCGTTTACTGATTTCAGTAACGATTCCTTGTTCATCGTTCCAAATTATTACACCTGTCTTTCTTTAGAAACTTCAATCAACAGCTAAATTTCTCTTTACTATTTCGAGAATATTTTCTGTTGGTGTCTCATGTTAGCCATTATGTCATCACGCCTTCCTTCATAATAATTCCGTAATAATCACTGTTGTGATAATCGGTTAACGAACAGAGATTCTCCAACTGGAATTGCGACCGTATTTACAAATAATGTTTGTTGTGCGATACTAAAATTCATCGTAGTACCACTTCGTTTGATTTTAGCGTACTGGAATTGCATAGATTTATGACGTTCATTCAAATTTACGTAAGATGATAGTGGGATGAGTTATCTGTAAAATAACTTACTCGACGCTACTAAAGTACCGGCTAGGTTAAGGTTACAGAAAATTATAATGAGATTCACCAACACATGAAATCATCTTCTTGCTAACTAATCACCAGAGGGCAAGTAAGTAATCTTAAATCAATTTAGTCGCTCCTGTGCTAACGCAGGAGTTCGGTTGTCTACTGTTCCACTGAGTCTCAAGAAGTCATTTAAATGTCATTAGCTCAACCTAATGAACAATTAGCGAATAATACACAAAACATCGAATAAGTGACACTTAATAAATACAGAAATATAAAAACAGTTTCTCAGAACAAGGAAGTATCCTGACCACAGTGTTAAGATTAAGTGTAAATGCGTTAAATGATTCACCAAAGCAAAGCTCAATAGAAAATCTATACTAGCCCTCACTGATCATAAACTCTCTACGTACCAAACTGTGTCACTGATACGACTAAGCCCAGAATCGGTACAAGCCACGTATTCACCTCAGCAGACGCAGTTCACAGACCGCACAAATCTCACCAGTCTTACATTGTCGAAAGACATCATCAACAACCACAAGTAACGCACCGCTCGCTCACTTACGAGTTCTGTCACGTGACCAACAACATCCACCAAGTGATTATACGAGGGTTGGAACTTAAATAGTGGCAAATACTTATTCAAAACCGATACAAAGGAGTCACATCAACAGAAGAGGCTCTGCTAACGATATACTACGCCTTCCACATCGCTGGCAACGGGTTCTACACAATGCTGGTGACTACTTTGAAGGACAGTAACAGCTGCAAACATGTAACTCTTTTGTATCGGTTGTGAATAAATAGATGTCACTATTTAAGTTCCAACCCTCGTATGCAAGCTTCACCACCATTCTCTTAGGCAATAGTTTCTTTTTCCAACTGTTAAATACTTCAGATATATTCATTATATATGTTTGAATTATTACAGTCAAATAGTATTTAAAGACAGTTAAATATTGGCAAATAAATTAACCATAAGTTACATTTTCATGTATCACATAACTGGAACAGCAAAAGCTAGGCAAGCGGCAACTTACCTTGTTTCTTCCCGCTAAGTTACTCACCTATCGGTCTTATAAACATTTATAGACAAATTTTCTTATCAAATAAACGTTAACAGTTATAAGCAGGAGTATAACTAATTTATACTGAATTAAACTTTTAGTGTAACTGTAGAGAACTCTTAATTTGACAATTAGTAAACAACTGATTTTGTAACTTATTTATAAGAAATAGTAGATTTGTTTATCGGTATGTTCAATATGCTCACATTATAGCTCACTACAGTACCTATCCTGTGATGTATACGTATGAGAATATTATATCTGCAACATTTGTTAAAGACACACTCAGGCGTGGAGTATGTGACTATTTAGATCAGCTGTAGTTGTGAATAAGAGATTACTAAAATGAAAAAGTACGGCATTCTCTTGATGTCTGACTGATAAACTCTGCTATTCTCACCAGAATTACTGATACTAAGTCCATCATGTGAGTAGTTTACCTAGGAAACACTTGTCTCGAGAAATCAGTTGACAGGATTCTGCACCTATTTATACATTAATTCTACACCTTCCGTAAATCCCATGTAGGAGTAAAACCTTCATAGGTGTGCAGCAAGTTGAAGTATATATTAACAGAAGGCACATAGCTCGTAGAAACTGCTACTGTATTCAGTATTAACAATATACTCTCGCTGTATTTCTTAGTAGGTACTATTCGTGCTCTTGCCAGCAAAAAATAACCACTAAATTTGAAAAAAAAGAACACTCCTGCTTCCTCATTTGTATTAAGTAGCTGCTCATTGTCATCTGACAGTATGATTTCCAAGACTCTTAGAGGAATTTCCACAAGACGCGTAATTATCTATTTTGCACAATATTTTTACACCTCACATATCCTGAATAACTCTCTCTTAATTGTAGTATTATTTTCAGCGGACTTCATTAGGGCAACAAGGAGAGATAGCATAGCCTTCTCCTTAGGTCAACATTAAGAGAAATACTTCTAAGATCGAGCTGTACATCATAAAATTTTATGCATAATATTTCATTTAGTGTTTGATTATTGATTACTTTTGGAGATAGCACGTAAAGTTTTTTCAGCTGAAGTTACATAATAACTGACATAATAACTGACTTTAAGACGTATAATTTTAGTTGTGAAACATTGGCATTCCCGTCCTAGTGTACTACAGGCCTGTTGTAGTCATACAATTTTTTGCTTGACCATCAGGAACTTAATGCGATTGTGACGCAGTGGAGCAAGCAAAGGACCAATTAATTAGCCACGAGTGTCCAGTAACAAGATTCCAAGGAGAATTTACGAACTCCTCTCGAAAGAATACTGCACGACTAAGCTGCTTGGTCATTAATAGGATCTCAACTCTGCACTTGAGTTTCATAACATTTTCACATAATCCTTTTGTCTCTTAATTATCTGTGTCATTCACTTTAGAGTTTCTGTATTATCTCCGTATCCTACTGAAATAAATAATAAAACCATCTAGTCGTCTTCAACTAACTTAAACACAATGACACATCAAATAACTGTATCACTTCATTTTTAAGTTGTACTGTTTCGCTGTTTACTCAACAGCAAAAACCACAAGCCTTGCACTAAATAACCAGTTTCGATTAACACGACAACAGTACTCAGATCTGTGCCGAAATTAAAATAATTAACTAAACATTTTTATATAATCTAGATACAAGCTGACAAAAAAAGTACTAGCTTAAAATTAAGTATCATAAAAGCTAATTTATCATACATTACTGGTATTAAAAATTCACTTATATTATGGCAAAAACTGTTTTTGATCATGCACGTGAGTTTGTGCTTGTATGGGAAAGTACAGTAGAATTCTGAAAAATTATCCACAGGCACGTGGATTACTAATTCAAAGGCAGTGTAGCTGAAACGTTAAGTTCTGTGATTAAGAATTAAAGTTCACAAGCTGGTGAGTATCTAGGACGAATAAACGTTAGAAATAATTGATTTTCTGACGAGATAAATTCTGCTCTGCCATACTATAGAAATACGCTTTGTTTGAAGCAGTATGGCCCAAAACGCTCCAAGGTATACTGGCACGACAGTTATTATTAAACAAGTCGCTATAAAAACAACTCCTTGCCTTTTAGTTCTTAATCATACTATTGATGTGAACCCCTGCTTTCTTCAGTGAACTGAATCCAAAACATTTATCAAAAAATTTTATTCACTATTCCCATTTTGTGCTTAGGAAGAAACCTCTACACATTTCTGTACGTATCATATTACTGGTTTCATTTAGACGTTCATTTGTATGAATTTAAGTACCGCAGCATCTGCAAAAGATATCAGAAAACTGGAAAAATCACCTCGAAACTAGAGACCTGCTTACGACGATCATGATTTACTTAGCGAACAACGGTAGAGTTTGTAATTCATCCCCACTATCCGACGATGCTCTCACCATATCAGACAGCTCATAAAACAAGCCCCATTAGTGTGAAGACGTTGAGTTACAATGTATTTTACACGCTGGAGCTACTAAGTGAATCAGAGCTACAAATTAATTCCGCGAAACGCAAATGTATGTAAAGTTTACAGCAATAACAGGTTGTTACTCAACGAATATCACACTACAGACTCAGCCAGAAAAATGTATACACATTTTAAGGAACGAAAAGTATTGCATATGTTTTTATTTTACATTTAATAATTGATAACACATGTTGTACAATCTTCAGTTTAGCACGTGGTTACCTTAAATGTCCAAAATGTTCACCGTTCGCGGCTTAACACACAACAGAACGACGAGCGGTTGAACAACTACGTAAGTAAGCGTTACAATGGAGATGGCTGCACATGTCGCTGTAATCTCCTGGCGAAGTTCAAAAAATGGTTCAAATGGCTCTGAGCACTATGGGACTCAACTGCTGTGGTCATCAGTCCCCTAGAACTTAGAACTACTTAAACCTACCTAACCTAAGGACATCACACACATCCATGCCCGAGGCAGGATTCGAACCTGCGACCGTAGCAGCAGCGCGGCTCCGAACTGGAGCGCCTAGAACCGCACGGCCACCGCGGCCGGCCTGGCAAAGTTCCTCCAGCGTGCGTGGCCTACATCGATAGACATTATCTTTCACAGTTCCCAACAAGTAAAAATCCATAGGCGTTAGATCTGGCGACCGTGGAGGCCCTCTTCGTCCAATCCAATGCACTGGAAAATTGTCATCCTGGAAAGCTCGTACCGCTGGATGGTAGTGTGGTGGCACTCCGTCCTGTTGGCAGAAGACCTTTTCATCAGCTCCATAAAGCACACGTATTCCTGGCAAAATTGATGTGTGTAACATTTCCAGGTACACTTCTCCAGTGATAGTAGCATCAAAGAAAAAGGGCCCTACTAAGCCCCTAGATTATGGTCCACAACACACATGAACCCCTGGTAGATTGACCGCTTTATCTATATAAGCATGAGGATTTTACGGTGTACAGTACACACTGTTATACTGATTCAGGGTTCCAGCAAGTTTAAATCGTGCCTCGTCACTCCACACTACCTTCGGCACAAATTGTTCATTAGTTACCATTTGCTGGTACCATTCGCAAAATTGCATATGGCGATCAGTATCGTCCTCATTAATCGCGTGCAGTAATGATGAAATGTAAACTTTCCACTTTGGAGCTTTCGGAATTCTTCGCACGCTTGTACTGCTAACCCCCATTTCACGTACACGTTGCGTAGCACACTTCTGCGGAGAATTAACAAACATTTCAAACACGAGAGTTGACGAAGCAAGACTGGAAGCTGCACACTGTCTTCCTGGTCTTCCTTTGTGAATGTCACAAATTGTTCCATGCAATTCCAACTTGTCAATGATATGCTTAATTGTTAGGCAGGTTGACGGTTCTGTTTCAAATTCCCGCCTCACTGACGTTGCACTTCAACGGCATTATCAAATTTGAAGAACAACTTCACAACACATTTTCGTTGCTCGAATGTCAAGCGTGCTCCACCCATCTTGTTTTCTCAATACCGAGATGAAAGTACTGACATCTGTTGAGCCAAAGGCCATACAACAACACACTTATAACTCAACTCGAACGACCATATCGATATCTCGATAGAGGCTGACACAGTGTGTATACATTTTCTGGCGGACTCTGTATTTTAAGTTCACTTAATTACATCTTTTTACTTAACATTGTTGTACTTTCCTACATTATTAAAGTCTAATCGTCACTTCAGGAAAATGCATCTTCCTGTTTTGACAACTAACATTACAATATCAACTTTCTGGGTTAGCAAGCAAATGATTCGATGAAAGTAACTTATATTACTTTTTCCAGAGAAAAATCTTTCTTTCTCTCTCTCTCTCTCTTTCTCTCTCTCTCTCTCTGTCTCTCTGTCTCTCTCTCTCTCTCTCTCTCTCTCTCTCTCTCTATATATATATATATATATATATATATATATATATATATATATATATATATATTCCTCAATTAAATGATTATAAATGTGTATTACCTGAATACAGTCCAGGAAATACCTAAACACTCTAACAAAAATCAAATCTGCGTCAAGAAGTTGTGAACTGTAAACCTAAAAGTTTAAAGTGAAAATTACCGGCAGTTTTGAACTTTTTTCGCGAATGATTTGAAAACAATTTCCCTAACTGAACTTCTTTTGTCACTGTGAATGTAATACTGAAATGACGCTCTACTTCCATTATTTGTTTTAATCCTTAATCATTTCATCAGAATCTGAAATGTGTATTTCCCACAATCAGGTCGTTTCTGTGATGTGACATTATCAAGTTCCGAAATCAGGTAACTGTTTGAAATAAGTGACTGCGACCCCACTATAGCCAAAATGGAAAATGTCCCGAAGTTTCATGAAGTTTTTGGCTGTGACACATGATATGAAGAAAACTTACTGGATGGATGTCAGCTCTTCACTTAGATTGTTAATGTACTCTGGAAACATAAATTTCCCCCAGCTTTTGGCTCTATGATCCCAGTATACATTTCCACATCCCTCTTCGTTGATTGAGGCCCCTTTTATACGCTGCTTTCTGATTTACTAGAAAAATGCAAAATACTACATCCATAAAAGTGAGATCTTACAATACTACCGGTTGAGAGACAGTACTCCGACAGATAGGTTCAAAGCTGTCTGCTCTCTGGGAACATCTGTTACTGACTGCATAAGGATTTATAATCGCAAATGGAGGATGGCACATATTCTTACTTTATTTCAGGATACAATACCAGTCTGCTCTTGAACATAAGCTAATAAGTCATTTTCTGTAAACTGTAGGTCGTTTTAATAGAAATTTTCCCCTAAGGTAAGGTGTCTTATTAGAAGCAGGTGTTATTTCATTGTCTAATTTACTAAATTTCCCAAAGGCTCCATAGTCAAAAATAGTGCCTTATTCCAAACTTATGCACGTTAATGTGAAATATTTATCTGTGATATTAGGCATCACAATATTAACAAAAAATAATAATTACCTTTTCTATTCATCCAGACCAACGTTCGTTTTTTGAGTTCCAGTATCGTCATTTCCAAGATTAATTGTGCATGTTAATGTGAAAGATTTATCTGTCATATTAGGCAGCACAACATTAACTAAAAAATAATAATTACCTTTTCTATTCATCCAGACCAACGTTCGTTTTTTTTAGTTCCAGTATCGTCATTTCCAAGATTAATTGTGTTGAATGACAATAATGATCTACACTTTATTGGTATTGTAAACAATCACTTTCTTCGAATGCGTCATTACCGTAATTTCTTTTAGTTATGCATATTGAAATTCACTTGCATTACACAGTGCATTGGTGATAATTCTCCACCTATCACAACTTTTAGAGGAACTTTGGATATTGTTGAATGGTATGAAACAACTTGATTTCTCATTCGCTGACGTGTTCACAAGTGGGAGACGCACTGGTTACCTCAGGATGTTCCCTTTATGCTCTGCAGCGAGTCAAGTTTGACTCCAGACATTGTGTGAGCTACGGTTCAGAAATTGTTTACGTAGTTTCACAACATTTTTGTAGATTAAATTTCAAAAATATGCAATCGTTAAACAAAATTTACACTAACATTTAAAACTGTGCAACGTAGAAAGTAGAAGAGTAGAAGGTCACTACGTATTGCACGATTTTTTCGTCATGTATTCAACGTGTTGTTTTCTTATGTTAAAGTGCAAGATGGCTTGTCGGGCAATATGGAATACTTGGAATTACTTGGCTGTGCAGGCGCTGAGAACCAGGGTTGTTGCAAATAGATCAATGTAAAACAAATCACTTCCATTACGTAAGTAAATTATTGTTTCAGAACCTTGTTTTGAAGTTAAACAATTTAACGTATTTGTTACTGGACCAAATTAGTTTTTTCTGTTACTGGTAAGTAATTCCTTTAAGAGTTCAAATTACTAGCAGTTTTAGAATTGTATTTTGTATACATTTAATATGTTTCTATCCTGGATTTACCTGATTATCTGCATTTTTATCACCCTATTCCACATTTTCCTACTATTCCACATTAACCTTCAGGTGCAACTCTTTTTAAGGGGGGTAGGAAGCCAAAATTTTAATAAATTCTACTTTTGAAACACATGCCTATTTTGTATCACATGTCTTCCTGAATAGTTTGATGTACAAAACATATATATTCGAGAGATTATGAGGCAGGTTATTTGGTCTTAAGTGTATCTAGATGCAGTGCCACACCCTTTTGCATAGCATTCTTCTTTCATACGTAAGTGAAGAATATCATCACAGGAATTCTCTAGCAACTGCTGTAATGAAAGCCATCACACCTATATTCAGGGACCTTGCAAACGAAAACTCATTGAAGAAATGTCTTCATTGTGGTACCCTAAACCCAAATGAAAGTTTTAATCGATGTGTATGGGAGAGATAGCCAATAACCATTTTTTGTGGGAAGAAATGCACTTGCTATTGGTGTTTATGATTCAGTGTCATGTTTTAATGATGGTGTTCAAAGCAGGGAATGTTTTAGAGAAAATGGGAATTAAGCCCGGAGTGAACTGCATCGAAGTTTTGTATGCAATAGACAGAGAGCGTCTAGTGAAACAGATAAATCATTTTTGGATGTGATAAAATCGAGAAGAGTGCATCATAGGAATGTGAAAACGAAGAAAATTCATTTGCAAAATGAAAAAGGACCTGCTTATGGTGCTGGACAGTTCTGAAAGAATTCCAAATACAACCAGAAACTTAACGGGCATTTTCTGCAAACCAAAAAGTTTTGTACTTATGTACATGTAACATCCTAAATAACTATCTCATTACTTTCAAACTTGGTATGCTTATTAAACACAAACTCTTTAATGCAAAACTCTAGAATTTTATAAATCTATTAAAAACTCTTGTAGAAATTGAGGTAATTAAGTATAAAATTCGAGTTTCTTCTGAACCTGAAGTTTAAAATGTAACAGCTCATTCATTTTTTTATAAATTAAATAATTTCTAGAGTTTCATACACCTGTAAGAATGGTTTTTGTATGCTGTGCAAAATTCGTTGAAAAATCTCTCATACTTACGAAGAAAAGTGCACCTATAGCAACAAATGCAGCCAATAGTAAGTGAAAAACGGTGAAATTTCACATGTAAAAAAATTATTTTGTTGTGTTTTTGAACTTCCACTGCTATGAGTGTGAATCCTAAATCCTTCCTGGTCATGCTGACAAAGCCTTATGAATTTATTTGTAAAAGTATAAACAGTGGAAATTAAAATGTCCTGTGGTGCCTCTCCTGTTCCAAGTCGGCGCATTTCACGCCCTACCCCCTTTAAAACCTTTTTCGATAGTAAGTTTTATTAAGATAAATACAAATCCTTATTGTCCAGTGGCTGAAGTTCATGATCAACAGCGTTTCAGATCTAAAAAGACTTCAGTTTGGAGATACAACGACAGAAGTAAATGGTATTCGATAATACCAGCAATTAATCTACGTCGGCTTTCTGTGCTGTCTCATTGCCAACGGCCACGATGGTGCCAGTAACAAAACAAAAATAGTAAAAAATGGCAAGTGTCTTTCTGAATGTTACAGCTTTTTGTCTTTATTGTACACTGACAATATTTCACCAACTTTTTAATTATTTATAATTTTTAAATACGTGTTACTTAATTTTCATGTTCGCATTTTGATCATTATTGACAACATGACCTCGAGGAGTCTCTGAGAACACCTTACGACTCTGGCAAGGGAAAGTGGATGTGATACACGATTACAAGATCTCAGCGAGGGAGTTCTGTTAGCATCTGTCATTCCATTTCTCCAGCATCCTACACACACGTAGTGCCGCAGTTAAGCCGAACAATTCAGTGGAAGTTTGTGCAACCAACGCAGCGAGAAACTGAGCAGCTGAGCACGAAAACCCACAGAAATGTGTCTCTTGAGAACCCCATTCCTTTCATCACTTCTAAATTATCTGAATGAGCTTCAAGTCCCCTAGTCGAAACTCTGGGGGAGGGGACAAACAGGATTGAAAGAACTCATTGAGCCAACAGCCATACTTCGGACGGCAAAAACTTGCAGTAGTAAGAAGGGAAATGAGCGCGAATGGGCAGGCTATTCTCGGGCTCAGCGACGCTAACTGGAGAAGAAATGGCCATTTCATGATCCAAGGAAGAAACACTGTACTTCTCAGGAGTAGCGACAGAAGCAGAAAGGAAGTTGCAATTGACGTTCCTAGCAATCTGAACGACTGTGCTGTTGGTTATGAACCCGTTAATGAAAGGATCATCTCCATCAAGCTGATGCTTCACCCTGTAAACTCAACATCCTTCAGGACAATGCTCCTACTGCTGCAGCATTGGAGTTCTATGAACAACTGGAACATGTTATTAATAAAACCCAAACGAGGAACAGGCAATAATTTGAGGATATTTCAGTGCTACAATTGGAGATCGACCTGTATTTGGTATTATGGTTTAGATGAGAGAAATGAACGAGGAAGGAACTTAACTATATTTCTGCGCAGTTAACAACTTAACTGTCTGTAACACTATGTTTCAGCATCACCCAAGATGACTATAAAATTCGATATTACCTGGTGATTGGTTTAGAAACCAGACTGACGTTTTAGTTGCTAAGACGCTGGAAGACATCAGTCGTAGACTGCAAGCCCTTACATGGTACTGATTGTGGATGTGATTGCAGTTTGCTACCAATTAAAATGCGTATTAAGCTCAAATCTACGAAGCAGAGTGGAGAAAGGACATCTGATATTCACAAACAAGGCAGCTCTTCAGGAATTCTATGAGCATGTAAGACCAAAACTCCACAACATCAGTCTTGATGAGGGGGCCGCAGCGTCACAAACATGGGACCCAATGAAGGAGTCCGATTCCTTGTCACTTCCAACATCAGATTTACGACAATGTGTAAAATACCCTTGGATATTGCAGCCCACACTGCAGTTAATTGAAGAGAGAAGCAATATGAAGAAAAATGGTATCCTGATCACCCAGGATCAAGATAGATATTAGAACATGTCCACATAAATACATCGGATTTGCAGAAAGGACAGGTCACATTCATTAAAAGTATATGTGAGGAGACAGAACAATGTCATAATCGCAGTCAAGTACTTGATCTCTTCATGATACTCAACGTCATTGCTGGTGAATTTAATACTCGTACGTGGGTGGTAGACGATGAGAATGACAACCCCATCGGAGACAACGAAGACGCTGTTGCGAGGAAGAAATAGTACTGTGAAAACTATATCCGGGAATTAACAACAATACGGACAGTCAAGCAGATGAGTAACTTACACCAATACCTACAATCTGACTCAGTGAAACGGAGAACGTAGTCCAACATCTGAATAACTATAAATCTCCTGGTCTAGATGATATATCTGCGAAGATGATCAAACAAATGGGGCAGGAAGGTGCTGATGTGCTGCATTATTCATTCTGTACAAGAATATGGGAAACTGGGGAGTGACTTGAAAAATAGTCGAAGTCTCTCTTCATCCCCCTACACCAGAAAGGGTCAATCGGAAACCGCTCCAACTACCGAGCTATTGATCCCTTACCGCAACCAAAATTTTGCTCCAAACCTTGAACCAACGTTTGAAGCCGCACATCCAGCCTGACATATCCACAGAACAAGCAGGTTATGTTCACAGAAAAAGCTGGATATTTTCGAGGAAAGTGAACTCATAAACAGATTCTTAACATATGACAAATAAACGAAAACGATGAGAGTTTTGTGTTCCTGTTTTCATGTGCTTCATTGACTATGGTCGAAGTTGCGGTAGATGCTTACAAGAGTTCGATATGCAACCACACTGAGGACATGTGTCATTCGGACGGGACTTCAATCTCAACAAGCCCAAACTTGTGATAACTGATTATGGAGCATAAGCTCACCTCAAATGTCGATTAAAGGAACTGGAAATCGTGCGTTATTTCACTTGTACTAGTTCAACCATATGCGACACGGAAAGCTGGTGGAGATAAGAGGACTAGTCACGCTAGAGCTAGTGGCTACGAAGCACCTCACCCAGATCTGGTAGAGGAGAGCGGGACGGTAACGAACTCCACACAGTTTCGGTTTGTTGAAACGGTCGTGTTCTTCGTCTTTTATGGTTGCGAATCTTTGACGCTTAAGGCCAGAGAGAAGTAGTGTACTGATGCATTTGCCTTCTGGTGCTGGCGCAGAATGCTGCACATAAAATGGACTGAAAGAGGAACAAATGTGTCCGTTATTGGGCAACTCACCACCTCCAGGCACCTTTCTTCTCGTGTCAGCCAAGGAATTCGCCAGTCCTTTGGCCATATTCTGAGAAGAGATGGTGGTGGTTGTAAGCTCCTATGGGACCAAACTGCTGAGGTGATCGTTCCCAAGGCTTACACACAACGTAATCTAACTTAAACTAACTTACGCTTAGGACGACGCAAACATCCAAGCCCCAGGTAGGCCTCGAGCCTCCTACGAGGGGAGCCGCGCGAACCGTGGCAAGGTGCCCTAGACCGCGCAGCTACGAAGAGATGGAGAAATTAAGAGCGAATGATGATGGAAGGGAAGCTCGAGGGCAAGATACGAAGAAGAAGAACAGCGACCAGGTAGAAAAATAGAATCCAGAAAATTTCCGGTCTACCGCTTCATCAGGCTCTAACAGAAACTGCTAACTGTCTGTTATGGAGAAGCTTGATTCACAGGGTCGCGACGGTCAGCTATGGGCAGGACGTCTTGTGATGATGATGGTGATGGTCCTACATATCCTTACAATTTAACAGTTTGTAAGAGGTTCATGACTAACGAATTTATTGGTAGCGCACTCGAGCGTATGTAAGAGGTCCATGACTAAGGAATTTATTGCTAGTGCACTCGAGCAGATGTAATTTCGATGGATTGCTCATGCGCTGCCTGCGATATGTGAGCTACAGTAGAATCGCAGACCAGAGAGCAGTGTCGGCAGCAGCGGTAGTATTAGTAGCCAGTGGTGGAGAGCGATGGCGGTGCCTGAGCGATAAGGTAAAACCAATAATTACTGTTCATAGCCGCACGCATATGCAATTTGTAACAACTGATTTTGTAATATTGTTATATCAAGTCCCGTGTAAATGTTTTAAAAACATCTTTCGATAATAATCTTTCTTATAAAGATAACTTTTGACAATGATTCATCTGAATTTTAGGATTTTACTAATTTCTCCTATCCATGGTCATCCCTATTATCGTAAAGAAAAATCAGTTGTTTCTTTTTATACATAACAAATCTAGTAGCCAGCACTGCACTGGGCTGTGCCAGAAATTTTTTTTATAGGAGCAGATATGTACACGTTATTCAGCGACTTCATTGAGGTAAGAATTTTCAGTTTGTTCAGAATGATCTTTCAGGGCCATGACGCAGCACTGCTGACGTCCAAAATTTACCAGTTTAAATTCACAGTCAGTTAATTATTGAAAGGTTATATATATATATATGTGTGTGTGTCACAATTTTACTGAGAGGCTAGTCACCATTATTATTCCGAGGTTTCGGAAGTAAAATGTTGGGAGGTTACACTTCGCGACTGAAAATTCTTACCTCAATGAAGTCGCTGGATAACGTTTACATATCTGCTCCTATAAAAAAATGCTTCAGGATGGATCGCTGTGTGGTAATGTCATAATTTTACATTGATCGAAATATTCTTCTTATTGTAGATATTAATAGTTTGTATTTTAAATTCATTCTTGCATTAGTGCTCCCATTGCTTCCTTTTCTGTCAGCCCACTTTCAACCCATTCTCCCATGTATTCAAGCCTCTCTACTTTCTGAATTATTTCTCCTTCTACTGTGATCTACGTAGGAGTTGGCCTCTTAAGTCAGTTGTCTCTGTAGTTGTGTGGTTTGTTTAACCGACTATTCTAAAGATTCCAACAGTACCACAATATTTTCTGCGAATTCCAGACAATCTACCCGATTAGTTTTTTCTTGCTCCCCAGTCGTGTTCCACACACTCGTTTCATTTCTCGTCGCCACTCTATGATCAGTTTATCAAGCACATAATTAAAGAGTTGTGCAATGATCCCATCGTGCCCAGAAGCTTTATTATTCTTCAAGGTATTTCTGAAGCCCCTAACCTCTTCTACAGCTGGTGATTCTCGGTCGGGTTTTGGATCTTTCTCGTTGTACCTGAATGTCTCAGATGGCACTTCACAGTTGTGGAGCTCAATTATTATTATTATTATTATTGCTATTATTACTAGCACAATTCTCATGCAATGAATGTTTTTCGCTTATGACGTCACAATGCTTTGGCAGGTACTTCAATCCTGGCATTTAGTTTTGCAGGTGATCTCATGAAAGATTTTGAAACATTCTTCGACGTTGTGGTAATAGCATAGTCTTGGTCTTCCGAGAGGTATCTTCGTTGATGATGTTCTGTACAAACTTGATACATTTTCCTTTCTTATGGAGCTCGAAGTGTGTGTCCATTCCAACGAAGTTTTCTAGCTTTAATGTTGGATATATTGTCTTGTTCTCTGTATGGATCATTACTGCTTTGTTTATTAACATTCTCCATTCGACTGTGTTCTTATCTCGAATCCGACATCTACCTCAAAATTTTCTTTTCAGAGAGTCTTAATTTTCCTTCTTCTGATTTTCTTGATGTTCATATTATATAGGCATATGTCAAAAAGGTATAACAGACTTTTATATATGGAAATCTTTGAATTTCTTGAAATAACTTGCTTTTAATACTTCCTGTAACGCAAAATAAGGTCTGTTGGCATTCTGTATTCTGCTATTTATTCCTTCTTTGGCGTTGTTGTCTGTAGTTAGCAAGGTTACGCGATAAGTGTAACGCTACGCACACCATCGGCAGACATTAGGACCGCGGCGACTGTGTTTAGTATCCAAGTTGTGTACCGAAACCTCTCATTTACTTTCCTAAACATTCGAGTTGATATCCCCCTATAATGAGTGAAACATGGATTTTAGAAAGAAGGTTGTTGGTAGTACCAGTGAAAAGCTCTGTAGTAAGCTTTTCGAGAAAATGAAAACAAACAAAAAATAGTGCCAAAGTGTGAAGTGAAATGTCAAATGTTTATTGTTATTGTTATTATTATTATCATTATTATTATTGTTTGTCTTAGATCTTTTTACCAAACACCTACTTTATGCTATCTAACTACTCCTTCAGTACCTATAATTTCCATAATTTCCTACATAATATCTACTTTGTAACTGTCTTCTTAGATAAGTGCGTTTTAGTAACTCTTTAATCACCTTGGGCAATTTATTACAAAATTCCATTCCTTGGTAGAAAATGCTGTTTTGAGTTCACTCTTCCTTGGCACATTTAAGTTCATCCTTGATCTTGTTCTACGCTCAGAAACATAGCTGGTTGTACAATAATGGCCAAAGTCAATTTTCACCTGCATAACAGATTCGTCGATGTACCCACATGACGTAGCCAAAGTCGTCAAGGTTTTGAACCGATCTTTAGAATGGGGCCGCTTACTATTTTTGGTTACCACTCTTAATGTTGTTTTCTGCAGTTTCAGAATTGCCGTGCTACTCGCCTTTGATAATGCCACAGTATCCACCTGTGGTAAATTACTTGCGTGTACAGCAAGGCATAATCGAAGTGGAGCCTCGTTAAAGCGATCCATGTCGTTAGCCCGACCTTGTGGTTTGCTCCGCACTTCTCAGTAAAAAGTTCCTGAAACCCACTGACAGCGCCCTCAGTCAGAAGTCCATAACGTTTCTAAGCTGCTTTCCAAAACTCACACAAATGATCATAACAAAGTACGCAGATCGGAATAGCTGTAGGAACGGCACGACTCGCTCTCTGTACCATTTTGTATTTTCTGTATGGGTGCGACGCTTACATATTCCAGAAACGACATTTGATTTCGAGGAACATCTCTCGGCTGCGTTTAACGCTTTATTACCCCGACTGGTTCCCGGCTTTCACCATCAAGGAAACCGAGTCACGACTAAATAAAACAGATTAGGTAGTCAGTTTCAACAAAACGGAGGTAGGTGCGAAATAAAAGAAAATACACTCTAAGACAAAAAAGGAGCAACCGCGAAAGAATTATCTGAATGGGACGTAAATTGGTAAAAGTGTTGTTGTTGTTGTTCTTGTTGTGGTCTTCAGTCCTGAGACTGGTTTGATTCAACTCTCCATGCTATTCTAAACTGTGGAAGCTTCATCATCTCCCAGTAACTACCGTTAACTACATCCTTCTGAATCTGCTTAGTGTATTCATCTCTTGGTCTCCCTCTACGGTTTTTACAATCCACGCTGCCCTCCAATACTAAATTGGTGATCCCTTGATGCCTCAGAATATGTCCTACCAAGCGATCCCTTCTTCCAGTCAAGTTGTGCCACAAATTTCTCTTCTCCCAAATTCTATTCAATACCTCCTCATTACTTACGTGATCTACCCATCTAATCTTCAGCATTCTTCTGTAGCACCACATTGTGAAAGCTTCTATTCTCTTCTTGTCTAAACTGTTTATCGTCCACGTTTCACTTCCATACATGTCTACACTCCATACAAATACTTTCAGAAACGACTTCCTGACACTTAAATCTATACTCGATGTTAACAAATTTCTCTTCTTCAGAAACGCTTACCTTGCCATTGCCAGTCTACATTTTATATCCTCTCTACTTCGACCATCATCAGCTATTTGGCTCCCCAAATAGCAAAACTCATTTACTACTTTAAGCGTCTCATTTCCTAATCTAGTTCACTCAGCATCACCCGATTTAATTCGACTACATTCCATTATCCTCGTTTTACTTTTGTTGATGTTCATCTTATATCGTCCTTTCAAGAGACTGTCCTTTCCGTTCAGCTGCTCTTCCAGGTCCTTTGCTGTCTCTGACGAAATTGCAATATCATCGGCGAATCTCAAAGTTTTTATTTCTTTTCCATGGATTTTAATTCGTACTCCGAATTTTTCTTTTGTTTCCTTTACTGCTTGCTCAATATACAGATTGAATAACAGCGAGGATAGGCTACAACCCTGTCTCACTCCCTTCCCAACCACTGCTTCCCTTTCATGTCCCTCGACTCTTATAACTGCAATCTAGTTTCTGTACAAATTGAAAAAATAACCTTTCACTCCCTCTATTTTTCCCTGCCTCCTTCAGAATTCGAAAGAGACTATTCCAGTCAACATTGTCAAAAGCTTTCTCATGTCTACAAATGCTAGAAACGTAGGTTTGCCTTTCCTTAATCTATTTTCTAAGATAAGTCGTAGGGTCACTATGGCCTCACGTGTTCCAACATTTCTACGGGATCCAAACTGATCTTCCCCAAGGTCGGCTTTAGTATTTTGCAGCCGTGTCTTATTAAACTGACAGTTCGGTAATTTCCACATCTGTCAACATCTGCTTTCTTTGGGATTGGAATTATTACATTCTTCTTGAAGTATGATGGTATTTCGCCTGTCTCATACAACTTGCTCACCAGATGGTAGAGTTTTGTCAGGGCTGGTCTCCCAAGGCTATCAGTAGTTCTAATGTAATGTTGTCTACTTCCGTTACCTTGCTTCGACTTAGGTCTTTCAGTGCTCTGTCAAAATCTTCACGCAGTATCATATCTCCCATTTCATCTCCATTTACCTCCTCTTCCATTTCCATAATACTGTCCTCAAGAACATATCCATTGTATAGACCCTCTGTATACTAAACTTCCCTTCTTTGCTTAGAAACGGGTTTCCATTTGAGCTCTTGATATCGATGCAAGTGGTTATCTTTTCCACAAAGGTCTCTTTAATTTTCCTGTAGGCAGTATCTATGTTACCCCTACTGAATCACGCCTCTACATGCTTACATTTGTCCTCTAGCCATCCATGCTTAGCCATTTTGCACTTCCTGTCGATCTCATTTTTGATACGTTTGTATTCCTTTTTACCTGCTTCATTTACTGCATTTTTGTATTTTCTCCTTTCACCGATAAAATTCAATATGTCTCCTGTTACCCAAGGATTTCTATTAGCCCTCGTCTTGTTACCGACTTGATTCTCTGCTGCTTTCACTATTTCATCTCTCAGAGCTACCCATTCTTCATCTACTGTATTTCTTTCCCCCATTTTTGTCAATCGTTCCCTAATACTCTCCCTGAAACTCTCTACAACCTCTGGTTCTTTCAGTTTATCCAGGTCTCATCTCCTTAAATTTCCACAATTTTGCAGTTTCTTCAGTCTTACTCGACAGTTCATAGCCAATATATTGTGGTCAGAATCCACATTCGCCGCTGGAAATGTCTTACAATTTAAAACCTGGTTCCTAAATCTCTGTCTTACCATTATATAATCTATCTGACACCTTCCAGTATCTCCAGGCTTCTTCCATGTATAAACCTTCTTCCATGATTCTTGAGCCAAGTGTTAGCTATGATTAAGTTATGCTCTGTGCAAAATTCTACCAGGTGGCTTCCTGTTTCATTCTTTACCCCCATTCCATATTCACCTACTACGTTTCCTTCTCTTACTTTTCCTACTATCGAATTCCAGTGAACCACGACTATTAAATTTTCGTCTCCCTTCACCATCTGAATAATTCCGTTTATCTCATCATACATTTCATCAATCTCTTCGTCATCTGCGAAGCTAGTTGGCATATAAACTTGTACTAGTGTAGCAGGCGTGGGCTTCGTGTCTATCTTGGCCACAATAATGCGTTCACTATGCTGTTCGTAGTAGCTTACCGCAATCCTAGTTTTTTATTCATTATTAAACCTACTCCTGCATTACCCATACTTGATTTTGTATTTATAGTCCTGTATTTACCTGACCAGAAGTCTTGTTCCTCCTGACACCGAACTTCACTAATTCCCACTATATCTAACTTTAACCTATCCATTTCCCTTTTTAAATTTTCTAACCTACCTGCCCGATTAAGGGATCAGACATTCCACGCTCTGATCCGTAGAACGCCAGTTTTCTTTCTCCTGATAACGACGTCCTCTTGAGTAGTCCCCGCCCAGAGATCCGAATGGGGGACTATTTTTCCTCCGGAATATTTTACCCAAAAGGACGCCATCATCATTTAACCCCCCATGAACCATGGACCTTGCCGTTGGTGGAGAGGCTTGCGTGCCTCAGCGATACAGATAGCTGGACTGTAGGTGCAACCACAACGGAGCTTTATCTGTTGAGAGGCCAGACAAACGTGTGGTTCCTGAAGAGGGGACGCAGCCTTTTCAGTAGTTGCAGGGGCAACAGTCTGGATGATTGACTGATCTGGCCTTGTAACACTAACCAAAACGGCCTTGCTGTGCTGGTACTGTGAACGGCTGAAAGCAAGGGGAAACTGCAGCCGTAATTTTTCCCTGTGGCGTGCAGCTTTACTGTATGGTTAGCATAAGTGATGTACACGTAGAAATAAACAAATAATTAGAATATCAGAAAATTGCATTGCTCATTCAAGAGAAAGAGCTTCACAAATTGAGCAAGTCAATAACGCGTTGGTCCACCTCTGGCCGTTATGCAAGCAGTTGTTGGGCATTTCACTGACAGAATTGCTGGATGCCTTCTTGAGTAATAACGTCCCTTCAATTGGCACTTTAGATCGTAAATATACCGAGATCGTTTGAGGGTCCTGTCCATAATCTTCCAAACGTTCTCAACTGACGAGAGATCAAGTGTACTTGCTGCCCAGGATACGGTGTGGCAAGTATGAAGACGAGCATCAGACATTCTCTCCGTGTGATGGAGGTCATTGTGTTTCTGATATGTAAGCCCAGAATGGCTTTCCTTGAAGGGGAACAGAAAGGGGAGCAGAAAGAAGTCGACGTACCGCAGTGTTGTAAGGTTGGCGCAGATCACAACCAAAGAGGTTCTGCTGTGAAATGAAATCACACCCCAGAATATCACTCCTGGTTGTCAGGCCATATAATAGGCCACACACAGGTTGGTGTCCCACCACTTTCTGGACCATCTCGAGACACGTCTACGCTGCTTGTTGGGGCTCAGTCCGAAGAGATAATTCTACTATATTCAATGTGATTCCAGGGCATAGATGTGACAGGAGAGCAAATGGACGCTGGTGGGTTACCAAACTGTCTGTAGCCCGCTATACGGCCCGACAACCCGGATGTGTGGCCTGGGGTGCCATTTCATTTCATAGGAGAACCGAATTGGCTGTCATCCGCGCCAGCCTTTCAGCACAGAGGTACGTCTTTCACATTCCACGCCCTGTTTTGTTGCCCTTCGTGGCCAGCCATCCTGGGCTTACATTTCTGCAAGATAATGTCCGTCTGCACACGGCGAGAGTAAAATAAATGTATGTGAAATCTTATGGGACTTAACTGCTAAGGTCATCTGTCCCTAAGCTTACACACTACTTAACCTAAATCATCCTAAGGACAAACACACACACCCATGCCCGAGGTAGGACTTGAACCTCCTCCATGACCAGCCACACAGTCCATGACAGCAGTGCCCTAGACCGCTCGCCTAATCCCGCGCGGCACTGCGAGAGTTTCCTACTGCTTGCCACACCCTACCTTGGCCAGCAAGTTTGCCGGATTAAGTGAGATCGTTTGGAGGATTACGGACAGGACCCTGCTATCAGTTGAGGATTATGACAGTCTAACGCACCAATAGAAAGAAAACTGGTACGGTATCACTCAGGAGGATATTCAACATTCCTATCAAGCAATGCCAAGCCGAATAACATATGGGGCAGAGGTTGACCAATGCCTTACTGACTCTATTTGTGAAGCTCTTTCTCTTGAATAAGTCATCGACTTTTTCTGAAACATAGATCCTTTGTTTGTCTGTACATGTACATCACATCTACCGATTTCCGCCCTATTCGGACAATTCCTTAGTACTGTGTTTCTTTAGGGTATTTTATCTGTGGGGTATGGATTTTCGTTATATGACTGATCCGGTGGGATTCGTATACAGAAGAAACTGAAAAAATTACGTGTACCTATCTGTATTTATTACAATATGGTACATTAGATTTTGGAAAACAGGCCAACATGTAGAAACACGAATTCTTGGCTTGTGAATGATTTGTTGATACGTGCAGAGTCTTTCAGGCGAAACAGTAAATATCTTAGATAGTGGTAATGTAGACTAATCTGAATAATAAATTCCATATAACATGTCTGTAGCTATTACTGGATACAGAGATACAACTGGATACAGAAAGAAGGTTTCATTTCGCCTGTCGCTACCCCAGTTGCTACGGGCTTGTTTCTCGATTGTAATTTTTGTTTTGTAGTTCAAGCTGTCAAGCGATTGTGATTTGTTGGACAGTTCTGCTGTACCGTTTCACCATGCTTCACGTATATACAATTGCGGAGTACGCCACTGTGGTATTATTTTATTGTGTAAATGGTGCTTCTGCTTTATAGAGAATACGGAAGACGATCTCCTAACCTCAGAGTACCAATTTCAAGAGTGTTTGCTCGCTTTTTCGCTAAAGTTCTTGAGACTGTTGCCGTGCCCTACAGTGTTACTTCATCTGAAAGCGCAAACGAAGAGTTTGTGGATTTAGTAGAAGGCGTTTTCTGTTTGTAGGAAATAGTCCTTCATCAAGCACAAGTAAACCATCTACATGTATTGGTGTTCCACGTACGAGATTGTAGCGGACATTACGTATGCACGGCTTCTATCAATGTCGTCTGCAGCGGATTCAGCTAGTTCGAGAACGAGATGAGAGTAGACGATAGGAATTTTGTCGTTGGCAAATTGCGAATCGCCGAGTAATCCCATTATTCCTGTTTGCTGATAAAGCGACTGTGACGGTGGGAGTATCACCCGTAGCCCCCGTAACTCACATCTGTGGGCCGACAAAAATCCACTTGCCTTTGCTGATACAGACTTTCAAGACCGCTATACTATAAATCTGTCGTGTTTTGTGACAGTGAATCAGCTGTTTGGGACTGTTGCGTTATCGCATAGTCTCACACTGTCCTTTGCCTACAAGAATGAGTGTATTCCTCCAGCATGACCCATCCATTATACAGGGTGGAGAAGAATTGTATCACGAAATTTTAAGCCTAGATAGCTAATGCCAGTAATAACCAAAATTGCTAGTGTTCTGTAGGTCGACAACGCACCATTTATAAACTACGGAAACTTGGCGCCACGCGCTCCGTTTGGCCGTGGGATTGCCCTGTTGCCATTCGTCGGTTATCGGGCAGCGCTATGGTTATCGGTTCACACATACCAACGTCCCTAGCGCCGTCACTGCCCCCAACATGATACGCACAGGCGTCGAAAACGTCTTGCTGTTTGTCTTCATTCACACGTAAGTTTCGCTTCGGAGCATACAGTTCACCTGGGATTTAGTCACACAGTAAGTATGGCGGCACAGTATTCATTTGAAGAACATCGAGATATGGTTTTCGTTTATGAACTAGCCGACAGGAAATCGCATGAAGCTCGACGGTTGTATGAGGAACGGTACCCAGCAAGACGCCACCCACACCCGTAAACGTTTACAGCAATTCACCGGCGACTTGGCGAAACAGGCTCCTTAGCGGAATATCATGGTGATGCTGGAAGACCTCGAACAGGACTAAATGCTGCATTTGAAGAGACTGTTCTCGAGCGCTTCGAGGAAGCACCTACGACAAGTACTCGAGCGGTTGGACACCACCTGGGGGTGTCTCATCGGTTAGTCTGGGAGGTTTTGAATGATGATGACCAGCATCCATTTAGTTTCCACTCTGTCCAAGACCTAAATCCTGTGGCGGACTACGAACGCAGGGTAGGGTTTTGCCGGTGGTTTCTGCGACTTGTTGCACGAGATACCGACTTCCCTGCTATTGTGTTGTTTACCGAGGAGTGCACATTCCATCGGTATGGCCTTTACAACACTCGAAACGTTCGTTAGTGGGCCAGGGAAATCCTCACGTCACGTACGTCCACGGACACCAGGAACGATTTTTGCTCAACATTTGGGCAGACATTGTGGGTGACCATCTGATCGGGTCGGTCCGTCTACTTCCTCGACTTACTGGGGCAAATTACCTTCACTTTATGCAAGAAACTCTACCCGACCTGCTGGATGATGTTCCTCTGAACATACGGCTACGTACGTGGTTGCAGCATGATGAGGCGCCCGCGCGTAACAGTCGTGCTGTGCGCGGATATTTAAATGAATTCTACAGGCGGGTAGTTGGTCAGGCGCTCGCAGGACATGGCCTCCACGATCACCAGACCTCACGCCACCAAACTTTTTCCTGTGGGGATTCTCCAAGGTTCTAGTTCACCCAACCAGACGCGAACCATCTAGAAACGAAGAGGAATTAATGGATCGCATTCAACATGACGCCAATCACATCTGGGCAATGCCAGGAATCTTTGAAAGAGTTCGGCGAAACACCGTTCGAAGTACCCAAGCTTGTGTCACGTCAGAGGGTCGCTAGTTCGATCAACCGCTTCAAGTAAACAATGTCCTAGCTACAAAAAAGGCCCTTTTAGGATCGACACAATTTGTAAAGGCTTTCTGTACGCGAACTAACAGCTGTTGACGAGTTCATGAAATGGGTGTTTCGAGACCTCGGCGGATTCGCCCCCATTCCCCCAGAGTAAAGGGGTTGCGCGCTACCACCGAGCATGCGGACCGCCATGGATACATCGCGATCTCCGACAGGCAAAGCATTAGCGGTCATGTGTTGTCCAGAGCATCAGGCAACAGGGCAATCCCGCGGCCTATGGGTGCGCGTGGCGCCAAGTTTCCGCAGTTTAAAGATTGTGCGTTCTCGACCTACAGAACATTAGTAATTTTGGTTCCTATTGGCATCAGCTATCCTGGGTTAAAATTTCTTGACACAGTTTTTCTCCACCCTATATACTTCTGGATGGTCCGGCTAAATGTAAGTCGTTTAAATGAGCGATTCATCCGCTTATATTACACTGAAAGAAATTAAAGTTGTTACTCAAAAGTGAATAATTCCGTTTACGACATTCTGTACTAAAAGAAATTAATGTAAATTTACTCTACAAATCAAAATCCATAAAGACTTATTCATATACTCGCCTTGTACCTTCACTCAAGTATGAAAAAAGCAGGAACAATAACATTAAATAAACATCATGTTCTGGCGTTGAATGTAATTGGCAAAAGTATACAGGACCAATATTGTTGAATAACAAGTATGTATGCACCCAGAAATCCATTCAGTCACATTATGTGCACTGCAGATTTGAATGCAGTGCATACTGCGGTTCTGGACCTGTCTGGATAAAGCACATATATGAAACATTTGCGAGTAAGCCGTATAATGGTGGTTCGCTTATCTGTTCGCAGTTTAAATTACTTATTACGAAGTCATAATCTACGGAACCTGGCAAAAGCACTGAATTAAGAAAGAGAGCACGTGTTGCTGCTGCTATTGTACATATTGAGAGAAGACTTGTGTAGGTTATACCGCATGTCGGGAATGCTGCGGCTATTCATCGTAATACTGTCAATGTGAGACAATAACGCAAGTGGAGCAACATTTTATTTTCAATATAAAACACATAACAGAAAATCCTGATTCAAAGTCTGTTCCAAAAATTTCCACTTTAGCTGCAACTGACCTCTTTGCACGATTCAAAGATAATGTTGCGACAGAGAGACGTGATGCTGATATTTGACGATTCTGCTTTGGAAATAACGTTCCAGATTCGTTATATATCTGTTTCAGACAATAATAAACGTCGGTCCTGATGCTCTGGCGGCACAGGGAGTATGTGGAAAGCGAGAGGTCGCAGGATCAAATCCTGGTCGAAACACGGAAACTCTCAGTCTACTTTTAATTTCGCCTTCACTTCCCAACGACGTGAGGAGTCGTCAGACCAAAAGGAAAGGTGGTTTTGATTCCA
This sequence comes from Schistocerca cancellata, assembly GCF_023864275.1. NCBI lineage: Eukaryota > Metazoa > Arthropoda > Insecta > Orthoptera > Acrididae > Schistocerca > Schistocerca cancellata. The sequence continues at coordinate 109,420,354 of NC_064634.1, forward strand.
CGTTAAACTGGAGGACCCCTTCCCCGTGTTGGATAACTGGGGAAATGGCATATAGACACAACTCAGCCATGAAATTAATAAAAAGTTATTTTGAATCAAGTACAGAGAATAAGAAACGTTTTGAAAAATGTATATTTCTGCCATCAGATTTAAAACTGCACGTTTCTTGTCTACCTGTTTCAACCGAGAGTGACAGTTTGGGCTGACATTTCTTTTCGTAGCAGGACCACTTTGCTTGTCATCCGCGGCGCCATTACAGCACAGAGGAGCGTCGACCGCATTCTATGCCCCGTTTTGTTGCCTTTCGTGATAAGCCATCTTGGGCTTACATTTCAGCGAGATAATGCTCAACTGCATAGAGCGAGAGTTTATTCTGCTTGTCCTCCTGCTCGCCAAAGATTACCTTCGCCAGCGAGGTCACCGAATGTCTCCCCAGTTGAGCATGTTTGAGGATAATGGACAGGACCCACTAATTACCTCAGGATTTTGACAATGTAGTTCTCCAATTGGACAGAATTTTGCACGATATCATCAGGAAGACGTCCAGCAACACTAACAGTCAATGCCAAGCCGAATAACCGCTTGCATAAGGGCCAGAGGTAGTGCAACATGTTATTGATTCGTTTTTAGAAACTTGGTGGCATAAGTTTTAGAGCAGGAACGACCAATATTTCGGCTCACGGGCCACGCCTGGGCATAAGTGCCGAAACTCTCAGCCTTGCTTACCGCTTCCCCCACTACCCATTACCATGTCACTTTGTCTGAGCATGAGGAGGGGGAGAGGGCCAAATATCGATTGCGCCTAATTTAAATAGCAGTGCAGTCGTACTGCATGTTATTTGGTTTTATATTTCACATTTCTCGACAACATACGTCACAAGCAAAACAGATTTACAGTGTTATTTAATTATTTTTGCGAGCTGAAGCCATAATATACTTTTTATTTGGTACAAACTGCCGGCATACGGACACTCGCACACAATTTCACAGAGTTTCGCATTCAAGTTGCCACGTAATCGTAACTTATTTAATTTCATTGTAACATACCTACTATAAATATAGCCTATGTTAGTCTGTGAAAACGGACTAGATAAGCAACCTGAGCTGTCAGTAATCCGAATTTAACTTGCATAACACTGTGCGTGCGTTGTATGAGTGTCAGTTTCATTGTCATTTAAGCCCTAAACAGATCGTTACATGAAAAACTTAAAACTAACATTTGGATAAGCCATCTGACTGCGTATTTGGATATGAAAAACTACAGGAACAAATGAACCTGCAACAATGAACACCTAATCTATCTGACTGCGTATTTGAATAAAAATTTACAGGTGATACAGAATCTGGCTTCTGCAACGGAATTTACCGGATTACGGTACATGACATGTTGTGCTGTGTCAGTGTCTCTGTTTTGGCCCTAAGTTTTGCATTTACCTCTTTAGATGACTGCCTTTTTCCAAGTGGTTTACGGCAATTCGAAGCAGCATGCAGCAGCACAGGCTAAAGCTTATTGCTACTAATAATGAATTTAATAAAAAGCAGTTTGCTTCAGTCATGTTGTCTACTCAATAACTCGTAAGAGGGAATTTCATAAATTAAGGCTATTTAAAAACTTCAGAAATCATCATGACCAATAATAGTTTGACAAGTATTGATAATGGCGAAATGCCTGACAATGACCTTATTATCAATAATGGCTGAGTGCCAGATTGACAGATTATTTCAATTTCAAAGTTACATTAACATTTAATAAACACAGCATATTTATGAATTAGATTTTGGGAATAATTATCATTATTTGGAGGATAAGGAGGCTTCTTTAACTGACAAACAAAACATGGGATTATTGCAAACTCGGACTAACAATCACGAGCCTAACCCTGCAATTGCGCTTCACGCTATGCTTGCGAATTTTACCTTGAATTCCATCTTCAAGGTTAGTTAAGCTACCTAAATCTCTCCCGGCCATATAAATTAAATCAGGACATCAGTGTGGAAAGATCTGCTATTATCGACGTGACGGTAGCGTGACGCGTTTTCTGTCTCCGAGCTCTCGACCAACACTACTGAATTTCCACTCTCGCAGACAGACCTCGTCTCACAGCAATGCTTAGAATCGCGTTCTCACGTTTCGTCCTCAGATTGTTGCTATCGATATCTGGTGCTTATTTCCATGGAGAATTGCAGAATCTCACACAATGCAAAGAATAGTCTTAAGCTGGCTATATTGTTCTCGATACTCAGTGTAATATTTAATCAATGTAATGGAGAGTTCTGACACCCTCCTTACATCATAACCCAAAAAAGGTCTTTCACACAAATATCTCGATCGGAATATTGCAGCACTTTTGTAGTCTCATTACGAAGACGTGGAAACTCTACTTGAGGAAATCAATGTAGACGTCCTGGACAGCTCTAACGAAAAAATATTTGTCATAACTGGGATTACCTTGCAGGTCAATCACTTACATCTGTACATAAACAGGGGCGTTTTCAACTGAAAAGGCGAACGGTCTCGAAAACAGCTTGGAAAGACATGGAAGATTGACAGTATCCTCAAAAGCCGTATAAAACTATCTTCGTAATTATTTCTAGGTCAATGTGAAATATTGAGACCTCGTATTTTCTTTAACGCCATTGAGGGTAGGGAAATGGATTGTCTTTGTCAGAATGTGCCCCCTCTACAAAGCGATTAAATTTCTAAATGCGTCCCCATCAGATCAGTAAGAAGTTACCTAGCAAAGTCTTACTGTTGGCAGAGTGCAGTCAAGTCCACTTAAAATGCGAAGTCAGCACTCCCTTCCGGATATTATAATTTTCGTTACTGCACTCCTTTTTCCTTTATAAATTGAACAGTAGCGAGTTTCAAACCGAAATATCGTTCCAGTCATGCCCTTTGACTTAGCCTACGTAATCTACAGTATCACAGGGAAGTGTGATAGGACCGTTGCTGTTTATGATATATATATAAATGATCTAGTAGAAAGCTTCGGATTCTCTTTAAGGCTATTCACAGATGATGCAGTTGTCTATACCAAAGTAGCAATGCCAGACGATACGAGTAGTAAGAATTAGCAGAAGGCCACGTAGAGAATTGATGGCTAGTGCTCTGACAGTTGACCCTGAACGTAAACGAATGAAACATAATGCGCATACATAGGAAGAGAAATCCGCTACCGTAGAGCTACACTATTGATGACAAACAGCTGGAGAGCGCGTCTGCGGTAAAATATCTATCCAGAGGAAGCTTAAGTTGAATGAACATATAAAGCAGATAGTGGGAAAAGCAGACACCAGACTCAGATTCAGCGGAAGACCCTTAAGGAAATGTAGCTCATCCACGAAAGAAGTGGCTTATAAAGCGCTTGTTTGCCAGATTCATCTATCTGGGACCCTGTCAGGTAGGACTGATAGAGAATATCCAACGAAGGTCGGCGCGTTTCATCACGGGATCGTTTAGCTGGTGAGAGAGCGTTGCGGAGATGTTAAACAAACTCCACTGGCAGAAATTACAAGAGAGGCGTTGTGCATCTTGGAGAAGTTTATTATTCAAATTTCTGGACAGCACTTTTCAGGAGGAGTCAGACAATACATTACTTCCACCCACATACATCTCGCGAATGGCCACGAGAAGAAAATTCGAGAAATTAGAGCCAACACAGAGGCTTACCGACAATCATTCTTCCCACGCACTATTCGTAAGGGTTGAAGGGATCAGAGAGTGCTATGGAAAGTACCCTCCGCCCCACACCATTAGGTGGCTTGCGGAGTATGATGTAGATGTAGATATGAGGCCTCTATGCTCTTTCCATTTGCATTGGAAACTGTTGTAACTGACTTTCCAATAATGCGTATTACTTCAAAAATTTTACTATTCGTGCCACCAATTCCTTCACGTGCTCCACAACTGCAAATTTAGGACAAAGTGCTTTTTGATGTATAAAACAATGAATACCATCTGTCTATATTCGCTATATTTTGCTCTTCCATTGTCAACTACATCTTTAAACCCTTTCTGAGTGGTACTCTTCTGTCGTTTCATAACACATATGCACTACCTGTCATTTACGTGAACTGAGAATTCTCATCCCTCTCTTCTGTCATCCCCAGGGATTCCGACCATGGATTTGCTAGACTGCCTCCTCTGTTCAAAAGGGCACTGGACCATTGAATGTGCTCCACACCACGAACAAATAGTAAAGGTTAAACAGCGCTGACGGCAGAATTCTCCAAACTGAAGAAACTTGTACCGACTAGAAAAATGCCGCACCGCAGTGCTAAATGAAATGTTCCGGGAACTTCCGAGAAGGACCGAGCAAAGCCGAGTGACAGGCCTGACTTGGATCCCACGTGGGCCGCACACGCTTCACGCGTGGAGTTCGGCACGCCGTGGTCGGCCCTGTCTCTCCTTCCGACGAATCTGAGCTGGACAGATGTTTGTTGGTATTGACAGCCAGCGTGTAGGTACAGATCAGATTGTGTCACTAATGGTTCTCACAGCTGCGTTAAAATTCAGGTCAACTTTCTTCACGCGAGCACTGTGGAGCCTAACAACTGAGCTCTATTCTGCTGCAGAGGAAACCAACGCATGGGATGTTCCACGGAGAACTAATGTACAGGGTGTATCACAAAGAATCATACTATTTGGCACATCTATATTTCTGAAACTATTAAACATATACAATGTATTTTGTATGTTCATGAACGGGAAACTCAATAAGTTCCTTTTTTACACGTTTTCATAGGCGTTCACTATGCCCACCTTGAGCTGCAAGTCATGCGTCAATGCGATATTCAAATTGTTCCCACACTGCAGCGAGCGTGTGTTGAGTTACAATTTCCATAGCTGCTGTCACGAGGTGTCTGTTCATTCACTGTTGTTGGTAACGGAGGAACATAAACAGTCTTTTATAAACCCCCATAAGAAATAATCACATATAGTCAGGTCCGGTGACATTGGAAGTCAGTGATGTAAGGCTGAATCATTTGGTCCAGTGCGACCGATCCATTTAAAAATTCCAACACTTCCAGATGCCAGTGTGGCGCTACCCCATCCTGTTGGTAAATCAAGTCGTTCGGATCAGTCTCCACCTGTGGGAAAAGAAAGTTCTCAAGCATATCAAGAGACATGCTTCCTGCAACAGTATTCTCGGCAAAGAAAAATGGATCATACACCTTTTCCCGTGAAACTTCACAAAACACATTAAATTTTGGAGCGTCCATCTCATGTTGTACAACTTCATGTGGTTTTTCCGTATCCCATATTCACATATGACTGTTCACCTTTCCATTTAAATGGAATGTGGCCTCGTCACTAAACACTAAGCTTGGAAGAAAACTGTTATCCTCCATCTTGCTAAAAACGAAATTACAGAACTCCAAACGTTGTTGTTTGTCACCTTCACGAACAACTTGCAGTAGCTGAATTTTGTATGGTTTCACGTGTAAAAGTAGACGCAACACACGCCAGACGGACATCGGGGACATGTAGAGCTGTCGAGCTGCACGGCGAACGAATTTATGCGGATAACTTGTGAAACTATGGCGGATGCGTTCGACGTCTGTGTCTGACATTCGAGGACGGCCCGGCGATTTGACTTTACACAAACAACCTGTTTCTCGGAATTTTTCACGCCATCGTCTAATGCTCTGTGCTGTAGGAGGATCCACGTCGAACCTAGTATGAAAGTCACGCTGAACAGTTATTACTGAGCCGCACTGCGCAAAACGTAGAATGAAAAACGCTTTCTGTTGTCCCGACATAATTTTTACCAGAACTGAAGTGGGTGCACACTGCTGCTACCTAGCGGGAACCATGTAAAACTCGATAATTGGCTCTTTCCAACAGTATGTTGCTCACGCACGTATCTCAAATAACATAATAGTTATGATTTTTTTAAATCGGGTAATTTTTTTATACACCCTGTATTTACTCCCTACATACTGGTTGCCAGCTTTTACCAGGTTCAGGCGTGTTTGTGTCTTCTTAGTGTGTTAGAAAGATTATGTCACGTCAGCGTTCTGTCTACTGTGACACCAAGATATTTTGGCTTATAGTTCCGACAAACATTTTCACTAACCTTTATGAATTTTTTCAAGATCAGGTTGCTTAGAACCGATGTGCACAGCGACTGTTATGAAATTAAACAGGAGAAAGTCAGCAATTAGTCGTGACTGAATCTGCACTTTGTTGCAGATATGAGCTTCGGCTACAGTGTAGCTACCACAACTGCGTAGGAAATGGCGAGCTAAATAAACTCAGCAGGATTGTCAATTGACACAGTATTACACGAGCTTAGCACGTGTGCGTAGCCGAATTAAGCTACGTACACGCTAAGGTTGTGTGATAACTCGTGCATTTTGAAGCCTGTTGAACCTCTAAGACCCACTTCATAGGCACTGATGGTAGCTACACTGTAGCTGAAGTTTAGATCCACAATGGGGTTCAAATGGCTCTGAGCACTATGGGACTTAAAATCTGAGGTCATCAGTCCCCTAGACTTAGAACTACTTCAACCTAACTAACCTAAGTACATCACATACATCCATGTCCTAGGCAGGATTCCAGCCTGCGACCGTCGCAGCAGCGCGGTTCGGGACTGAAGCGCCTAGAAACGCTCGGTCACAGCGGCCGGCGATCCACAATGAGGCACAGATTCAATAGCAACTGTATGCTGACTTGCTTCCTGTTTTAATTTTTTTAAGACAGGGCAACTTAGACCTAATGGTTCTAAAACAGAAGTACAGTTACTCCACAAAGTATTCGCAGAATACATAATTGTATGTTTAAGGGTGTATAAAGGGTCGAAAACTGCCGGACTGAAATAAAGCAGGGACAAGGACGTCTTTATTGATCAGTGAAAATAAGAATACAATCAAAAAACACAGATTGCTATGTAAATAAACATGGTCAAGCATTCAGAAGTACAAATAAGCAATGTAAGACGCAAAATAAGTATTTTCTACAGTACTGAAAATCACAGCCGTCCGCTGTGACCGAGCGGTTCTAGGCGCTTAAGTCCGGAACCACGCTGCTTCTACGGTCGCAGATTCGAATCCCGCCTCGGGCATGGATGTGTGTGACGTCCTTAGGTTGGTTAGGTTTAAGTAGTTCTAAGTCTAGGGGACTGATGACCTCAGATTTTAGGTCCCATAATAATTAGAGCCATTTGAATTTCTTTTGAAAATCACACTTTTAACATAGAATGTTGTTGTTAGTACTTAGTAACGCCTTCTTTCCTCTTTATAATCGCTTGCATTCTTCTTGGCATGGATTTCACCAGAGATTCTGTTGTCTGCACTGTCATTTTTACGCCATTCCTCTTGTAGAGCTGTCTGTTGATCATTTATACCGGATATCTAACGATTCATGGGGTTAGGTCGAGCAAATGCCACAAATTCTCGATGTGATTGATGTCTGGGGGGATTCGGTGGTCTGTGCATCCAGTGGGGCATGTTATACAACCGTCGCAGCTTTGTATCTAGAGGCGTATGTTTTTAATCATTATCTTGTGCAAAAATATAATCCACATTAAGACTCATATGATTAACACTACTGGATAGATGTGTTTTTAGGATATTTATGTGGATCTTGAGGTACGTAATACCATCAATAAAACACAAATCTCCCACACCATTTCCACTCGTGCACTCCCACACAAGTACTGAACCTCCTCCATGTTTAACTGAGGCTGTTATAATTCTCTCTTCAAGTTCACAATTCTTTTTTCTCCACACTGTTACGTGCCCGTTAGACTTAAACAGCTCAAATCGACTCCTGTTGGTAAATACAACCTTCTTCCAGAAATCAAACCCATCTGATTTATGTTCCCTTGCAAATGCAAGTCGCTTTCATCTGTTGATTTTACTGATGTACGGATTTCTGTTGGCTGTTCGGCCTCCAAACCCAGATCCACGAAGCATATTTCTTACAGTCTGTACTGAAACAGACCTTCCTGTACGCATATGAAAAGCGGTAGTAACGTGTGGAGCGCTCAGTTTCGGATTTTTGATGACTTCTCGAAGTAGCTGTTGCTTCTCCATTTTAGACAGAACTGCAAGACGACCGTTGATTTCTTTTCGTACTTTTTGGTCTGATTAAACCTGTATATAATATTCTTCACTGTGCCCGTAGGTCCACCGACGGTTTCTTCGATTTCTTGAAAACATTTTCCTTGTCGAAACAACCTGACGCAGATTTGTCTCTTTTTCCTTTGTAGTTCCGCAACGTTTCCGACCCATATTACGTAAATATCACTTAACGGCTTTCAGACCGGAGAGAAAACTATTCACTGTGCTGGTTGGAACACAACTGCATAACGAACGTGAGAGGGGCGTAAGTCAGTGTGGCCCAATATCGCAGATATTGCTCACTGCACGAATACTTGTTTGGTGTCAATTACAGCGTGATTTTACATAACGTGTATTTGGTCACAAATTAAGCGACGTATGAACCATAAAGGGCGTTTTATTTACAAGTGTAGAAGTGAACCAATGCAAGAAAATAGTTATTATTCGTTTCGCAGCTATATGTGTACGACTGTGCATATTATAGTTTATGCGCCATGGTCCGAGGAATAAAAAATGGTTCAAATGGCTCTGAGCACTATGGGACTTAATATCTGTGGTCATCAGTCCCCTAGAACTTAGAACTACTTAAACCTAACTAACCTAAGGACACCACACACATCCATGCCCGAGGCAGGATTCGAACCTGCGACCGTAGCAGTCGCGCGATTCCGGACTGAGCGCCTAGAACCGCGAGACCACGGCGGCCGGCTCCGAGGAATACTTTGTGGAGTCTCTGTATGTCTTTTCCACCTCTACAGTTGTCTAGCATCAGCATACAGCAGCCCGTGGTTTGGCCATCTCCACCTAGTCCTGTAGCAGTCCACCAATATATATGTCTTAATAGAAAAAAAAAACCGAGCGGAGGCGCTTCCGTCTGGAACTGCGCGACCGCTACGGTCGCAGGTTCGCATCCTGCCTCGGGCATGGATGTGTGTGATGTCCTTAGGTTAGTTAGGTGTAAGTAGTTCTAAGTTCTAGGGGACTGATGATCGGAGATGTTAAGTCCTATAGTGCTCAGAGCCAACCAAAAGAAACAAAAGGTCACCTTCTTGGCAGTAGAGTTCTCGGTACTTTCCATGTTGCATATTAATTTTGAAAGAACGGAAAAAGAAGCATGTCCACCCACGGCTCTTCGGCGAGCGTTGAAATGTGGCGAAGTAACTGCAGTGCCGGGGGACGGGGGACGGCGCGACCGCAGCGTTTGGAAGGGCGGACGCGAAATCCGAGAGTGGAGACGACGTCTGACGCATTTACTCCTCGCGGAGACCGAAAAGAAACGGAGAAAATTTATTTACTGTGAAATGGCTGTTCCGTCCCGCTGCGCGCGCGCCTTGCCACGTGCACCTAATGGAGTTTGCGGCAGACTGGAGCCGCCGCCGCCGCCGCCGCCGCCGCGACGAGAAGCACCCTCCGCCACTCACCGCGCGGATCCAGGCGCCGCCGCCACTCTACTCGATTCTGTCCCAAATCCGCGGCGGCACTCCCCACAATACCAGGCCGCTCGTTTCCACTCTCGTCGTCTTCTTCTCTCTCCCTCTTTCTGTCTCTCTCAGCCTCCACTCCCCCCCCTCCTCAGCGCAAGTACGCTTCAAGTAACTGCCAAACCTCTTATTTTCTTTACCGACGACGACGGCAATTTTTTCAAGCTAGATCTGCCACTGCTACAAATTCCACACACTTATCGGCGTTAGACACCCGCAAATGGTGCTAGGACAGAAAAAAATGATGACTGGTCATGTATCGCGTAGCCGGTGAACATACACAGGTGTGCGAATTTAACCTTTTTAGCCGAGCGGAATAAGGCGCTGCAGTCATGGACTGTGCGGCTGATCCCGGCGGAGGTTCGAGTCCTCCCTCGGGCATGGGTGTGTGTGTGTGTTTGTCCTTAGGATAAGTTAGGTTAAGTAGTGTGTAAACTTAGGTACTCATGATCTTAGCAGCTAAGTCCCATAACATTTCACACACATTTGAATATTTCAACTTAACCTTTGTTAAGTGTTCAGGTCTATTTTTGTCCACAAGGATCCTTGATAATCTATCGTTTTGAAAATTCACTGACGGAAAAAAAATCACAATACTAAGAAATAGTTCTGTGACATAAACCAAAGTTGGCAGGCGTGTTTCTAAATGTAAAAGATGTTGTCTGTTCAGAATGCGCGCCAGCCGCATCACAGTGGCGTTAGTAGCGACACTATGAGGATGCGAATCACGTCCATCTACATCTACATCATACTCAACAAGTCGCCCAATGGTGTGAGGCGGAGAGTACATTCGGTAGCAGTATCTGATCCCTCCAACCCTGTTCTACTTGCGAATAGTGCGTGAGAGGAATGATTGTTGTGTAAGACTCTGTATTGGCTCTAAATTCTCGAATTTTCCCCTCGTGGTCAATACGCGAGCTGTATGTGGGGGGAAGTAACGTGTTGCCCGACTCCTCTTGAAAAATGCTGTCCCGGAATTTCAGTACTAACTCTGTCTGTGATGCACAACGCCTCTCTTGTAACGTCTGCCAGTGGAGTTTGTTTACCATCTTCGTAACGCTCTCTCGCTAGCTAATAAACGATCCCGTGACGAAAGGCGTCCCTCTTTGTTGGAAATCTGTATCTCCTCTATCTCTACCTGATAGAGATCCCAGACACATGAACAATACTCAAGAATCGGGCGAACAAGGGCCTTATAAGTCACTTCTCTCGTGGATGAGCAACATTTCCTTAAGATCCTTCCCATGAATGTGAGTCTTGTGTCAGCTTTTCCCACTATCTGTTTTATTTGATCATTCCATTTTAGTTCGCTGTGGATAGTTACGGCCGCCCGTTGTGGCCGAGAGGTTCTAGGTGCTTCAGTCTGGAACCGCGCGACTGCTACGGTCGCAGGTTCGAATCCTGCCTCGGGCATGGATGTGTGTGATGTCTTTAGGTTAGTTAGGTTTAAGTAGTTCTAATTTCTACGGGACTGATGACCTCAGAAGTTAAGTCCATAGTGCTCAGAGCGATTTGAACCAATCTGGATAGTTACACCTAGATATTTTACGGCGGACGCAGTCTCCAGCTGATTGTCGTCAATAGTGTAGCTGTACAGTAATGGATTTCTTTTTCTACGTATGCGCAATATGTTACATTTATTTACATTCAGGGTAAATTACCAGTGCCTGCACCAATCACCAATTCTCGGCCGGTCGTTCTGTAGATTGTTACTATCTTCTGGCGCTGCTGCTTTGGTATAGACAACTGCATCATCTGCGAATAGCCTTAAAGAGCATCGGACGCTCTCTACTTGATCATTTATATATATATTGTAAACAGCAACGGTCCTGTCACACTTCCCTGTGGTAACCCGTGTTTTATCTTTACACCTGTCGACTTTGTTCCGTTAAGCGCGACGTGCTGAGTTCTATCTGCAAGAAAGTCTTGAATCTAATCGCAAATCTGCTCCGATACTCCGTGTGCTCGTATTTGTTTCATTTGCCTTACTGAAATCAAGGAACACGGTATCAACCTGAGCGCCGTTGTTCACTGCGCTGTGGATCTCGTGGAGGAATGGAGCGAGCTGAGTTTCGCAGGATCTCTGTTTGCGGAATCCATGCTCATTTTTATAGAGGTTCGCTCTAAATACCCGCTGTAACGGTCGTGAAAGTCAGTCACCTTGGAGACTGGACGTGATGAGATGATGTGGGTCAAGAATGCCTTTAAGAGAACGAAGACACCAATATTAACTCCTCTTTTAGTTTGTACGAGGTCGTGTAATAGGGCCACGACAAGCTGTCTGTTCCTTGGCAGGAATGTAGACATTGTGCATGATTGCTGGCAGCGGTGTTTACGAGAATGTCAGACGGAAGAGGACCGGGCTTCGGATGCCTACGTGGCACTACCCAGAGGGAAGACCATCGAGTTCGGCGTATGGCTCTGGTGCAATTCAAGCGCGTTTGGTACCTCAGTGACACAATGAATTATTACAAATCGGTTAGTTCGAGGACAGTTCCGAGCCAGACGCCCTGCGCCGTGCATTCCACTCACCCCGAACCACCGCCATTGGCTAGTTGAGTCGTGTCAAGCGAGAGCTCATTAGAGGGTAAGGTGGGGGTCTTTCGTGTTTTCTAATGGAAGCATGCTGTGCCTCGGTTCCAGTGATGGCGATGTTTCGATGTTTTGCATAGAAAAAAAATGATTCAAATGTCTCTGAGCACTATGAGACTTAACATCTGAGGTCATCAGTCCCCTAGACTCAAAACTACTTAAGGGGCTCCGGAAAGGCTCAAAATCATGAAAAGTTCTATTTTAACTTCTTTGCGTTTTCTGAATCTGCAGACTATTACCTTTTAATAGATATATAATTTATTCAATTCCGAAGACTACAACTATTTTTAAATTTTTTTTTTGAAATGTGTTCTACATGGGCGTGACCCACTGTGGCGCTGTTAAACTGCTGTCAAATGGTGTTATTATTAACGTCCGTGTTCATCAGGTACATTTTAGTGATGTGAGATAAAGTGTGTGTTGTGGCTAACCTGTGATGGTTCAATATATATCGCTGGTGTGATTGTCGATTGTTTCATGTTTATTTACTCTGTCGTTATCTCGAAATTATTCGTAATTAATTCTGTTTCTTGAGTCTCTGTTTTGTTGAAGTATAATAATGAGTAAAAGTAAAGTTGTTAGAAATCCTCTGAAGGCTTTTAAAAAAAAGGAGAAATGTTGGAAAGCCAAAGGTATGTGTTATTACTGTAAACAATGAAGATAGGTTCTAACATGGTACGAGCGATGCTTGCTTTAGACAAGGAACGCCTTCGGGCTGCAGACAGGGCTGTAAAGAGTCTAGAAATACAAGCAAGAGTAAACAGGAGGAGGAACAAGAGGAAGCTGGAGGAGGAGTTTGCAGAGGATGAAGATAATCCATCCTATGGACCTGGAATGCACTAAAAAGTTAATCCAATCTTTGTCGCTCGATTCCCAAAACTTGTATTTTCTCATACTAATTACATGTTTTCTAAGGATCTTCCAAACATATTTGTTTCAAACTTTCAGTAAATGTTACACAGTACCTTCTGCATAATTTAACACAGCCTTTTTCCAAAAAACTGTATATTTTTGAATATATAAATCAAAATTGCAAAAAAATGTTGTGAATTTTCATTACAATTGAAAAAAAATCATCTTTAATAACTGAACTAAAATTTTGTAAAATCCCTGTGTTAAGTTGTAGCCCATATTCCAATAAATAATCTGTAAAAAGTTCAACTTCCTAGCTCAAATACTTTGTGAGGAAAGATGTAATTTATAAGCGTTATTTTAACATTGCAAGTATAGGGCGTTCCGGAGCCCCTTAAACCTAACTAACCTAAGGACATCACACACATGCATGCCAGAGGCAGGATTCGAACCTGCGACCGTAGCAGCAGCGCGGTTCCTGACTGAGCGCCTAGAACCGCTCGGCCACAGCGGCCGTCTTTGTTTAGGAGGCCAGTTGAGGCCCTGCAACCAACCTCTCCGTGTGCTGGACACACTGGACCTACACTTGGAGCCATGGTCTGGAGTGCGAATTCGTATGACAGCAGGAGCACTCTCGTGCTTACCCCACACACCCTGGCGGCTGTCTTGTACGACAGTCTGGTGATTCCACGTGTTGCGCTGCCGCTCATGAGCAGCATTTCTCGCCCTCATACGGCTATTGCAACCCAATATGCTCTACAGCAGGCTGTTCCAGCTGGTCGGCTCTGGTGTGAGCCGCGGAGCGCTCCCTGCTCCAGGGAGCCGCGTCGCTCGCTGTGGCCACTCGAGTGGGCCGGCACGCCGGCGCGTGGCACGGCTGCCTGAGGCAGGCGGCAAGGCAAGCGTTTTGATGTGCCAGTTGCGTCTTACAAGATCGACAACCTCATACTCTTAGCTGATAAGACGTGATGACATGCTACACCAGGAAATACGATGTTCGGGAAATAAATAAGAAACAACTGTTTTATAAGAAATTGCATACTAAATTTATTGGGCCTCTGTAGCTTGATACTTTCTTTTCATTACAAGATCGGAAATATCAGGCGTCAAAGTGTTCACAGATTTAATGCGGAGGATGAGCTTCATTGTTACATCCTAAAGAAACGATCTTTCCTTACTATTTACTCTTCTCATTGCTGAGTAAAGCTGCTCACAACAATACGTGCCAACATGCACATGATCTGAGTGGCATTGTTGTGAAGCTTGGGAAATGTTTTTTGCTGTAATGAACGATACCATCGTGACAGATCCGACTTGTTGTAGTACCTCTCTTTCAACAAAGTTGAACTTTGCAAATCAATAATCTCTAATTGAAGTGACAATGACAAGCATCGGGGGAAACTGAAAAACGAGTGCTGAACACCTTAAGTTCCATTTCCAAACTAGTGAGGTCTCGGAATCGTGTTTCAAACGACGTGATGAGCTGCTTTAACTTTGCTTGGTAATCGCCGAAAGTAGTACCTTCAGGTATTTTTAAAGAAGCAAGACGATTGAAGAACGTTAAATGTTCATTACTCATCTGCCTCTCAAATAAACGTAACTTTTCCATGAACGCTTTGATCTCGTCGTGCATGTCAACGATTAGCTGCCCTTTGCCCTGCAATGACAGATTTAATTTATTCAGATGCATAGTTATGTCAGATAGGAACGCCAGGTCAGATATCCATTTTATATCTTTCAGACAACGCATTTCTTCCCCTTTCATTTCGAGAAAATGGGATATTTCCTCACGAATGGCAAAGAAAACATCAAGAACTTTTCCCCGACTTAGCCAACGAACTGCACTGTGGTAAGGTATATCCCCATACTCCGCTTCCATATCTTTCAGGAATCATTTGAATTGGTGATGATTCATACCGTGACGCCGCACAAAATTCACGCATTTCACGACATCTTTCATTACGCCACCTAGCTCTACTGTTGCAGCACACAGTGCCTCTCGGTGAATAAAACAATGAAGAGTCAAAATGTCTTTCCCGAATTCATCCCTGAGTTTATTTTTCAAACGAGAAGCAAATCCTTGGTGACGCCCAATCATTTGTGGTGCACCGTATGTCGCTACAGAATGGAGCTTATCCCACGGCAAATTCATATTGTCCACTGATTCACAAACAGCTTCAAAAATGTCACGTCCTGTTGCGGTGTCATCGAGTGGTACCACATCCAAGAGTTCTTCAGTTACTTTCAGCTCCATGTCGACACCACGCAAAAAGACTGCAAGCTGAGCACAGTCCGATATGTCGGTGCTTTCGTCAAGCGCTAGCGAAAATTCAACAAAGCTATCCGCCTTTTTCCTGATCTGTGTTTCATAATCCGCTGCCATTTCCAGGATTCGACGAGACATTGTCTGCTTCGACAGGCAAACCCCATCGATTGCCTGCACCTCCCTTGGAAACAAACATTCTGCAACTGCTACCATGCACGATTTTACGAGTTGTCCCACCGAAAACGGCTTGCCGCTCGTCGCAATGATGTGAGCGACCCTGCAGCTTGCTCGAACTGCAGATTCAGTAGTGTTTTCTCCGCTCTCATTCACCTGAAAATTATACACGCATTACAGAACACGAACTATGTTGCATATTTTGATACTTTCCGTATTACGAAACCGTTTTTAAACTTACGTCTCCTGGTATGTCGTTATTAAGCCTGGCTACAAGTTCTCTGCGTGAAACGCCTTCTACCTGATCGTAGTGCGCTGCGTGAAGACGCGTATAATGTCGTTGTATATTGTACCTCTTCGCAGAATTAAATACTTTATGACATACAAGACACTGCCGACGACCATCCCTCTCAATGAATAGAAAGGTATCCTCCAATAGAAGTACAGGGCTCCCGCGGCTAGTCATAGCTGTCACTGAACACGGATTATTGCGTCTGTTGCGGCTGTATGCGGCCAGGGGGCAGTGAGTTCGCTTTCCCCTCCATGCGGGCTCCGAGCTGCCACAGTGAGCGCTCCGGAGCATCCTGCGCCCTGGAGCTCGGTTGGAACAGCCTGCTCTACAGAGTGTCGACTTACTGCCTTGGCCCGCTGAATCACCAGATCTGTCTCCAATCGAGCACACGTGCATCATCGGATGACAACTTCAGTGACATCCTCGACCAGTATTGGGCGCCCTTCCAAGGAACTGACATCCGGCACCTGTGCAACAGAATGCTTGCATTCAACATTCTGGCGGTTACGCCGGTAATTAATGTACCAGCATTTCACGTTGGCCTATCTCGCGCTTACATCAGCCCGCATTCTTACAATGTTAGTCATTTAGATATAATTTTTACACAAATCTATTCCAGAAATTTTATTACTCTAATTACTGTTTGGTGTCGCGATTCTTTTCCGCCAGAATATTTGGCTTTAACAAGTTCTATTCATTGACTGTCAGTATCGGCTTAAGCGACCGTTGACACAGTCAATAAAAATTCCTTCCGGTCAATTAAATTCCTTCCAGCATGTGACCACATTGTCAATGAGAAAAATTCTCCAACGTTTTGGCCACTATTCCTCAGGGGTTTTTTACTATTTCCGTCAGTGAAATGAAATAATGTAAACACTAATAAACGACGACTAATACACCTCTTCCTCATCCTCTATACACTACGAGATTAGTATTACAACCTCTTTGACCAGTATGTAAGAAACAAAACGTTTCTCTTTCAGCAGTTAAAAAGCACCCTGATGAAGGCCATTTGTAACAGTGGCCGAAACGCCGGAGGGTTTTACATATTCAGAGCACTGTCACATGCTCAGAAGAATTTTATTGACTGTCTCTTCAATGATGCTATTTGTCTTTTATTCAAGTATATTCCTACAGGGAAAAATGTTTTAGAGTTTTAGTTTGGCTTTCACAGCAATAGTACCTCTCACGCTGCTCAAGTCTTTTCAAAAACTGCGTATTTTAACCATCATTACAGTAAATTCCTACAACATTCCGTTTGTCATAAATGGAAGGCTTATTTGTGCAGTAAGATGGGTATAAAGAAATGAATTAATTCTTGTTTCGAACAACAGAACGTTTGATTCTGTAGGAAGCAGGAAGGGGAGAGCGCAAGTCATTGTTTCTTGGTGTAAGCAAGTCAGCTTATAAAGTGATTCACTGCTATGAGGTCACTCGTTTTCTTCTTTCATACACATTGCTGAAAGAATCTGATAGTGATGAAGAAGTTTCGAAGGACGATGATCGTGTTTCGGAATACAGCACTTTATCTTCACCGGAACGGCAAGTGCAAAACAGTGCAACACTGTTTTCAGAGGAGAAATCAATTGAATGAAAAGCAGAGCGCCTACCTCAAACGTGACGACAAGCAACATGTAACGTAGTACACCTGATTTGACGCCCAACAAGGTATGCTACTTCTCGCATAACAAATGATACTCAGCTTTCATACTGGTCCTTCCTCTATCATTTGGAATCGTTATACTCATCCACACTAATGTTTAAGGACTGCGTTTATTTGAAGATAAGTGAAAAAAATAGATGTTGTTGGCCTAGGTGCTTAGACAAGTCTGTTTTTATTAGCAGGAGTTCGTAAATTACTTAGAGTCTACTGAAAATTTGTAGGATGAATACGAAGATCTCCAGTTCTCAGAGCTATAGCGTCGCTAGAAAATGTGAAGGATTATTTCATTTGATGACCGTGAGACAAGACTACGAAGATGTGAACAAGATAAGTTTGCACCTAAAAGGGATTTGAGGGAAGAATCGGAGGAGATATTACCTAAATTATTCAATCCCAATATGTTTTTTTACAGTAAATGAGCAACATGTTGCATTCAGGGGAAAATTCCCTTTCCGCCTAGTAAACCAGCTAAGTATGGCATCAAGTTTTGAATACAAAACAAGTTACATGTGTAATATTCATTCGTATATCGGGGTAGATGATACGGTAGCATCCTTGGGGCGAGCCAAGACCTAAAGATTGTCACTGAATTGTGTTACGGCTTGAAAAGGCTGACATTACCTGTGACTACGTTTTCACCTCCTACAAAGTAGCATAAATGCTGATGAAGAGAAATATTAAAATGTGCTTAAAAATCACATTTTCCATCCTACAAAATTACTGCAGATCAAGGAAACAATGCTTGTATCATACACGACAAAAAAAAAGAAAAAACGGAAAGAGAAAGTGTTCTTCCGCAAATGAGTCTGCATCACAGTCTAAAAGTCAGTAATGGTTCCAAAATGAAACCTCAAATTATTTTAAACTACAAAGCTACGAAAGGAGCTGTGTTCACATTATACAATTTGGCTGTCCATGACTCAACAAAGAGGAACACAAAGAGATGGCGTATTGTTGTGGTATAATATACCTTCGACATATCTACAACTGGTAAGTGCTGTTCAAGGCAAGTTAGCATCAACAGAAAAGAAACACCCAACATCGAAGAAGACTGGCAAGTAGCTGATGAGGGGAAATCAAGAGACAAGATAAAGGAAATTCTGGCACAAAAGCTGTAGGAGAACATCGTCTGAAACTACACTCTTCACATCGGAAGAAAATAATCCTAGGAATAAGAAGAGATACATATGTCATCTGCATGGAAAACCTAATAACAAAAGTTCAGTGAAGTTTGTTAAGTGTAAAAACTTCACTTGCAAGAAGCACAAGTAAAAAATGTAAGTAAAGGTCAGGCATAAGGTAGTAAAATCAACACACACATCGTTTTAACATTCAGTTATTTTACTTTTGTATTATTGGAACATGTAGTTTCAATGCTTAAGACGTTAAAATATATAACTTATAACTGTATTTGTGATTTCTATACATAAGTGTGTAACAGTGTATCTTCTGGAAAATGGAAGAAAACTTTGTCATTTTGGCCCAAATGTCTTAGGTTCATGTGCAAAATCAAACCGTAGTAGGGTTAAGAATGAACGTGACTTTTACGTGCCAAGTAACGTAGTTACATGAAACCTAGACCGTATACGCAAAGAACTGCCATACTGCAGTGTAGTGCAGTGCAGTACAGTGCAGCACAGCACAGCACGGAAGGCAACTGAAAGAAATACGCAATGAGCCGAATAGAGATGATACTTTTATTCAATTACTATAATTACATTGAAGTCACCATGACTCATGACGATCACCTCGTAACAACAAAAGGGCGATTTTCTATTTTCAAAATTCATGCCATCGACGGCGATGTCATTGTTAATGAATTGTCTTGATACCATTTCAAGTCGTCGTTTACGTAATACTTGACCTTTTCTGGAGGGCTGGTTTTTATATCGTATTTATCCACTAACTACAGTATATTCCTTTATCTTATTGGATAGTTTTGAAAATATTCGATATGTTTTTATACAATAATATATGCAGTTTAAAAAAAAATAGTCATCTAGGTACTTTTAACTTCAGCAAAATCGGATACAAATAATTATTCCTTTGAGTAGATTATATATTTTACAATAGTACATGAACCACTACTTCTCTAATGTACAAAACTAACTTCCTTGATTGTTCCATAAAATTTCTGGCGCCCAGCTGCATAAATTTCACTTGTTTTTCTGATATTTCGGCTGTGTGCAGTCCAACCACCTTCAGAGGAGCAGGTGACCGATGCTCCAGTACTTCCTCCGTCCTTTTAAACCCGCGGGATGCGCCGCTACTCATGCTGCCACAGATATTCAAAGCACCAGAGACGTTGATCGACGCCAAAGATGAGTAACATATGCAGGAAATTAAAGCTATGGCTGTACGGCCGATTCACACGGTGATATGAATGTATCACTGCGACATGCACCGTTGCGACATTTCTGTGAGTTTATTACAGAAAGTACTAGATTCCATGATTGTCCAAGCTGAAGCCGCAATCTCTGTTAATTAAATTGGTCGCAATCCGAATTTCAATTGCTTCTTTCACTACTGAGTCTCAGAAAGATGAAGTCGAGACCAAAATTCCGACGTTATCATACTCTTCAGAGGACCTAGTGTCAATATAGTGCCTTGCCACCGGCGATGTATTAGGTTGTAAGAGACGGGTTTACCTGCAGTGCATCTCTCATGGACTGTACGTGTCGGCTGCCCCATGTATGAACGGCCACAGTCACAGTGGATCTTGTAAATACCAGGCTTCCGAAGCGCAAAATCACCATTAACGGAACCCAGGAGTGCTGCTGTCTTTGGTGTAGGTCGAAAAATCACTGCCCGCATCTCGTGGTCGTGCGGTATCGTTCTCGCTTCCCACGCCCGGGTTCCCGGGTTTGATTCCCGGCGGGGTCAGGGATTTTCTCTGCCTCGTGATGGCTGGGTGTTGTGTGATGTCCTTAGGTTAGTTACGTTTAAGTAGTTCTGATGACCATAGATGTTAAGTCCCATAGTGCTCAGAGCCATTTTTGAAAAATCACTTTCACTTTGTTTGCTGAGGATCCGTCCTATTATGACAATAGGCTTCCCACGCCCGAAATTATATGGAACAATCATTGGGACGCGAATATATGAAAATACACATCAAGTACCTCTTCGGGGAGAACATGGTTTTAAGTGTTCGACGATTGGATAAGTTACGATTGAGAACGAGGTTACTGAGCTCTTTAAGTTTTTATTAAGGTGCCGTGACCATTGTATAGTTCCGAAATTTGCCAGGTTAGCACACTTTATAAAATCGACTGCCAAGAATAAGATCTGAAGTAAATCTGGTGCTGGGACCTGGCTTCTGAAGAACTTTATCGTCTGCATCTGAATATAGTTGTGAACTAACCATACAATTCATGGAACTCTATAGATGGCTTAATGTGGGCCAAGGTAGAGTGGCTTCTTGCGGTGGCCAACATCGAGACAGACGGCAAAGCTCAGCTGGCTTGAGACATCTTCCTCGAAAGAAACTGTTATTCGACGCTCCGTCATTAATATGACATATAAAGATCTGGACGACGCTACGATGATGGGTTTAAGTAACGGACTGAACTTTGCATCCACGCCAAAGGCTTTAGGAATACCTGCATTCATTAGCGACGTTGAAAATGTGTTAGACCTATTTCCACGGATTCAGCAGAAGGAATAAGACGAGAATCTTGCCAAGCAGTGATGAATGCTTTCCCACAAAGGAGAAACATTTCTGTGGCGGAGAGGGGTGCACTGCATAAGTTTCGCCAGGATACAGAGACGTTGGTTCTTTCAGATGATAAAGGTAATACCACTGTTTCAATGTCTCGTGATGACTGATAAAATGAACAGTTTACTACCCAACCAGATGGTACCTAAGAATGCTTTGCATCTGAACGCCTCTCCTTCCACCAGAGGCTGTGAGAAGATTGAAACCAAATAGTGCGGTTCCTCAGAGGCTTTATGAACTTACAAAGTTCCTGAAGAAAGTTGTTTTCCTGCGTCCGATAGTGAGTATCATTGGCTCTCGACCTATGACTGCGCCATACACTTAGCGCCGTTATTGAGATCTCTTGTGGGAAAAAGCGCTCACCCCATAGGTAACTCGGCGCCCTTCACTGGCAAACTAAAATCACTGAAACTGAACAGTTCTGGCACACCTGCCTTATATCGTGTAGGCCCCCCCCCCCCCCCCGAGCACGTAAAAGTGTCGCAACATGACGTTGCATGGACTCCAATAATCATAAATCCGTAAGAGTACGATGGGAGGGGGTGGAGGGGGGTGGAGGGATGGGACATCTCTTCTGAACAGCACGTTGCAAGGCATCCCTGATATGCTCAATAATGTTCGTGTCTTGGGAGTTGGTGATCAGCGGAAGTGTTTAAACTCAGAAGAGTCACTCTGAAGTAGTTCTGGACGCGTGGGGTGTCGCATTGTCCTACTGGAATTGTCCAAGTCCGTCGGAACGCACAGTGGACATGAAAGGATGCAGGTGACGAGACAGGATGGTTACGTGCGTGTCATCTGTCATTGTTAGACGCATTAGGGTCCCATATCACTCCAACTGCATACGCTCCACGCCGTTAGAGAGGCTCCACCGGCTTGAACAGTCCTCTGCTGACGTGCAGGGTCCATGGATTCATGAGGTTGTATCCATACAAGTAAACGTCCATCTGCTCGATACAATTTGAATCGAGACTCGTCCGACCAGGCAACCAACATGTTTCCAGTCATCAACAGTCCAATGTCGATGTTGACGGGCCAAGGCGAGACGTAAAGCTTTTTGTCGTGCAGTCATCAAGGGTAAACGAGTGGGCCTTCGGCTCCGAAAGCCCATATCGATGATGTTTCGTTGAATGGGTCGCGCGCTGACACTTGTTGATGGCCCAGTACTGAAATCTGCAGCAATTTGCTGAAGGGTTGCAATTGTTTCACGTTGAACGATTCTCTTCTGTCATCGTTGGTCCCGTTCTTGCAGGATCTTTTTCCGCCGCAACGATATCGGAGATTTGATGTTTTACTGGATTCCTGATATTCACGGTACACCCGTGAAATGGTCGTAAAGGAAAATCCCCACTTTATCGCTACCTCGCAGATGCTTTGTCCCATCGCTCGTGTGCCGACTATAAAACCACGTTCAAACTCACTTAAATCTTGATAACCTGTCATTGCAGCAGCAGCAACCTATATAACAACTGTGCTAGACACTTGTCTTCTATAGGTATTGCCGACCGCAGGAGCGCCTTCTGCCTCTTTAAATGTATCTGTATTTGAATACGCATGCCTATACCAGCTTCTTTGGCGCTTTAGTGCATTAGTCACCTTCTATGTAGTGTCGTTACTCACAAAGGTTCCTCTTTCACAATCATTCTCCCTCATTCCCAAAACCTTTTTTACAGAGATTTCCTTTTTGTTTAAAAATTTGTTGACCTCGACGTATTTTTTATTCAATAACGAATTTTATGAACAGACTGACGGTGTCGCGAAGGGTAGTCCTTTGCCCCCTTGGTGCCCAACTTTTTTACGAAGGAATTTACTAGCTTGAAGCTCACAGTATTTTGGAGATATGTTGATTGACTCGTTTGTAGTGTAGCCGCATGGTAAAGATAAATAAAAAGAATTTTTAAATCATCTGAATTCCATACTCAGACAAATTTAGTTCGCAATGGAACTCAGAAAAATGGATGCCTCCCATTTTTGGATGTTTTGGTATGACGCAAAGCTGTTGGTACCTTCGGATATGCAGTGTATCGGAAACCGACACTTACGGATTTATATTTACGTGTAAATAGCTGCCGCCATCCTTCGCAGATGGAAAGTGTTCCCAGAACTCTGTTACACACGTCATTGCTGACGACAGCAGTCTGGAGGAAATTTTGGAAATTTGTGGTAAGGTCTTATGGGACCTAACTGCTGAGGTAATGGGTCCCTAAGCTTATGCACTACTTAATCTAACTTAAACTAACTTACGCTAACGACAATACACACACCCATTCCCAAGGGAGCACTACACTAGAACCTCCGATGGGGAATGCCGCGCGGACCGTGACAAGGTGTCTCAGACCACGCGGCTACGCCGCACGGCAGTCTGGAGGACGAGTTTCTACACTGGAGAAGAGTTTTTGAAGCCATCGGCTATTCCTCACAGCAGATAAGTAAGGCACTACAAATGAGACCAACAGTGGGATAAGGAACGTAGAGAAACACAAGGAATGTTTTAGATCCCTGGGTTTCCTGCCATACGTTATAAGCCTATCGTCAAAAATAGGACGGATCCTCAGCGAAGATAGAGTGAAAGTGATTTTTCGAACTTCAGCAAAGACAGAAGCTCTCCTGGGTTCCGTTAATGATGATTTTGCGCTTCGGAAGCCTGGGATTTACAAGATCCATTGTGACTGTGACCGTTCATACATCGGACAGCCGCTACGTACAGTCCATCAGAGACGCACAGAGCACCGCAGGTACATCCAGCTCCTATAGCCTAAAAACCTGCGGTGGCAGAGCACTGTTTTGACACTGGGTCCTCTATAGAGTACGGTAATGACGAAATTTTAGTCTCGACTTCATCTTTCTGAGACTCAGTAGTGAAAGAAGCAATTGAAATTGGGTTGGCGACCAATTTAATTAATAGAGGTAGCGACTTCAGCTTGGACAATCATGGAATCCGGCTCTTTCTGTAATAAACCCACAGAGATGTCGCAGCGGTGCAGGTCGCAGTGGTACATTGATATCACCGTGTGGATCGACCTTACAGCCATTGCTTCAATTTCATGTATGTGTTACACATCTTTACCGTCGATCAACGTCTCTGGCGCTTTAAATATCAGGCAACATGCGCAGTGGCGCGTCCCGCGGGTTTAAAAGGACGGAGCAAGTTCAAAATGGCTCTATACACTATGGGACTTGACATCTGAGGTCATCAGTCCACTAGACTTAGAACTACTTAAAAATAACTAACATAAGGCCATCACACACATCCATGCCCGAGGCAGGATTCGACCTTCCACTGTAGCAGCAGCACGGTTCCGGACTAAAGGGCTTAGAACCGCTCGGCCACAACAGCCGGCACGGAGCAAGTACTGGAGCGTCGGTCACCTGCTCCTCTGAAGATGGCTGCACGGTACACAACCGAAATATCAGAAGAACAAGTGAAATTAATGCAGCTGAACGCCAGAAATTTTATGGAACATTGAAAGATGTTAGTTTTGTACTTTAGAGAAGTAGAGGTTCATGTACTATTGTAAAATATAACATCTACTACTATTAATAATTATTTGTATCCGACTTTGCTGAAGTTAAATGTACAAATTGTAGTGGACTGACAAGACAGCCAGTCCACAGTGACGAGTACCCGAAGGCACGCGTACACACACGCCGACTGGCGTGAAGTCTGGAACAGGATACTTTGTGAATGCTATAGAGAAAAGTATGCAGCTCCTCGAATACTTAACTTTATTCCATCATTGTGGTACATCGCTCTTGACGATACGCTAATGGCGCCTTGCTAGGTCGTAGCCATGGACTTAGCTGAAGGCTATTCTAACTGTCTCTCGGCAAATGAGAGAAAGGTTTCGTCAGTGTAATCGCTAGCAAAGTCGTCGTACAACTGGGGCGAGTGCTAGTCCGCCTCTCTAGACCTGCCATGTGGTGGCGCTAGGTCTGCAAGTACTGACAGTGGCGACACGCGGATCCGACATGTACTAATGGACCGCGGCCGATTTAAAGCTACCACCTAGCAAGTGTGGTGTCTGGCGGTGACACCACACAAATACCTAGATGACTAGTTTTTTAAACTGCATATATTTTCGTATAAAAAACATATCGAATATTTTCATAACCATCCAACAAGATAAAGGAATATAATTACTGGATAAACACGATATAAGAACCAGCTCCCCAGCAAAATTCAAGAATTACGTGAACGACGACTTAAAATGGTATCAGACAGTTCATTAAAATGAGACCTCCGTCAATGGCATCAATTTCGAAAAGAGAAAATCGTCCTCTTGTTGTTACAAGGCGATCGTCATGCATCATGGTGGCTTCAGTGTAATTATAGTCTTTGAATAAAAGTAACATTTCTATTTGGCTCATTGCGTATTTCTTTCAGTTACCTCCTGTGCTGTACTGTACTGTACTGTAATGTACTACACTGCAGTATAGCAGTTCTTTGCGTATACGGTCTAGGTTTCATGTAACTACGTTACTTGGCACGTAAAAGTCACGTTCATCCTCAACCCGACTATGGTTTGATTTTGCACATGTGCTGAAAACATTTCGGTTAAAAATATATAGTTTTTTTCCAGATTTCATAAGATACACTGTTACACATTTGTGTGCTGAACTCGTAAATACACTCTTTAATTTAGTGTCTTAAGCATTGAAACTCCATGATAAACTAGTACAAAAACGTAATAACTGACTATTAAAATGATGTGTGTGTTAATTTTACTAACTTATGCCTAACTTTAACTAACTTTTACTTTGCACAGCGAATATATAAAAATGCACGACTTTTTTGATAATCATCATTGGTGTAATATGGTCTTTGGTCGTAAGTTGATTCCATGTGGGGCAGTCTGTTAAGTGGCATGGCTCTGCTCAGCTAAATCATGTTATTTATCTATAGCGTCAATTTATGGCGTATGTGCATTGTGTGTTATGACTGATGAAGACAAGAATCTAATGTTAAGAGCTACGTGAATTACCGAGTTACTATGAGATAGAGTGGCAACGGCCCTGCCGCAGTGGATACGCCGGTTCCCGTGAGATTACCGAAGTTAAGCGCTGTCGGGCGTGGCTGGCAGTTGGATGGGTGACCATCCAGCAGCCATGCGCTGTTCCTATTTTTCGGGGTGCACTCAGTCTCGTGATGCCAATTGAGGAGCTACTCGACCGAATAGTAGCGGCTCCGGTCAAAGAAAACCATCATAACGTCTGGGAGAGCAGTGT
Source organism: Schistocerca cancellata (assembly GCF_023864275.1). NCBI lineage: Eukaryota > Metazoa > Arthropoda > Insecta > Orthoptera > Acrididae > Schistocerca > Schistocerca cancellata. Next base: position 109,446,682 of record NC_064634.1, read on the forward strand.
GCTGACCACACGCCCCTCCTATCCGCATCCTCAACTAAGGATGACACGGCGGTCGGATGGTCCCGATGGGCCACTTGTTGGCCTGAAAGCGGAGTGCTGGAGTGCATGAGATAGAGAGTACGTGACAAGGGCTATTTCTAATTCAAGGAAACAGCGGAATAAATCAGCAACAACAAACAATTAGTATTATGTCATTTACAAAGCAAAACCAAGATTTGCATATTGCAAATTTTCGATGGATGAATTTCAGCTCCTGGATCATTGAAGCTATCAAAAAGTTGTAAGTCGAGATCGATGCTGTCTATCATTGTCACTCAGAGGACTTTTCTAATTTTGTAGCAATGCAATGATTCCCTAAAGTACACGATTCATTTTTTTTCAGTTATTGTCAGAAACACCATTGTGAACGGTTGTTATACCCTTCGCAAAAGAAAAAGTGGGACTCTGTATCTAGTATTTTGTGTGATCGTCAGGGTAGGTAACGCACGCTCTACAGCGTGTTCCCATGTTGACAACTGGTCGCTGGTGCATGTGGATATGATGCGCTAGATGTCCCCAACATATTCAACAAATGCTCGAAGCAAATTAAGTCGAGCGAACGGGCATGCCAGTGTGGTCGCTCATGTCACCCTAAGAGGGACGTCCATCACTGTCGAAAATGGCAAATCATCTTTCATACCTCTTAAGTTTTTTTACTCTGATCCGGAATTTTGAATGCGCAATAGTGGGCACTTCTGGTGAGCCATTGTCTTAGGGGCCAATGGTAAGCCCTAGGGGGGCTGAGGGCCGAGATACCGGCAGTTGTACGCTCTAATGGATAGACAGTGCCTTCTGAGGTCTATCGTAGATGTGCCTGAAAGTCGTGGTAGACGCGTGCGACCATTATAATCACAAGAAGTATACGGGCTCCATTTATATGCGTGTGTAATTTTGCAAGATTAAAAAAAACATACATTTGTCACCAGGTCATCTGAAGGGGACAGCCATGTAATGAAAATAAAAAAGGTCCAGAAACATCCTGTGATTATTTTTCGCGACCACCCAGCTATTTCAAAGCCATTTTTATTCTTGGGACTTTCGATGATCTGCCAACAGGAGGAGGGGTGGTACCTGTGGTCAGCCACGTCGCATGTACGCAGATGTCAATGTAAATTTCGTGTGACAGGGAGCGAAAGGCTATTTACAGTTTGTACAGAAACCAGATGGCAGTTATAAGAGTCGAGGGGCATGAAAGGGAAGCAGTGGTTGGGAAAGGAGTAAGACAGGGTTGTAGCCTCTCCCCGATGTTATTCAATCTGTATATTGAGCAAGCAGTAAAAGAAACAAAAGAAAAATTCGGAGTAGGTATTAAAATTCATGGAGAAGAAGTAAAAACTTTGAGGTTCGCCGATGACATTGTAATTCTGTCAGAGACAGCAAAGGACTTGGAAGAGCAGTTGAACGGAATGGACAGTGTCTTGAAAGGAGGATATAAGATGAACATCAACAAAAGCAAAACGAGGATAATGGAATGTAGTCAAATTAAGTCGGGTGATGCTGAGGGAATTAGATTAGGAAATGAGACACTTAAAGTAGTAAAGGAGTTTTGCTATTTAGGGAGTAAAATAACCGATGATGGTCGAAGTAGAGAGGATATAAAATGTAGACTGGCAATGGCAAGGAAAGCGTTTCTCAAGAAGAGGAATTTGTTAACATCGAGTATAGATTTAAGTGTCAGGAAGTCGTTTCTGAAAGTATTTGTATGGAGTGTAGCCATGTATGGAAGTGAAACATGGACGATAACTAGTTTGGACAAGAAGAGAATAGAAGCTTTCGAAATGTGGTGCTACAGAAGAATGCTGAAGATAAGGTGGGTAGATCACGTAAATAATGAGGAGGTATTGAATAGGATTGGGGAGAAGAGAAGTTTGTGGCACAACTTGACTAGAAGAAGGGATCGGTTGGTAGGACATGTTTTGAGGCATCAAGGGATCACAAATTTAGCATTGGAGGGCAGTGTGGAGGGTAAAAATCGTAGAGGGAGACCAAGAGATGAATACACTAAGCAGATTCAGAAGGATGTAGGTTGCAGTAGATACTGGGAGATGAAGAAGCTTGCACAGGATAGAGTAGCATGGAGAGCTGCATCAAACCAGTCTCAGGACTGAAGACCACAACAACAACAACAACAACAAGGGCCTCCCGTCGGATAGATCGTTCGCCGAGTGAAAGTCTTTCGATCTGACGCCACGTCGACCACTTGCACCTCGATGGAGATGAAATGATGATGATTAGGACAACACAACACCCAGTCCCTGGGCGGAGAAAATCTCCGACTCAGCGGGGAGTCGAACCCGGTCTCTTAGGACTGACATTCTGTCGCGGTGACCACTCAGCTACCGGAGGCGGACACGTACGCAGATGACCCCACATTGTTGTGCTGGGTGCTGTTTCGGCGGTCATGGCACTGTTTTCCCATGAGCTATAGGCAGCAGCCAGTGCATGCACCACGTGTCCGACGTTTCAGTAAATGAATCGGGGGACGAGTGGCCCGTAACAAATAAACGGGCGTTTTACAATCAAGTTCAGGTCGGCCAGAGAGCGGTATGCAGAAGACATTCTACTCAGCCCAGTGACTTCTCGAAAGGCAGGTGGAGTGGGGGACACTTTGAACCGATCCGTCTCCCCTGATCACCTGGAGGAAGCGACGCTGTTCAGCTTTGTTAAACGTGTTTTCTGTCACCTGGTGAAAGCGAGTTTAATCATATAGACGCCGCACCAGTGTAGTGCGGTAATTCAGCCACACCAAAAGACGGGAGACGAGCTTATCGGACGTTTCTTAAAAAAATATTGGAGAGGAGGAAGGTACGAGCCAACTTACTGGTAATTTTGTGGGGGAAAGACCACACACTGACGGATTAAAAAACAAATCGATGTTAGTGGAACACGACATAGAATGCTCTACAAACAGTGTCGGTTATAAGCCGATTGATTGAAGAAGATTTTACACAGATACTTTGGTGGGAGAACTGACAGCACCTTAACCATTACCTCACTGACCAGAGCTTGGCGCACCTTTTTCATTGGAATACCACGAAATGTATTCGCAGTTGCGAATATGGACACTATTGATCTGTATAATGGAATGACGACATTCAAAATTTATGTTGGACCGGGACTGGAACACGAGCACACTTGCCAGTCAGACTTCCCCAACTTCCGTATGTCGTCGTTCATGTCTCGTCATCCATGTGTCGTCGTCCATGGACCTGGCAGTGAAGCATATCCGGATAGCCGAAACGATTAAAGCGACCGCTCGCAAGCGGGAAACCAGAGTTGTACTCCCAATCTGGCACAAATTTTCAATGTCGTAAGAACTGTATTCAGCGAAGTGCCTGTTCCTTCGGACACGCTCTTGCACTGCAATATCACATGTTTCATTGGGGGATTATCTTTGTGACGTAGACTCAGCCCTGTGCAGGGACAGGAGAGAAAGTGTAAGGAATACTCTGAGTGGACATTCGACACAGAATACATGCTCAGTGTTAAGACAGGAAACTTCAGTCTTCCAGGACACGGTGCAACAGCGAGCGGACGTTCTGCTCTTAGGGGCAGCCTGTATTTTACTGAACAGTAGCGGTTCTAGACATCTGCATCCCACACAGCTTACGTTCCTACACCATTCCTTCACAGTGATTAAGGTCTGTCGGCATCAGATGGTTAGCAAGGAGACGAGTTAAGCGTTTTTCGACTCTTACCTAAATTCGTGGGGGCTCTTCCATGACCAGGTGAACAGGAGAAGTTGCAGGTTGTTCTCGTTTCACCAATTGGTACGATCCTACTACAATCACTGCGAATCCAGGGGGATATCTTATGCTTCTGCACGATTATTATTTCTGAACTCCGACTCCTTCTCCAGATGGTGTTAGGACAGCAACCAGCCACAAATTTACTTTGCGTTCCTTTATTCAAAGGAAACCGTTACCGGTTTCGAATCGTTGCGATTCATCATCAGACGGTTTACATGCTTTCTGTCTGACATTTGGTGTGTTTTATAGATTAATTGTCCTAAAATATAAATAAAACATAATTACAAACACGCCACACACAGATGGTTGCGTTGCAGATTTTCGTTGCATGTGACTTACGTGAAACGTCGGTTTCGAGTGATTGTTTCCATGACGTTCATCCAATCGATGTAAATGCATTCCCACTGCATCCTTGTTGTGTGCAACAACAAGGATGCAGTGGGAATGCATTTACATCGATTGGATGAACGTCATGGAAACAATCACTCGAAACCGACGTTTCACGTAAGTCACATGCAACGAAAATCTGCAACGCAACCATCTGTGTGTGGCGTGTTTGTAATTATGTTTTATTTATATTTTAGGACAATTAATCTATAAAAACACACCAAATGTCAGACAGAAAGCATGTAAACCGTCTGATGATGAATCGCAACGATTCGAAACCGGTAACGGTTTCCTTTGAATAAAGGAACGCAAAGTAAATTTGTGGCTGTTTGCTGTCCTAACACCATCAACATTTGTCTTCAAAAACAGCCACGGTCTCCAATATGTCATCATATGTCAAAATTGCATCCTTCTCCAGAGCTTTGATATGTTAATCAGTACTAGGTGTATCTGATTTCTTTGTTCTAATTAGATGTTTCTTTGCCGTGTGCTTAATCAACATCCATGGTAACGTCACTATTTGACCTGTGCACACTGAGGAAGACTGTAATATACTTAGGTTCACTTCGGCCACGATTTTAATTCAGTGTTATGTGAATTTTTCCAGTGATGCTTTCTGTGAAGACCAACATCAAGGAATAATTTACCAGGGCCATCCATTTGATCTCGATGATAGTTCTTGATTCAGTATCCGAGTTAATTAGGGATCTAAATAGCTCTCAGTAGCCCATTTGATGCAGATGCTTATAGAAGCCGGAGGCTTGTGCTTTATAGCTCGGTTCGCGCTTAACTTGCAATAACATATTTAATGGAGGACGTGATTATACAGACCATCAGCTGCTGTATAAACTTTTTGAGACTTCATAATGGTTTCATTCTTTGTGGAACATCTCCTGGCACTGGACGAAAAACTATTTTAGGGGCATTCCACGGCTAGAAACGTAACATTTGTACAATTTACATTTAAGTATCAAGATGAATATGAAGAAACACTTTTCAAATTTTATTCATATTGGCAGATTCAAATGTGACTGTATTCAATATACTGGAAGTATGAATTAACAAACGCCCTCAGTCAAAACGTTTCGTGTTTTATTAAGTACACGATGCATTTCGGACCCTGTGGGCCCATCATCAGTTGTAATTTCTCGTAATACATGCTTTTTTTCTCTTGAATGAGGTGAAATGCGTATTCCTGTCATAAAAAGGTTTGTTGTTAGGTTATGAATTTCTTTTGGCACTTTATTTTACAGGTCCATCTTGATCACACAGACTTTTACACTTCACTATTATCGGTTTCGTCTACTGCCAGCTTCCGAACATAAAATATTCTGATGTAGTATCAACGTCAAACTAAACTTGTAGGTACATAGTAAGTATATGTAGGCACGTAGTAAGTACCTACATGTTTAGTTTGATGTTGATATTACATCAGAATATTTCATGATCGGAAGATGTCAGCAGCCGAAACCGGTAATAGTGAAATGTAAAATTTTGGGTGATCAAGACGGACCTGTAAAATAAAGCGCCAAAAAAATTTGATCACAGGCTCATTTTCAGACTTGATGTCTTCAATTAATTATGAATTTGTATGCAGACAAAACAATTGACAATTTAGACAGACAAATACACAAAAGTAAGACAACTAATGGTCACACTGTGAAAGAAGAGAAAATATTTGCCAGTATCCCATACCTTGTTCCCGTACCAAAAAAAATCGCTAACCTTTTCAAAAAAACATATGTAACAGTCGCATTCTCAACTAATAAGTTAGGAAACTTATTCGTCCATAATATAAAATCAACGACAGTGGAGTGTACAAAGTATCATGCCCCAGTTGTCCTATCTACTATGTAGGGAAAACGAGGCAGAAACTTCAAAACCCATTTTCAAGAACACGTAAATGCTTTGAGGCTCAACATCATCATCATCATCATCATCATCATTTAAGACTGATTATGCCTTTCAGCGTTCAGTTGAGGCTCAACCGCTTCGAAAAATCAGTCATTGAACAACATATGTTGAAACATTTGGTAACACACTAAATCTGTTAGAACAACTGCAGATATACTTCCACAAGGTCATAAAACCAGAATCTGAGCTAAATGAACAAACAGATTTCGCAAGCCACAGTTATTTCAGTAATTTTAAAGATCTATTCTAAAGTTTAATAATTTTTCATAATGCGTGGCCACAGCCATAATATATTTCTTTAAAGTCAGTACACCATTATACTGTTGTTTATTTACAGTGTTACATTTACACTTACACAATCTTGATTTCGTCTTGAAAGTGACAGTATCAAGTGTTTTCTGAAAGCAGGTAACAGTGAAACACATAACAAGTGATATAACCATATAAGAATCCATGTTTGTAATGCTTATTAACAAGTGTTATAAATTGCCTAAATGACATACTGTCGTATTAAAATACACTATTAGACATATTGTCTAAGAGTCGATATTTCTGGCAGAGTCTACTGCTTTGTTTCATTACAAAGTATACCATCTTGACTGAATGACCGTTGGCTAAGTGTCAAATTGTCTTGGTCAAAGAAATTCCTGTTACAAGCAGCTGACTTTTTTATAGTCTTTGGACTCAGTGTCCGGTAGGATAGGAAAGGATAGGAGCAATTTATTTTCTTTGGCTGTTGTTACATCTTTGCAGTACCTATTTATCTTACTATACTATGAAGTTGCCTGCTCATAAACATAAACAGTAACAAACCTCTCGATAATATTTGCTGCATCCATAAGTATAGTAGTCCAGCTAGTCATTGATGTTGTTTAAAGTACATTTTAGTAGGTGAATATACAGCTTTGTACGTGAAATTAACACATGGCGAAGCCTAAGTTGTGTAATTTTGCCTCCATTCAAAATCAATATAATAAAGTGCAATTACTTATTTCAGTCACTCATTAATTAACCAGTGAGGTTTGAAGTGATATTTATGATGTACATATCATCAGGCGTGTAAATCCTATTATATGTGGTGGAACATTACTTAGGAATAAGTGCAAATAACACAGGTATGTGAAACATGTCATGTACATGAAAGTGTTTAAGCAAATAAAAGAATCAAAAGATCATGTTAAACAGCACATTTAAATTTAACATAATATAAACAGTAGGGATATCCTAATATTTGTTAATGGATGATGAGATACAATTACAAACGAGTGCCATGTGGTATTGATACATATGGCTGCTATCTTGGTGCTATATATCTTATTTACATGCTATAGTATTGTTAACATTACTACCTCATCTTCACGTCACATAAATAAGATGTCACTACAGGGTCTGAAATACATCGTACACTTAATAAAACACGAAAAGTTTTGACTGAAGGCGTTTGTTAATTCATACTTCCAGTGAAAAACAGGTAGATCTGAATATGCGCGATATACAGCGTAGGTTTGATGATACGAGCTGTCTTGATTTGCCACTAAATAGCGGAACAGAAAATGTAACGAAACCTTCACTTTTAATGGAATGACCGTTTAGCATCTCTCCATCATATCTATGAAACATATTCGCGTAAATGTGCCTTGTCTGGTCTATAGACTGAGTACAGAGTCCTCGTTTACAGTCAAAGACAGAAAAAAGACGCGCAACGAAGGATCTATGCAAATTGGTGATAAACTGATATTCACACAAGTATCTATGTAAAATGCAAAATTGTAAACTTTAGTGGTCAATTCATGAATGTGTTGAGTGTGGGATGCTGCAGCGCAATTTAAGCGCGCGGCTTGCAAGGTCAGTAAACAGGGGACGCGTCGATACCAGGGCATGAAGTCTTTGCGAATTTCAGTCCGCGTACTCAGCTGGACAGTGGCTATGCCTCGCAGATAGGAGAGTGAACAATATACGCAGATGTTAGCATTTGAGAGAGGACGGGTAGTTGGGCTCAATGAAGACGGCCGGAGTATTCGTCGAGTCGCTCGACATCTGAACAGGAGCGATGCCACGATCCGACGAAGTTGACAGGATCGGCCGAATACAGCGTCAAGAAGGAAGCGGTCGACCTGTAGACACGACAGAACGAGAGAACACACCAATCGGCAGACAGACACTCACAGCATGGTCTCATCATTGTAATCGATCCGACGTGCAGCTGGTGCTTCAGGGGACACAAGGCGACTCACACAATGGGTGCTGAGCTCACAGCGCCCCTTGAGCCGGCTGCAATCGACCTCAGTACGCCACCAAGCCAGCAGTCTGCAGTGATGTCGGGCACATTCCGCCTGGAGTCGCACTGACTGGAGTAAAATTGCATTCAGTGATGAGTCCCGCTTAGAAACGAGCCCCAATGACCAGCTAAGATGTGTCTCGAGACGCCCCAGACAGCGGTGGGATACCAATTTGAATGTCGGCCGCCATACGCCGCAGAGACCAAGAGTAATGGTCTGGGCTGCCCTTTCGTTTCATAGTAGGACTCCTGCGGTTGTCATCTGCGGCACTCTTACAGCACAGCGGTACGTCGACGGCATTCTACGCCCCGTTTTGTTGCCTTTCGTAGCAGACCATACTGGGCTTACATTTCAGCAAGATATTGCCTGCCCGGACACCTCGAGAGTTTCTACTGCTTGTCTTCGTGCTTGCCAAGCCATACCTTGACCAACAACGCCACCGGATCTCTCTTCAATTGAGAACGTTTGGAGCATTGTTTGCCACCTCGGGATTTTGACGACCTAAGGCGCCAATTAGACAAGATTCGGCAGGATATCCCTCAGGAAAACGTCGAACAACTACGTCAAGCCGAATGACTGCTTGCATGAGGGCGAGAGGTGGACCACCAGTTGCTTAATTTATGAAGCTCTTTCTATTGAAAAGTTATCCTATTTTTCTGAAATTGTAATAGTTTGTCTGCCTGTACATGTACGTCACATCTACCAATTTTCGTCCCTTGGACACTGTTTTCTTTTTCACCGCTCTGGGCTTGACGATCATGTACTGCACATTGTGACTCAATGCGAAATGTAATTGTCATTTATGTAAAGCATCTGAGTTCAGCTGTATCTCTTGATGTTTACAGCAGCACCTATATTCACTGTTCTAAGCAGATATTTTCTGTATGTTAAAACTTCAGTCGTGTGCTATACGCTACAAAAATTTTGAAAGTAAGTGCTTGGTGATGACACTCATTATCAGGTCACATCATGTGTCTCTCGTAATAAAATTGTATGCTGTTACTATAGATCAGGTTCAGGAATGGCATGTGATACCATTAACGTCGAATGTAATACCAGAATAATAGCAAAATGTACAACTTGTGATAGTTTTACATCAGAGTGTGTATAGAGGAAATTGTCTCCTAGATAGATGACACATGGAATTATCGTATGTTGGCGTCGAAGACGGTGGCATGGCCTCTCCTCGTGTTTCACCACCTGTTTAGCAGAGTTGGGTGTACTACGAGACGAAGTCACGCCAAGGCTGGAGGGAGTGGCTGGTAGCGAGATAGTAGTCGGTGTCGTCGGCAAACTGTGCGAGGCAAGTGTGGGGGAGTGATGTTCTGGGCGTGTCTCGCAGCATAAAGAATGCAAGAGACAAGGAGGGGGCAGAGACCTCGAGACACGCAAGGAGTCGAGTAAAGTGGTCGGCAGCTGGAGCGTTGTAGGCGGTAAAAAAAGTCTCCTTAGCTGTCCTATTCCCACTCAGTAATGTCTTAGGGAATCTTTTCAGGACAAGTCTTCACTGAGGAAAGAAGTGTTTGGTTCACAGAAGCGTGTAATGGGGATAAGATGTAGTGTGAAATGTAGAAGCTCTTGAAGAAAGCTGTTTAAACGGTTCGGAATGCTGAAAACTGCTTCCAAGTACATTAATACCCTTGTGACGTTCATCTACATCTACCTGATTACTCTGCTATTCACAATAAAGTGCCTGGCAGAGGGTTCAATGAACCACCTCCAAGCTTTCTCTCTACCGTTCCACTCTCGAACGGCGCGCGGGAAAAACGAGCACTTAAATTTTTCTGTGCGAGCACTGATTTCTCTTATTTTATTGTGATGACCACTTCTCCCTGTGTAAGTGGGTGCCAACAGAATATTTTCGCAATAGGAGGAGAAAACTGGTGATTGAAATTTTATGAGAAGATCCCGTCGGAATGAAAAAAATGGTTCAAATGGCTCTGAGCACTATGGGACTCAACATCTGTGGTCATCAGTCCTCTAGAACTTAAAACTACTTAAACCTAACTAACCTATGGACATCACACACATCCATACCCGAGGCAGGATTCGAACCTGCAACCGCAGCAGTCGCACGGTTCCGGACAGAGCGCCTAGAACCGCGAGACCACCGCGGCCGGCGTCGGAATGAAAAACGCCTTTGTCTTAATGATAGCCATTCCCATTAACATATAATGTCTGTCGCGCTATCTCCCCTATTTCGCGATAATACAAAACGAGCTGCTCTTCTTTGAACTTTTTCGGTGTCACCCGTCAGTCCCACCTGATGCGGATCCCACACCGCACAGCAAGACTCCAGAATAGGGCGGACAAGCGTGGTGAAAGGATTGTTCGAGTGTCTCGATTTCCCATATAGTTGTGTGGCGTGTTTGTTGAATACTTCCTTGAGGGTTTCAAGGCAGTATTCATTGTGAAGATCCACGGTGCGTGTGTAGCGAGGAGCGTTGCTAATGATGCGTAGCACTTTGTTCTGTATGATCTGCAGGTGGCTCAGGCGTGTAGGAGCTGCATATCACCAGACGGGAGCTGCGTACGTCATCAGAGGTCTAATCAGTGTCATGCATATAGTCCTCGGCACCCTCCTCTTCAGTGTACATTCCCTGTTGAGCAATGGATAGAGTTGTTTGACCTTCACGTGCTCTCTGTTGGCAACCTATTCGATGTAGTCGCCCCATGCATGTTTCCGGTCCAGCCAGGCACCGGGATATCTCACTTTCTCTTGGAAATGTATTGGGCGTGTTTGTAGTGCTACCTGTCTACAGTGTTCATGTTTGCGCAGTAGTTTCGGTCTGCGTGTGAACACAACTGCTTCGCACTTATCGGCGTTTACTTTAATACGCCATCGTTCCAACCAGTTCTGAGTACCGTCTGTATTCGTGAGTTAATGTTCGACCGTTTTCAATCTTGCCCAAGGATGGCTGTGTCATCCGCGTGGATGGCTATCGTCGTGTTTTGTGTTGCTCGGAAGTCGTTAATGTACAGGTTGAACAAGATGGGCCCTAGGCTGCTTCCCTGGGGTACTCCAACTTGGATACCGTGTTGTGTCGATTGTTTGCCCTGCACGTCAGTGGTGAAACAAATGGCTCTGAGCACTATGGGACTTAACTTCTGAGGTCATCAGTCCCCTAGAACCTAGAACTACTTAAACCTAACTAACCTAAAGACATCACACACATCCATGCCCGAGGCAGGATTCGAACCTGCGACCGTAGCGGTCAGTGGTGAAACATCTGTTCGTGAGATATGATTGTATGAGACTCACGAGCCCGTCCGGGAAACCAGCTTCGCTTAGTTTGCGTATAAGGCCATTGTGCCAAAGACGTTCGAAAGCTTTTTCGATGTCCAGGAACATGAGCCCTGTGTCTTTGTTCATTTTGTAGCATTGTGTTATATGTTCGAATACGCGGAGGAGTTGTGTTGTTGAGTGGTGATTCCTAAACCCGAATTATTCCGGTCTTAGGGTGTCATTAGCGATGCAGTGCCTAGTGATGAGTTTTAATATTACCTTCTCAACAATCTTGCTGGGCGAGCACAGCAGACTGATGGGTCGGTAATTTCGTGGGAGGAAGTGGTCTTTCCCTGACGTCCTGAACATCAGGACTTTGGCCATGGAAGTGTTGGTGTTTTAGGATGGCATTCGTTATGTGTGCAAGGTATTCTACGGCTCTATCCGTGAACTCCTGAAGCACACGGTTTTGAATACCATCAGGCCCAGGGGCTCTCGTAGCGTTGGTATGCTTGATAACCCATGTAATTTCATTGGTGCTAGTGAGTCTAATTTAGTCACGCTGGGCTACAAGTCATGTAACCTCCTGGTCCGTTTCAAGTGTGACTACTGTATCTGAAGAAGCCAGATTCGGCATGAAAGACGCTGCAAGTGTTGTGGCCATAAGCTCTGCCTTCTCCGTCGGGGAGTAATCTGGGCCGTCTGGTCCTTGTAGAGTGGGAATGTAATGGTTCTCCCTCGTGAAGTGTCTGGCTAGCTTCCACACGCCAGGACGTGTGTGTCCCGTACTATACCCTGGAGTCTGTTGACGTGCAGTTTATAGAACGGGTGCCTGGTACGTTGTCAGTATCTCCTGAGGTGGTTCCTCATTGACATAAGGCCCAGGATTTCCGCCGGCCGTGGTGGTCTCCCTGTTCTAGGCGCTCAGGCCGGAACCGCGCGACTGCTACGGCCGCAGGTTCGAATCCTGCCTCGGGCATGGATGTTTGAGATGTCCTTAGGTTAGTTAGGTTTAAGTAGTTTTAAGTTCTAGGGGACTGATGACCACAGATGTTAAGTTCCATAGTGCTCAGAGCCATTTGAACCATTTTGAACCCAGGATTTCCTGGGCAGGGCCGTCGAGTGTTGTTTTGGTTTTGTACGTGGAATGGCATCAGTCATTGCGTCTTGGACCGCAGTAGTAAGAGCCCCCATAGCCTCATCGATTTGTTGCGTGTTGTTAATTTCGTGGGTGTCAGGAACACAACTATCAAGTGTTTCCTTGAACAGTGTCCATTTCGCGCGCTTGTAGTTCAGTATCGTGCGTGGTTGTGTCCTGCAGTGTTTCTTCCGTGTGCAGTATTACAAGCATGTGGTCTGAGTCCAGATCGTTTTCAACCACAAGACTGAGTGTGCATGTGATGCCCTTGATGAGGGTTATGTCTAGCACGTTTGGCCTGTGTCGGGCCTGTGTAGGCACGAACGTGGGGACGTCATGCCCAAGTACACTACTGGCCATTAAAATTGCTACACCAAGAATAAATGCAGATGATAAACGGGTATTCATTGGACAAATATATTATACTAGAAGTGACATGTGATTACATTTTCGCGCAATTTGGGTGCACAGATCCTGAGAAATCAGTACCCAGAACAACCACCTCTGGCCGTAATAACGGCCTTGATACGCCTGGGCATTGAATCAAACAGAGCTTGGATGGCGTGTACAGGTACAGTTGCCCATGCCGCGATGTCGCCAAACACGGATGCGACCATCATGATGATGTAAACAGAACCTGGATTCATCCGAAAAAATGACGTTTTGCCATTCGTGCACCCAGGTTCGTCGTTGAGTACACCATCGCAGGCGCTTCTGTCTGTGATGCAGCGCTAAGGGTCACCACAGCCATGGTCTCCGAGCTGATAGTCCATGCTGCTGCAAACGTCGTCGAACTGTTCGTGCAGATGGTTGTTGTCTTGCAAACGTTCCCATCTGTTGACTCAGGGATCGAGACGTGGCTGCACGATCCGTTACAGCCATGCGGATAAAATGCCTTTCATCTCGACTGCTAGTGATACGAGGCCATTGGGATCCAGCACGGCGTTCCGTGTTACCCTCCTGAAGCCACCGATTCCATATTCTGCTAACAGTCATTGGATCTCTACCAACGCGAGCAGCAATGTCCCGATACGATAAACCGCAATCGCGATAGGCTACAATCCGACGTTTATCAAAGTCGGAAACGTGATGGTACGCATTTCTCCTCCTTACACGAGGCATCACAGCATCGTTTCACCAGGCAACGTCAGTTATCTGCTGTTTGTGTGTGAGAAATCGGTTGGAAACTTTCCTCATGTCAGCACGTTTTAGGTGTCGCCACCGGCGCCAACCTTGTGTGAATGCTCTGAAAAGCCAATCATTTGCATATCACAGCATCTACTTCCTGTCGGTTAAATTTCGCGTCTGTAGCACGTCATCTTCGTGGTGTAGCAATTTTAATGGCCATTAGTGTATAATGTAGTTTAGGCATACGTTGTGTTCGTATAGTTTCTTGCCGTTGGCGGTACGTTCCAGTCGGGGTGTTTTGCGTTTAGATCTCCAGCGGCGATTACCCGCGGTGCTATGTTGAGAATTCTGCTGATATTGCGTGTCAGTATGTTTCTAGGAGGACTGTGTAGAGATACCAGTGATACCAGTGTTGGCTCCGTTGAATTTGATCCTGACAGCCGTGGTATCTACTCTCTCAAGTGCAGGGAGCTCGATGTCATTGTGTCATTGTGTGTGATGATTGCTGTGCCGCCTCAAATCCTGCCGTCCTCTCGGTCTGCACGATAAGCGCAATAGCCTGGGATGTTTAGCTGTTTGTGAGGCGTACGTAGTGTTCCGTTCACTTGGGCGATTCGGATACTCTTTCGCTCCATGAACGCAACCATTTCGGCTCTTTTGTTTGCGATCCCGTTGGCATTCCAAGACAGGATCTGTGAGTTTGTATTGGCGTCAGCGTTTCGGGACTGGTGTGGTGTATTATCCATGTATTGGTGTCAATAGTGGCTTGATAGTGGCTTGGATGCTAGTCCACTTCAGCGAGCCCGACATCAACTGCGTGAGGAGTTGTGAGACACATCCCATAATCTGCGTGACTACTTCGGTGGTCGTGAGTCCGGAGAATAATGTCTTCAGTATTATTCGGAATGCGTAGAATTTTAACATGCGTTCTACAACAGTATCTATCCACGAACTATTCTAATTACTTCTGCTTTTAATTACATTCATGCATAATGAGATATAATTGGCGACGTCTGGCTAATGTTCGTATTACTTGTTGTGCACGTTTCATGTGTTTTAGGTTACTTGTGTTTTGAGTGTCTATGTTATGTCAGTGTTGTTATTGTCAGTAGAGGAGCTACTAGAACTGTCTATGTCGGCCTGTCTTTGGCTTCTGCGGCTTCTGAATTGACGAGTCTGTTTGTATATGTCATGTTCGGCTTTTGAAGTGTTATTAGCGATTGCGTTCAACTGTTTCAAAAATGGTTCAAATAGCTCTGAGCACTTTGGGACTTAACTTCTGAGGTCATCAGTCCCCCAGAACTTAGAACAACTTAAACCTAACTAACCTAAGGACATCCCACACATCCATGCACGAGTCAGGATTCGAACCTGCGACCGTAGCGGTCGCGCGGTTCCAGACTGTAGCGCCTAGAACCGCTCGGCCACCCTGGCCGGCCCAACTGTTTCCAAGTATCTGGGTTCATTAGTGCTTCGCGCAGTGTAGTGCACGTTTTCCATTGTTACAAAAGTGCTTGTATCTAATGCACTTCAAAAGGAAGTGTTCTGAGGAACAAATTTCCTCTGATATGCACCGACTGCTTTCTGAAAGCCACACGCGCTGCAGGTGTGTGGGATAAGGGCCGTGCCGGCCGGAGTGGGCGTGCGGTTCTAGGCGCTGCAGTCTGGAACCGAGTGGCCGCTACGGTCGCAGGTTCGAATCCTGCCTGGGGCATGGATGTTTGTGATGTTCTTAGGTTAGTTAGGTTTAATTAGTTCTAAGTTCTAGGCGACTGATGACCTCAGAAGTTAAGTCGCATAATGCTCACAGCCAAATTAACCATTTGATAAGGGCCGTGCCAATCACAAAATGGACCATGCCTTGATACGGAGCAACAGAAACAGCGCACTTTTGCGTGGCCAATTTTCTAGCGCTGCAGCGTCAGAGAATTTTAAATTCTATTGAAATTCCGCTATCGTTAGCCTCGCGCCGGCACCTACAAACAATTCTTCCCGTTTGCACTATTTTGGCCCAAGTGATGTCCGGATGCCTAGTAAGGAGACATATTTGCTGGACTCCGCCCCACATCAGGCACTAGCGATCGCAACGAGCGTGTCGAGTGTATTGTCAGACAATACACGGACTCGTAGCGTCTGCTGTGGCCGTGGCAGCGGCCGAATACGTGAAGTGTGTCAGACCACCCAGGCAGAACACTCCGCTTCTGTCTGCGGGCCTCCCTGTAGTACGGACTCAGCCCTAGCGTCGTCACCGCCTGTAGCAAACACACGCTAGAGGGTGGTGCACAGTCTTAGTCGATGAAGCTCTGTATAGGGAAAGTACGGCCAAATTGCCAGTGGCCGCCATTTTGGGCCTACTGCGCTGCTGAAGATACATTGAATTCTGCAGCGTATTTAGCCTTGTATATTAAAGAAGTGCACCCAACCGTCTAATGCATTGCTAAAACTGATCAGTGGCTTCAAACGGAACATGTCGGATATTTAGCAACAAAAAAACTCAGCATATTTCAGCTAAATGACTCGAAAAGCTTTTCTTGTGGCGAGCATGAAACAGTTTTTTCCCTGCTATGCTTTATTAACACCGAAAGCAGATTTAGCAGTTTTTGTTGCAGTACCGAGCTTGAACACCTGTTTTCGTAATTATCGTTAAAACTGATCCTATCCAATAGTAAGCAGGACAAAAGGGAACCAATATTAGTTCAGATGTGCAAGGAAACACCCATCGCTAATTTAAAGCTCTGTATCGACTTACTTCTTGTTCCTGTTACTCGGTACTCTGTTGGGAGAGTGCAGTACATACAAGCAACAGTAGGTTGTTTCTTTATTGTGTCGAAATTTCTCTTAGTGCTGTATCACAGACATGATGTTCGCATACGTCGCTAGTGAATACTCTGAAATAGTTCCAGCTCGTGAACACTGAATATTTTACATTAGGTGAATTAGTGTGAACTCTGAAAGTTGAAATTTCAACTATTTCGCCACTGTGGAACTTTAGCTTCAAACTTGCCCTAAATGAACTTTTATTTATTTTCCGAGATCGTTCCGCAAGTTTAAACAATATACATAGTGTTCAAAAAAAGTGTCTAGTACTTTGAGAGGTGGTAGTAAACATCAGAACAAGAGAAATAATTCCCATAAACATGGGTCCGCAAACGCATACTTTCCGAGATAAACAGGTGTCTGTAGGAAGGGTTGTAAGACGTATCTTTGCACTGGCGCTCCGTCAGATGTGTCTACAGGATATTATAATGTCTTACCCACAGTACTCTACCCGCCTTTCGGTGGTCTACAGTCAGTTATGTGGTTCGAGTCGTGTTGCAGGTTCATGTTTGAGTGCCTTATTGTACAGTACTCTGAACCCTGGGTACGTATCGTGCTGTTTTACATTCTTCCAAACGCGTATTAACTTATACGTTTGCTGTCATTGCGCTGTTCGTACATACAAATGGCGTAGCAAATTTACACTTTCTCTCTTCCACCACTTGTTAGCAATGGAAGTCTACTACACGAGAAGTGAAACGGCGGATATGATATTCTACTATGGCTTAGCAAATGGACGTAGCTTGCAAGCCTGTACCTTCTACGCTGAAAAATATCCACAGCGCAGAATGCCGTCTGGTAAGCTGTTCGGCAGACTAGATCTTTGGTGTGACATCATAAGCGCGTGACTGCGTGTGAGATCGTTCTCTAAGTTTTCATATATTTTTAGGTTTCAGATACATATTTTAACGGTTTGTGTGATAATATATACTATATAAGTGACTTATTAGTGGTTTCTTCATTCACCGCCGCCTTTCTTGTGTTGTGACCTGATATTTGTGAGTGTTTCGTATGGAGAAACTTAACCTCTTACATGTGTTTACATTCCGCGCTGACCAGTTGCAGCTGTAGCGGCGCATCGAAAGCTAAGTACTAATTAATTGTTTGTGTATAGTGGTTTATTTAGGAACTTTAGTAGTCTTCAACCGGTGTTCTTGGTGAAATAATTTCAGAAGAAATTTTTGGGAACTGTTTTCAGTTTAGTTACTGTGTCATTAGACGTTTGATGGGTCAACAGAAACATCCGATCTCACGCGTCGGCTTTGACCCGTGACGTAAGGGTGTTGTGGTGTGTGACGTCATTACGGCGCGGAGTTTGGTTTGTGAGTGTGGCGTGTTTGTAGATGTCGTGTTGTTGTTTGTTGTGCCCTCTGGTGGTATGTTCATGGTTTTCGTTTGTTTGGTGTGTTGGGCTCAGTTTGCAGTTGGTCAGTGGTGAGTGCTGCGTGCGTCTTTTTGAAGCGGAATTTGTATTAGTGAGTTAACGGTTTTGTGTGATGGTTAATGTAATGATGATTGCTGTACGTCGGCTGAGTTTGTTATTAAGTGTATTCGATTGTGGTTTTTGTTCAGGAATGGATATGAAAGACCGGATTAATAGTTCTCGGTTGAGGGCTATTTTCGTCTTTATGATACGTATGCGACAGTTGAACACCCATAGACAAAATTTCGTTCATTCCTCATTACTAGAAGGGCATTCTGTTAGCAAAAAGGTGAATGGCCTTTCAGATCATGATGCACAAGTTTTAACTCTAAAAGATTTTTGTGCTGCAACACATGTTAAATATATTTATCAACTTTTTAGAAAAGCTGATCCAGTTGCTGTAGAGACCTTTGTAAACCTTATCAAGGAACAAGAGTGGCAAGATGTTTATAGTGCTGATACAGTAGACGATAAATATAATGCTTTCCTCAAGACTTTTCTCGTGCTCTTTGAAAGTTGCTTTCCGTTAGAACGTTCAAATCAGGGTACTAGCACAAACAGGCAGCCTGGGTGGCTGACTATAGGGATAAGAATATCCTGTAGAACAAAGTGGCAATTACATCAAAACGTTAGAAACAGTCAAAATCTCAATGCAGCAGCCAATTACAAACAGTATTATAAGGTGCTTAAAAAAGTTATTAGGAAGGCAAAAAGTATGTGGTATGCAGATAGAATAGCCAATTTTCAGGATAAAATTAAAACCATCTGGTCAGTCGCAAAGGAAGTGGCTGGTCTGCAGAGACAGGTCGAGGATATAGAATCAGTGCATAGTGGGAATGTCCGTGTTACTGATAAGTCGCATGTATGTACAGTATTTAATAATCACTTTCTGAATGTAGCAGGTGAACTAAATAGAAATCTAGTCCCAACAGGGAATCATATAGCGCTTGTAGAAAAAAGTGTTCCGAGATTGTTACCTGAAATGCTCCTCCATGATACTGACAAGAGGGAGATTGAGTTAATAATTGAATCACTAAAGACCAAGAACTCTCTTGGATATGACGGGGTATCTAGCAGAATACTGAAGTATTGTTCTATGTATGTAAGCCCAGTACTTAGCCATATCTGTAACTTTTCCTTTAGGAGTGGTCGGTTTCCTGACCGATTAAAGTACTCGGTAGTGAAGCCACTTTATAAAAAGGGAGAAAGTGATAATGTTGACAATTTTAGACCTATTTCTATGCCATCGGTGTTTGCTAACGTTATCGAGAAGGTTGTATATACAAGGTTACTGGAGCATCTAAATTCACATAATTTGCTGTCAAATGTACAGTTTGGTTTTGGAAATGGTTTAGCAACTGAAAATGCTATATTATGTTTTCTCTGTGAGGTTTTGGACGGATTAAAGAAAAGGTTGCGAACGCTACATGTTTTCTTTGAATTAACGAAGGCTTTTGACTGTGTTGACCACAAAATATTACTGCAGGATTTGGACCATTATGGAGTAAGGGGAGTAGCTTACAATTGGTTCGCCTCTTACTTTAAGAACAGAAAGCAGAAGGTAATTCTCCGCAATATTGAGAGTGGTAGTGATGTTCAGTCCCAATGGGGTACTCTTAAGTGGGGGCGTTCCCCAAGGGTCGGTGCTGGGGACACTGCTGTTTCCTATTTATATAAATGATATGCCTTCTAGTATTACAGGTGATTCAAAAATATTTCTGTTTGTTGATGACACCAGCTTGGTAGTGAAGGATCTTGTGTGAAATATTGAAACATTATCAAATAATATAGTTCATGAAATAAGTTCGTTGCTTGTGGAAAATAATTTAATGCTAAATCACAGTAAGACTCAGTTTTTACAGTTTCTAATTCAGAATTCAACAAGAACCGATATTTTGATCAGACAGAATGGGCATATTATAAGCGAGACGGAACAATTCAAGTTCTTAGGCGTTCGGATAGATAGTAAGCTGTTGTGGAAAGCCCATGTTCAGGATCTTGTTTAGAAACTAAATGCTGCTTTATTTACCATAAGAACAGTATCAGAAATAAGTGACACTTCAACACGAAAAGTAGTCTACTTCGCATAATTTCTTACGCTTATGTCGTAAGGTATTATTTTTTGGGGTAATTCTTCTGATTCAAAAAGGGTATTTTTGGCTCAAAAACGGGCTGTTCGAGCTATATGTCGTGTAAGCTCGAGAACCTCTTGTCGACCCCTATTCAATAGTTTGGGAATTCTGACATTGCCCTCACAGTATATATTTTCTTTAATGTCGTTTGTTGTTAGGAACAGTAGCCTATTCCCAAGAGTTAGCAGGTTTCACTCAGTTAATACTACGCAGAAATCAAATCTGCATGTGGAATGCAATTCCTTGACTCTTGTGCAGAAAGGAGTGCACTATTCTGCTATAAGCTACCACAAGAACTCAAAAATCTTAGCAGTAGCCCAAACTCTTTTAAGTCTAAACTGAAGAGTTTCTTCATGGCTCACTCCTTGTATACTGTCGAGGAGCTCCTGGAAGAGCTAAAAAATTAAGCAAATTCTAGTGTTCCATTGTTGATTTTCTTTATTTAAACTTACGACTTGTCACCTGAATATGTTTTTTTTATATATATTTCATTTTATCTGTTTCTAATATCGTGTTATAATTTCATGTATTGACTCGTTCTATGACCATGGAGACTTCTCCTTAATTTCTTCCCATGTAACAATAAATAAATAAATAAATAAATAAATAATAAATAAATGTGAGGGACACGTCGAAATACTAACAGTGGAAGGCCCCACACAGTCCAAACGTCTACACGGAGGACCGTGTGCTACGTCCGGTGGAAGAAAGCCATGGGACCAGTGTGCGACGATAGCATCAGCAGAAGGCGTGTCTAACTCCCTTACCTGGGGGGGGGGGGGCACTTCATGAACAATTGCTGTACCCGTACCAACTACAGTGCGTTCACGCCCTAAGGGGGCACAGGATCATCACGGCAGATGGCGATACTGTTAATGGCTGTTGCAGAAGTGTGCCGCAGATTCACTGCTCGTAGCCAAGATTTTATTTACCGATGAGGCAGGGTACACAAGAGATGGTGTTGTGGATATCCGTAACCAGCATGTACGGACGGATGTAAATTCCCAAGTCAATCAGGAAAGAGGGCACCAACACCCGTTCTCAATCACGGATGGGCAGGTGTACTTGGCCATATGAGCTACGGCTGAGATTAACTGGGGTGCATTATCTGGACTTTCTCATTAATATGTTGCCTAGCTCCCTGGAGGCTGTGCCACTGCAGCAACGAATACAAACGAGTTTCACGTATAGTGGCGTACCAGCACATTTTCTTCGCAATGTGCGCGAACATCTGACGCAAACCTTTCAGGACCGCTGGATTGGTCGAGGTGCGGGCCCCACACCTTGGCCTGCTCGTTCCTCAGACCTCAGTCCCCCAGACTTTTCGTACGGGGACACTTGAAGGAGTTGGTCTACACCACGCAAACCGAAGATGTGCGGGCAGTACAGGGTCGCATCGTAATTGCGTGCCAGCAGGTATAACGGCAACCGGTTACACTTCAAAGGGTGCGTCATTCCTTACGCCGGAGGGCAGAGAGGTACATTGTCATGCACGGACGCTACGTTGAACACCTCCTGTAAACAAGTGTTTATCGCAGGAAGCATACATTTCCGGTCGCTGTTTATTGGACTTATTTTTCTTGCGTCGACAACGACTACCACTTCTCAAAGTATTCGACACTATTTTTCGAACACTATGTATAATGTGAGATGCTGCTCCAGTTTAGTTAAAGCTCTCTCTCTGTAATTTAACGCGAAACAAATATCAAGGTGAGAAACGATGAAGAAAGGTGAATAGATGCAGTTTTGTGAAATCGTAAAACTTCTGAATTACGAACATTATTTTTCACCGCAAATTCCTTTCTGCATGTATTTTGAAATTCTACATTAGATTTTTTTGAGTAAGTGCGACAAATGCACTGATTGCCTCATAAAATGTAGTGTACTCAACTCTCAGAAATCCAGTGTGATAGTCCTGGCAGTGACCGGCAGTATCTTATTTTGATAGAAGCTCGCCTTGATGCAGCTTGATACACGTGAAGTAGCATATGGTACAAAAGCGGAGTAAGGTACAAGCGGCAGATGGTACAGTGTGTATCAGCCCCGTGGGAGAGTCCGCCGATTGTACTGAACTTGCTTCTGATTGGTCGGCACGTTCGGGTGCTAGGCACCAAAAAGCCTAACTCCTCTTAATACTTATTTATATACTTTTCATTGTATTTAACCTAGTCTTTAGTACGACAATCTCTCATGGTTACCCTACGAGTCTATCGTTTTTTGTTTATTAAATTTCACTAGTTTTGAGAAACATATGAGTAACGATATTGCAACGGAGGTGCTTCGGACACCTTCGGGTCGCCTTGTGCCTGGGAGACGAAGTACTTCGGCTGCGCTGGTGTCTCTGGTTCGGGCGTTCTGGAGGGCCAGACACGTAACTCTGTTTCGTGTGTCCTTGAGAGCCTGACATGCTGCACTCTATATCGGGCGTAAGCTAGTTGTGAATATGTATTACTTACTTTGTCTAGTGCGTTCCGGAGAGCCGGTCATGGGTATCATATTTTGGAAGTTGGGTGGAAGAGTTACCATACAATTAAGAAAGTTATGTCGAGTGTTGCAAAAGACACGGTAAGTGTGTGTATATATGAATAATAACCAAACAGAATACATTAACGAGAAGTGTTGCCTACCATCACTGTCAGTACTATAGATCTTGCCCTCTGTAGATACAAAGAGTAACCTGGGCAAGTGGCAAAAAGCACAATCACGGGTTCAGAATGAGAGCGTAGCAGCCTCCGCCGAAGAAGATCCCACGACCGACGAGTTGTCTTCTTCGCTGGGGACACAACTTCAGAAGACGACAAGTTGGTGCAAAGAACGGTCAGAAACTCTTTTTCAATCTCTCCAGATCTCTCCAGCTTCCAGATCTGACTTCTAAAGAGAGATATAATTTATACCAGCCTTGCTTTTGGAGGCCCTATGAACAGTGACTTTTAGCTGGATTTAATTTTTTATTCGTGCAAGTGCACGAGGGTCGCACGAGATAAGATTTACAAAACGATTCCTTGGCATCAACAGTTTATTTGCAAGCAATTAGTTTATAACTAAGTGTACTAAACAAACATTCCACTAAGTGGCAATTTTGTCGGAGTCGCATATCTTATGTATTCTGGTTAGTTCAAGCAAAATAAGTAGAAGGCTTTCGAAGTTTATGCTATGGTGAACAAAGAGCAACCAATTAGAAGCAGCTCGAATACTTGCGATAGAATCAACAAAATTAAATCATAATATCGTAAATGATAAGAGAAAAGTATTAATAAGCTGTGATTCTTGAGTTTCTCCCGGCGTATTTGATAATCAAAATATCCACGTGTGTGCTGCCGGTCTATAGTGTCCAACGGGCACAATATTTCGGCGATCATACATGTCGCCATCATCAGGTGAACTGACGGACTGAGCTCCTGTGAACGTGCCGGCACGGAGATCCGTACGCTATGGCTGCTCAGAGGGAACTGGGTTCGGTCGCGGCGGCGGCCGATTTAAATACCCTCCGCCCGCGGCGCGCTCCCTCCGCCGTCTGCGCTCCGCTCCACGGTCGCGCGGTGGAACAGATTGCGACGGCGTCTGAGATGACGTCGGTGTGATGGCTCTGTCCGCCGTGGTCGTCACAACTATACGTTTGCTAGATTTACTCTTGATTAACCCAATCGCTGGTTCCCAAGCCTTGCTAAGATTATAGCCACAGTCACGGTTTATGAGGTCGTCATTGGTGCAAATTTCGATGGCCTCTCTAACAACGCTGTCCCAGTATCTCGACGTCTGTACCAGAATCCTCGTGCGGTCATAATCCATGGCGTGATTTTCCGACAAACAATGTCTCGGTTTTGCAGAAAGGTCTCAACTTCGCTCCCACCCCCAAGTTCACTCCGGTCGCAGAAATTGTTAGTGCTATTGAACAGGTTGCAGCTCGACTTCCGCCAGAATCAGCCGAGGAAATACGTTGTGAAACTTGTCGTGCGTTGACGAAATCCAAGTCGATGAAGTCAAATATCAGCAGTAAAGAGAGGGCGGCCATTCGTGATCTGAGGGAGTGCTCTGAAATTATTGTCTTACCGGCTGACAAAGGCAATGCTACAGTTGTTGTCTCCCATAAGGATTACACTGATAAGATGCAGAGCCTGCTAAATGACGATTCCTACCGGAAGATCAGCGTTGACCCTACAAAGAAGGTGGAGAACAAGACGAGGCTTCTCATGGATGCAGCTTTACCGGAGGGTCACGCTAAGAAATTGTTACCCCAAGGTCCGGTACCGCCTAGACTATATGGACTCCTGAAGGTTCACAAAGAGGGGGTACCATTACGCCCCATTGTCAGCAACATCAGGGCACCTACATATTTGTTGGCCAAATACCTGACGGGAATATTAAGTCCTTATGTGGGTAAATGCCCTCATCACATCCGTAATTCCGTGGATTTTGTTAAACGCCTTGATAGCTTCAGGTTGGATGAGTCAGATATCATGGTGAGTTTTGACGTCGTTTTCTTGTTTACGAGGGTACCCCTTCGAGAGTCACTAGAATTGATTAGTCAGAAGTTTGACGAGAAGACCACTGAACTTTTTAGGCATGTCTTGACTTCCACGTATTTTTTTTTAATGGAGAATACTACGAACAAACGGAGGGAGTCGCCATGGGTAGCCCACTCTCACCAGTGGTAGCGAATTTGTACATGGAGAACTTCGAGGAGGAAGCCCTGTCGTCATCCGTATGGAAACCTACTTGCTTTTTCCGTTACGTGGACGACACGTTCGTCATCTGGCCACATGGTATGGATAAACTCCTTGACTTCCTTGCACATCTAAACTCCATACACCCCAACATCAAATTCACTATGGAGACTGAAACGGAGGGTAAATTACCTTTCCTTGACGTCTTGGTCAAGAGAAGGGCTGACGGCACCCTAGGTCATGGGGTGTATCGGAAGACAACGCACACTAATCTGTATTTGCACGCAGACAGCTGCCACCACCCTTCACAGAGGAACGGGGTACTTAAAACTCTAGTACATAGGGCGCGCACTATCTCTGACGCAGATAGTCTTCCCCAGGAATTGGAACACCTGAGAACTGTATTTCGAAAAAATGGGTACTCAGAGTGGCAGATTCAACGTGCTCTCCGCCCAACCACTGCAGCACAACCTGTTGAGATGGATGAAGTCACGAGGGAGGTGGTAGGCACTGCATTTATTCCATACACAGGCGCACTCTCGGGGAAAATCGCCCGCATTCTGAAGAAACACCAGGTCGGAACTGTGTTTTGTCCTCCAAATAAAACTCGTGCACTGGTGGGGAGCGCCAAAGATGACCTCGGTTTGAGGAAGGCCGGCGTGTACCAGATTCCGTGTCAAGGCAAGTCGTATATTGGTAAGACGATGCGTACCGTCGAGGATCGATGCTGTGAACACCAGAGGCACACTCGACTGATGTATCCGAGCAAGTCGGCGGTCGCTGAACATTGTTTGTCGGAAAATCACGCCATGGAGTATGACCGCACAAGGATTCTGGTACAGACGTCGAGATACTGGGACAGCGTTGTTAGAGAGGCCATCGAAATTTGCACCAATGACGACCTCATAAACCGTGACTGTGGCTATAATCTTAGCAAGGCATGGGAACCAGCGATTGGGTTGATCAAGAGCAAATTTAGCAAACGTATATTTGTGACGACCACGGCGGACAGAGCCATCACACCGACGTCATCTCAGACGCCGTCGCAATCTGTTCCACCGCCCGTGCCCGTGGCGCGGGGCGGTGACGGCGGAGGGAGCGCGCCGCGGGCGGAGGGTATTTAAATCGGCCGCCGCCGCGACCGAACCCAGTTCCCTCTGAGCAGCCATAGCGTACGGATCTCCGTGCCGGCACTTTCACAGGAGCTCAGTCCGTCAGTTCACCTGATGATGGCGACATGTACGATCGCCGAAATATTGTGCCTGTTGGACACTATAGACCGGCAGCACACCCGTGGATATTTTGATTATTAATAAGCTGTTTTGTAATGCCCAGAACTGCAGCCATTTTTGCACATATTATTTTATTAATTACGAGAATTAAGAGTTCAGAATCAGTAAATGAAGGACTATGCGGTAGAGTGTAGCCACGTATGTACACACGCACGAACAACTCATAATGTTAATTAATTAGAACTAATTAACAATTATCAGATATTATTTGTTAAACTGCGACATAGCAGCAAGATAACTGTAAATCGATCAAAGCTATGACCTGACAACGAAAAAGACACAGCATTTTCCAATGTTTGTGACAATAATTTTTGAACTTTTCTCGGTTTTCTTAACTCATGTGGTTTGAAAAGATTTGTAATCAGTTGTTTCCAGCAATACATATTGTAAATTGTCAAAATGTGCAGAATTAAAAGCACACGTCTGTCTTTGGAATGGGAACATTAGCGTGACCATTGCGTAAACCCTTACAGCCAGTACCGTGCTTCAAGTATGGCCGTTTGATCGCAGGAAAGGCATTGGCGAGCCATCCTCGGTGTATTAGGTAACACAACTGAGTCAGTACAAAGCAGAAAAAAAAGTATCGTACAGGAAAAGGTCCGCTTCAGTAGCGAACCGGACCACCAGCCGAGCTATGCGTTTAGCGGAAGAAATATGTAGCGCCGGGGATATTAAACAAAGCCCTAGAGCTGCGTTCCTCCATATAGGAAAGGCATTTGACCGCAAGTGGTTCAGAGGCATCTCATATAAACAGCACCGCTGGAGATGTCTGAAGAACATCCTGAGTATACCAGCATCCACTCGCGTTCACTTCGCCTGAAGCAGCGGGAGCCAGTTGAGGCTGAAGTGCTTCAGGCCTCCGTAAACATTATTTAAACATATTTACAGATAATGTTAATACGCAATATGATACGGGATAAACATGTAAAATTCATAATACGTAAGCAGAACTGAAAAACTGGGATTTGTCGAGAGCGTTCTAGGAAAGAGCAGCGTGCGTACAGTTTATCATACGAGAAATAGTCAATATTCAGGAATATCATAGGAACGGTCATTCGAAGCGAAAGAGTCTAGTGAACACTGGATCTAAAATACACCCCTAAGAGATGCGAGCACTTCATGGTCGATTATGTGAAACAAATTCCTCTTCCAGAAGGTCTTTGCTTTCCATATTTTAGAAAGACGTAGTATGAACCTAAACAAGAATACTTGTCTAGTAAAGATGGGCTCTAAATGCATACTTTAGAACCTACTGACACTTGTTCAGTAGAAAAGATGTGCCTCACACTAGCGAAAGTGAGCAAGTGTTCGTCACTCATAAGGTATGCACCGTAGAGCCCTTGTATACTGCATAGTTTTTTCTTGTTTCAGGCGACACTATCACCTCTCGAAGTATGGAAAGCAAAGAGTTGCAGTAGAAAAGATTTGTTTCACATCAAAGATGAAGAAATGCTCGTAGCTCTTAAGGTATATATTTTAAAGCCCTTGTTCACTAGACTACTGTGCTCCGAGTGATGGTTCCTGTCACACTTCTCAATATTGGCATTTCCTCCTGGTAAACATTGTACGAAGGATACCGCTCCTAACACGCTATAGCGACCACTTCATAGATACTCTAGCAGTGTTTGGAGTATTTTATTAATGGCCAGGATAGCCGACATCGAATTAATTCAAAGACGCGAGCTAGCATCACGAAAGGTCTCTATAGCCCATGCGAAAGTGTAAAAGGTCATGTCCTACGTGAGCGACAGCAGCGAGCGACAGCGCGTAACAGCTTCAGGCGACAAAACACAACCACAGGTATACCTGAGGAAGTGTCCTACTTGAGCGACATCTGTGTCGTTGCCTGTCTCCCGCTGCATCTGGCGACGTTTGAATCCAAACGTGTTTGAATCTTCCCGCTGCAGTACGCGCGAAACAGAGCGACAGCCACGTGTCTTCTCGGCAGAGCAATGGAGCGGACGCGATGACAGCTATGAATTACTTAACATCCGATTTTAAGAAACCTATTCGGTGAAAACATTTGATTCTTCCACAACCTCTAGCTTGATATCTTTAAACTATAAAGGTCTGAATTTGTTTTCGTTGTTCGTCATAGTTACTGTGCTGCACAAAATTGAGTACATGGCTGTACGAAACTTTTAAGAATTTGAGGAGGTAAAATCACAAAGTATAGACTTTCCGTATAGTTCATTTAAGGGCATACGTTATTGCGAATGAAATGTAACCAATATATCTAAATTGTATTTAAAGTTGAGACCATCTCTTTTCATTCTTGAGGTATTAGTTGTTATATCCGCGGACGGGTCGCTCGCGGTGCGTCCGAACATTTTCTGCGCTTCGGGAATCAAGTGGTAGTAAAAATCGTCGTATCTCATAAAAGGTTCAAGATGTCGAAACAACGAATTTTGGAAATGACAGCACGCAGAAAGGACTATTTTATCATATGATTAACACTCGATACGTTTTTGTAAACGCGTGAGCAGAGCAAAAACAAGACTCCCTATAACTTACTCCATGAGGTTTTGTCCAAATATTCATAGCCAGACAAAGGGAGAGAAACAGGTAAACTGGGTATCAAAGTGACCAGCATGAGGTCTAGTTTGACATGAAAATATTTACCTGCTTGAAAGTAATCTGGATAATTAACAAAAACTTAATTAATAACCTGAGGAAAAGTTGAAAAAATTTCACGAAAAGCTGCTGTAAATGAAGTGTAAAAATTTCATCTGTTTAGGACCTAGCTATTTTGCACATAAAAAGATACATTGGTGGAGTATTTAAATGTCAAAAAGGCTTCCTTCGAATCAAGTTTGTTAGGAAGGCAAATGAGGAGTCAGAAAGATAGATCATGCTTTCTGAATAAAACTTGAAATTAAAAAATGAAAGAAATCAGCCAAATATTTTATGAAATGATTCGTGTAAAAAATAAAAAGTAAATCAGAGAAACGTTCTACGTGCCTCTGAATGATGCTCGAAATTATGAACAGAAAATGAGGTGCACCAAACGTTTCCCTAATATTTTTTATTTCATACTTTAAACAAATCATTACACAAAACATTTGACATTCTTTTCAAAAATATAAGAACGGTCCAAATCGAACCAAGGACCCTTTCATTACCACTTAATCACGAACTGTGTGCGCTGACCCCTACTTTATATATATATATAGGGTCTGGCGGACGTCACAAGACATCCATTCAAGTTGATCGTCGATTATTTTACTCAGTTTTTTTATTACAGAGGGCGAACAGTCATCTAACCGAACACGCTGAGCTACCATACCAGCGTCCCACACCACAGCTAGCTTTTGTTCACTGGTATCAATCTGTGTACTTACGTTTTTGTTCAGCGTAGTTAGTCATGTAGTAGTATTCCTCCACATATATTGGCTGTTAAAAGTTCTTGATCATGTAAAAAAAACATTCGTATTTAATTTATTGATGAGATAGTCGAATGCTCCTCTGCTCATTCACGTGTACTCGAAGAATTTGTCTGGTGATCTTCATAGTTGATGATATTTATGAAATTTTCCATGGAGATTCCTCCCTTTGTAAATTTCATGCACAGCATTCCATTTCGCTTTATTTTCTCAAGTAAACCTAATTCTGTAGCCTTATTCTCCAACTACAGTATTCTACAGGTTAGACGCTGTTTTATAGAAACAGCTGGTTGGCTCTAAGCAGCCATCTTGTAGCACGACATGGTCGCCCTCACTCAGGAAACCCGTGCTTTTCGCCCGACGCTGCTGCTTGTTGATGGAGTGTCGCATAACAAGAAGTCGCTCACGTAGGACACGGCCTAAGAGAAGTGCTAGGGGATCTTAAAACTGGAATCTTTGGACGAAATGCAATGTAGTTCCCGAAACTCCCTGTTGCATGAACTCAGAGGACCTGTACTGGAGGAATATCGTGCGAGCTCTCAGCTGCGTCCATTGTGTATAGCGTAGGGAGTTGGCGGATAAGTGAAACAAGTGAAGGCGAAAACCTAGGCTTAGACGCAGGGAAGAGGGGTTGTCGCACGAATACCGACCAACACTTGAAAACAATGATTTTTGTTTGATTTATTTACACGTATAGTTCCGTAGGACCAAATTGAGGAGTAAGTCTCGAAGGTCATGGAACGTGTCAGTACATGAAATTACAACGTAAAATTAATAACAGATATATTAAAATCTTTATGAACCCAAAAAAGTCAAGCCATAACTTTAAGTAAACCCAATCAACAATATAACATACGAGTCAGCTTCATTTTTCAAGGAACTCCTCAACAGAATAGAAGTAGTGACCCATGAGGAAACTCTTCGGTTTCGATTGGAAAGCGCTTTTGTTATTGCTAACATCTTTTAATCCTTGTAGCACCTTACTGAAAATTGATGCAGCAGTATATAGCACACCTTTCTACACAAGAGTTAAGTAAGTGCGACCCAGCTGCAGATTGGATTTCTGCCGAGTATTTACTGAGTGAAAGCTGCTAATTCTTGGGAATAAGCTGATATTGTTAACAAGAAACAACAGTAAAGAATATACACTCCTGGAAATGGAAAAAAGAACACATTGACACCGGTGTGTCAGACCCACCATACTTGCTCCGGACACTGCGAGAGGGCTGTACAAGCAATGATCACACGCACGGCACAGCGGACACACCAGGAACCGCGGTGTTGGCCGTCGAATGGCGCTAGCTGCGCAGCATTTGTGCACCGCCGCCGTCAGTGTCAGCCAGTTTGCCGTGGCATACGGAGCTCCATCGCAGTCTTTAACACTGGTAGCATGCCGCGACAGCGTGGACGTGAACCGTATGTGCAGTTGACGGACTTTGAGCGAGGGCGTATAGTGGGCATGCGGGAGGCCGGATGGACGTACCGCCGAATTGCTCAACACGTGGGGCGTGAGGTCTCCACAGTACATCGATGTTGTCGCCAGTGGTCGGCGGAAGGTGCACGTGCCCGTCGACCTGGGACCGGACCGCAGCGACGCACGGATGCACGCCAAGACCGTAGGATCCTACGCAGTGCCGTAGGGGACCGCACCGCCACATCCCAGCAAATTAGGGACACTGTTGCTCCTGGGGTATCGGCGAGGACCATTCGCAACCGTCTCCATGAAGCTGGGCTACGGTCCCGCACACCGTTAGGCCGTCTTCCGCTCACGCCCCAACATCGTGCAGCCCGCCTCCAGGCGTGAATGGAGGGACGAATGGAGACGTGTCGTCTTCAGCGATGAGAGTCGCTTCTGCCTTGGTGCCAATGATGGTCGTATGCGTGTTTGGCGCCGTGCAGGTGAGCGCCACAATCAGGACTGCATACGACCGAGGCACACAGGGCGAACACCCGGCATCATGGTGTGGGGAGCGATCTCCTACACTGGCCGTACACCACTGGTGATCGTCGAGGGGACACTGAATAGTGCACGGTACATCCAAACCGTCATCGAACCCATCGTTCTACCATTCCTAGACCGGCAAAGGAACTTGCTGTTCCAACAGGACAATGCACGTCCGCATGTATCCCGTGCCACCCAACGTGCTCTAGAAGGTGTAAGTCAACTACCCTGGCCAGCAAGATCTCCGGATCTGTCCCCCATTGAGCATGTTTGGGACTGGATGAAGCGTCGTCTCACGCGGTCTGCACGTCCAGCACGAACGCTGGTCCAACTGAGGCGCCAGGTGGAAATGGCATGGCAAGCCGTTCCACAGGACTACATCCAGCATCTCTACGATCGTCTCCATGGGAGAATAGCAGTCTGCATTGCTGCGAAAGGTGGATATACACTGTACTAGTGCCGACATTGTGCATGCTCTGTTGCCTGTGTCTATGTGCCTGTGGTTCTGTCAGTGTGATCATGTGATGTATCTGACCCCAGGAATGTGTCAATAAAGTTTCCCCTTCCTGGGACAATGGATTCACGGTGTTCTTATTTCAATTTCCAGGAGTGTATATACTGAGAGGGCAATGTCAAAATTCCCAGACCAGAGAACAGAGGTCGACAAGAGGTTCGCGTACTTAAACAACTTATTGCTCGAACTGTGACTAATTTTCGAGCCGACCGATCACTTACTTCAGATACCGTTCGAATAGTAAAAATGGCAGCTTTAAGTCTCCGAGAAAGATCCTGAACGTTGGCTTTCCACGACAGTTTACTATCTATCTGAACACCTGTTCAGTTTCGCTAATCATATGCACATTCTGTGAAGTTAAAACGTCGGCTTTTGTCGATTTGTGTGTTACAAACTGTAAAAACTGAGTCTTACTGTGATTTAGCTTTAGTTTATTGTCTACAAGCCATGAACTTATGTAATGAACGGCACTATTTGAACAGTGCCAATGCTTCACAGAACATCCTTTGCTATCAAACTAGTGTCATCAGCAAACAGAAGTATTTTAGAATTATCCGTAATACTAGAGGGCATATCATTTATATAAATGAGGAACAGGAGTAGCCCCAACACTGATCCCTGGGGCATCCCCACCTCCCCTTCTGACTGTACCCCACTCAGACCCCACATCACAGCCATTCTCAACACTGTGAATAATGAATAGTTGCGGCATGAGGCCAAAGCAAACAATGGACAGTCCACAGTGGGGTGACAGAAGTTGAGGAATAACTCCGAATTTCGAGTTCGATCTTTCTTTGCTCGGTGTAGTGCAACAACTCGATTTGGCTGGACTCAGCAAGTCGTTGGAAGTCCCCTGCAGAAATATTGAGCCATGCTGCATCTATAGCCGTCCATAACTGCGAAAGTATTGCCGGTGCAGGACTTTGTGCTCGAACTGACCTCTAGATTATGTCCCATAAATGCTCGATATTATTTATGGCGAGCGATCTGGGAGGCCAAATCATTTATTCGAATTGTTCAGAATGTTCTCCAAAGCAATGGCGAACAATTGCAGCCCGGTGACATGGCACGTGGTTGTTTGGGAACTGTAGTGTGACGCGAAATTGAAGCGTCACCCCTCCACCAGTGTCAGCCCAGTTAGCAGGTGAATATAGGTTTAATTTAGTTTTGCTTTTGTATTTTTGTAATATTTGTAATGGTTGTGAATTGTCTAAAGTTTTTGTATTTATTTTTTTATGTTTCATGTACGGAGAGGGCGGCGCAACGAACGGAGACAGCATCTTCGCTGCCGGGACCAGAGAGAACATTGCTGGCCACTATACGTCGCGGGTCGACAGCCAAAGAGCAACGGAAGACCCTGAAACCGAGTTGTTGCGTCGTGCTTCTAAAAATCAAATAATTGAGAATTTGTAATGTTTTGTACAACAATGATATCATAGGAAGTTTAATCTTATTGAAAATGTTAGTTTTGTCTCGTCAAGGCTCAGGTTCACGTCAGTATGTAGGAAGATAATAAACTAGTGGATGCTACTAAAGTTGAAATACGTGTTCCGAGGATTTATTAATGAAGAATTATGTGAATGAATTAATAATATATTTGACAAGATTATTGAATTTTGACTGCGTTCATCGCGACTTTGAATCTCGAAAGTTTATTCAATGTGGTTCTAATATCGATTAAATCAGATTACGTGTATCAATATAATTTCTGAGAAGAAATAAACGACATCTAAAATTGAAAAAGTTTACGCAAACCAATTGGCCCGAGTGACGTAATTCTGTGCATACGACTCAAATGATGTTTTACAGTTTCGTTCAAGAACCATTCTGAGACAATTTAAAAAGAATATAAATAATTTTGAAGTGGGTTGTAACTGACGTAGGTGACGAAGTCTACACATGGTCATATGTCGAAAGAAAATCATTTATAAACAAATCTATACGTCGTTACACTACAGAACGTGTAGTCGATGAATGGCAGAAAATGTCTCCAAGAATAATTTACAGTTAATTATCGGTTCAGTTGGACAAGAGGACCCAGTCCATTCCAAATAAACACAGCCTACATGATTATGTAGCCACCACCAGCTTGCGCAGTGCCTTGTTGAAAATCTGGGCCCATGGCTTCGTAGGATCTGGCCACACGCGAACCTTACCATCAGCACTTAGCATTTGGAATTGTGACTGGAATCTGACCAGGCTTAGGTTTTCCAGTCGTCTCGGGTCCAACCAATATGGTCACGAGCCCAAGAGACGCACTGCGGGCGATGTCGTTGTTTCAGGAAAGACACTCCGATGGTCGTCTGCTGCCATAGGCAATTAACGCCAAATTTCGCCGCACTGTCATAAATGATACATTCGTCGTACGTCCCTCACTGAATTCTACGGTTGTTTCACGCAGCGAAGCTTCACTGTTAGTTTTATTTTATTTTTTTATTTTTTTATTGTTCCGTGGGACCAAATTGAGGAGAAGTCTCCATGGTCATGGAACGAGTCAATACATGAACTATAACACGATATTAGAAACAGATAAAATGAAATATATATAAGAAACATATTCAGGTGACAAGTCGAAAGTTTAAATAAAGAAAACCAACAATGTAACACTAGAATTTGCTTAATTTTTTAGCTCTTCCAGGAGCTCCCCTACAGAATACAAGGAGTGAGCCATGAGGAAACTCTTCAGTTTAGACTTAAAAGAGTTTGGGCTACTGCTAAGATTTTTGAGTTCTTGTGGTAGCTTACTGAAAATGGATGCAGCAGAATGGTGCACTCCTTTCTGCACAAGAGTCAAGGAAGTGCATTCCGCATGCAGATTTGATTTCTGCCTAGTATTAACTGAGTGAAACCTGCTAACTCTTGGGAATAGGCTACTGTTCCTGACAACAAACGACATTAAAGAAAATACTGTGAGGGCAATGTCAGAATTCCCAGACTATTGAATAGGGGTCGACAAGAGGTTCTCGAACATACACCACATATAGCTCGAACAGCCCGTTTTTGAGCCAAAAATACCCTTTTTGAATCAGAAGAATTACCCCAAAAAAATTATACCATACGACATAAGCGTATGAAAATATGCGAAGTAGACTACTTTTCGTGTTGAAGTGTCACTTATTTCTGATACTGTTCTTATGGTAAATAAAGCAGCATTTAGTTTCTGAACAAGATCCTGTACATGGGCTTTCCACAACAGCTTACTATCTATCCGAACGCCTAGGAACTTGAACTGTTCCGTCTCGCTTATAATATGCCCATTCTGTCTGATCAAAATATCGGTTCTTGTTGAATTGTGAGTTAGAAACTGTAAAAACTGAGTCTTACTGTGATTTAGCATCAAATTATTTTCCACAAGCTACGAACTTATTTCATGAACTACGTTATTTGTTACTGTTTCAATATTACACACAAAATCCTTCACTAGCAAGCTGGTGTCATCAGCAAATAGAAATATTTTTGAATCACCTGCAATACTAGAAGGCACATCATTTATATAAATAAGAAACAGCAGTGGCCCAAGCACCGATCCTTGGGGAACGCCCCACTTAACATTGCCCCTTTGGAACTGAACATCACTACCACTCTCAATATTGCGGAGAATTACCTTCTGCTTTCTGTTCTTAAAGTAAGTTGTTGTTGTGGTCTTCAGTCCTGAGACTGGTTTGATGCAGCTCTCCATGCTACTCTATCCTGTGCAAGCCTCTTCATCTCCCAGTACCTACTGCAACCTACATCCTTCTGAATCTGCTTAGTGTATTGATCTCTTGGTCTCCCTCTGCGATTTTTACCCTCCACGATGCCCTCCAGTGCTAAATTTGTGATCCCTCGATGTCTCACAACATGTCCTACCAACCGATCCCTTCTTCTAGTCAAGTTGTGCCACAAACTTCTCTTCTCCCCAATCCTATTCAATACCTCCTCATTAGTTACGTGATCTACCCACCTTATCTTCAGCATTCTTCTGTAGCACCACATTTCGAAAGCTTCTATTCTCTTCTTGTCCAAACTAGTTATCGTCCATGTCTCACTTCCATACATGGCTACACTCCATACAAATACTTTCAGAAACAACTTCCTGACACCTAAATCTATATTCGATGTTAACCAATTTCTCTTCTTGAGAAACGCTTTCCTTGCCATTGCCAGTCTACATTTTATATCCTCTCTACTTCGACCATCATCGGTTATTTTACTCCCTAAATAGCAAAACTCCTTTACTACTTTAAGTGTCTCATTTCCTAATCTAATTCCCTCAGCATCACCCGACTTAATTTGACTACATTCCATTATCCTCGTTTTGCTTTTGTTGATGTTCATCTTATATCCTCCTTTCAAGACACTGTCCATTCCGTTCAACTGCTCTTCCAAGTCCTTTGCTGTCTCTGACAGAATTACAATGTCATCGGCGAACCTCAAAGTTTTTACTTCTTCTCCATGAATTTTAATACCTACTCCGAAATTTTCTTTTGTTTCCTTTACTGCTTGCTCAATATACAGATTGAATAACATCGGGGAGAGGCTACAACCCTGTCTCACTCCTTTCCCAACCACTGCTTCCCTTTCATGCCCCTCGACTCTTATAACTGCCATCTGGTTTCTATACAAATTGTAAATAGCCTTTCGCTCCCTGTATTTTACCCCTGACACCTTCAGAATTTGAAAGAGAGTATTCCAGTCAACATTGTCAAAAGCTTTCTCTAAGTCTACAAATGCTAGAAACGTAGGTTTGCCTTTTCTTAATCTTTCTTCCAAGATAAGTCGTAAGGTCAGTATTGCCTCACGTGTTCCAACATTTCTACGGAATCCAAACTGATCTTCCCCGAGGTCGGCTTCTACCAGTTTTTCCATTCGTCTGTAAAGAATTCGCATTAGTATTTTGCAGCTGTGACTTATTAAACTGATAGTTCGGTAATTTTCACATCTGTCAACACCTGCTTTCTTTGGGATTGGAATTATTATATTCTTCTTAAAGTCTGAGGGTATTTCGCCTGTCTCATACATTGTCCTCACCAGATGGTAGAGTTTTGTCATGACTGGCTCTCCTGATGTCATCAGTAGTTCTAATGGAATGTTGTCTACTCCCGGGGCCTTGTTTTGACTCAGGTCTTTCAGTGCTCTGTCAAACTCTTCACGCAGTATCTTATCTCCCATTTCATCTTCATCTACATCCTCTTCCATTTCCATAATATTGTCCTCAAGTACATCGCCCTTGTATAAACCCTCTATATACTCCTTCCACCTTTCTGCTTTCCCTTCTTTGCTTAGAACTGGGTTGCCATCTGAGCTCTTGATATTCATACAAGTGGTTCTCTTCTCTCCAAAGGTCTCTTTAATTTTCCTGTAGGCAGTATCTATCTTACCCCTAGTGAGACAAACCTGTACATCCTTACATTTGTAAGAGGCGAACCAATTGTAAGCTACTCCCCTTACTCCATAATGGTCCAACTTCTGCAGTAATATTTTGTGGTCAACACAGTCAAAAGCCTACGTTAAATCAAAAAAAAACATGTAGCATTCGCTACCTTTTATTTAATCCGTCCAAACCTCACAGAGAAAAGAGAATATAGCATTTTCAGTTGTTAAACCATTTCTAAAACCAACTGTACATTTGACAGCAAATTATGTGAATTTAGATGCTTCAGTAACCTTGTATATACAACCTTCTCGATAACTTTAGCAAACACCGATGGCATAGAAATAGGTCTAAAATTGTCAACATTATCCCTGTCTCCTTTTTTATAAAGTGGCTTCACTACCGAGTACTTTAATCGGTCAGGAAACCGACCACTCCTAAAGGAAAAGTTACAGATATGGCTAAGTACTGGGCTTACATACATGGAACAATACTTCAGTATTCTGCTAGATACCTCGTCATATCCATGAGAGTTCTTGGTATTTAGTGATTTAATTATTAACTCAATCTCCCTCTTGTCAGTATCATGGAGGAGCATTTCAGGTAACGGTCTCGGAACACTTTTTTCTACGAGCGCTATATGATTCCCTGTTGGGACTAGGTTTCTATTTAGTTCACCTGCTATATCCAGAGAGTGATTATTAAATACTCTACATATATGCGACTTATCAGTAACACGGACATTCCCACTACGCACTGATTATATATCCTCGACCTGTCGCTGCAGACCAGCCACTTCCTTTACGACTGACGATATGGTTTTAATTTTATCCTGAGACTTAGCTATTCTATCTGCATACCACATACTTTTTGCCTTCCTAATAACATTTTTAAGCACCTTACAATAATATTTGTAATGGGCTGCTGCATTTAGATTTTGATATAATTGCCACTTTGTTCTACAAGATATTCTTATCCCTCTACTCAGCCACCCAGGCTGCCTGTTTGTGCTAGTACCCTGTTTTTAACGTTCTAACAGAAAGCAACTTTCAAAGAGCACGAGAAAAGTCTTGAGAAAAGCACTATATTTATCGTTTACTGTATCAGCGCTATAAAAATCTTGCCACTCTTGTTCCTTGATAAGGTTTACAAAGGTCTCTACAGCAACTGGATCAGCTTTCCTAAACAGCTGATGACTATATTTAACATGTGTTGCAGCACAAGTATCTTTTAAAGTTAAAATTTGTGCATCATGATCTGAAAGGCCATTCACATTTTTGCTAACAGAATGCCCTTCTGGTAATGAGGAATGAACAGAAATGTTGTCTATGGTTGTTCTACTGTTCCCTTGCACTCTCGTTGGAAAGAATACGGTTTGCATAAGATTATTTGAATTAAAGAGGTCTACCACCATCCTCTTCCTTGCACAATCACTTTTACAATTAATATTGAAGTCACCACATATAACTAACGTTTTGTATTTTCTATTAAGTGAACCAAGAAACTCCTCTAGCTTTAGCAAAAATGTTGTGAAATCGGAGTCTGGGGATCTATAAATAACAACAGTAAGAAGTTTAGCTCCGTTAAATTTTACCACACGGGCACAACATTCAAACACCTTTTCAGTGCAGTACTATGAAACATCAATTAACTCAAATGTGATACCGTTTTTCACATACATGGCTACTCCCCCATACTGCAAAGATCTCCTCGAAAAGCTGCCAGCCAACCTGTATTCTGGTAAAGGAAGCCTTTGAATTATCTCCTTATTTAAGAAGTGTTCAGATATACCAATAATTTCAGAGTCATCTACTATACCGATATCTATATGCGAACGCCACTGCTTTCGGTTTTTAAGTGAAGGTCGTCGGCCACTGCGTTTTCCGTGGTGAGAGATAATGCTTGGTGTTCTCGGCACACTCATGACACTGTGGATTTCTGAATTCTGAATTCCCTAGCTATTTCAAAAATGGAATGTCCGATGCGTCTACCTCCAAGTATCATTCCGCGTTCAAAGTATGTTAACTCCCGTTGTGCGGCCGTAATCACGTCGGAAACGTTCTCATATTAATCACCTGAGTATAGCTCCGCCAGTGTACTGCATTCTTACGCAATGTATACGCGATACTATCGCCATCTGTATACGTGTATATCGCCAGCCTCGTACACCTGAGTGTACGAGGCCACCTGCAGCAGGCGAAACAGCTGGACTACGCCCGAACTCGAGAAGAAAGCCCGTCACCGCACAGTTACAATGAATTTACAACTTATCAGTAGACCAAGGCTCGGCCAACGGAGTAAACATCAACGGTGCGGAAGTGATGCTCGACCACCACCGCTCCGAGGTACCAGCAGCAACAGTACGTGAGTTTCGACCAAAACCCTCAAATCCTAGCCGACATCCTCTAAACTGCGTGAGTGCTTAAAACCCTTGCAGTGCAGCCCGAGGCGCCACCACTTGGGACGACAAGGAAACGGTAGCTGAGCTACGCTAGGCGAAGAGTTTCCTCCAGCACTCGAATCAATATAACCGCACACACCACTCATATACGTCAAACTGGAGCTGAACTGCACAATGAACATATACAGGGTGTTGTAAGGAGTGTGTCAGAACTCTCCATTATATTGATTAAATATTATATTGAGTATCGAAAACAATATGCCAACTTAAAGCTATGCT
Source organism: Schistocerca cancellata (assembly GCF_023864275.1). Classification (NCBI taxonomy): domain Eukaryota; kingdom Metazoa; phylum Arthropoda; class Insecta; order Orthoptera; family Acrididae; genus Schistocerca; species Schistocerca cancellata. Next base: position 109,486,742 of record NC_064634.1, read on the forward strand.
TTGCATTGCGTAAGACTAGAAACAAATAGTCAGCTATCGATAGTAACAATCTGAGGGCGAAGCATGGGAGCGCGATTCTAAGCACTGTTCTGAGACGAGTCAGTAGTGTTGGTCGAGAGCTCGGAGACAGAAAACGTGTCACGCTACCGTCACGTCGATAATAGCATATCTTACCACACTAAAGGCCTGATTTCATTTATGTGGCCATGAGAGATTTAAATGTCTTAACTACGCTTGAAGATGGAATTAAAGGTAAAATTCTCAAGCATAGCGTAAAGCGCAATTGCACGGTTAGGCTCGTGATTTTTAGTCAGAGTTTGCAATAATCCCATGTTTTGCTTGTCAGTTAAAGAAACCTCCTTATCCTCCAAATAATAATAATTATTCTCCACATCTGATTCATAAATATGCTGTGGTTATTAAATGTTAATGTAACTATGAAATTGAAATAATTTATTAATCTGGCAATCAGCCATTATTGATGCTGATTGTCAGGCATTTTGCCATTGTTAATACTTGTCAGACTATTATTGGTCATGATGATTTCTGAAGTTTTTGAATAGACTTAATTTATGAAATCCCTTCTTACAAGTTAACGGGACCCGAGTTAACTCCTTTTTATTAAACTCATTCTTAGTAACAACAAGCTTTAGCCGCTGCTGCTGCATGCTGCTGCGAATTGCTGTAAGGCACTTGAAAAAAGGCAGTCATCTAAAGAAGTTCGTGCAACACTGAGAGCCAAAACACAGACACTGACACACCATCTCATGTCATGTACTCTAATCCAGTAATTTCTGTTGCACGGATCGGATTCTGTTTCACTTGTAAAATTCTAATTCAGATATTCAGTCAGATAGCTTAGGTATTCCTTGTTACTGGTTCATTTGTTCCTGTAGTTTCTCATATTCAAATATGCAGTCAGATAGCCTATCCAAATGTTAGTTTTAACTTTTTCATGTACAGATCTGTTGAGGGATTAAACGACAGTGAAAGTGACACACATACGATACGCGCACAGCGTTATGCAGGTTAGATTCCGATTACTTATAGCTCAGGTTGCTTATCGAGTCCATTTTCTCAGACGAACTTAGGCTATATTTGCTGTAGGTACGTTACGGTGTGGCAAACAAGGAATGAGACGGATACTTTTTACATGAACACTCTCAAGTAATGCGCCAGATATGGTTACCATTTCATCCGTTTTATTGTCCTGAAGACGTAGATGCTTTTATCGCGTCGATGATTTAGCCAGAGCGTCCTCCCTCACCTACTGTGAGCATGACCTTGTGCAAGTAGCGGCTGTCAAACGTATCATCATGGATCAAAGAGCTATGAAAAAATTGTACCTTAAATTAAGGAAAAAAACAGCGTCAAATCCTTGGGTTTGTCTGGTTGGGAGGACTTCACTGCTTCAGACTCCAGGACTAAGGGTGATCCAGAAGCCCTACGATCAGCTGCTTTTGGGCACTTCAGTCACTGATGGGTATCATCTTTCCCACCAGCAGATACCTGGAAAGGGAGCGACCCAAGGGACCCCTTCCTAGCGAGGGGAGCTGAAGAAGACTTACGCTTGTCTGGCTGAGAAATGGGGACTGGTGCCCCGATAGTTGGGAAGACTCACAAGGTAGGTGATGCGGGAGCAACAGGCAGGGAAGTGCCCCCCATCATCAAGGAGGCAGGTGTAGTCTTCTGGCTGTAAGATTCGACTGGAACTCGCGGAAATGGTGGGGCTAAAACCTCGTAGCGGCGGCATAAGAGGAGGTCATAGCCACAGGATGTAGGCGCTCAAATTTCCTCTTGCCGGCTGCTGTGGCCGAGCGGTTCTAGGCGCTTCACTCTGGAACCGAGCGACCGCTACAGTCGCAGGTTCGAATCCTGCCTCAGGCATGGATGTGTGAGATGTCCTTAGGTTAGTTAGGTTTAAGTAGTTCTAAGTTCTAGGGGACTGAAGACCTCAGATGTTAAGCCCCATAGTGCTCAGAGCCATTTGAACCAAATTTCCTCATGGCCTCAGTGTAGGTCAGTTGGTCCAGGGTCTTGTATTCCATGATTTTCCTTTCTCACTGTAAAATCCTGGAGTCTAGTGAGCAAGGTGAATGATGCTCTCTGCAGTTTACGCAGATGGGAGGTGGGGCACATGGAGTATTGGGATGGAATGGACGTCCACAACCTCGACATGTGATGTTGGAAGTACAGCAAGAAGACATATGGCCGAACTTCCAGCACTTAAAGTACCGCATTAGAGGAGGGATATATAGCTTGACATCACAGCGGTAGACCATCACCTTGACCTTCTCGGGTAGTATGTCACCCTCGAAGGCCAAGATGAAGGCGTCAGTAGCAACCTGATTATCCCTCGGACCCCGATGGACGCGCCGAATGAAATGAACACCGCGTCGTTCTAAGTTGGCGTGCAGCTCGTCGTCAGACTGCAGAAGAAGGTCCCTGTGGAATATAATATCCTGTACTATATTTAAGCTCTTATGAGGCGTGGTGGTAACAGACACATCCCCCAGCTTGTCACAAGCGAGTAATGCCTGTGACTGGGCAGAGGATGCCGTTTTTATCAAGACTGACCCTGACCGCATTTTGGACAAGCCCCTCACCTCCCCAAACATGTCCTCTAAATTCTCTACAGAAAACTGAATCTTCATTGAGACAAAGGAGTCCCCATCAGCTCTCGTACATACGAAGTACAGGGGTGAATAAGGTTCGCTGCCATCCTTAGCCTGGTGTTCTTCCCATGGTGTGGCCAGGGAGGGGAACGATTAAAGATCATACTTCCTTGCATTGTACTGAGGCTTGGAACGCTTAGAGACTGCTGGCGTTTGATCACTAGCAAATGATGACGTGGCACGATTCATGGCACGTCATCACCCTGATGCCACCCACTCCGACCAGGGGCGCCACCCAGCTGCAGCAAAGGCCACCTGGTGCGATGGCCATTGCCGGGAGTTTCGATGTCCCAGAGTGACAGGCATCTACTCCTTGTCTTACGAGGGGAGTTAACAGCGCAGGCATCAGCAGAGCGATCCCTGTGTAGTCAGGGGCTACAGCCAACAGGGTACATGGTGGCCCCACCACAACGGACTGGCTACCAGGCTGGATATGAGGTGCAAAGAATTCCATGGTCATCGTCGGCGCAGAAAACGACACTGCACACTGGGTGGAAGAGAACACACACAGGAAGGTGTCCTCGGTCAAGAGATGAAGGATGGGAGGGACTGGAATGCCATGACGAGAAAGAAGGCTAAAGAAAAGATCTCAATGCACTATGGACACGATGCACTATGCAAGGCGCCCTTCCCTTGTTGGCTCGCTCTTCGGGAAAATTTTGAAAAATGGAGGTCAAACCCTACAGGGGACCATCACATAAAGGCCGAAAGATGTGAGACTCCTTTTAGTCGCCTCTTACGACAGGCAGGAATACCTAGGGCCTATTCTAAACCCCCGTCCCGCAGGGGTCATAAAACATGTCCCATAAGTCTACAACAGATCGACGGCAACGACATAGGTCTATAATTGTGTGGATCTGACTTTCTTAAAAACGAGAATGACCTGTGCTTTTTTTCCAGTCGTTAGGTACTTTTGTTTCTCAAGCGATCTACAAAAAACTACTGCTAGAAAGGGATCAAGTTCTTTCGCAAACTTTAGTGGACAGTGAATCAGCATCACTGGCTAACTTAAGTATTAACGCACTGTTTTGCTTTCAGATAGCTGATCTCAGAAAACTGTCATATCTTATTTGTTATGGACACTGTCTTAACCGCATTTAGTCACGGGCTCATTTCTTTAATCTAGATATGGAAATCTATACAGATTAATATTTTTATTTACGTATTCCTTTTTGTGTTACGTGTGGGAGTAATGTAAACAATTAAAAATTACTTTACCACTGTGTTGCCAAATTCTGTATTATTTTGCCTTTGCGCATTTTATTATTCCTTAATTGTTGCAATATACAGCAAACTTCATGTGTGTAGTCCGGGCTTGCCTGACGAAACCTGTTGTAGGATTCTGGTGCTGTTTGTAAGTTATGCATACGACGGCGACCAGTTCTTATGATTGTAGAGCCACACTTTGTCGTTAGGGTCGTTCTACTAACCCAAACCGAAACAAATCCTAGAACTGTTACGAGAACGTTACCGCAAGACGTCATGAATATAATGTCCACCTTGTGATGTGTGACGGAGGGCATTTTTCGCACCACTATCATTCCCCCACCCTCTTTCCACACTGAATTCGCAAATGTCACCGGAGAGTAAAACTGCCTATAAGATTACATATGAAATGTAATTTCTTTCACTGTTTTGTAGTGATTATTTAGCGAAATGTACGTACCGTCGGTGAAACTAACGTGGTGCTCGACTCTTTTCGCAACACACGGCCTCTGCCCCTTAACAGTGGACTATGCGCATCGCCTCTCTTGTAGCGTGTGCTAGTGGCCATTCGTGAGCTTCCCAGAAACGCTCTCACGCTTACTAAATGACATCTTGACTAGACGTGCGTCTCGTCGTTGGATCTTCGCTAACGCTTCCAATAATACAATCTGGGAAGAGTCTCTTATTGAAGCGGATCACACGTGAATGCTTCAAATAAAGCTTCTTTGAGACAGTTCTTTCGTAGATGAATGACGTTACTCAGCCTTCCTCAAAAGAATAACAGCCTTTCCACGAAAATAGCTTTATGCAGTCACTACATTTTAGAATATAGCGATTGTTACTCCCGGATAATGTATGGCAATTACTACTTTCAGTGACATACCGTCATTTGTCTAAACGAACAGCGCTGGATCTTAACAGCTGTTTTTGGGGTAACGGTTACATTTATACAGAACATTGAAGATAAACTGCCATTCCCTCCACCAAATTCCAATCCTGTGCAAGTGTTGCTGCGTTTAGAAGATACAGTCTCCTGGCGTTTCACGTTTCCTTTATAATGGCACCCTAATGGCACTTACAGTGTTATATAGCACAACATTCACATATATACGCAGACAGCAGTGATAGCCTATAATACACCACTAGGCTACTCCCGAAGTCTATTTTTGTGACCATTCTTCGCCGTTATGACAGCTTGAACTCTGCTGCGGAACACTTCCAATGAGACATCTGAATGTACGTGGAGCAAAAGCAAAACAGCCCAATTTTTCTCAAGTGCCCAGACCATGGAATGTGATAATGTTGAACGTTGAGGTATGGAGCGAATACGACATTCTGACTCATCCCAAAGGCGTGGCCCACCCACTTCAGGAATGTTGTTGTTGTTGTTGTTATTGTTATTGTTTTGGTCTTCAGTCCAGAAACTGGTTTGATGCAGCTCTCCATGCTACTCTATCCTGTGCAAGCCTCTTCATCTCTGTGTAACTACTGGAATGTATATCCTTCTGAATCTGCTTAGTGTATTCATCTCTTGGTCTCCTTTTACGATTTTTACCCTCCACGCTTCCACCCAGTACTAAATTGGTCATCCCTTAATGCCGCAGAACGTGTCTTATCAACTGATCCACTCTTCTACTCAAGTTGTGCCGCAAATTGCTCTCCTCACTACCGCCTCATTCATTACGTGATCTACCCATCTAATTTTCAACATTCTGCTGTAGCACCACATTTCTAAAGATTCTATTCTATTATGGCCTAAACAATTTATCGTCCATGTTTCACTTTCATACATGGCTACACTCCATAAAGGAAAGGATTTCTTAACACTTAAATCTATACTCGATGTTAACAAATTTCTCTTCTTCAGAAACGCTTTTCTTGCTATAGCCAGTCTATAGCCTTTCGCTCCTTGTATTTTACCCCTGTTACCTTCAGAATTTGAAAGACAGTATTCCAATCACCATTGTCAAAAGCTTTCTCAGAGTCTACAAATGCTAGAATCATAGGTTTGTCTTACCTTATTCTACCTTCTAAGATATGACGTAGCTTCAGTATTGCCTCACGTGTTCCAACATTACTACGGAATCCAAACTGATCTTCACCGAGTTTGGCTTCTACCAGTTATTTCATTAGTCTATAAAGAATTCGTGTTAGTATTTTGCAGCTGTGACTTATTAAAATACTAGTTCGGTAATTTTCGTACCTGTCAACACCTGCTTTCTTTGGCATTGGAGTTATTACGTTCTTCTTGAAGTCTGAGGGTATATCACCTGTTTCATACATCTTGCTCACCAGATGGTAGAGCTCTGTCATGGCTGGCTCTCCCCAGGCTATCAGTTGTTCTAATGGAATGTTGTCTACTCCCGTGGCCTTGTTTCGACGTAGGTATTTCAGTGCTCTGTCAAACTCTTCACGCAGTATCATATCTCCCATTTCATCTTCATCTACACCCTCTTCAATTTCGACAATATTGCCTTCAAGTACATCGTCCTTGCACAGACCCTCTATATACTCCTTACACCTTTCTGCTTTCCCTTCCTTGCTTAGTGCTGGTTTTCCATCTGAGCTGTTGATATTCATACAACTCTTAATTTATTTCCGTTAAGAGTGATTTCTTGAAATTTATCTGCTACAAATTGAAGAATCCAGTCACAAATCTAGTCCGATACTCCGTGAACTTTTAGTTCGCTCAGCGATAGAGTAATACTGTGCGGAGTGCGTTCCGGAAATGAAGGAAGACTGTGTCAGCCTGAACTGCGCTGTCTCAGTCAATCTTGATCTCCTGAACGAACAAGTAAGTTACACACGTTCTCTAAGTTTGGCAGAGCAATGCATGCAAGTCCCAAAGCTGCCTCACGAGAGGCAGAACCGCTAATGTCAAAGGAGGCGGGCCATACTGTGTTGTCAGTTCAGAAGCAGTAACAGCAGGTGACTCCATCAGGGATGTTCAGTGACTTTGAACGTGGACTAGCCACTCGGTGTCACCTGGGTAGCAAACCCACTAGGAACATTGCAGGAGACGAGATACTGGCAGAAGTAAAGCTGAGTGTACCGGGCGTGAATCGTGCTTCGGTAGCGCAGATGGTAGAGCACTTGCCTGCGAAAGGCAAAGGTCCCGAGTTCGAGTCTCGGTCGGGCACACAGTTTTAATCTGCCAGGAAGTTACAGTTTCGAACATTGCAAAGTTGGGGTAAGATGTTATGGGGCCAAACTGCTGAGGTCATCGGTCCCTAAGCTTACACATTACTTAACCTAACTTACGCTAAGGACAACACTCACACCCATACTTGAGGGAGGACTCGAACCTCCGACGGGGGTAGCCGCGCGAACTGTGACAAGACGCCGCTGACCGCACGGCTAAGCGTGGCACCAGGGACATGCCAAGTCTTCTAAAACTGACCAAGTCGACTCTTGGTGATGTGACAGTGAACTAGAAACGCGAAGGAACAACCGCAGCTGAACCAAGAAGACCACACAGACCTCAGGTACTGCCAGACAGCGACCTTCGAGTACTGCAGACGGTGGTTATTAAAAAATCGCATGAAATCAGCGGAATAATCGCTCGTGAGTTACAAAGTGCCACCAGCAGATCAAACAGCCCAATGACTGTACGTGGGAAGTTAACAAAAACTGGTCGCTTGGTTGGTTGATTCAGGTGACGGGACCAAACATCGAGGTCATCGGTCCCATCGGATTAGGGAAGGGAGTCGGCCGTGTCCATTCAGAGGAATCATACCGACGTTTACCTGACACGATTTCGGTATATCACGGAAAACCTAAATCAGGGTGGCCGGAAGCGGGATTGAACCGTCGTCCTCCCTAATGCGAGTCCAGTGTGCTAACCACTGCGCCACCTCGCTCGTTACAAACACTCGGTACAGTGACCGAGCTGCTTCCCTTAAGCTACGTATTTCTGTAGTCAGTGCCCTCCAGCGACTCTTAAACTGCTGTCAAGAGTGACGACAGTGGATGACCAGAAACGAGTGACTTTGGAGTGGTGCCTCACACTATAGGCTATGGAAATCCGACAGAAGTGTTCTGAGTTTGTCTAATGCCTGCAGAACGTTACTTGCCCTCATGTCTGGTGCCAATAGTGAAGTAACAAGCAGGTGGTGTTACGGTATGAACGTGTTTTTCTTCGTTGTCGTGTAATCGAGTTACTGCGCTTAAGAAATGCTAAATGCGCAAAAAACCGACCACGTTTAGCAGCATTTCGTACATCTTACAGTAGGCGAACAGTGCACAGGCGAAGACTGTATCAGGATGGATACCCACGTTGGCGTAAAGCAGCAGCAACAAGGCAATGATTTGTGGACAGTAATATTTCTGAGCAAAGAAGGGAAGGCAAATGGGTGGAAGGAGCACATAGTGACTCTGTACTAGGATGATTTACTTGACGACAATATTATGGAAATTGAAGAGGACGTGGATGAAAATGAAATGGGAAATATGACACTCCCTGAAGAATTTGACAGAGCACTGAAAGACCTAAATTGAAATAAGGCCCCAAGAGTAGACAACATTCCATTAAAGCTACTGAGCCTTGGGAGAGCCGGCCATGACGACACTCTTCTATCTGGTGAGCAAGATATATGAGACAGTTGAAATACCCTCAGAGTTTAAGAAGATTATAATAATTCCAGTGCCCAAGAAAGCAGGTGTTGACAGGTGTGAAAATTATCGAACTAGCAATTTAATAAGTCACGGCAGCAAAAAACTAACACAAATTCTTTACAGACGAATGGAAAAACTGGTAGAAGGCAACCTCGGCGAAGGTCAGTTTGGATTCCGTAGAAATCTTGCAACACGCGAGGCAATATTGATCCTATGACTTACCTTAGACGCTAGGTTATTGAAAGGCAAACCTAGGTTTCTACCATTTTTAAACTTAGAGAAAGCTTATGACGATGTTGACTAGAAGGTGGCAGGGGTAAAATACAGGGAGCGAAAGGCTATTTACAATTTGTACAGAAACCAGATGGCAGTTATAAGAGGCGAGGGGCATGAAAGGGAAGCAGTGGTTGACAATGGAGTAAGACAGGGTTGTAACCTACCCACGGTGTTATTCAATCTGTATATTGAACAAGCAGTTAAGGAAACAAAAGAAAAATTCGGAGTAGGAATTAAAATCCATGGAGAATAAATAAAAACTTTGAATTTTTACGATGACATGGTGATTCTGTCAGAGACAGCAAAGGACCTGGAAGAGCAGTTGGACGGAATGTACAGTGGCTTAAAAGGAGGATCTAACATGATCAACAAAAGCAAAACAAGGATAATGGAATGTAGTCGAATTAAATCAGGTGATGCTGATGAAATTAGATTAGGTTATGAGACACTTAAAGTAGTATATGAGTTTTTCTTTTTGGGGATAAAAATAAATGATGATGCTCGAAGTAGAGAGGATATAAAATGTATGGCACGGAAAGCGTTTCTGAAGAAGAGAAATTTGTTAACATCGAGTATAGATTTTAAGTTTCGGGAAGCTGTTTCAGAAAGTATTTGTATGGAGTGTAGCCACGTATGAAAGTGAAATATGGACGATAAATAGTTTAGACAAGAAGAGAATAGAAGCTTTCGAAAAGTGGTGCTACAGAAGAATGCTGAAGATTAGATGGGAACATTACGAAACTAATGAGGAGGTACTGAACAGAATTGGGGAGATGAGGAATTTATGGCACAACTTGACTAGAAGAAGGGATCAGTTGTTAGGACACGTTCTGAGGCATCAAGGGATCATCAATTTAGTATTGCATGGAAGTGCGGAGGGTAAAAATCATAGAGGGAGACCACGGCATGAATACACTAAACAGATTCAGAAGGATGTAGGTTGCAGTAGTTACAGCATGGAGAGCTGCATCAAACCAGTTTCTGGACTGAAGACCAAAACAATAACAACAACATTCCTGAAGAGGGTGGGCCAGGCCTTTGGGATGAGTCAGAATGTCGTAATCGCTCCATACCTCAACGTTCAACATTATCACATTCCATGGTCTGGGCACTTGAGAAAAATTGGGCTGTCTTTGCTTTTGCTCCACGTACATTCAGATGTCTCATTGAAAGTGTTCCGCAGCAGAGTTCAAGCTGTCATAACGGCGAAGAATGGTCACACTCCCCGTATCAATGTTGATTCGATGATTTACGGATGCCTTTGATCAGATAGTGAACAGTTGGGTGTATAATTAATATACTCACCATGTTATTCAGTAAGTTTTCAAGTTTGTTTTGGAAGATTCATCACTACTGTGGTTTCGAGAGTGTTGTAGAATCGTAAGTAAGCTTGTATTGTTTGTTTGACAACAATGCATGCCCATCCAACAATGTATTCAGTCTGCTACTTCAATATTTGCTCCTGTCAGAGTAGTATCGAGATGTATCAAGGGTCCCATGTAATTCTCCCATATCACTCAAACTGCACACACCGAGCGAGGTGGCGCAGTGGTTAGCACACTGGACTCGCATTCGGGAGGACGACGGTTCAATCCCGTCTCCGGCCATCCTGATTTAAGTTTTCCGTGATTTCCCTAAATCGCTTCAGGCACATGCCGGGATGGTTCCTTTGAAAGGGCACGGCCGATTTCCTTCCCCATCCTTCCCTCACCCGAGCTTGCGCTCCGTCTCTAATGACCTCGTTGTCGACGGGACGTTAAACACTAATCTCCTCCTCCTCCTCCTCCAACTGCACACGCCCCTCAGCATTACAGAGCCTCAACCAGTTTGAATAGTCCCTTGCTGACATGCAGGGTTCATGAATTCATGAGATTATCTTCATACCTATACACGTCCATCCGCTCGATAGAATCTGAAACGAGACTCGTCCGACCAGGCAACATGTTTCCAGTCATCGACGGCCCAATTTCAGGGTTGACGGGCCCAGGACAGGTGTAAAGCTGTGTGGCATGCCGTCATTAAGGGTACACGTGTGGGCCTTCGGCTCCAAAAGCACATGTGGCTGATGTTCCGTTGAACGGTTCGCAACCTGACACTCTTTGATGGCCCAGCATTGAAATCTGCAACAATTTGCGGAAGGGTTGCACTTCTGTCACGTTGAATGACTCTTCAGTCGTCGTTGGTCCCGTTCTTGAAGGATCTTTTTCCGGCCGCAGCGATGTCAGAGATTCGATGTATTATTGGATTACTGATATTCACCGTACACGCGTGAAATGGTCTTGCGGTGAGATCCCCATCTTATCGCTATCTCGGAGATGCTGTATCCCATCACTCGGGGGCCAACTATAACAGCACGGCCAAACACGTAAACCTTGATAACCTGCCGTTGTAGCAGCAGTAACCGATCTAACTGGGACAGACACTTGTTATCTTATATAGGCGTTGCCGACCGCAGTGCCGTCTTCTGCCTGTTATCTATGTATTTGAATACACATGCCAGTACCAGTTTCTTTGGTTGGTTCAAATGGCTCGGAGCACTATGGGACTTAACAGCTATGGTCATCAGTCCCCTAGAACTTAGAACTACTTAAACCTAAGTAACCTAAGGACAGCACACAACACCCAGTCATCACGAGGCAGAGAAAATCCCCGACCCCGCCGGGAATCGAACCCGGGAACCCGGGCGTGGGAAGCGAGAACGCTACCGCACGACCACGAGCTGCGGACACCAGTTTCTTTGGCGCTTCAGTGTATATACCTTACTGTCAGGCTAGAATCGGTGTGAAGGTAAGAATCACCTACCTATCAAAGGCGTGGGTTGAAATGGGGATGATAAAGAAGCACAGCCCGCCACACGTGAATTACTATAATTTACTCATCCAGTATTTGACAATGGGAGCATTTAAGCACCTGCAACAAACAATAAACATAGTTTTAAAGTTTTATTAAATTACTTCTTGCTGACAACGACTACAAAATCACGAAAGGGAAAATTATGGTTGGTTGGTTGGTTGTTTTGTGGAAGGAGACCAGACAGCGAGGTCATCGGTCTCATCGGATTAGGGAAGGACGGGGAAGGAAGTCGGCCGTGCCCTTTGAAAGGAACCATCCCGGCATTTGCCTGGAGCGATTTAGGGAAAATTATGGCTGTCAGAGTAACGTACAGCACATTATATCCAGCAGATCACAGACGTTTTGTATTATTATCGAACTTCAATTAATTAATTACATATTACTGCAACGTATTCCATGTTTAACGCTTAATGTGTTCCGTAATTGTGAATACGGTTTCACTATGACTGTTTTCAGACGTGGGTAAAGGTACTGACCTCACTCGTCAAAAAGGCCAGAATATCGATTCTTTTTTTCCACTGTCAATATGATCAGCGACATATTCCTCGTATGGAAGACATTTCACACTCTACAGTTCGATAAATAAACAACAAACTGAAAAGTACGAGAGTCTCGAAAGACAGCGGAAAGGTAAATGCTGTTACAAACGCATTACATGTTCTAGAAAAGATAGAGAAATAAGACGAATGGTAGTGATAAAGCCGAAGAAAACCGATAAGAGTGTTTAAGAACATGTCAGAGGAGGGTGGAGTGCCTGCATCTAACCGCACTCTGCAGCGAGGACTCCATGAAATGGTGCTGCGAAACCGTCGTCTGGAGAAGAAACAGAAACGACTACAATGGGCTAAAAAGCACAAAAATGGGATAGTGGTTGACTGGAATAAAGAACTATAATATCATTATACTCCTTCCTTTATAATAACAGGAACTTCCAAATGTGACAGGACTGCATCTGTGATGAATAAGTATAGAAATCCTGTAAGCCAAAACGGAATTTGTAAGTGTGGTGTGCGTACTGTAAGACCTTCAGTACACACACCATCAGATTATTTGACTTGTCGCTCTAACGAAGTAGGCGAGTGTCAGCAATATGTCTCGTGGTCTTATCGTTGTGTGTTTATCTTCTGCTGTTAGGTCAGGCGATAGAAGTGCCACTTGCACGCTTAGAGTAGCAGATTGACGGTGACCAACTTTAAACAGAACTTCATTAATTTTCACACACATTTATTAGAATAATAACAAGCATAAAAATTACTGAACTTGGTTCTGGAGGCTATTTACAATTAACCATCTGAAATTTCTTTGGTATTGGTACGTTAATCTTATTCTCACATATATCTCTGATACTTGACAAAGTGTCTATACATTTATCTTCATGGCTATGTACAAGAATAGGGTAATGTTATTAGGCACAGACTGAAACTTGACTATAGACTGGTACAGACAAATGAAGAACTCGTACAGACTGGTACAGACTGGTGCAGACAAATGCAGACTGACTAATCGGAGGTCTGTACACTCGTTATAATACGTCGCGCGTTCAGGTATCACTGCGCAAGTGTGATATACGAGGAGAACAGGTTCTACGTTAGCAGCAATCTCATTGGCTGCGTTACATATTAATATGCGGATCAGCGGAAGCATAATTTGATCCGTCTCTATGGCAGCGCCATCTCGTAGTGCGGAGACGGACGAGCGCTGCACCTGCGCTGTTGTGCTTAGCGGGGCGCGCTCTAGTGGGAAAGTTGTGTACGCGCTGATTACCTGGAACTATATACACATCAGTGAGAGGCAGGAGCAATGGAAAATTACATTGTTCAAAGAGTCCGGCATCCTGTCCGTAACTGTTTGGTCTGTAATAAGCAGCTAAGGAAATAGACGCATTTATATTGTGAAAGGGACGATGCATCATGATAAGTATGAGGCAGTACTGGAAACTCGACTACTTTCCCAGGTCAAAGGATGGTTCCCAGACAACAATTACATCTTTATGCTCGATTATGCATCATGCCACAAGGCAAAATCCATGATTAAAGATTTAGATAAGATTGGAATTCATGTTTTGGACTGACTAGGGAACTCTCAAGACACGAATCCAGTTGAAAATATCTGACAAGGACTGAAGAGGGAAATTGAAAACGGTGATATACTCACAAGCAAGATCAGGCTTCTGGAAAAACTTGTAAGAGCTTGGCACACGACACCGGAATTGAATAATATGTCTATGAAATCCATTATTAATATATCAATTAGAACTAAGGGTTTAGTCGGTGCTAAAGGAGGACGGACCAAATAATGAACACTTTGTTCATTTTCGGTAAAATTTGGTTTTAAATTTCTTTTTACGTTAAAATAGTTCAGTAAGTTGACATAAATGTAACATTAGTCATACATAAAATTTATGTTCATAAAAAATGGCAGAATACAGTTTCATAATAAAAGAGCCGTGTCCAATCATTGAGTATAATCACGGATACTAGCATACATGGTAGGTGTCACACGCAGGTGGCCTGTGAGCTGTGACATCACCATGAACCCTCTCGCCATTCCACAGTGCACTGAAGCTTAGAGGCACACGGCACGCAGATGTTACTCATATGTAGATATGAATGTAATGGAGATTTACCAGGATTTAGTGCATTATTATTATTATTATTATTATTATTATTATTATTATGCTTTATACTAGTTAGACTCGTATTTGAAAGCTACTGTAAAGCCTCCAAAGAACATCAACCAGTTTCACCATCTCGGAGGACACTGTATTTTTTTGTCAGAGAAGAGGTTCACACAGGTTTAGACCACATATTGTAAGGAGAAACCGCCTGTAGTGTCATTTTAAAGTCTTTAACTGTATTTTAACAAGTTTTCTCTTTCTGTACTGGAAAGTTATGTTACAAGTTTTCTTCATTTTCTCAGTTTTTGTCTTCGTTCACTCTCAGTTCCCTTATTACGTCTGTATTTGTTTCCTTCTTGATAGCTTTTATTCGGATGAACGTGCGTATCCTTACAAAGCACATTACAGTCAAGTCTTCCACTCCTGGATACTGCTCATTTATAATGTTCTGTAACCCTACAAAAAACTTTTGGGTTATGGTCAATGAAACTATTGTGCAATTGTTGAAATCCTCTTTCCGCTTTCAAAGCGACTTCCTTAAAACTTGGTTTCATTAAAGATCGCTTTGAAATTGTGATCAGTTAGTTAACCATACAAATGGCCTAATTCAGTGTGTTTGTGTTTGTTTCTATAAGCAACATATCCTGCCGTCATCTCTAACAGTTCATTATTTTCCTTCAAATTTGGAACATTTCCCCCTTCTTATTTGGGGCAACTTTAAAATATGTCTCCCACTTTGAAACAATCTCTTCTGCTTCCTTGTCGTCGCATTCACTTTCCTGCTTTTTCCTGCTTCTCAGAAGATGACGGTTCTACTGTCGTAGCTCCAGTTTCTGACAATACATTAGCACTTGAAGTATAAAATATTTTCTCGTATTTTCTCATTCGTGCATGTACTACCTGACGGGATTCGCTCGAATTACGGCTCAGTATCAAAGACTTCATTCTTTTGGAGATGGTTGTAGACGAAGGTTGCTCATAGAACTTCCCCAATTCTCCTACTTTGGAAAAGTAGCTCTAAAAAACATATTGACTACATCTTGAAGGCATGACGTACTTGTCTACTATGGTTAGTACAGTAGGCGATAGGGCAGAAAACTACTATTTTTCGCCTAAAAACTAATTTTAAAAAATCCTTCAGTAGACTGGTAATTACGGCGTAACGCTGAACTCAATCGCCAGTCACTAACAAAAGCTCAGACTGCTACAAACAACTTTGTTTTCGCTCGTAAACCCAATTACAGCATAAGTTATGGCATCTGCGTGGTACTGAGCGCTGACTGGGTTCACTGTGACGTCAGCGGTGCGGCTTGTTATGCGCGTACATGTCGTGTACCCTACCGTGTATTCTAATATCCTTGAGTATAATAATTCGGCACCCCATTGTACGTATAACGCATGTCGTACGATTCTTCTCACGCCGTTAGTCGGTTTTAGTAAAGCATACACAGTTCAGTAAAGTACGTCTGCAATCTTGCGTCACCGTTAATCAGTCTCTGTACTGCCTTCAAACGCACCGGCCAGTGTAAACTGCGGCAGTTACCTCTACTCGTCGATTACCCCGGCTGCATGTGAAACATTTTATGTTTTTTGCCACAGAAAGTTATTTCGCGTTCATCAGCTGACGTGGCCAGTGCCGGCGTCGGAGAACGTGATTTTCAATTTCCACCTCGCGTCACTGTTCCGTCTCCATTATCGTAGCGTCGGTCTCTAATTTGGCCGCTAGTTTCGTCAATTAACTCACAAAGAAGAGAGCGATAAGCCCTAGAGGGGGGGGAAGCTGTCACGAGCCAATATCAAACAGGCGTTCACTTTTTAATTCTCGCCGTTTACAGAATGGCCGACGCTTTTTATAAAAAAACCGCTCGACGTTTATTTTGGCAGCAGTGTTTTTTTTGCGTACTCCATAGTATATGCAAAGACGGTGGACTAATTCAGGGCTCGGTTGGTTCACCAACAGATAAATAAATCGTTACGTTAATCAGAGGTAGTTTTCACCTAGTATCAAGCCGGGTCCATAGTTAAATGTTCGTCAACCAGCTGGCATTAGACTTCATTCCCTCACAAACACAGTCTTTTTTTTTCAGAAGTTAAAGTGAATCAATTCCGCAACAGCCTTATTTTACGATGCTTACAGATGCATAGTGAACATTTTTTGTGTGAGTGTTTGCGAAATAATCAAAACAGCGAAACTTGTATGTGAGTTGCACTTAATTTAATAAAGTTATAATTGTTTTAAACGACGTCAACAGCATCTTGTGTCAGCAGGTATTTAAGGGAGAAAGCACGAAACTTCATGCATGTAGTTCTGTTGTTCGATTCGTGCACAGGAATAAGTCGAAACGTCACATTGACTGATTATTAAAGCTCCTGACGTCAAGATATAAACTATAGGTTTGAACTTCATAGCGCCTGACAATTTATTCTTGTCTAACAATGCTGATTTCGGTGTAATCGAAAAAGGTAGTACACATTGCAAAACACCGTAGTGTGGTGTTGTAAAGTAGTACCAGAATGATGGAACTGCCCATACACTGCCACACACTCCTTAAGACACGATGTTAAATTTTATTACCCGGCGGAATCGCTATCTGAAAAATGACCCTACCATGGAATCCTAAGGTAGGGGACTGCTATAAAATCCTACTGAACGACTATTGTTTACACAATCGACGAACAATAACAATGAATTGAAGAAAACTACATGTTACTTCGAATAAAATACAAATAAAACTAAATTGATGTTTACTACAGGGCTTTTCAAAAAGAAAGAACAGATTTCAAACATTCATTGTTTCCAAACTACCAAACATAGAAACAATTCCAAAGATCCTGGAAAGCGGAAAGTTCAAATTTTCATGCATTAAATGTGAGCACATTGTGTTACACGACAAATATCAAAACGGTGGCTCATTTCCTGCTACACACGAAGCAGCTCGTCTATCGAATTCACAGCTTCAACAATGCAATGTCGCAGACTTTCAAGAGTGTCAGGCTGTGGGAGGGGGGGGGGGATGAAAAGGTGGCCTTTTGCGTAACTCGACGGATAAAAGTCACAAAGTGTGAGATCTGGAGCCCTGAGAAGTCACCGAGTATGAAGTTCTTCTACTGCTCGTCCTCTTCAATTCAACGTCCTGGAATAACACCGCACAGCTAACGTTGGACCCGCTAGAGAATTTCTCTAGAATTTTTTAAAAGAAATTTCCGCCATTTGACTGTTAAAAAATTGTCCATTTATTTTACAAAATCATGATTTCGCCCTTATAGCCGTTCTCAAGTGCGTCTGAAAAGTAGAAATATGTCCGACTCGTCTGTGACATCTCATCGTAGAGAACTCATACTTCTGGTCTTATAGACCAGTTGTCGTGTTACATGATACGACAAGTGGTCTATAAGACCAGAAATTTGTTTCTTCGACGATGACATGTCACAGATGGGTCAGACATATTTCAGCTTTTCAACATGCACTTGAGTACGGCTAGAAAGCCGAAATTATGATTTTGTAAAATAATGGACGATTAACAGTGAAATGGCGGAAGATTCTTTAAAAAAACTCTTGTACATGTTTTTGTGCCACTTTTTTTTTTTTTACTGAAATTCACAGTAACGTCGTTGAAAACTATTTCATTTGAAACTTTGCTTTCAGTTGATAAAATGGATAGATTGACTAGTAATTCTTGATTGATCGAAGAGAAAACATAATTTTTATTAGTTTCAGTTTAGAAAAACTATTGCACAATGCGACTGAAACACAAAATGGACAATAACTATTCGATTACGAGCGATCTACAGGTTAATGGTTCACTGAACTCCAAATTAATGATAAACTAAAGGATTTCTTGGGCTGCCCCTCAAGCGGCTTGCGATACATTTCTGTTTCTTGTAGAACCTGCCCCTTATCATACTCATTGTACATTTCTACCAGATTCTCTAATCCTAAGGCGTGAGTGTTCCATATAGCAGGCAAATGATCATCAATCTACAGTTTTTATGTTTCATACAATGTTTTTAAAAAATTCCAAAAATTCCGAGCACCTATTGACAATTATGATTGCCTGATAATAAGTAAGTTGGTAGCTAGGTAGCTATGTATAGCTCACGCAGCATGCAGTGACCGATGCGCAGTGATCAGTTTTCGTCAGAAGCAGTGGTTGAGTTCATTCATTCGTTTGTTTCGAAGCGGAGGCCGATAAGTGTTTTACACCTTTCTGCCTGTCAGCGATGACACAATCGCTCAAGCGATTTTACAGATACTATTAGGTAAAAAAATTCGTTTTTGGTTTACTTATAGCTTTATATGTAAGATTCATGATATGCCCATCATTTCGTTAATGGTCATAATTACTGTGATAATTACGTGACAGTAATAGACTGCGCGAAATTCTGAAAAGTGTGCAATTAAAACTCGAGGTCGCTATGATTTTGCGTTTGGTGCATATTAAAATGCGTTGTTGCGTACGAAATTTAGCTAACATATTGAGTTTTTCTTTAGACTTGGGTAGAAGTATATATATGTCACCAGTCTTGAGAAAATTGATCTGATGTAGCACACTCATTTGCGATCGCGCCACGCCAGCGGTAAAACCAGAGTAAAATATCCACAAAATTTCTCATAATTCCTAAACTGTTTCAGACATCAAAATGAGATTTTGGCAAATGATACCACACAAAAACGAGAGCATTTTACCATGTCCTTATTATGTAAAATTTCATTATCTGTCGTGTTATTTCAGTAATTACAGACTTTCTCGGTGAAAGAATGTGATTTTTAAGGGAGGACATCGACAGCAGGTGAAACTGGAAATACTATTGGTTTTGGAAAAACATATTTGAAGACATTACACGTTTTCTGTACCGACAATGTGCTTTTTCATAAGCTTCTGACTTTACTTTTCCTCAGTCCCTCACTTAATTAACCACTATTTCACAATACTCTCGCAATTGTGTCTGCACAACGCGTTAATGAGGTGAGACAGTGTAAACTCCACTGTGATTTGCCAAAAGAAGCAAATTTTGACATGTCAGCCTGAGAAATATACAGGTTTTTCTCAAAATTCTCCACTCGTGACCCTTCTCTGGAAGTTACAAATGGTTAACAAGAAGGCGAAAATAAATCGCAGAATCCTTTTTAAATACTTAGTAAAGCAGAGGTGACAGTAGATCCTTTTCAGTCGTCACCATGCAAGTGTGGGCTCGGAGAACCCCACTTAATATTTACAAAAAAAGGTGAGCACAGACTTCACTTCAGAACAGAACTTCCCCTCCAGCACTCGGCATTTCCCCTGCAGTGCTCTGAGCGACCCACCACCACTGCCGCTCCCCCCACACTTCCCCAGCCGACTGCACATCAGCGGCCATGCCACTTTGTATGCACTATAAGTATTTTGCATACATAACGCACCTCTGACTAAAAAAAAACTAAAATCCTTCTGAACATGTCATGAAGGCCCCACAGTACGAACCGGTCGTCGTGTCATCCTCAGATGACAGGGATCACTGGATGTTGATATGGAGGGGCATGTGGTCAGCACACCACTCTCCCGGCCATATGTCAGTTTATGAGACTGAAGCCGATATTTCTCAGTCAAGTAGCTCCTCAGTTTGCCTCACAAAGGATGAATGCATCCCACTTTCCAACGGCACTTGGTAGACCAGATGCTCACCCATCCAAATGATAGCCCAACCTGACAGTGCTTAACTTCAGTGATCTGCCAGGAACCGGTGTTATCACTGTAGTAAGACTGTTAGTGGAACATCCAACTGTTTTGGCTTTGTTTAGAATTTTATTAAAAATGATCTGGTCTTGAGGGTCTTCTAAACACTGAGGCCCTTGAAAGCGGGAGACCCTCCAGGACCAGATGCCCAGGTTCTGCCGCACCCTCCCCTTCCCACCCCTCCAGGCCCTCTGTGCGACGAGGAGTCCCAGGCAGCTCTCCACAGGTAGATGCGTAGTATCCTCCCAAACAACAGTTACATGATGCAGTAATGAAGTTGCTGGGAATTTGGCAGTGATGTATTGACATCGTTGGGGAAAACAACTAGTATGTTGCAAGAGTGTGCATGTGTTCATTTGAACAATACTACGAGAATCATAATGGCCACCTTCAGATCAACTACACTAACTTGGCAGTATGCTTTCAGTAACATTGTTCCACCACATCTGAGACGAAAAGAAGCAGTGACCCGTGGATGGGAAAATCTTAACAACCTAAGAGTTTAACCCAGAGACTTCCTGTCCAGAAAATGGTCAGTCCATCCAAAATGTGTCTGAAGTCAAGGAAACCATTGTGATCAGCTCGCAAGATCCAACCTCTCGAGACTGAAGATGCGTGGAAGGAGACGTGGAAATGAAACGTCAACAGACGTTGCCATGGCCTCAAAGACCCCACACGTGTATCAGGCTAGCAGCTATCTAGAAGTACCTGGTGTCAACAGAATAGAATCCTGTGTGGACACGAAAGAACTATGTCCTTCACGTATAAATAGCGACTTTCAGACTCGCCATTATGTGACTGAAGCATCAGAGCAGACTATTGACCACACTGGACAGAGAGCTCTACATCTACATCTACGTTTATACTCCGCAAGCCACCCAACGGTGTGTGGTGGAGGGCACTTTACGTGCCACTGTCATTACCTCCCTATCCTGTTCCAGTCGCGTATGGTTCGCGGGAAGAACGACTGCCGGAAAGCCTCCGTGCGCGCTCGAATCTCTCTAATTTTACATTCGTGATCTCCTCTGGAGGTATAAGTCGGGGGAAGCAATATATTCGATGCCTCATTCAGAAACGCACTCTCTCGAAACCTGGACAGCAAGCTACACCGCGATGCAGAGCGCCTCTCTTGCAGAGTCTGCCACTTGAATTTGCTAAACATCTCCGTAACGCTATCACGCTTACCAAATAACACTGTAACGAAACGTTCCGCTCTTCTTTGGATCTTCTCTATCTCCTCTGTCAACCCGACGTGGTACGGATCCGACACTGGTGATCAATACTCAAGTAATCTCAACCTGGCACCCGCCTTATCAACAGTTATTTTTATATGATCATTCCACTTCAAATCGTTCCGTACACATACTCCGAGATATTTTACAGAAGTAACTGCTACCAGTGTTTTTTCCGCTATCATATAATCATACAATAAAGGATCCTTCTTTCTATGTATTTTCAATACATTACATTTGTCTATGTTAAGGGTCAGTTGCCACTCGCTGCACCAAGTGCCAATCCGCTGCAGATCTTCCTGCATTTCGCTGCAATTTCTTAATGCTGCAACTTCTCTGTATACTACAGGTCCCAACACATGTGTCAGTGGAGACTGGAAGGATATCATCAATGCTTTCCAACAACCCTGAAATGGAAAGACTATCTTGACATCGCTGTATAGTCAGTTGCGATCATATATCTTGCATATTGCTTTCGTACATCAGTGTGTGTGTGTGTGTGTGTGTGTGTGTGTGTGTGTGTGTAAACATCACTACGAATTGTGTATGTACAGTCGTGCTCAAAAGTATCCGAACGACCTGAATTGCATTTCGCCTGTTTCGCGTGCAACCCACCAGCTGTCTAGCTGGTCCTCTAATCGCTCCTTGGTATATTCGTTTGACTATTGAAAATGGCTCCAACAAGTCACCACTAGAAAACTCGGCTCTGTATCGTAAGAATTGAAGATGAAAAGTAATACCACGATACTACAAATATCAGGGAACACCTTATCACATATAAGACTGTCCGTAAGGCTTGTAAGCTCACATTTATTGCAATACATGACATACCTGAAATGTTACCACTCTCATTATTACGTCAGATAGGTAATGCACGTAGTAAATTCGTCGTATTCATGATTTCCTCTTCAAAGTAACATACCGTACTTGTTATTTAACACAAAATGAAATTAAAAATTTAAGTTATTCACGAGCAGCTGGTTGAGAATATGTATGAACTTCAAATGACACGACGAACCGTCTCGTTCAGCATTTGCATTCAAACCCAGGTCATGAGACTAAGATTTCGCGACTGACGGAAACTTGCAGTCATTCCTGACTAGGCATACAGAGAGTGATATACCTCGATTTTAGACAGTATCAGTTAGCAAATATCAACTTTAAATTACATAAAGTAATCATATTTAATGGACGCGAATTACTACCCAGCATCTATTGTCCCTGTTAACGAACTACGAGAGATGTTAAATATTCCTTCTTCACAAGTAACTTACTTGAAATGCCGTGTTTTAAAGCTTTGTGTTGGACAGGGATTCGAACCCAGAACCTAATCGGATTGTTATCGAAGCACAATAAACTGTGACATATCGGATTTTCTCGGCAGTAGCTAGATGTTTTAACTGAAATGACAACACGAAACATTAATTTTTCCCTCCCCAGGACTCCAAACCGGATCCTATTGCTGTTATTTATTAGAGAAAACGAACGTTAAATATGGGTCTGTTACATCAGCAGCGACATGTGAGCATGTTTGAACTAGAAATAATATGACGAAGAGTTCAATGCTGACTGGGAATCGAGCCTCACACATACCGTTGTTGACTACACACATAGAGACGTGAGCTACAGAATTTTTCTCCACCAGCAGCTCGGAATAACATCCTTGAACTTAGAGTGATCCCTCAAATAGTTCTGTGTCTCACTGGGAGTCAAAAACGTCAGATATCGTTAGTGTTGACAACGAATGAAAATGCATTAAAAATAAAAATTATTATCCGTCAGCAGATAGGTGTTCTCATGCTAGAGCTTGATAATACATAATGAAAATTTTAGTGCCGGGCCAGCATTCGAACCAATTCACGCGCAAAATGTATAGATGTTGAGGAATTTGCAGTTTTGAACAAACAACAAATTGTAGTCGAGCTGTATTGTCACGAAGGGATCAAATTCCGCGTTAAGGGCGGTCTGAGTTGCATTCCAAGTTCAGAACCAATTTTATCGACATACAGAAGCTCAAATAAAAGATGGAAAATGGTCCTGCGACCCTACATAGCGCTTGTTTCGTCACTACAAATAAATAACTAATATAAGAAAGGTTACTGGTGACAGAGTTCCCACATTTCGCCACTCCTGGCTTTATTGTGGTGCAACCTTACGACTACTTGGTAGAGAAGGAATATCATGTTTAATGTGAATTTCAGACCACAGTGCCATTATACCTTCTTCACTTGGTGTAGCCAGAAGAGAATAGAATCTGCCTCTCCCTATTAAAGATCATGGGCACAAGTTGGAAGCGAACCCACACCATCATCATAGGAACCTATCATCAATCCGACAGACCACCAAATCATCTTCTGTATGACTCATTTTTCTTTCAAAACACCGTTGCGGTACACTCGATGAGAATTCTGACACACAGGCTCTCTGTAGTGGTTTGCAGCATGTTCAGTACATTCATTTACTTGGTTGACCGAATCGCCATGAACTAGCTGCCTCGGCTACCCAGTGCATACATTCGACTCTATTTTGTAATCACCGAAATAAAATCGAGTAACTGCCACCTACATAGAACTGCCAACTATGTAGGATGCAGAAATTTAAAGAGCAAGTGTTCCTTTCCATTTGAAATACTATATTGCGCTATCTGTTGTTGAAAACGTCGTGCAGTGCAAAAGAAAAGCTGAAACTGTCTGTCTCTCAGAAGTCTAGATCCGGCCATATGCATTATCTCACAGCACTGTGGAATGCGGAATTTCTGGAGGAACTATTGTTGACTTCTGGAGGTGCCGTAGCTAGATGACATGTAGTAGCGTCACGGTAAGTGTCACGCACTACTTAAGATGTCCGGAGTTCCATTTCATTCGCTGCTACATTTTTTACAACGCAATTCTGCTATCTGCTGAAGTTACCAATTTAATAGAACTTTGAACATAATTACCTTACTTCTCAACACAAAATAGCCGCATGTGGAAAAAGGGATAACTTCTGTTCTTATCAGGTTTAATAGACGGCCAGGGAGCAGATGCGTCTCGAAGCTTTTGTATTATGTATGGAGAGAGTGCATCGTGCCAAATAGGCAGAAAAGTATTTTTTACATTAGCTGTCGTCTGGTAGTGGCATTTTATTCCTCTTCAAACCTTGTTTCACAGCTTTAACTCAGAACATGTTTTCTACATGCATGTAATCAATAAACTGCATGTGCAATGTCAGGCTGTTATAGATCACATCAGAGAATTCGCATATATCTCCTGTTTAGTATTGTTTTAACAACACTAAAAGAAACCTTACGAAAATTGTCCACTGTATTAAAAGAAATGAAATAAAACTACCCACGATAACCTTACGACGAAAATCTGTTTAGATAAAACTGAGTATCTGTACACAAGCGTGCTTCAATCAGCACGAATTAGTAAAATACTACTCACTTAGATTTCGATTGGGTCTTTGTTTAATTGGTATGCTGTGTCATACTCAACAGGTATGCAAATGGGGCATTTCATAAATAAAGTTATGTATTCCTAGAGAACCAAAATTTCTTGTCAGCAGTGGAACCAGGTGTTACCTGTTGTGCAGCATTGTAAGTTTTCAGCATTGCACTATGAGCTGAAAGTATTTTCTTGCGATTTCCTTATCGATGTTTGATCTGTCTGCTTGTAGCTCTTTCACAGAAGGGATAAAAACGCTACATTCAACGAGACTGGAACCGCGAAACATAACAGACGCTGTTTCAGAGGTCAGCACGTCACCACAGCGCTAGCGAAGAGGCATGTGTTGCCCATTTCTTTTACGAGGCCAATAGTGTCTAGAACTCGTAAACCGCTATTTAAAGGACGAGTTTAGTTGCGATTTACACATGCGACGACTTTCCTGGGCTGAAAACCGTAAATTTACAATCTTTTGTTACACCTGAAGCGATAATAACTCAGATTATTCAATGGAAAAGACAGGAGAAATCAAGTTAACTTTGAGGCTTAATTCTGTGCACACCAGGAAGTAACTCGTCGATCACAGAGTTGCCAAATATACCTTGCCTTGTTGCCAAATCTCAGTTACAGTACTAGCAGGAAGAAGACGAACCGATGTGATCCTACAGCAGGCTGGGAAGTGACCACTGCTTGCCTTTCAAAGACGCGGCTGCGACGGCCTGGAATAAGTAATGCGTCTGATTCGCATTTCTGAAACCAGGTTCAGGGACTGGAGCGTAGTTACTAATAATACTCAGAACTGACTGCAAACTAAGCATCATAAATTAGTAACTCTCATAGTTGTTTTTATATGTCTTTCGTAACTGTGCTCAAACCGAAGAAAGTCATTCACGGATGTTCTCGTGTCTCGCCGATAGTCGAGCACACCAAACAAATAAAAATAAAATAGAATTTGTGTGTGTGTGTGTGTGTGTGTGTGTGTGAGAGAGAGAGAGAGAGAGAGAGAGAGAGAGAGAGAGAGAAATAAAGATAAAGAAGAATGAGAGAGAGGGTAGAAAAATGTTGAAAAGAAATTTAATACCTGTACGTAAAGAAATCTTTCATTAAAATAACACGTTCCACATATTAGGAAGTGTCGTATTCATGATCTACGGAACAAGTATTAATCCAATCTAATCTAATCAATCATATTGCTGACTAGCCGGGAAGAGTCATCAATTACCGAAATTTTCGCCAATATCAGTAACCACATCTAAAATTGAAAATAAAAGACGACAGTTTTTGTAATAAACCGGGACTCCTATCAAGACCCTTTCATCCCTGTTAGCTAACCACGAAAGATGTCTGATATACCTCCATTCAGAAGAAACAAAGTGTGTATGCTTTTAAAGATGAAGTGCTTGATGTGAAGTTCTGTGACGGAGGTATGAACCCAACACGTAATCGGATTGTTAACTAAGTAAAATCAAATATTACGTATCGGTTTTCCTTACCAACTGCTAGGTGTTTGAATCTAAAATATGGAAACATATTTTTGTGCCCTAGCGACAATCGAACCGCACTCCTATCGTTTTCCTTTATCGATCACGAATATAGCTTAAGTATCAATTTCTTACTCACCAACAGTAAGAAGTGTGCGTGTTTGACCAGAAATTGTTGGCAACACATGAACAGACATTAAAAATACACGGTAATTTTCACTAGCAGGTCAGTGTGCATGTGATAGGGCTTGAAATAAAATTATAAATATTTTTGTACTGGATCAGGAATCGGACCCACATACTTATCTTTGGAAGTGACCTAGAGAAGATTGCAGTCTTGGAAAAAGGAACGAAATGATTGATCTATCCTGTTCCGAGAGATTTAAATCCTCGATAGAGGACATACGAATTCGAAACATAGTCCAGCACCAAAGTTTTCAACGTCTCTAGTTCAATCAAGTACAAGTAAAATAAGAGCCCTGTTCCTTTAAATGGCTATCGGTTCATCAAATAAAATAAAATTTTGTAATGTAATTAAGTTTACTGGCGACTGTATTTCTGTTTACAGTGACCTTCTTCTACGTCATTTCCCAAAGCAAACCGTCTCTGTCCAGTTGGGAATGAAGGAACGTGATGTTTAATGCGGATTCTGGATTATAACGTCTTTCTCTTGAGGGTACCAGAGGTAAAGTAAATCTGTGCCTCTTAAAAGTAAGCGCTTGTACCCACGCATTGCACTTGTGATAGTTCGTTCCACCAGACCACATTTCCCAGCACCAGGAGTGTGCTGTAACGGATGACGTGCTTAGCTTACAAAATTAGTCATGGTGGAAAAAACGCGAGTCCATTAAATGGTTAAGCAGAAGGAAGCCTCTGACGCGGAGATTATGCTATTCTCACGTCAGCACTATGTAAAGACTCTTCTAGGCATCATAGCATCGATGTCAAGCCATTTTGAAATTTTCACTAATTCAGGAAATATCTTAGTTCGAGAAAATCCACTGTGAAGTGTGAAGTTACCGGATAATTCAATTATTACCGTACTTATTACTATCATTATCTTCATACTGCTGCTGGAACACATGTGCTTGAAGATCATTTAATGTCTTTTGGTCATTACGGAAGTAGTTGCCCAAGAACAGGTTCTTTCCCTGTCTATGGAATCCTTTTTAAGTTAATATGAAACATCAGCAATTACTCGTAGATTACATTAAAACTAAAGTAATTGATGAAGACATTACTTGATCACAAAAACGCGCTGCCTTTCTTCATTTACTTGCGGCTAGAAATGGCTGTCGCATACTGCCAAACCATAAGCCAAGGGATCTTACTGCCTTCCGAAATACGTCTCTGTCAGTTATTCCGTATGATTTGGTCGACTTGACCTGTTTCAAGTTGAGTATGACAGAGAATGTTTTAGAAAATCAATTCTATTCCTTTGCAATAAACAGAAAGATTTTCAGTCTAAGCTATCCAAGTTCAAAAGTTTCGGAATATTAGTTCAAATTTAAAATTCGCTTCTATAATGTAAGAAAGTATTTCACAGTTGCAAAACCCGCATCTGACTCATTGTCCTTACACTTAGTCGCTGACCATAAATTCTAGCTCAGAGTGACACCAGTTTAAGTAACCTAATGTAGCGAAGACTGTTTCCCAGTGCTCTTTCTCATCGGAAAATACGCAATTCACTCATTGGGCTCCATTAGTACACTGTAACAGTAATTTCTGTGTGTATGCAATGCATACGGATTGAAGAATTCAGTGGTGCTCTCTCTTGCACTTCTGTATACAATATGACTGACCTAAACGGGCCCTTTTTTTCATTACAGGCCCTGGGCGGTGCAACATTATACTGCCAACAGTAATGTGTTTATACTGGCCACCTCACTGTTCGTTTTACCTGATTTTGTAATCATTTAAATAAAACATTACCTTCCAGTGGGAGACATTGCGTCCCCCTTTTCCTCGTGTGAAATTTGTCAGTAAGCATTTTGCCTTCCAACCAGCGATGTGCGGCAGAGTACGGCCGGTAAACGATTCACAAGCCACGATCTAATGCCGTTAAGACGATTTCTTTAAATAGTGGCGTAGCTGAAGGAGTTTAGTTCCTTCTTAAATCGTCTTATGCAGCAATGTTCACAGATATCTCAAACAGGAAAAGGTCTTTATCCAGGTACGAAGGTTGTAAAACAAACTTCCCACAGTTTGTGTCAGGTTGATCTTTTCGTCTGATAGCACTGCGTAAGTGTTTTGTCTAAGAGGTATCACAAGTAGTGTTCCTGTAGCTGTGGGAATCATTGGTTGAAAACGAGTTTAACACCAGTGGGTACAGCACTGCTAAATATTCAAAATGATTATCAACCTAAATCTGAGTTCATCCACAAACTGAGGCGTATTTATAATATTGAAGCTAGACTGTGTATCGTTGTCTTCCTTGAGTGGGCATCGGAAGGCGTTTACACACACGTATATGAGGGTAATCCCACAAGGGAGGACTCCTAAGGGACACACCTGTGCCAACGCAGGCACAAACGAGAGATCCTTAATTTTAATGCTAAGCAAAAACCACTGTAGTACCTGCATAATGGCAAAGTGATAAAGAGCAAGAGAACGGATACGAAGGTCTCAGGTACAATCCGTCGTTAGGCCCATGACTTATGTACCATTTACACTTATTTCCGGAGAGACAGTGTTTGTTGATGTGAAAAATTCCGAGTTTGACTGTGGACCGAATGCCACGTTAAGCTGTAGTTTTCCCTACTAACTTTCTAGGTTCAAATGGCTCTGAGCACTATGGGACTTAACATCTGTGGTCATCAGTCCCCTAGAACTTAGAACTACTTAAACCTAACTAACCTAAGGACATCACACACATCCATGCCCGAGGCAGGATTCGAACCTGCGACCGTAGCAGTCGCGCGGTTCCGGACTGAGTGCCTAGAACCGCTAGACCACCGCGGCCGGCAACTGGCTAGGTAAGTCAACTCAAAGGTCGGAGGGAAGCAACGGCATACCATATCCAACAAGACCGCGCCTATTAAAGCACTGTGGTGTTTAAACCACTCTTGCGACTGATGACTGCTTTACTTTCTATGGGTTCTAAAGTTAATGATCTTCGGGTTATTAACATTTTTGTGTTTTCATGCTGTAGCTTTGATACCAGTAAACGTAAGTAACCGGCCGAGCACTGTCACCGTTCGAGTTGTCAAGGTGGTAGACGACGATGCTGTCGACCCGAGTTACAGTCTTGGTCATCGTTATGTTTCAGTCGAATACCTCCATGTGACTTTCTGCGTATTTCAAGATATACTTTTATACACTTGGTACGCATCCAAATTTGTATCTGATAGAGCTCTTCAGTTGGTTCAAATGGCTCTGACCACTATGGGACTTAACATCTGTGGTCATCAGTCCCCTAGAACTTAGAACTACTTAAACCTAACTAACGTAAGGACATCACACACATCCTTGCCCGAGGCAGGATTCGAACTTGCGACCGTAGCAGTCGCGCGTTCCGGACTGAGCGCTTAGAACCGCTAGACCACCGCGGCCGGCGATAGAGCTGTATTTATCAACATGAATCAGATATGTTTTCCGTGCTGTATATCGGACAACACGTCAGTGCAGCGAGATTTCGTTCGTGTGATGCGCATGGTGCAGGAAATATTTCTGTTTTGCTTGCTTCTGTGGTAGGTTTCACCCAGCTGAATGCGAGAAGTTCACGAATAGACTGTCAATAACTGGAATTACGCGATAATACACTTAAAAGTTGTATTTTTGCATTACGTATCCCAGTGAAAACTACAGTAAACAGGTTATATGCCTACTTGCTTATTATTCGCGCTTCTCGATGCTTTCCTCAAAAAATAAAAACAAAAATAAAAAAAAGAGACAGAGAGAAAGAGAGAACAGAAATGTATTTCAAATATCAGCTCGGTGACGCCATGTTCGTCTCGTGATGTAAAGCAAGGATAGTTGATAGGTAATGTCTCGTTGTACTAGCGATATGTATGGCTACAGTGATCTTTCTTTTCTCTCTGCAAACAACCAGAACAGAATTCAGTAACAAAGTGGTAAGAACACCTATGCAGTGGGCCAATTAAACACTCAGATTTTCTTGGTTATTTTGTTAATCGTCTGTAATGCAGTAACATCCTTGATTACTGATTCGTTATTACTACCATTTTTATTGTTATTCCTCAGCTCACAACAGCTTCCCTATCACTCATTGCTGCCTATGCATGCAACGAATGGATTAGGATGAATGGAATATAGGATGTTTCTTCACTGAGAATATACAGATTTAACTCGGCGTCTTGTGTTCAGGGTAATATGAAAATCTCAATAAGAGAAGACGACAACGAGATGCCGGTGATGCAGGCAATACACCCAACAATTTACGTCGACTTAACACCATGACGACAGACAAATTGACGTCTCACTGTATTTTGATTATAATTCGTTAGCCTTCTTGGGACCTCGTTTTAATATTTCGTGGGAGCAGGCATAATATTTTGCTTTTTGAACACCGAACAATAATACACAAAGATAGTAGATGGAATGATACAAAGAAACAATCAGATTCATGGGTGTGGATCCAGTTCATCACTAGAAGACTGAACAAGAAGGAAACATTATGAAAGCAATGAATACGCTGGTTAGTATACATTGTTTGTATAGATCTGAAGATGAAGAAATGCAGATCTACACAGTGTCCGAATCTGCACTTTAGTTTCTGTGTTAATGGGCATAATTTTTAGTTTATTCTCTTCTGAATTTTCAAATGAATTGATTGTTACGTGGTACAAAATAATTAGTTAACTGTGTTTCTTGCCGGCCGCGGTGGTCTCGCGGTTCTAGGCGCTCAGTCCGGAACCGAGCGACTGCTACGGTCGCAGGTTCGAATCCTGCTTCGGGCATGGATGTGTGTGATGTCCTTAGGTTAGTTAGGTTTAAGTAGTTCTAAGTTCTAGGGGACTGATGACCATAGATGATAAGTCCCATAGTGCTCAGAGCCAACTGTGTTTCTTACAGCTTCCGTTTGCACCAACATTTTTCTACGTTCTCGTGCAATTCATGAAATTCTACTTGTATGATCACAAGACTCCACATAGATGTTATCGATTTCGAGGTGCAAAGTGTTTGTTATCTTAGTTTCGTGAAAGGTGGGAAAAATTGATTTCCAAAGACTTTTTATTGTACTGAAATAATCTTTTGTCACAAAGTAACAAGGTAAGTGTTTTATTCATATATATTTTGTGGGAAACCGTAATCGTGATGGAAGATTGCACACCTGAAAGTTTGACGCAACTGGTAGGAGAAAACGCTGCATATTAACCAAACCCCGCGCCTCCTCTCTGTATCATCCTATATCATGAGCACGGGATTCTCCTCCGATAACGCTACAGAGCTGTTCCTAGCACAGCTGAGAACTGGCAACATCGCCACAAACATTTGGCAACACTGTGACAGTGCAATCACTTCCGCGTATGGTACTGAAGTGACTCACCTATCCATTTGAATGACTCGTGCTACATAATCCACATGTAATCTAAGACACTGAGTCAGAAAATTCAATCTTTTGGCTAAAGAAATGCTGTTCCTCACATAAGTGACAACTTTCATTATATTTCACGATGCATTATGAGTCTGAGCGTCCAACACCATGATTAGTGTGGCGTGTTGTTAGCAGAGTGTCCGTAGCCCCTTGGTACCGCCAATGTCTCGTGTCGCAACGGCTCAATAAGTTGACAGTTCTAACTGTGGTAGGGGCCAGCGTGTGCAAGCTTTTTTTCTGATTTATTTTATGGGGCTATGAATTTACAGAAAAATTCTGTAATGAAATCAGGAGAAAACCTTCACACACCAAATTCTCTTGGTAGCTCGACACACTAAGTTGTATTACGGTATATTGATAATTTTTACTTATGGACCGTCTGAAAGCAACTGAATAAAACACAATTTTAGTGTCATACGCGTTTCGCCTTTATTTTCTGCAAGCCATCATTGTATTGTATACGTGTGTGTAAACGTCTTCCGATGCCCATTCAAGGAAGACAACGATACACAGTCTAGCTTCAATATTATAAATACGCCTCAGTTTGTGGATGAACTCAGACTTTGGTTGATAATCATTTTGAATATTTAGCAGTGCTGTACCCACTGGTGTTAAACTCGTTTTCAACCAATGATTCCCACAGCTACAGGAACACTACTTGTGATACCTCTTAGACAAAACACTTACGCAGTGCTATCAGACGAAAAGATCAACCTGACACAAACTGTGGGAAGTTTGTTTTACAACCTTCGTACCTGGATAAAGATTTTTCCTGTTTGAGATATCTGTGAACATTGCTGCATAAGACGATTTAAGAAGGAACTAAACTCCTTCAGCTACGCCACTATTTAAAGAAATCGTCTTAACGGCATTAGATCGTGGCTTGTGAATCGTTTACCGGCCGTACTCTGCCGCACATCGCTGATTGGAAGGCAAAATGCTTACTGACAAATTTCACACGAGGAAAATGGAGACGCAATGTCTCCCACTGGAAGGTAATGTTGCTTTATTTAAATGATTACAAAATCAGGTAAAACGAACAGTGAGGTGGCCAGTATAAATACATTACTGTTGGCAGTATAATGTTGCACCGCCCAGGGCCTGTAATGAAAAAAAGGGCCCGTTTAGGTCAGTCATATTGTATACAGAAGTGCAAGAGAGAGCACCACTGAATTCTTCAATCCGTATGCATTGCATACACACAGAAATTACTGTTACAGTGTACTAATGGAGCCCAATGAGTGAATTGCGTATTTTCCGATGAGAAAGAGCACTGGGAAACAGTCTTCGCTACATTAGGTTACTTAAACTGGTGTCACTCTGAGCTAGAATTTATGGTCAGCGACTAAGTGTAAGGACAATGAGTCAGATGCGGGTTTTGCAACTCTGAAATACTTTCCTACATTATAGGAGCGAATATTAAATTTGAACTAATACATCCGAAAATTTTGAACTTGGATAGCGTAGACTGAAAATCTTTCTGTTTATTGCAAAGGAATACAATCGATTTTCTAAAACATTCTCTGTCATACTCAACTTGAAACAGGTCAAGTCGACCAAATCATATGGAATAACTGACAGAGACGTATTTCGGAAGGCAGTAAGATCCCTTGGCTTTTGGTTTGGCAGTATTCGACAGCCATTTCTAGAGGCAAGTAAATGAAGAAAAGAAGCGCGTTTTTGTTATCAAGTAATGTCTTCATCAATTACTTTAGTTTTAATGTAATCTACGAATAATTGCTGATGTTTGACATTAACATGAAAAGGATTCCGTAGACAGGGAAAGAACCTGTTCTTGAGCAACTACTTCCATAATGACCAAAAGAAATTAAATGATCTCCAAGCACATGTGTTCCAGCAGCAGTATGAAGAAACTGATAGTAATAAGTACGGTAATAATTGAATTATCCGGTAACTTCACACTTCACAGTGGATTTTCTCGAACTAAGATATTTCCTGAATTAGTGAAAATTTCAAAATGGCTTGACATCGATGCTATGATGCCTAGAAGAGTCTTTACATAGTGCTGACGTGAGAATAGCATAATCTCCGCGTCAGAGGCTTCCTTCTGCTTAACCATTTAACAGACTCGCATTTTTTCCACCGTGACTAATTTCGTAAGCTAAGTACGTCATCCGTTACAGCACACTCCTGGGGCTGGGAAATGTGGTCTGGTGGAACGAACTATCACAAGTGTAATGCGTGGGTACAAGCGTTTACTTTTAAGAGGCACGAACAGATTTACTTTACCTCTGGTACCCTCAAGAGAAAGACGTTATAATCCAGAATCCGCATTAAACATCACGTTCCTTCATTCCCAACTGGACAGAGACGGTTTGCTTTGGGAAATGACGTAGAAGAAGGTCACTGTAAACAGAAATACAGTCGCCAGTAAACTTAATTACATTACAAAATTTTATTTTATTTGATGAACCGATAGCCATTTAAAGGAACAGGGCTCTTATTTTACTTGTACTTGATTGAACTAGAGACGTTGAAAACTTTGGTGCTGGACTATGTTTCGAATTCGTATGTCCTCTATCGAGGATCTGAATCTCTCGGAACAGGATAGTTCAATCATTTCGTTCCTTTTTCCAAGACTGCAATCTTCTCTAGGTCACTTCCAAAGATAAGTATGTGGGTCCGATTCCTGATCCAGTACAAAAATATTTATAATTTTATTTCAAGCCCTATCACGTGCACACCGACCTGCAAGTGAAAATTACCGTGCATTTTTAATGTCTGTTCATGTGTTGCCAACAATTTCTGGTCAAACACGCACACTTCTTACTGTTGGTGAATAAGAAATTGATACTTAAGCTATATTCATGGTCGATAAAGGAAAACGATAGGAGTGCGGTTCGATTGTCGCTCAGGCACAAAAATTTGTATCCTTGTTTTAGATTCAAACACCTAGCAGTTGGTAAGAAAAACCGATACGTAACATTTGATTTTACTTATTTAACAATCAGATTACATGTTGTTTTCATACCTCCGTCACAGAACTTCACATCAAGCACTGCATCTTTAAATGCATACTCACTTTGTTACTTCTGAATGGAGGTATATCAGACATCTTTCGTGGTTAGTTATCAGGGATGAAAGGGTCTTGATAGGAGTCCCGGTTTATTACAAAAACTGTCGTCTTTTATTTTCAATTGTAGATGTGGTTACTGATATTGGCGAAAATTTCGGTAATTGATGACTCTTCCTGGCTAGTCAGCAATATGATTGATTAGATTAGATAGCATTAATACTTGCTTCGTAGATCATGAATACGACACTTCCTAATATGTGGAACGTGTTATTTTAATGAAAGATTGCTTTACATACAGGTATTCAATTTCTTTACAAAATTTTTCTACCCTCTCTCCCATTCTTCTTTATCTTTATTTCTTTCTCTCTCTCTCTCTCTCTCTCTCTCTCTCTCTCTCTCTCTCTCTCTCTCTCTCACACACACACACACACACACACACACACACACACACACACACACACAAATCCTTATTTTATTTTTATTTGTTTGGTGTGCTAGACTATCGGCGAGGCACGGGAATGTCCGTGAATGACTTTCTTATGTTTGAGCACAGTTACGAAAGAAATATAAAAACAACTATGAGAGTTACTGATTTATGATGCTTAGTTTCCAGTCAGTTCTGAGTATTATTAGTAACTACGCTTCAGTCCCTAAACCTGGTTACAGAAATGCGAATCAGACGCATTACGTACTCCAGGCCGTCGCAGCCGAGTCTTTGAAAGGCAAGCTGTGGTCACTTCTCAGCCCGCTGTAGGATCACATCTGTTCCTCTTCTTCCTGCTAGTACTGTAACTGAGATTTGGAAACAAGGCAACGTATATTTGCCACCCCTTGATCGACGAGTTACCTCCTGGTGTGCACAGAATTAAGCCTCAAAGTTCACTTGATTTTACCTGTCATTTCAATTGACTAATCTGAGTTCTTATCGCTTCAGGTGTAACAAAAGAATGTAAATTTACGGTTTTCAGCCCAGGAAAGCAGTCGCATGTGTAAATCGCAACTAAACTCGTCCTTTAAATAGCGGTTTACGAGTTCCAGACACTATTGGCCTCGTAAAAGAAATGGGCAACACATGCCTCTTCGCTAGCACTGTGTGACGTGCTGACCTCTGAAACAGCATCTGTTATGTTTCGCGGCTCCACTCTCGTTGATTGTAGCGTTTTTATCCCTTCTGTGAAAGAGCTACAAGCAGTCAGATCAAACATCGATAAGGAAATCGCAAGAAAATACTTTCAGCTCGTAGTGCAATGCTGAAAACTTACAATGCTGCACAACAGGTAACGCCTCGTTCCGCTGCTGACAAGCAAATTTTGGAACTCCAGCAATACATAACTTTATTTTTTAAATGCCACGTTTTCATACCTGTTGAGTATGACACAGCATACCAATTAAACAAAGACCCAATCGAAATCTAAGTGAGTACTATTTTACTAATTCGTGCTGATTGAAGCACGCTTGTGTACAGATACTCAGTTTTATCAAAACAGATTTTCGTCGTAAGGTTATCGTGGGTAGTTTTATTTCATTTCTTTTAATACAGTGTCCAATTTTCGTAAGGTTTCTTTTAGTGTTGTTAAAACAATACTAAACGTGCGAGAGAAATTATTCATCAACGATATATGCGAATTCTCTGATGTGATCTATAACAGCCTGACAGTGCACATGCAGTTTATTGATTACAAGCATGTAGAAAACGTTTTCTGAGTTAAAGCTGTCAAACAAGGTTTGAAGAGGAATAAAATGCCACTACCAGACGACAGCTAATGCAGAAAATACTTTTCTGACTATTTGGGCACGATGCGCTCTCTCCATACATAATAGAAAAGCTTCGAGACGCATCTGCTCCCTGGCCGTCTATTAAACCTGAAAAGAACAGAAGCTAGCCCTTTTTCCACATGCGGCTATTTTGTGTTGAGAAGTGGAGGTAATTATGTTCAAAGTTCCATTAAATTGGCAACTTCAGCAGACAGCAGAATTGCGTTGTAAAAAATGTAGCAGCGAATGAAATGGAACTCCCGACATCTTATCCACAGTGCGTGACGCTTACCGTGACGCTACTAGCTGTCATCTAGCTACAGCACCTCCAGAAGTCAACAATAGTTCCTCCAGAAATTCCGCATTCCACAGTGCTGTGAGATAATGCATATGGCCGGATCTAGACTTCTGAGAGACAGACAGTTACAGTTTTTCTTTTGCACTGCACGACGTTTTCAACAAACATGTAGCGCAATATAGTAGCTCAAATGGAAACGTACACTTCCTCTTTAAATTTCTGCATCCTACACTGTTGGCAGTTCTATGTAGGTGGCAGTTACATGATTTTATTTCGGTGATTACAAAATAGAGTCGAATGTAT
This sequence comes from Schistocerca cancellata, assembly GCF_023864275.1. Lineage (NCBI taxonomy): Eukaryota > Metazoa > Arthropoda > Insecta > Orthoptera > Acrididae > Schistocerca > Schistocerca cancellata. Next base: position 109,523,785 of record NC_064634.1, read on the forward strand.
GCACTGGGTAGCCGAGGCAGCTAGTTCATGGCTATTCGGTCAACCAAGTAAATGAATGTACTGAACATGCTGCAAACCACTACAGGGAGCCTGTGTGTCAGAATGCCGCAACGGTGTTATGAAAGAAAAATGAGTCATACAGAAGATGATTTGGTGGTCTGTTGGATTATGATAGGTTCCTATGATGATGGTGTGGGTTCGATTCCAACTTGTGCCCATGATCTTTAATAGGGAGAGGCAGATTCTATTCTCTTCTGGCTACGGCAAGTGAAGAAGTTATAATGGCATTGTGGTCTGAAATTCACATTAAACATGATATTCCTTCTCTACTAAGTAGTCGTTAGGTTGCACCACAATAAAGCCAGGAGTGGCGAAATGTGCGAACTCTGTCACCAGTAACCTTTCTTATGCTAGTTACTTATTTATAGTGATGTTCAGCCCGTGGTCTAGGGGTAGCGTCTTTGATTCATAATCAAAACGTCTTCGGTCCCGGGTTCGATCCTCGCCACTGACCGAGCGAGGTGGCGCAGTGGTTAGCACACTGGACTCGCATTCGGGAGGACGACGGTTCAATCCCGTCTCCGGCCATCCTGATTTAGGTTTTCCGTGATTTCCCTAAATCGCTTCAGGCAAATGCCGGGATGGTTCCTTTGAAAGGGCACGGCCGATTTCCTTCCCCATCCTTCCCTCACCCGAGCTTGCGCTCCGTCTCAAATGACCTCGTTGTCGACGGGACGTTAAACACTAATCTCCTCCTCCTCCTCGCCACTGCCTAAACTTTGATAAATAATTAGCATTATCGCCCGAAGACTTCCTGCATAAGAAGTCAGCCTCATTCTGCCAACGGCCTTGTCAAAGAGGCACTCTCTTGTCTTAGGGGTGGGAAATCGCCCCTAAACGCGGAAGAATCAGCAATGATCAACGACATGAGGATGCAGAAGGCAATGGAAACCACTGCATTAAGACACGTAACGTGTATCCACAGGACATGTGGCCTGCAATTGAAGAAGTGTCATGATGATCTCTCCATTGGCAAAAGATTCCGGAATAGTCCCCCATTCTGATCTCCGGGAGGGGACTACCAAGGGGGAGGTTACCATGAGAAAAAGATTGAATAATTAACGAAGGGATAACGTTCTACGAGTCGGGCCGTGGAATGTCAGAAGCCTGAACGTGGTAGGGAAACTAGAAAATCTGAAAAGGGAAATGCAAAGGCTCAATCTAGATATAGTAGGGGTCAGCGAAGTGAAGTGGAAGGAAGACAAGGATTTCTGGTCAGATGAGTATCGGGTAATATCAACAGCAGCAGAAAATGGTATAACAGATGTAGGATTCGTTATGAATAGGAAGGTAGGGCAGAGGGTGTGTTACTGTGACCAGTTCAGTGACCGGGTTGTTCTAATCAGAATCGACAGCAGACCAACACCGACAACGATAGTTCAGGTATACATGCCGACGTCGCAAGCTGAAGATGAACAGATAGAGCAAGTGTATGAGGATATTGAAAGGGTAATGCAGTATGTAAAGGGGGACGAAAATCTAATATTCATGGGCGACTGGAATGCAGTTGTAGGGGAAGGAGTAGAAGAAAAAGTTACAGGAGAATATGGGCTTGGGACAAGGAATGAAAGAGGAGAAAGACTAATTGAGTTCTGTAACAAGTATCAGCTAGTAATAGCGAATACCCTCTTCAAGAATCACAAGAGGAGGAGGTATACTTGGAAAAGGCCGGGAGATACGGGAAGATTTCAATTACATTACATCATGGTCAGACAGAGATTCCGGAATCAGATACTGGATTGTAAGGCGTACCCAGGAGCAGATATAGACTCAGATCACAATATAATAGTGATGAAGATGGCTCTGAGCACTATGGGACTCAACATCTTAGGTCATAAGTCCCCTAGAACTTAGTACTACTTAAACCTAACTAACCTAAGGACATCACACACACCCATGCCCGAGGCAGGATTCGAACCTGCGACCGTAGCAGTCCCGCGGTTCCGGACTGCAGCGCCAGAACCGCTAGACCACCGCGGCCGGCTAATAGTGATGAAGAGAAGGCTGAAGTTCAAGACATTAGTCAGGAAGAATCAATACGCAAAGAAGTGGGATACGGAAGTACTAAGGAATGACGAGATACGTTTGAAGTTCTCTAACGCTATAGATACAGCAATAAGGAATAGCGCAGTAGGCAGTACAGTTGAAGAGGAATGGACATCTCTAAAAAGGGCCATCACAGAAGTTGGGAAGGAAAACATAGTTACAAAGAAGGTAGCTGCGAAGAAACCATGGGTAACAGAAGAAATACTTCAGTTGATTGATGAAAGGAGGAAGTACAAACATGTTCCGGGAAAATCAGGACTACAGAAATACAAGTCGCTGAGGAATGAAATAAATAGGAAGTGCAGGGAAGCTAAGACGAAATGGCTGCAGGAAAAATGTGAAGACATTGAAAAAGATATATTCGGAAGGACAGACTCTGCATACAGGAAAGTCAAAACAACCTTTGGTGACATTAAAAGCAACGGTGGTAACATTAAGAGTGCAACGGGAATTCCACTGTTAAATGCAGAGGAGAGAGCAGATAGGTGGAAAGAATACATTGAAAGCCTCTATGAGGGTGAAGATTTGTCTGATGTGATATAAGAAGAAACAGGAGTCGATTTAGAAGAGATAGGGGATCCAGTATTAGAATCGGAATTTAAAAGAGTTTTGGAGGACTTACGGTCAAATAAGGCAGAAGGGATAGATAACATTCCATCAGAATTTCTAAAATCATTGGGGGAAGTGACCACAAAACGACTATTCACGTTGGTGTGTAGAATATGAGTCTGGCGATATACCATCTGACTTTCGGAAAACCACCATCCACACAGTTCCGAAGACGGCAAGAGCTGACAAGTGTGAGAATTATCGCACAATCAGCTTAACAGCTCATGCATCGAAGCTGCTTACAAGAATAATATACAGAAGAATGGAAAAGAAAATTGAGAATGCGCTAGGTGACGATCAGTTTGGCCTTAGGAAAAGTAAAGGGACGAGAGAGGCAATTCTGACGTTACAGCTAATAATGGCAGCAAGGCTAAAGAAAAATCAAGACACTTTCATAGGATTTGTCTACCTGGAAAAAGCGTTCGACAATATAAAATGGTGCAAGCTGTTCGAGATTCTGAAAAAAGTAGGGGTAAGCTATAGGGAGAGACGAGTCATGTAAAATTTGTACAACAACCAAGAGGGAATAATAGGAGTGGACGATCAAGAACGAAGTGCTCGTATTAAGAAGGGTGTAAGACAAGGCTATAGCCTGTCGCCCCTACTCTTCAATCTGTATATCGAGGAAGCAATGATGGAAATAAAAGAAAGGTTCAGGAGTGGAATTAAAATACAAGGTGAAAGGATATCAATGATACGATTCCCTGATGACATTGCTATCCTGAGTGAAAGTGAAGAAGAATTAAATGATCTGCTGAACGGAATGAATAGTCTAATGAGTACACAGTATGGTTTGAGAGTAAATCGGAGAAAGACGAAGGTAATGAGAAGTAGTAGAAATGAGAACAGCGAGAAACTTAACATCAGGATTGATGGTCACGAAGTCAATGAAGTTAAGGAATTCTGCTACCTAGGCAGTAAAATAACCAATGACGGACGGAGCAAGGAGGACATCAAAAGCAGACTCGCTATGGCAAAAAAGGCATATCTGGCCAAGAGAAGTCTACTAATATGAAATACCGGCCTTAATTTGAGGAAGAAATTTCTGAGGATGTACGTCTGGAGTACAGCATTGTATGGTAGTGAAACATGGACTGTGGGAAAACCGGAACAGAAGAGAATCGAAGCATTTGCGATGTGGTGCTATAGACGAATGTTGAAAATTAGGTGGACTGATAAGGTTAGGAATGAGGAGGTTCTACGTAGAATCGGAAAGGAAAGGAATATGTGGAAAACACTGATAAGGAGAAGGGACAGGATAATAGGACATCTGCTAAGACATGAGGGAATGACTTCCATGGTACTAGAGGGAGCTGTACAGGGCAAAAACTGTAGAGGAAGACAGAGATTGGAATACGTTAAGCAAATAATTGAGGACGTAGGTTGCAAGTGCTACTCTGAGATGAAGAGGTTAGCACAGGAAAGGAATTCGTTGCGGGCCGCATCAAACCAGTCAGTAGACTGATGACAAAAAAAAAGTGACGAAACAAGCGCTATGTAGGGTCGCAGGACCATTATTCCATCTTTTATTTGAGCTTCTGTATGTCGATAAAATTGGTTCTGAACTTGGAATGCAACTCAGACCGCCCTTAACGCGGAATTTGATCCCTTCGTGACAATACAGCTCGACTACAATTTGTTGTTTGTTCAAAAATGCAGATTCCTTAACATCTACACATATTGCGCGTGAATGGGTTCGAATGCTGGCCCGGCACTAAAATTTTCATTATGTATTATCAAGCTCTAGCATGAGAACATCTATCTGCTGATGGATAATAATTTTGATTTTTAATGCATTTTCATTCGTTGTCAACACTAACGATATCTGACGTTTTTGACTCCCAGTGAGACACAGAACTATTTGAGGGATCACTCTAAGTTCAAGGATGTTATTCCGAGCTGCTGGTGGAGAAAAATTCTGTAGCTCACGTCTCTTTGTGTGTAGTCAACAACGGTATGTGTGAGGCTCGATTCCCAGTCAGCATTGAACTCTTCGTCATATTGTTTCTAGTTCAAACATGCACATGTCGCTGCTGATGTAACAAACCCATATTTAACGTTCGTTTTCTCTAATAAATAACAGCGATAGGTTCCGGTTTGGAGTCCTGGGAAGGGAAAAATTAATGTTTCGTGTTGTCATTTCAGTTAAAACATCTAGCTACTGCCGAGAAAATCCGATATGTCACAGTTTATTGTGCTTCGATAACAATCCGATTAGGTTCTGGGTTCGAATCCCTGTCCAACACAAAGCTTTACATCACGGCATTTCAAGTAAGTTACTTGTGAAAAGGGAATATTTAACATCTCTCGTAGTTCGTTAACAGGGACAATAGACGCTGGGTAGTAATTCGCGTCCATTAAATATGTTTACGTTATGTAATTTAAAGTCGATATTTGCTAACTGATACTGTCTAAAATCGAGGTATATCACTCTCTGTATGCCTAGTCAGGAATGACTGCTATTTTCCGTCAGTCGCCAAATCTTAGTCTCATGACCTGGGTTTGAATCCAAATGCTGAACGAGACGGTTCGTCGTGTCATTTGAAGTTCATACATATTCTCAACTAGCTGCTCGTGAATAACTTAAATTTTTAATATCATTTTGTGTTAAATAACAAGTACGGTATGTTACGTTGAAGAGGAAATCATGAATACGACGAATTTACTAAGTGCATTACCCATCTGACGTAATAATGAGCGTGGTAACAAGTCAGGTATGTCATTTATTGCAATAAATGTGAGCTTACAAGCCTTACGGACAGTCTTATCTGTGATAAGGTGTTCTCTGATATTTGTAGTATCGTGGTCTTACTTTACATCTTGAATTCTTGCGATACAGATCCGAGTTTTCTAGTGGTGACTTGTTGGGGCCGTTTTCAATAGTCAAACGACTGTACCAAGGAGCGATTAGAGGACCTGCTAGACAGCTGCATTATGTGAGTTGCATGCGAATCAGGCGAAATGCAATTCAGGACGTTCGGATACTTTTGAGCACCACTGTACATCAATAGATGAATAGTAGTAATTAAATAATTGGTAAGTTACAAAGAACTACTATTGTGCATCATTTCCAATGGCCCTCGTATTAGATGCAGGACTCAATTAGTTAGTGGGAAGTTTGGTGAATACTATTGTTGCCCGCTTGCGATCTCTGTGGTGGACACGAGAAAGTTCCGCCTGTTGCACGGCGACCGTGGCTCGACTACATGCCACAATCGGTTTATTTGACGGACGTAATGTCCCGCGGGACACATCACTAGTGGCGGAGGCGGCCATCCGGATTCCTCAGAGCTCGCAAATACACAGGGGGCGTGCGGCCGACCGGCCAGCGTGCCTGCTCCCTACGGTAGGAGCGCGGTCGATGTAGCCGCCACCACCGCACTCGCCATGCCTCCCCCATTCCCACTTGCCCCCCCCCCTCTCTCTCTCTCTCTCTCTCTCCAGCCTTGCCACAGCCCTACAGCCCTACAGCCCTCGCGGCTTGCGGTCGCAGATTAATTGGACGGCCGACTCTCGTTTGGGTGGCGCCACCGAGGACACCTCTCCCCTCTCCAGGGCCGAGGCCCGCCACAACCACCGCGAATGCCGCCGCCTCCAGTGTTCTCCCGCCAGCGGCTGGGACCGCTCTGCACACATTCCAGCTGCTTCCAGATTCGTATCGTCCGAATACCCAGCTGAGCACACACTGAATACCCATCCCTAGCTGCCGTATCTACTGTACATTACGAGGGGCGGTCAATAAGTAATGTAACATATTGTTTTAGTCGGCCAGTTTCGGTCGAAAAGATGCGGAATTTGTTGTGGGACATTGTGGAATATTCCTGCTTTAGCCCCTATAGTTTCATGAAGTTCCGATTGGTGGATGCGCTATGCGTGGCATTCAAACTGGTGTCCGTAACGGAGGTGCTTCCCACGCACAGAGCTGTCATTGAGATTCCTGTAGTGGAAAACCAGAGCTTCTTAGATGTTCATGGGGGCATGCAGCATGTCTACGGAGACCCGGCAGTGAGCAAAAGCACGGTGAGTCGTTGAGTGAGGTGCCTGTCGTCATCGCAACACGGTCGCGCAAACCTAACTCATCTCCCGCGTGCCGGACGGCCGCACGCAGCTGTGACTCCTGCAATATTGGAACGTGCGGACACTCTCATTCTGTGTAATCGATGGATCACAGTCAAACGCCTCGCCGCACGACTGGACATCTCCGTCAGTAGTGTTGACACACTCGTCCACCAGGTGTGGTACTCAAAGGGGTGTGCCCACTGGTTTGGAAATTCTGGAAATTTGTGGTAAGTTCCGTTCCTATAGGACCAAACTGCTGAGGTCATCGGTCCCTAGGCTTACACACTACTTAATCTAATTTAAGCTAACTTACTCTAAGGACAACAAACACACTCATCGCCGAGGGAGGACTCGAAACTCCGACGGGAGGAGCCGCGCGAACCGTGACAACGTGGCCTAACAGAAGATCAGAAAGAGCAACGACGGATTATCTGTGCGGAATTATTTGCGCGTAACGAGGCCGGCAGTGACAACTTTTCGTCGAACATCGTCAAAGGCGATGACACATAGGTTGGTCACTTCGAACCGGAAACAAAACTGTAACCATGGACTGCCGCCCCGAACAAAATCTTCAGCGCCATACCCTCAGCCAGTAAACCCATTGCGACGGTCTTCTGTGACTCAGAAGAGAACTTTATGTTTGGTTTCCTCCTTCATGGTGCAACGATCAAACCGGAAGTGTATTGTGCTACCCTCACAAAATTGGAGAAATTACTTCAGCGTGTTAGAGGCCAAAAAAATGCCAACGAACCTCTCCTTCTCACATCTTTGCGCAACCGAGAGTTGTACCATGCGTCCATGCGGGCCCTCCAAGTAAGTTGGCGTAAGGCCCTAGCATTGAAAGGAGAACATGTTAAAAATAGTGTTTTGTAACCAAAAGAGTGGGGAATAATATGGTGTATTGGAAACTGCTTTCGTAACGAAACTGTTTTTCATCACTCATTGAGAGCCCCTCGTATATTAATCTATTAAATCCTTCACTAGTAAACTGGTCGCCTGGTTGCCTATCTAACGGCCGTCAGGAGCACCAAAGATTTGGTTTTCAGTATTTCATACAATTATAGCGAGAATTTTAAAATTTAAAAGGCTGTTATAATCCACTCATTAAGATGTATAATATTACGTTAAAGGTTTAGCACAATTAACTCAGAAACTCTGCATATATCTTGAATATGTGTAACCCACGGCGCGCAAATAACACAGACTAAATTCACTCGCCGTTTTAGAATGAGAGCTCTTAGCGCCTTTCGACAAACTTTACGCACAGTTTCACACCTTTTCGAAAGTTTTTCTCGCTAACAACCCCCCCCCCTTTTCTCCATACACACACAAAGTAAAGAAAAGAAAAAAAAATTGGTTTATCACATTTTCCCTGTTCGTGCAGTAAAATTCCCACGTCAGGCATAATGTTTTAGCTTATTACTGGATATTACAAACTCTGTTAGTAACACATTTTTGCAGAAATTTTGCACATATTCCATTGAATGTACCCGCAAACTTACATCTCTTTACACTGGGTGGTACCAGAGGTATGGCGTTATAAACACTACGATACATTAAAAACTACCTCTTCTTGAAATGGAACAGAGATTACTCAGAATACGCTTATCCAGCATTTCATAATGAGAGCATAAATTTTAAATACTAGTTTACGACCTCCCAAATTAATCAAAGGAAAACAGTTTATTACCAAATCGGCACCGAAACAGAAGATAACAGAGAGAAGGCCGAAATACTGAATTCGGTCTTCCGAAGCTGTTGCACCGCGGAAGATTGTAACACCGTCCCTACTTCCAGTTGTCGTACCAACATCTAAATGGCAGATCTGAGATAACTGATCGCGGAAATGGAGAGCAGCTACAATCGCTTAGTAGTGGAAAGGTGTCAGGACCAGATGAGATGCCTATGAAGGTTCTATAAAGATTATGCGAAAGAACTTCCTCCCCGTCTACCAGTAATTTATCGTAGATCGCTTGAGCAACGAAAGGTACATAACGACTGAAAAAAAGCCGCAGTTCATTCCCGTTTTTAAGAAAGGCCGTAAGACGGATCCACACAATTATAAACCTATATCGTTGACGCCAGTGTGTTGTAGAATTATGGAACATGTTTTATGCTAAAGAATTATGACTTTTTGGAAAATGAACATCTCGTCTATAAAAATCAACATGGGTTTCGCAAACGAAGATCCTGCGAAACTCAGCTCGCTCTGTTTCTCCGTGAGATCTACAGCGTTACCACTTGTGTTCAGAGAACTTTGTCACACATAAGTTCGGTACATGCTTTGGATGCACACGAAATAGGGAGACTACGCAGTTCAGTTCAGCAGGAGGGACTGGTTGTCGACGTCATCTGTTGTTGGCAGCTTCCGTCGTATCAGGTGATTTCTGTCGGTATCTCCTGTTCTGAAACAGGTCTGTCTCTCACGGAACGTTTTTACCAGACGAATTTGTCACTGTATCACCATGATGAGGTGGGATGAATAATGTCAGGGCCGAAGAAAGGCAAGATCCCTTTCTGACAACATTTTTACGGTTCGTCTGGGCCTCTTAGTCTCTCAGCAAAAGAAGAAGGTGTTCGTATGTTATGGTTCAACTTGTGCTGGTAGCCCGTACACAGGTGTGGACAGGTACAGGAGCTGCTTCTCAAACTGGTATATCTTTATTGAGATCCTAGCACTGCTCGTAAACAGCAAAGGAACAACTGAGAAACTGTTTGAAAAAAAAAAAAACGCATCACCAAACAGTATACCATCCACAGGTTACGGGAGATCAAGAATGTACTTTTCAAACCACTTTCTCGTAAAGAGAAAAGGAGAGAGGTTGCTTTGAGCACAGCACTGCCAGACATAGCAGATTGCCCAAGAGCGTCTTCGTCAGAATGTAGTGCTTGAGAATGACGCCTGACCCTGCAGTTTGTCGCCTCATCGACCCTTACAGAGATGGTTTCAATATCTGTTCTCTTCCGTTGCATAAGGTCAGTATAGGTTAGATTTCGCACTCGACTTCCTATTAAAACGTCCCCTTCGAAAAATTTATACAAGACTGTGCTTAACCTGACAGGCTGTGCTTAACCTGACAGACTGTGCTTAACCTGACACACAATATTTTTAGCGCAACGCAATCTGACTTTCAGATATCCCTACAAAGGAATGGCCCTGACTAACATTAACCTGTACCTTTCACAAATCACTTACCTCACCAAAAATCTTCGTTACTCGAACTACTGCAATACAGCGAGCGCCACTACTGCCAGCTAAATAAAAGATTCAAACTACGGAAGTCACTATCTACTGATAGGGATAGTTATCCAATGAAAGATTTTAATAGAGAACAAACAATGTATTTACCTTAATAGTCATAATATATATAGCAGTTCATAATATCCAGTATAACAACTTCAAAACTCCGCCATCTCTCTCCCCACATCCACCACTGCTGGCGGCTCACCTCCAACTGCCCAACGTTACGCGCTGTTCACATCCAGCTGCCGCTGCCCAACACTACAATGGCAGACAACAATGCAAACTAGCCACAGACTGCACACAGCACAGCCAGTGATTTTCATACAGAGCGCTACGTGGCGTTACCAATGAGAAAACCTAAACAGCCTACAATGCAAACTAGCCACAGACTGCACACAGCACAGCCAGTGATTTTCATAAAGAGCGCTACGTGGCATTACCAATGAGAAAACCTAAACAGCCTACTTACACTATTAGGCCACGTCCTACTTGAGCGACAGGAGCAACCAATCGCACGCGACACCTGAATGAGCGACATAATTGCTACAAACAGCAGCATGGGGCTAAGCCCTCCAACACTGGCCACCGGTTATTATGTGCTAATGTGCTACAGCACACTGTAATTATAATTATGCCATTTGGCTTCGAATGCGAGCCGAAAATTACACTAAAATTACGCCATTTATCTCAAAATGCTATCTGGAAATTGCGCTAAAATTACGTCTCTTCTCTTCGAATGTGTGCTGGTATGCAAATAAAACGGACGAAAATGTGTTTTGTAGCACTCTCTCCGCGATGACTAGCAACGAGTTTCGAGTGCTCAAACAACGGTCTGCCGCTCAACGATCAACTACAAGAAGCGACGCGTCTGTCTATCTTCTATTGCACATGCCCTGTTGTAACATCATCCCTTCCTGCACTGCCAGTTTCACGACGCTCACAGCACCAGCTCATTATTTTATTTTAACTTGTGTGAAGCGTACTGTGCAAACGTAGAACGTGAGTCGTTTTTGAAAGTATCGCCATCTTGCTGGCCCTGTGGGCGAGTGGCGTAACGCACACACAGGTAATGTGCAGACCCAGAATCGATTCCCGCTAATGCAAACTTCTTTTTGTTTTATTTTGCTTCCCACAATGTTAATTATTAATTATAGAATTTAAAAACAACAGTTCAGGTTATATACATAAAATTAATATATAGGATTTAGTTACAATTAATACACTTGTAAATCAAAAGGCTATATGCTAAATGGTGGTAAAACAAGCAAGTATACGAAGAAATTTAATATTATAACTTTATACTTCAACAGAACAAATAGTCCCGCTAATGGAAAGGCTAAGCATGACACTATTATACGGAGTATTTTCCTTAGAGTGTAATGTTACCCTTTTTACAGGATCTTACCGTGATATATGACTAATGGATATGGAAATCAGACTATCAGTTCCTTTTCCTAAGAGTTGTTAGAAATAAACTCAGTAAAAATGGAAAATATTGAATCTAAGACCTTTCAGTACGAAATTCATTAAGTGGTTACTCTAATGGGTTTACGATCGCCAGACTATCTAGGCAACGAAATGGTTAAGTTTCAGAAAAGCAGAAGCAGTAAATTTGGCCTACTTTCCTGCTGTTCCTGCTTCACAAATAAATATAACTTTGAGGATATGGTTCTGAGAAAGACACATGAATCTTTTAGCTGCTGCATCACATACATACATAGTTTTGAGCTAGAAAGGCCACGAATTTTTAATTATTACTATGTGTTAAAAATATTTGACCAGGGGGGACTTCTATGTTTGCATTTTGTATAACCAACAAATTAAATACTAAATAGTCTAGTAGCAAAACACAAACATGTTAAAATATATTGTTTATATCTTTCTCTTAACAAATGATCTGTCAGAAGCCAAAGGTAGTGAGGGTATGGTCACTCTATATTGTCATTCAGTATTTTTTTTCCAATCCTACTTCAGTGTTATTAACCTACATAAGCAATTTTTTTCATACCTCTTTGTACTATATTGAATTTCATTTATAACTGGAAAAATTTTATCTTACACTTTATTCAAAAGTTATTTACTCACTTTCACTGTATTTATTGCCACAGAAAGAGTAAGAATATTGAAATCGTCAAATTTGTTTGAAAATGTCTACTACAATACTTTTACCTTTACTTTAAAAGTTAGTTCAAACAATTATTTTCAGATATTTATTCACAGACGAAAATTAGTGCTTTTAGATACTGAATAAATCACTTCAAATATCTTTATAACAGGATTACTCAGAATAATCACACCATAGGAAAGGACCTTATATAGGTGAATGAGTAGGAATAAATAACAGGATGAAATAAGTTTTATGTTTAACACAATAATTATTAAAAAAATTTAATTTTTAATTAATGATTCATGTTGCTACAATTCTAATTATGCATTTCGTAGCTTGTTGGCTGTAGGTGTTGGGTGTGGCAGATAGTAATGTCAGCTACGCTGGCCAAGTATGTTATATGAGTTTTTTGAAGTACAGTTAGTTAGTTAGTTTCGTGTTCCATTGATCAATAGCACGGGAAACCGTTATGACGTGGAACCTGTCAAATGCACAAGAAATGTGAGCAGGAAACAAGTTTTTTTCTTTTTTTGTTTACATTATAGTTTTATACCTAAATATTTCTATTATCTATCCCATTCCCTTAAATGGCACAAAATGCACATATTATATCTCCAGATTTATTTACTCATATTCAAGAATTCATCTATGGTATAGAAGGAGTTGTCAAGGAGATATTATTTCAATTTGTTTTTGAAACTATTACTGCTGTCTGCCTCAGACATTTTATTTCATCGGGTAATTTATCAAAAAGTTTTATAGCAGCATATTTTACTCCTTTCTGTGCCAAAGATACGTTAAGTAAAGGATAGTATAGGTCCTTCTTTTTTCTGGTATTGTAATCATGAATGTCGCTGTTGATTTTAAACTTGTCTATGTTGTTGAGAAAAAATTTTATTACTGAGTCAATGAAGCAGTTCTAAGAATTCCTAACCTTTTAAACAGATCCCTACAAGATGTGCAAGTATGAACACCACTCATTATTCTAACTACTGTATTTTGAGCAATGAATACCTTTGCCCTAAGTGTTGAGTTGCCCTAGAATATTATTCCATATGACATCATAGAGTGGAAGTATGCAATGTATGTTAGCTTACTAATTTCTACATCCCCAAAATTGGCAATTGTTCTGAATGCAAAAGTTGCTGAACCTAGTCGCTTTAGGCATTCCAAAATATGAATTTTACAGTTAATATTCTCATCTATATGTACACCCAAAAACTTAGTATGCTCTACCCTGGATACTGACTTCTTTTGATGTGTTATGTTTATTGAAGGAATCATATTTTTTGTAGCAGAAAATTGGATGTACTGTATTTTTTCAAAGTTCAGAGCAAGCCCATTCACGGAAAACCAATTAATAACTTTTCCAAAGACCTTATTTGTATCATTTTCTATCGAACTTTCTTTTACTGGATTAATAATTATGCTTGTATCATCAGAAAACAGTGTCTGTTCAGCATCTTGTTTCACATAAGAGAGGTCATTCACATATAACAAGAACAGGAGGGGACCCATGATCGAGCCTTGTGGAACACCTAATGTAATTTCACCCCAGTTATATGAAGTGGCAAACTCCTTTGAATCACCTGAAGCATATAAAGAGACTTTTTGCTTCCTGTGAGACCTGAAAGTGTTACCTGGCTGAATTCCCGGAAGTTATTTTTTGCTTCCTGTTCTGTAGATATGACTTAAACCACTCATATGCTGTTCCATTTATACCATATAATTGTAATATCTCTCACATAATGTCATGGATCACATGTCAAATGCTTTGGATAAGTCACAGAATATTCCTACTGGTGACATTTTAGCATTTAAAGACTATTATGTGGACAGTGAAATTTTATATTGCTGTCTCAGTGGAATAGCATTTCTGAAATCTGAACTGTGATTTAATAAGTATCCCATTACTGCTGACATGGCTAACCACTCTTGAGTACATTACTTTCTCAAAGATTTTTGAAAATGTTGTAAGCAAGGATACTAGCCAGTAAATATTGACATCTGTGGTTTCCCCCTTTTTTGTAGAGAGGGCTGACAATGGCATATTTTAACCTGTCTGGAACAGTACTCTGAGTCAGTGATGCATTACATATGCGACTCAAAACATCAGCTGTAATTACTCCACATTGTTTTAATAACTTGTTAGAGATGTCATCTACTCCAGCAGAACATTTATTTTTCAAAGATTTAATAATTTTCCTTATTTGACAAGGTGTTGTTAGATGAAACTTCATTTGACTAACATTTTTCAAAACTGACTCTTCCATGTACTGCCTGGTTTTTTTCTTTTGAACTATTCTCACCAATTTTTTCTCTTACACTTAAGAAGTGATTGTTAAATACTTTGGCTACCTGTGTACTGTTGGTTAAGATGGTCTGATTCTCTTTAGCAGTAATACTACCTACCCCAGTGTTTACTTTTCTTGTCTCCCTTCTAACAACATTCCATATTGAATTGATTTTAATGCTGGAGTTATTAATTTCTTCTCTAACATACATATTTCTTGATTTCCTTACAACTTTTCTCAGTATGTTACAATAATTTTTATATTGTGAAATTACTTCTGTATCTTTACTAGTTCTTGCTGTCTCATACTGTTTTCTTCTTCTTTCTGAAGACACTTTAATAACTGTAGTAATCTAAGGTTTCTTTGAAAAGTTTGTGGTGTTACACTTAGTAATTTTCTTTGGAAAACAATGTTCAAAAAGGGATATAAATTTATCAAGAAATATGCTGCATTTATCATTAGCATTTGGCTCATTATGTACATCTTCCCATTTTACATTTTCTAAACTTTCTCTCAAGTGATCTATAGGAACCGGGTTCAGCACCCTCACACTTTTACTTAATGGTTTCTGAAGTGTACATCCTGTTAGGTTTTGTAAGTTAATCAGTTGTGCATCATGGTCAGATAATCCATTTACCACAGGGAAAGCATGTGTTTGTTCTACATCCTAGTTAATCTAGTTAATTCTTCTTGGGGTTGTTTTAACGTCCATAATATAGAACAACAAATTGTACCAAAGCCATAATAACTCAGCAGTTCTCATCTGAAGCTGTCGTGCAACAATTTCCAGGCGAGGCATCGCCTGCTCCATCCGAGAGTTGCCTCTTCTACTGCTGCCAATAGACTGTTCTCTCGTTCCCGCTCGCTCCACAGGTAGCGGGCCAAAGACCCAAGCAACTTCCGTACAGTACAAAATCACTCCATCTTTTACATAACACATATCCTATATCCATTGTCCCTAAGTGTACCATTGTATACAAATGATAACTTGCACAAATATATAAAATTACACACACAAACATTTTCGTTTCTACATTTCACGTAAATTTACATAGGTTGCAAATATACACTAGCAAAGCATTCTAACATCACGTATATCATACTTTTCAAATAGTCTTTGCATATCACAGTTACATTACAACAAATTTTAAATGCAAAAAGTTTTTATAAATTTAGATGAATGATTGAATAGTGTTATAGTATGAAAGTGTTTTCTGTATCTGATCTGCAAAAGAGGTCTTTCCCGAGTAGATTTCTGTAGGTGAAAGTGACATTTGAAGGATGAACTAGACGTGTTTCAAATGTAAATCGAAGAACAGAGGGCATGGGACAAGGCTCACACATTTGGCTTATGTATACCCCTTTGGCTTACGTACTGAAGATTTCGCAATACTTGCAAAATATTTTGAACACTTTCTTAAGTTAGTCCAGAACCAACGCATAAGGTCAAATACACGAACACTCGTGAAAATCGAGAATATTTAATCCTGAACTATCAAAGAAATTGAAGAAGTTACTACAGCTTCATAGAGTTAGGGGAGAAAACTCTATTACAGCACAACTTTTGAAATGGTCTCTATATAAAATGTGAGCTAAATTTCACCTTCGAGAAAACTGGTAAAACAGAAAAATTCTCAGGAGAGCGAGAGGTGGCCTTGATACATCCACTGCTTGAGAAAGGCAATAAACAAGATGGTAACAACAACAGAGAAATTTCTTTGCACAACTGTCGCATATATTTTCCAACAATATACTAAACAGAGTAGAAGCTACACTGAAGAGTAATTTAGGTGAATATCAAGCTCATTTTAAGAAGTGCAGATCAAGTTCTGAAGTCAATTATTTGCCACAGATAACTGAATTCAAATGGTCAGTATTTTTATTTGAAATTACGTGCAGCATTTTGTGCAAGCACAGAGTATGAGAGATCTGTAAAGCGCCATTGCCGTGACTCCACTGCGGGCGAGTGGTCTGAGGCATAGATTGGTACGCGCTCTCAGGACTGATCTGCCGTGGTTCGGAAGGTACTAAACGTTAGTTAACGCCGGTCTGTTTCCTTTATTTATCTGAGTTTGACTCTGCTCGAAGCGCAGTAGTGACTGCACTGTGGCACTGTTCGCTACTGTGAAAACCTTTCATGCAATTGATCCGGCCGCAGATAGTTGTTTAATTCAGTTGTTTCTCATTTGACCGAAAAAGCCGTGAGCAAGGTTAAATTTGTCCTATAACGGACCACATGGAATGCAATTAAACTAAGCATTTGAATTAGAACAAAAAGGCCGCCCGGGGTGACCGAGTGATTCTAGGCGCTACAGTCTGGAACCGCGCGACCGCTACAGTCGCAGGTTCGAATCCTGCCTCGGGCATGGATGTGTGTGATGTTCTTTGGTTCGTTAGGTTTAAGTAGTTCTAAGTTCTAGGGGACTGATGACCACAGCAGTTAAGTCCCATAGTGCTCAGAGCCATTTGAACCATAGAAAAAAATGAACCCCATATAATCTTAAAATGAAGTTGTAATAATGAATAAGTGTAATAACAACTCGTACCATGGGGTACATTCACGGATGAGTAAATGAAATACCAATGTTGATCTTTGAATATAGAATAGTGCCTCACGATTTGAATAACAAATTAAACCTTGGCTACCAAGATAGCACAGCTATGAAGCTGAAACCTATGTGAATGAAATATTACGCCAATATTTGCAGATGAGCCAGATTCGTACCGTACACTCCTGTAGGTTGCGCCACGGAAAATGGCCATAGAACTCAAACGTCGGATAAAGTCTTATAAACGGTACAGGCAATTTGCTCGTAATGCTTCTACCAATACTCCCACGAACTCCAGTGTGCTTCGTCTGGCCGTCTACTCGGGTTCACCGCTCAACCTGTGCCACGCTGGCACCGGATTGGTCAGACAGCTACCCCTCCAAAGTGTAGGCGTAACTGCGTTGTGTAGCCAAAGACTGCGCTATTCGGAACAAATGATACCTGGGAGCCTCGCCTGTGACCTGTATTTCGCATAGAGATAAATTATACTCAAGATGTGTTTCTAACAATGATTGGCATAGTTTTTCAGAAAATTGCTTCGACACGGTTAATTCAAGTTTCGCTGCTTTCAACAATATTATATTACTGCACTTCGTTCCTTTGTGTACTGCGGGCTCTAGATATCAAGACATCTTCAGCAGCAGGCTGT
This sequence comes from Schistocerca cancellata, assembly GCF_023864275.1. Lineage (NCBI taxonomy): Eukaryota > Metazoa > Arthropoda > Insecta > Orthoptera > Acrididae > Schistocerca > Schistocerca cancellata. Next base: position 109,541,402 of record NC_064634.1, read on the forward strand.
GCATTCCTTGTCTCCAACCAAAATATTCCCGGCAATTTCGTCTGACCCCATGTTGCCCAAATTTTAATGCGGAAGAATCATGCGGGCCTGCAAAACTTGCTGTCTGTATCAGACTTAAAAACCGTATTGCAGTCTATTGAAACCTCAAAGGTTGATAGCTAAAGAAATGTTTCAATACCGGAACTTGTATGAGAATCGTTACTAAACAAACGAAGTGCCATGAGAAACTCCTTTCAGTGCGCCACAGTTCTTAGGATTAGTCTAAAGTGACAAAGTCGACCAATTGGCGACAGAGACAAATATTTCTGACCCCTGTAATCAAAGTCTGTCTACCATCCTCTGATTTCAAGTCAACGACACCGAAACTGACAGAGTAAAAAACCACAGAGGATTGGGGCCCTTCAGTCTTCCATAAAGGTCAGTTCTAAGCTGCGATCCAACCACTAATTAAAGACTCCCACTGGTTTCTAAAATTTTTGGTGAGCAGAAAGACGATGATGTACTTGGTGCGAATGCATACCAAGTATGATTCAATTCCTTTCCACTTGCTTCGGATAGGTATCAGGGAGAACCCTTTCTTCGATTCTCAGAAGAAAAAAAGAGGTGCAAATCACTTCGTGCTTTTCTTCCAGATTCTTCGAAGCACAGACGAACACTTTGCTAGGAATCTCTGCGAAATTGATTATGCCTTTCCTATAGAATGCTCCTGTCGTATTATATCATGGAAATCCCAATATATACAGAGCTCTTTTTTATTTTACACGTGTATATGAAATTCGGTGTACTACCCATATCGCATAAACACTCTAATCTGCAATTGTATGCTTTTCCATCTTTACAAAATTCTTCTGTTTTGTCCAACGTTGATAGCTTAAGATTCCTCTGCTATAAATATTGCACCTATATGCACACTGTAAAATAATTTCAAATCGTTGTAAAAACTATATATAAAGGGTGGAGAAAAACTGTGTCACGAAATTTTAACCCTGGATAGCTGATACCGCTAGGAACCGAAATTACTAAGGTCGACAACACACAATTTTTTAACTACTGAAACTTGGAGCCACGCGCTCCGAATGGCCGCGGGATTGCTCTGTTGCCGGATGCTCTGGACAACGCATGACCCCGAATGCTTTGTCTGCCAGAGATCACGATGTATCCACTGCAATACGCACGCTCGGTGGTAGCGCGCCAACCTTCCACTCTGGGGGCCTGGGGGCGCATCCGCCGGGGTCCCGACTCATCCATTGTAGTTTCGTGATAAGACGTACCGGGAACAAACCCGTCAACAGCTGTTAGTTCGCGTACAGGAAGTCTTTTACAAACTAAGTCGGCCCTGAAAAAGGACCTTTTTTGTAGTGAGGACATTGATTCAAAAATGGTTCAAATGACTCTGAGCACTATGCGACTTAACTTCTGAGGTCATCAGTCGCCTAGAACTTAGAACTAATTAAACCTAACTAACCTAAGGACATCACACACATCCACGCCGGAGACAGTATTCGAACCTGCGACCATAGCGGTCGCTCGGCTCCAGACTGTAGCGCCTAGAACCACACGGCCACTCCGGCCGGCGGACATTGTTTACTTAAAGCAGGTGCAATGGTGATTCTCTGACTCGACACAAGCTTGGTAACGTCGAATGATGTTTTGGCGAACTCTTTCAAAGATTCCTAGCAGTGGCCTGATGTGATTGCTGGCACGCTGAATGCTATCCATTAATTCTTCTTCTTGCCTGCCGCGGTGGTCTCGCGGTTCTAGGCGCACAGTCCGGACCCGCGCGACTGCTACGGTCGCAGGTTCGAATCCTGCCTCGGGCATGGATGTGTGTGATGTCCTTAGGTTAGTTAGGTTTAAGTAGTTCTAAGTTCTATGGTACTGATGACCACAGCTGTTAAGTCCCATAGTGCTCAGAGCCATTAATTCTTCTTCGTTTCTAGGTGGTTCTCGTCCGAGGGTGAACTAGAAATTGAAGAATCCGCACACACGGTGATGTGAGGTCAGCTGATCGCGAGGACCATGTCCTACGAGCACCTCTTCCATTTACCCGGCAGTCGAAGAATTCATTTAAATACCCGTACACAACACGACTGTTATGTGCGGGCGCCCCATCATGCTGCAACCACATGCATAGCTGTATGTCCAGGGGAACATCTTCCAGCTGGCCGGGTAGAGTTTCTTGCGAAAAGTGAAGGTAATTTTCCCCGGTAAATCGAGGAGGTATTTGATGGACCGACCCAATCAGATGGTCACCCACAATGCCTGCCCCAAATGCTGAGAGAAAATCGTTCATGGTGTCCGTGGACGTACTTCACGCGAGGATTTCTCCTTGCCCAGTGCTGACCGTTTCGAGTGTTGTAAAGTCCATCCAGATGGAAGGTGCACTCGTCGGTAAACAGTACAATGGCGGGAAAGTCGGGATCTCGTGCAACGCGTCGCAGAAACCACCGGCAAAATCCTAGCCTGCGCTCATGCTCCGCTACAGGATTTAGGTCGTAGACAGGATGGAAACTAAAATGGACGCTGGCCGTCATCCCTCAAAACCTGCCAGACTAACCAATGAGTGACCCCCGTATCGTGTCCAACCGCTCGTGTACTTGTCGTTGGTGCTTCCTCGAAGCACTCGAGAACAGTCTCTCCAAATGCAGCATCCCGTCGTGTTCGAGGTCTTCCAGCATCACCATGATATCCCGCTAACAAGACTGTGTCGCCAAGTCACCGGTGACTTGCTGTAAACGTTTGCTGGTGTGAGTGGCGTCTTGCTTGGTACCGTTCCTCATACAACCGTCGACCTCCATGCGCATTGTCGTCGGCTAGTCCATAAACAAAAACCATATCTCGTTGCTCTTCAAACGAGTACTTTGCTTCCTGTATGACTAAATCGCAGGTGACGCGTGTGTGTGCTCCGGACCGAAGCTTATGTGTGAATGCCTCTGATGTGAGGTGGAGAATGGTTCAAATGGCTCTGAGCACTATGGGACTTAACATCTGAGGTCATCAGTCCCCTAGAACTTAGAATTACTTAACCCTAAATAACCTAAGGACATCACACACAGCCATGCCCGAGGCAGGATTCGAACCTACGACGGTAGCGGTCGCGTAGTTCCAGACTGAAGCGCCTAGAACCACTCGGCCACACCAGCCGGCTGAGGTGGAGACAAAAATCTATTCGACAAGTGTGCATATCATGTTGGGGCAGTGACGGGGCGAGGCGCGTTTGTGTGGGTGAACCGACAACCATAGCGCTGCCCGTCCACCGACGAACAGGGCAATCTCACGGCCAATTGGAGCGCGTAGAGCTAAGTTTCAGTAGTTTAAAAATTACACATCGTCGACGTACATAGAATTAGTAATTTTGGTTCCTACTGTCATCAGCCATCCAGGGATGAAATTTCTTGACACAATTTTTCTCCATTCTGTATAATGATTCCTCTAGATACATGATCTTATTTTTTTTACCACGTTGTTGTGAAACTTTTCCTGCATTTTGCGGCAGAATATGCTTCGTTTCGATGAGGTGGTGGATGGGGTTCACGGGAATCTTGATTATGCGTACGCTTTACGTATGAATTAGTTACGTTTATGTGCTTTCGACTTGACTTCTGTATGGTACAGAAAGTAGCAATAGAGCCATGAAAATTGACGCGCGTGAGAAACAGCAGTTAATCTCTTTGATTCCCTCCCGGCATCACCTGTTCGTCGTTCGATTCTCCGTACACATCGAAAAGTCGCCCTGTAACGCGAAGTTATTACAAAAAATCTTAGATGCATCAATGGCATGGAGGCTGCTCCGTTACGGTCGGTGCCGAGTAAATGCAGTGTATACGGTGTGCTGTGTCGATACAGCTTGTTACAGGGTGGCTGCACCAACTTTAACGTCGGGGACAGACTGCGGAGCTGGGGCCGTTAAAGTTGCCTCGCCCTTCAATCGCAGAACGCTGTAGCGCCGGAAACAGCGTGACGGGTTGGCAACGCGCAGGGCCGGGGTCCCAAAACTCATTTCGTAGTTGCAGCCTGCACTCTGCCTTATAGCGGCCGTCGTTTCAGGCAGTTTGCAGTAACCATACGACTACCGCAGCGCCCGCAGACGAACTTGCCCGCCACAGACAAATTTGTCCAACATCACTGACGGCTCCCATTTAATCGACTAATGGGCTGTAAATTATCCTCCGCGTCGTGTTGCTGGCTTTTAAACGACTCACTGCGATAAATGAGTGACCGTATATTTCACATACATCACTTAGACTTCCTGATAAAAATATGTCAGACGATATCATGCGGTTGATATAGGATCTCCCAGGTGTCAACACGATTGCGGTGACTTTTAACATCCAGAAAAGTCGACTGAGATCACACAACTTGTGCCGCAGTCTGTGCAGTTGGAAGGTATTTGCTGGGCTCAGGTGCATTATTAGTATACTGAGTCAACATTTAAATACTTTTGTAGCTTCGTTATGCAGCAGTAACCGGAATTGTAGAATTAGGTACACAGATTCACTAGAAGGTAACGGAAATTTTTGCTTATTCATTCATTTAGTAGCCTTTTCTGCACTGATTTGTCTGCGTATGGCCGGCCGAAGTGGCCGAGCGGTTCTAGGCGCTACAGTCTGGAACTGCGCGACCGCTACGGCGCAGGTTCGAATCCTGCCTCGGGCATAGATGTGTCTGATGTCCTTAGGTTAGTTAGGTTTAAGTAATTCTAAGTTCTAGGGGACTGATGACCTCAGCAGTTGAGTCCCATAGTGCTCAGAGCCATTAGAACCATTTGTCTGCGTATGTGTTCGACATTCTTCCTTGTTCTGTCTGTCCACCTCATCCTCCCACCTCTATCTATCTATCTCCTCCTCCTCATTATCTCTTCATCTCCTCCCTCCCCTCTCTTTGTCCATTTCCTCCACCACCTCTCTATCTCCACCTCCTCCTCTTCCTTTTCAGTCTGCCTTCTCCTCTGAATCTTCGACCTGCCTCGTGCATTTCTCCATCCTCCCATTTCCTCCTTCCCCTGGCTGTGTCCATCGCCTCCTCTATCCATCTCAAACTGGCTCCAACCATGCTCATCAGCACGTGTAGCTCCTGCAATACAAGCTGCGACATGGTCGCTAATAAAACAGTGACCCGAATATAGAATAAATTTCCTTTACTTGATCTCCGGGCGGGGACTACTCAAGAGGATGTCGTTATCAGGAGAAAGAAAACTGGCGTTCTACGGATCGGAGCGTGGAATGTCAGATCCCTTAATCGGGCAGGTAGGTTAGAAAATTTAAAAAGGGAAATGGACAGGTTAAAGTTAGATATGGTGGGAATTAGTGAAGTTCGGTGGCAGGAGGAACAAGACTTTTGGTCAGGTGACTACAGGGTTATAAACACAAAGTCAAATAGGGGTAATGCAGGAGTAGGTTTAATAATGAATAGGAAAATAGGAATGCGAGTAAGCTACTACAAACAGCATAGTGAACGCATCATTGTGGCCAAGATAGATACGAAGCCCACACCTACTATAGTAGTACAAGTTTATATGCCAACTAGCTCTGCAGATGACGAAGAAATTGAAGAAATGTATGATGAAATAAAAGAAATTATTCAGATAGTGAAAGGAGACGAAAATTTAATAGTCATGGGTGACTGGAATTCGAGTGTAGGAAAAGGGAGAGAAGGAAACGTAGTAGGTGAATATGGATTGGGGCTAAGAAATGAAAGAGGAAGCCGCCTGATAGAATTTTGCACAGAGCACCAACTTAATCATAGCTAACACTTGGTTTAAGAATCATGATAGAAGGTTGTATACATGGAAGAACCCTGGAGATACAAAAAGGTATCAGATCGATTATATAATGGTAAGACAGAGATTTAGGAACCAGGTTTTAAATTGTAAGACATTTCCAGGGGCAGATGTGGACTCTGACCACAATCTATTGGTTATGACCTGTAGATTAAAACTGAAGAAACTGCAAAAAGGTGGGAATTTAAGGAGATGGGACCTGGATAAACTGAAAGAACCAGAGGTTGTAGAGAGTTTCAGAGAGAGCATAAGGGAACAATTGACAGGAATGGGGGAAAGAAATACAGTAGAAGAAGAATGGGCAGCTTGGAGGGATGAAGTAGTGAAGGCAGCAGAGGATCAAGTAGGTAAAAAGACGAGGGCTAGTAGAAATCCTTGGGTAACAGAAGAAATATTGAATTTAATTGATGAACGGAGTAAATATAAAAATGCAGTAAATGAAGCAGGCAAAAAGGAATACAAACGTCTCAAAAATGAGATCGACAGGAAGTGCAAAATGGCTAAGCAGGGATGGCTAGAGGACAAATGTAAGGATGTAGAGGCTTATCTCACTAGGGGTAAGATAGATACTGCCTACAGGAAAATTAAAGAGACCTTTGGAGATAAGAGAACCACTTGTATGAACATCAAGAGCTCAGATGGAAACCCAGTTCTAAGCAAAGAAGGGAAAGCAGAACGGTGGAAGGAGTATATAGAGGGTCTATACAAGGGCGATGCACTTGAGGACAATATTATGGAAATGGAAGAGGATGTAGATGAAGATGAAATGGGAGATACGATACTGCGTGAAGAGTTTGACAGAGCACTGAAAGACCTGAGTCGAAACAAGGCCCCCGGAGTAGACAACATTCCATTGGAACTACTGACGGCCTTGGGAGAGCCAGTCCTGACAAAACTCTACCATCTGGTGAGCATGATGTATGAAAAAGGCGAAATACCCTCAGACTTCAAGAAGAATATAATCATTCCAATCCCAAAGAAAGCAGGTGTTGACAGATGTGAAAATTACCGAACAATCAGTTTAATAAGCCACAGCTGCAAAGTACTAACACGAATTCTTTACAGACGAATGGAAAAACTAGTAGAAGCTGACCTCGGGGAAGATCAGTTTGGATTCCGTAGAAATACTGGAACACGTGAGGCAATACTGACGTTACGACTTATCTTAGAAGAAAGATTAAGGAAAGGCAGACCTACGTTTCTAGCATTTGTAGACTTAGAGAAAGCTTTTGAAAATGTTGACTGGAATACTCTCTTTCAAATTCTAAAGGTGGCAGGGGTAAAATACAGGGAGCGAAAGGCTATTTACAATTTGTACAGAAACCAGATGGCAGTTCTAAGAGTCGAGGGACATGAAAGGGAAGCAGTGGTTGGGAAGGGAGTAAGACAGGGTTGTAGCCTCTCCCCGATGTTATTCAATCTGTATATTGAGCAAGCAGTAAAGGAAACAAAAGAAAAATTTGGAGTAGGTATTAAAATCCATGGAGAAGAAATAAAAACTTTGAGGTTCGCCAATGACATTGTAATTCTGTCAGAGACAGCAAAGGACTTGGAAGAGCAGTTGAACGGAATGGATGGTGTCTTGAAGGGAGGATATAAGATGAACATTAACAAAAGCAAAACGAGGATAATGGAATGTAGTCGAATTAAGTCGGGTGATGTTGAGGGTATTAGATTAGGAAATGAGACACTTAAAGTAGTAAAGGAGTTTTGCTGTTTGGGGAGCAAAATAACTGATGATGGTCGAAGTAGAGAGGATATAAAATGTAGACTGGCAATGGCAAGGAAAGCGTTTCTGAAGAAGAGAAATTTGTTAACATCGAGTATAGATTTAAGTGTCAGGAAGTCGTTTCTGAAAGTATTTGTATGGAGTGTAGCCATGTATGGAAGTGAAACATGGACGGTAAATAGCTTGGACAAGAAGAGAATAGAAGCTTTTGAAATGTGGTGCTACAGAAGAATGCTGAAGATTAGATGGGTAGATCACGTAACTAATGAGGAAGTATTGAATAGGATTGGGGAGAAGAGAAGTTTGTGGCACAACTTGACCAGAAGAAGGGATCGGTTGGTAGGACATGTTCTGAGGCATCAAGGGATCACAAATTTAGTATTGGAGGGCAGCGTGGAGGGTAAAAATCATAGGGGGAGACCAAGAGATGAATACACTAAGCAGCTTCAGAAGGATGTAGGTTGCAGTAGGTACTGGGAGATGAAGAAGCTTGCACAGGATAGAGTAGCATGGAGAGCTGCATCGAACCAGTCTCAGGACTGAAGACTACAACAACAACAACAACTTGGTCACAAATTTTTTTGCCATCAGACTACCTGTTTTGGTCTATAATGGCCATCTTCAGATCTGTTTTATAAAAATATGCCGTAATGCACTGGAGCCATAGTGTTTAACATTTGACGATGCCACTATAGCTCCAGTACATTAGAACATGTTTTTATAAGAGAGATCTGAAGATGGTCATTATAGACAGAAATCGGTAGCCTGATGACAAAAGAAATTGTGACCATAGACGGAAAGTAAAGGAAATTTATCCTGCAATACACTTCAATAAAGGAGGCCAATACTCCTCCCACGAAACCTTTGTCATGCAGCGAAAGCTACATAGCAGGGGCTTGAAAATCATTTATTTGCCCATGATATCAGGCCAACAATGCAAGCCGATACTGCCGCAATATAATATATCTGTCATGAGGGCAGCTTACATATCCGGATGTGGCAAACCATTCCTCGCCCTTTCCATGTAGGATGTCCTGCAAAGGGCAGACCCATACTGTTTCCACACAACATTCCCATCATGCAGGGCAGCTATATTCCAAGGGCTGGGAAATATACGATTTTGCCTGTATCTCTGCTCCTATTGGAGCTAGGAGGTTATAAACCCCATAGTGCTGATATTATTGAGGCCTTCTGTTTCTGTGTCAAATTTGGTGAATCGATCATGGACATCTGGGAGGAGATCCCAGCCATACAAAGATACAAACACTCCATATTATGAACCTATTACAGGGACTTTTCCAACATCTTTTTAACTAATATGTATTAAGAAATTAGATTGTTATCTTGTATGTGTGTGTGTGTGTGTGTGTATGTGTGACGGAGTGTGTGTGTATGGGTGGGTGGGTGGGTGGTTGGTGTATAGCAGGGGATTAGGAATTGTAAAAGAAGGTCTGGGCTTGACTATGATAAGCAGGTTCATTTCGATGTAGATTATGGTAGTTACACATACTCGTAAATGAAGAGGCTAGCACAGGATAGAGTGCGTGGAGAGCTGGTTGAAATCAGTCTTCAAACTGAAGTCCACATCAACCATCATTAAGATCCATACTTTCGTTTATTGAAGTAAACGAAGAAAGATCTAGCAAGAAAAAAGAAAATTCAGTGAGAGTAGTGGCAGCAGGGAATAGACAAGAATAAAGGTTCTACAAGACTACTGAACACGCATTCAACCGTTGCTGGTCAAAGTATGAAAACCAGACAAGACTGGTAGAAAAACTGCTCATTGTAAGAAGATTCGGATTTAAGGTTCGATCAACATCGAGGTCATTATCCACAGAACACCACTTCGGAAATGGGAAGGGCTTCAGATGTGTCCATTTTAGATTCTATAAACCACTTTAAAAATAAGAGTTGTTTGCGTAGTAGGTGGACCTTATGACTTAGCAACACTATCTCTCCTACTTATCTCATGTCTTTTGCCATCATCTACATCAACATGACTACTCTGCAATACACACTTATAAGCCTGGCAGAAGGTTCATTGAACCCTCTTTAAACTTTTTCTCTACTATTACACTCTCTAACAGTGCATGTGGAAATAGGAACAATCTAATCTTTCTGTTCTAGCTGTGATTCCTCTTATTTTATTACAACAAACATTTCTCCCTGTACAGGTGGGTGTTAACAAAATGTTTTCAGATTCTGAGGAAAACGTTAAAGATTGAAATTTGGAGAAAATATCTTGCAACAAAGAAAAACGCCTTGCTTTCAATGATGTCCACCCCGAATCCTGTACCATTTCACTGGACTCTCTCCCCTACTTCGCGATTATATAAAACGTGCTGCTATTATCTGAACTTTCTCGATGTACTCTGTCAATTCCATCTTGTAAGGATCCCACACTGTGCAGCAGTATACCAAAAGAGGATCGACAGGCATAGTGTAGGCAGTCTTTTTGGTAGTCTGTGACATTTTACAAGTGTTCTGCCAACAAAACACAGTCTTTGCTTCGCCTTCCCCATAACATCATCTATGTGGTTTTTCCAATTTAAGTTGTTCATAATTGTAATTCCTAGGTATTTAATCGAATTTTGAAAGATGGCAGTGCCTTCCAGGCAAGTAACTGCCATAGTAATACCCATCAGGCACGTCCCCTTTCATTGTGTTTCGGTGATTATCATAAAATTTCATTCACCTTTGGTGTATCTAAATTTTACCTTATTGGTATTGACCTGATGGACTATTAAGGTAAGGGTAAACCACTGATTGATCTCACGGATCAAATGGTTCAAATGGCTCTAAGCACTATGGAACTTAACACATTAGGTCATCAGTCCCCTAGACTTAGAACTACTTAAACCTAACTAACCTAAGGACATCACACACATCCATGACCGAGGCAACATTCTACCCTGCGACCGTAGCAGCCACGTGGTTCCGGACTGAAGCGCCTAGAACCCCAAGTCTTTTGCCAACCAACCTGATTTCATGTTAATGAAATGTTACACATTTAAAGTTTCTGTTCATATGTTTGTTCTCTCTTAACCTTGATATTAGCTAATGATTCTCTTTGTGATAGCCTAGGTCCTTGTTATTAATTTTTCAACGCCCCCGTTCTCATTCCCTACGATGTCATTTATTTTGTTGTGGGTTTGAAGCATTTAAATTAATTTTATGTCTAGTTAGCCTACTCAGGGATGATCCACACAGGGGCCGCTGTTTAATGTCAGATTTCCTTGCGCTATTGATAAATGTGGCACCACCTAGGTGTGGTGGTTACGACTTTTTAATCATTTGGCAGACGGAGAACTGCCGCCACTACAGGCTAGCTTGGAACTGATAGCCTTTAGATTTGCGTAATTTATCATTTAACCGAAATTTAAAGAGTCCCTTATATTACTCATGAGGTTGATTTCATTTTTGTCTTATTTCGGCCACAGTTGCCAATTTTTGCACCATACAGATTCTTGTTGTCGTGGTCTTCAGTCCAGAGATTGGTATGATGCAGCTCTCCATGCTACTCTATCCTGTGAAAGCTTCTTCATCTCCAAGTAACTACTGTAAACTACATCCTTCTGAATCTGCCTAGTGTATTCCTCTCTTGTTCTCCCTTTACGATTTTTACCCTCTACGCTGCCCTCTAATACTAAATTGGTGATAACTTGATGCCTCAGAACATGTCCTACGAACCTATCCCTTCTTCTAGTCAAGTTGTATCACAAATTCCTCTTCTCCCCAATTCTGATCAGTACCTCCTCATTAGTTACGTGATCTATCCATCTAATCTTCAGCTTTCTTCTGTAGCACCACATTTCGAAAGCTTCTATTCTCTTCTTGTCTAAACTGTTTATCGTCCACTTTTCACTTCCATACATGGTCACACTCCATACAAATACTTTCAGAAACGACTTCCTGACACTTAAATCTATACTCGATGTTAACAAATTTCTCTTCTTCAGAAACGCTTTCCTTTCCACTGCCAGTCTACATGTTATATCCTCTCTACTTCGACCATCATCAGTTATTTTGCTTCCCAAATAGAAAAACTTATCTTCTACTTTAAGTGTCTTATTTCCTTATCTAATTGCCTCAGAATCACCTGATTTAATTTGACTACGTTCCGCTATCCTCGTTTTGCTTTTGTTGACGTTCATCTTATATCCTTCTTTCAAGACACTGCCCATTCCGTTCAGCTGCTCTGCCAGGTCTTTTGCCGTCTTTGAATTACAATGTCGTAGGCAAACCTCAAAGTTTTTATTTCTTCTCCATCGATTTTAAATCCCACTCACAATTTTTCTTTTGTTTTCTTTAGTGCTTGCTCAATATACAGATTCAATAACATCAGGGATAGGATAGACCCTGTCACACTCTCTTCCCAACCACTGCTTCCCTTTCATGCTCCTCGACTCTTTCAACTGCCATGTGGATTCTTCACCTATTATAAATAGTCTTTCGCTCCCTGCGTTTTACCCCTGTGACAATAAAGATAACTTGTCTAAATCATTTTGCAATTAGATTTCATATTCCGATGACTTTACTAGTCGATTAGTGGCAGCATCAACTGCAAAGAATGTTACATGACTGGTTAGATTGTCTCCTAAATCGTTTGTGTGGATCAGGAACGGAAAAAAGCATATCACACTTCCTTAGGGAACGTCAGATATCACTTCTGTTTTATTGGATGACTTTCCATCAATTGATACGAACTGTGATCTCTCCAACAGGAAACACGAGTCCATTTACACGGCTGAGACGACATTCCACAGGCACGCAGCTTGATTAGAAATCACTTGTAAGGAACTGTGTTAACAACCTTCTGGAAAACTTCGTGTATGGAATCAATTTGAGATCTTCTTACAATATCACTCATTACTTCATGAGGATAAAGAGTGTTTCACATTACCGATATTTTCTGAATCCGTGCTGACAGTATGTCAACAGATAATTTTCCTCGAGGTAATGTATTATGTTCGAACACAGTATATGTTGCAAAATCCTAGTGCGAGAAGACGTAGTGATACGGGTCTATAATGCATCGCATTACTCCTACTTCCTTTCTTCATTATTTGTGTAACCTGTGCAACTTACGTACCGAGCATTTGATGAGCAAGCGGTTGTATATGCTTACTAAGTATGGAGCTATTGCCTGAGAATATTCTGAAAGGAATCTAACTGGTACACAACCTATGCCGGAAGACTTGCCCTTATTAAGTGGTTTAAGCTGCTTTGCTACAAGGATGACATCTATGTTTAAGTTACCCATATTGGCAGAAGTTCTAGATTCTAATTCTGGAATATTTATTTCGTCTTCTTTCGTGAAGGAGTTTCGGAAAAAAGTATTTAATAACTCCGCTTTGGTGGCACTACGATCGGAACAATACCATCACTATCAGTGAAGGTTTTGAAACTTCCTGGCAGATTAAAACTGTGTGCCCGACCGAGACTCGAACTCGGGACCTTTGCCTTTCGCGGGCAAGTGCTCTACCATCTGAGCTACCGAAGCACGACTCACGCCCGGTACTCACAGCTTCACTTCTGCCAGTATCTCGTCTCCTACCTTCCAAACATTACAGAAGCTCTCCTGCGAACCTTTTTGATTGTGTCTTGTCATTAGTGTACTTCACATACGACCAGAATCTCCTTGAATTTTCTACCAGATTTCGAGACAGACTTTCGTTGTGGAAACTATTAAAAGCAACTCTCATTGAAGTTCGCGCTAAATTTCGAGCTTCTGTAACACTTAGCCGATCTTCGGGATTTTGCGTTCTTTTAAATTTGGCATGTTCGTTTCGTTGCTTCCCACCTGATTTTTGTACCACAGGGGTCATCATAATTTAATATCGATTATATTTTTGTATCTATTGTCCCTGAAATCAGTAATTAACTATTCATAACTATGCAATAGGTGTTTATTAATTTGCTTTATTGACGCTATGTTTGCAAATATGTTTGTAATTAGCTGCTCTCTTCCTAACGAAACTATGTATTAAATTTCTGGTAGTGGTTTTAAACCGCGAAAGTAGGGAATGTACTGCATATTTTAGTTTGGTGCCTTTTTTTGCCTTGGCACCCAACAGCTTCAGAGGTTGTCAGCCGCGATCATTCCTAGCTAGACTAGACAGCAATATAGTTCAGCTGACGGCTGATGTGCAAAATAACCAGCATATTCTGTTGCAGTAAAAGGTATTGCACAATGTTCGATGAATACGTTGATTTGCTACAGGTAGCGTAATAGGTCGTCTCAATTGTGTAATCGCCTCTGATGCAAGAATATTTTAGACTAAACGAGTTCCGAAGTTTCATGCACCCCAAGTCCAGCATACGCTGTGCCTAACGAGGAGGACACGGCAAGTACCATAGCCCAATTTGCCAGAAACTTTGCTGAGTGGAAGATGGGTCAAAATAAGCGGACACGTGACTCAGATAATCCGTACACACTTGACCTTTTCTGGGAAAACGATGCTCAAAGTTTTCGAGGTACTTTTTGCGCGACGGCCGATGTGGCCGAGCGGTTCTAGGTGCTTCAGACCAGAACCGCACGACTGGTACGGTCGCAGGTTCGAATCCTGCCTCGGGCATGGATGTGTGTGATGTTAGTTATGTTTAAGTACTTCCAAGTTCTAGGGGACTGATGACCTCAGATGATAAGTCCCATTAGTGCTCAGAGCCATTTGAAGCATTTGAACCTTTTGCGCACCACTGGGAGAGTAAATGGGACTTAACTTCTGAGGTCATCAGTCCCCTAGAACTTATAACTACTTAAACCTAACTAACCTAAGGACATCACACACATCCATGCCCAAGGCAGGATTCGAACCTGCGACCGTAGCAGTCGCGCGGCTCCAGACTGAAGCGCCTAGAACCGTTCGGTCACCAAGCCCGGCTGGAGAGTAAATAATTCGGCCGAAGCGGTGGCGCAATGGCTAACATGACGGCTTCACACTTTTACGCCCCTTGTTCGATATCCGACTATTATTTTTATTTTCGATTTTCGTTTATCTGTCCATTTCCACAGAAGATTACTGCACGAGTGTTTTCCAATTTGTATGGGAGTCACGTTGTCCTTAGTCGTCAACTAACTGCATGTCTGGTGAATGAAGTTGAAAAGAAACGGCAATAAATGAATGACAGTTGTATCTGAAGTTTTTGTTGACATTACTGTAATGTTGCTTTATTCATAATTAATTGTAAATACCGGTTTTCGGTAAAGTGGTCCGTTATGCGTGGTTTACCGCGAAATTATTGTCAACGAGTGAAATTTTCAGCAAAGCTTTCTGAGTGAAATTCATACGAAGAAATATGACTGCTGTAAACCTCCCTTCGTGCAATGCTAGTGTTGTTCGGAATTACTACGTTTCGAATATTTCTACGATCGGTATCATCCAAGGGAACTCTCCATACCTTCCTGAAGAGTAACACTTAAGAATAAAAAATAGGAATTAATATAAGAATAGAAACAAGAATAAAATATAAAAATATGAGAACGTGAAAAGACTACACTCACCAAAAATACCATACACACATATATTTCACACTGAAGCGCAAAAAAAAAAAAAAACTGCTGTAGGTATGAGTACTCAAATACAGAGATAGGTAAATAAGCAGAAGACGGGCTGCGATCGGCAAGTCCTATATAAGACAAAAAGTGTCTGGCGCAGTGGTCAGATCGGTTACTGCTGCTACAATAGCAGGTTATCAAGATTTAAGTGACTTCGAACGTGGTGTTAGTCGTTTCACGAGCGATGGAACACAGCATCTCCGAGGTAGCGATAAAGTGGGGATTTTCCCGTCAGATCATTTCACGAGTAGACTGTGAATCTCAAGAATCCGGCAAAATATCAAATCTCCGACATCGCTGCCGCCGGAAAGAGATCCAGCAAGAACTGGACCAACGACGACTGAAAAAAATCGTTCAGCTTGACAGAAGTGCAGCCCTTCCGCAAATTGTTGCAGATTTCAATGCTGGGCCATCAGCAAGTGTCAGTGTGCGAACCATACAACGAAACATCATCGATATGGGATTTCGGAGTCGAAGGCCCTCCATGTGGCCTTGATGACCGCACGACAGGAAGCTTTACGTCTCGCCAGGGCACGTCATCACCGACATTGGGCTGTTGACTGGAAACATGTTGCGTCGTCGGACGAGTCTCGTTTCAAATTCTATCGAGCTGATCGACATGTACGGTTATGGAGACAACCTCATGAATCCATGTCACTAGGGGACTGTTCAGGCTGGTGGAGGCTCTATAATGATGTGGAGCGTGTGCGGTTGGAGTAATACAGGACCCCTGATACGTCTAGATACGACTCTGACAAGTGACACGTACGTTAGCACCCTGTCTGATCACCTGCATCCATTCATGTCCATTGTGTATTCCGACGGACTTGGGCAATTCCAGAATTCCAGAAGGACATTGCGACACCCCACACGTCCAGAATTGCTAAGGAATGGCTCCAGGAACACTCTTCTGAGTTTAAGCATTTCCGCTGGCCACCAAACTCCCCAGAGATGAACATTATGGAGCACATCTAGGATGGCTTGCAACGTGCTGTTCAGAAGAGATCTCCTTCCCCCACCCCCCCTTACTCTTACGGATTTAAGAACATCCATGCAGGATTCATGGTGTCAGTTCCCTCCGGCACTACTTCAGGCATTAGTCGACTCCATGCCACGTCGTGTTGCGGCACTTCTGCGTGCTCGCGGGGGCCCCACACGATATTAGGCAGGTGTACCAGCCTCTTTGGCTCTTCAGTGTATAATAAGTGTATGATAGTTTTGAAATCCACTTCCATTTTTTACAGTTAATATAACATCTTTGTATCCCATAAATTGATAAGAATTATTCGTGTAGTAGCTTTCTATGAGTGTTGTTGTTGTGGTCTTCAGTCCTGAGACTGGTTTGATGCAGCTCTCCATGCTACTCTATCCTGTGCAAGCTTCTTCATCTCCCAGTATCTACTGCAACCTACATCCTTCTGAATCTGCTTAGTGTATTCATCTCTTGGTCTCCCTCTACGATTTTTACCCTCCACACTGCCCTCCAATGCTAAATTTGTGATCCCTTGATGCCTCAAAACATGTCCTACCAACCGATCCCTTCTTCTATGAGTATGGATTGAAAAATTAAGTAAAATAAAATAAAATAAAATAAAAACAATAATCGAGTTTCGAACACAGGGTGCCTAAGTGAGAAGCCACGAAGCTAGCCACTATACCACCATTTAGTTTGAGACTAGTCCCGCTAAAAGGCATCTAAAGTGAATACTTTGGCCGTCATTTTCTCAGAAAGGGCAAGTATACACTGATAAGCCGGGACGCACTTGCCCTTATTTTCGCTTGTCTTCCACTAAGCAAAGTGTCTGTGAAATCGCGTTATGGCACTTGCTCTGTTCTCCTGGTAAGGAACGGATTTTGATGACCAGTCACTACATTATGGATATGAGACGTGATAATACTTCTAATTTCTAACCACTCAATGTTTATACGTATATGCTTTAGTTGCCAGGCAATAACTTTTTTTATGTCATTAGAACTCCTGCTGAACGATCAGCTTTGTCAGGTAAAAAATATGTTATTTAGTTCTGAACAACACAGTCATGTGATCTACGTGTTAATATTATTTTCGACCTTGTTACATAATTTCTCTCATGACAATGTCTAACATCATATTGATGACTGAAGATTAATCATTATTACTGAGAGTGAAAATGTGAATACCGTAATACTAAGGTGACGTAATACAAATATTAATGAACTGTCTTTATCACACAGAAAAAGTGGGTAGTTAATTTGGGATTGTATGTTGCTACTATTTTGATTCTGAACAGCAACAGAAAAAAATTGCTTATTTATTGACTGATTGTTTGCCTAAGTTTATAGTTAGTTTTATTATTAAGATCTTGCAGCATCAATGTAAAACAGTAATATTAGCAGCTGATAACATTTCTGTTTGAATATTATCAGTAACGTTAGTTTTATTGTAATTGTTACCATTATTATTATTAATAGCGATTTGGGAATTACCCATCAAGTTTAGAAATACAAATAAAATATGTATACAACTTACAAAGTTACAGATATTTTATTTATATAATTTATAACATACTGTGTAGTGACCAAGGAGTGTAAGAGATTTCCAGGGTGCGAATTTTGAGGACACTCTGCAACAATGCTTCTGAGGGTAGTGGACAGGAGGTGCTACACATATAGTGTGCGATAAGTTAGGAATTCTGGATGCGTTGGGAGTGTGCTCGGATAACAGTAGTAATTAAGGCGACCACTCACGCAAAAAGGAAAATCCAGGCTCGAGTTCCAGGCTGGCACAAATTTTCACGTTCCACCATTTAATTTATTTCTGTGCCCAGTTGCAGCTATTTGCCAGTACCTTTCTGGCTGTCTTGGAGAACGACAGGTGTACTCTGCAGTGGTAACCTCTCCCCATCTGTACAGTAGGTCCGTATCCCGTAGAATGTACTCTGTGTCCTGTGGGGCACTTCAGGCTCCCACGGTTTGCTGTTGGCTTGATGAAAGCTATAGAACTACGGTGGAGTGTCCTTATACCATTCTTGCATCCAGGCTTTGTGGAGACTGAAGTTATGGCTCAACAGGTTACTAACTGTTATGAGTGGGGGATGTCTCGAGCAGAGTCTGTTGATCTGGACAACAGGTATGTCATCAAGGATTGACAGCTGCTGGTTGTTGCAGATTTTCTTGTTTCCCCTCAGGAGACTATTCTTTCTTCTCAGGTTGTGGAATGTAGCTCAGGACTGATAACCAGAATACTGGAGCGAACTGTGCAAATAACAGTCCACACTGTTTGATTTAATTGCGTATCTAACAGATTCATGTGTCTGCTGCTTATTGAAACAGGGCTGCAGCACTCGACCGTTAAGAAGACAAGGCCAGGGCAGATGACCATAAGGTCAAAGCTGCAGGACTCCATGTTGTACCAAGTGATTTTTGAAGAATATTATTTTTTGACTTCAAGTTAGCTGCAGTCTCTGTTACATGCTGTTTAAATGACAGTGTTCTGTCAAGTATAACTCCAAGGTATGATGGACATCTGTTACGGGCCAGGCGATTACCCTCAAAAAATATGTCCAGTTTTTTGTTGGTTGGGGTATGACACACAATTAAGCAAGTGGATTCAGTTTCGTTAGGTCTGACTTAAAGTCTCCATTTACGAAGGTATTGTCTCATTACAGTTAGGACTTTTCTTAGTATATCTTATATCCTAATATATTTTATATATTTATACAGTGTAAATTTTTTTAATATACCGCGATTTGTTTGTGCTGTCTTTCTATCATACAGCTGTCAGCATAATCAAACCTCCTAGACCGAGGGGCTGGTATATCTGCAGTATAGAAACTAAATGGTAGTGGAGCTAGGACTGAACCTTGAGGTATTCCACTGTAGAGGATCTTCTGCTCACTAGAGGTACTGACTATTGTTACCTGAAAGGGGTTGTGAATCGGCATATTGTTAAGAAATTGCGCTACTGTTCCGTAAATTATTACACGATTCACCTGATAGACAACTCCTAGTCTCCAGAGGGTTATCATAAGCCGCAGACAGATCAATAAATCAATAAATACAGTAGATGTCTGTAGTTTTTTCTACAAGCCGGCTAGTATGCAGGCCATCAATGAAAGTACTCGATCCACACAGCTACACGTTGTTTTTTTTTTGTTTTTTTTCCCCTTCTGGGTCCAAACTGCTAAGCCTCCACACTACCTAATCTAACTTGAACTAACTAACGGTATGGACACACACACACACACACACACACACACACACACACACACACACACATATGCCCGAGGGACTACTCGACCATCCGAAGGGGGCAACCGCAAGGACCGTGACAAGACGCCTCAGACCACGCGGCTACGGCTTCGTCAGAATTCTGTCCGTCCAACAGGAATATTTCCAAGTATCTCGGTGAGTATTCTGTTACTCAGAGACCTCTCGTGTAACTTCTGTGTTGTTGCGGCGTAAAGTTAAACGCCGGCATTCATTAACACGACTTGCTTCAATGTTTGTCTAGCGAACCGAGTATGCAGGCTTCTTAGACACTACATGTATCATCCTCAGAAGGGCAGCGGGACAATAACTTTGAGGTTTTGTTGTTGGATTAACCTGCTTTTAACATATTAATGATCTTAGGCTGCCTTGTAAGTCATGCAATGGATCCCGTTTGCCGGAGAACAATTGGGCTAGCCATGTTTTCGGGGGTTTTCCACAATTCAGAAGCCATTGTGACTGTATACTGTAATCTTACCCTCCCACACATCACCATTAAACTTCTCTTAGCCTCTTCATTATTTTGAAAAGCTTGAGATATACAAAAGAAAAGCGTGAGATATACAAAAGAAAAAACTTTTTACTTGTCTTCGTTTTCTCTTCTTGTTATTGGCTCCAAGCCTTGCGTCTAGGGATACATTCTTGCGGCTGAAATTTTGATTTAACGTTGTGTGTTCCTGACGACTAAATAACTGATGAAGATTTGCCCATATATTTCTTGAATTTTATTCTTTGTCACATTATTAAATATTACAGCGTCTTTACAATTTCCACTTAATATCCCAAATTACATTGTTAGTGTCCATGATCTAAATACGTCTGTCTTCCTCAGAGGCATGCCCGCTAACTTATATTCTGCAGTACTCACAATATTCCAAAGAGCTTACAAGGCGAAAGAGTTTACATACTTCCTTGTCAAAAGAAGAATCATCAAGACATAAAATTATTTTATAGATGAATCCAGAAATAAATTTAATAATTAGTGTTAGATTGTGCAATTAACAATACGAATTTCAAGTATACCAGATATTTCTAAAAGAAAAACAATTTTACCTGTATCGATTGTAACGACTTAATTTCTTTTTATACTCTTTAGTCCGAAACATAATACATCGTATACAAAATCAAATGAAATTCTTTCATTGAAACAACCGAGAATGTTCACCTACACAAAAATCGATAGTAAAAATGATATCAGTTGTATCTATGTAAAAAAAGGTAATGCTAGAGGAGGGTGTCCGATTACAATACCTTCAAAATCAGAACTTTATCTCATTTAGTGTCTTGTAAAGCAGTTGAAATGTCTTCAGGAGTGAATGGGTGGGAATATGTGGTATAACATGAACACTGCCATAATGATTCTCAAGTCTGTCTTCACTTTATGGCATCAGGTAGGGAAGTAGATGGATTAGATGTTGAGACGATGTGGGCAGTAACTGCAATCTGTTTCATGACGTTGTTGTCATTGCGTGTTATCAGATCCGCACCTCCCAAGTTAGGTAACGGAGGCCAGGATTTTCTGCTTGACTGTTGTAAGTCAAGTTTTTCAACAGTGCGCAGCCATTTTTGGTGGCTCATGCGTCAATACCATACCGCAGTTTTCTGCTATTCCTTGTTCAGTAGAAGAGAGGGAATACTCACGCAGATTGTCGTTGACCTCAAACCATCCAGGAATGTCGTCCTTACGGTAGCCTCTGCGAATAAACGTTCTTGCTGTGCTTAATACTTCACCCACAAATACCCATAGTTACTGCTCAAGAGCAAGAGTGGCGAAAATAGAAAAACTAGTTTTGTGCTTGCTTGCTTCAACTTTTTACCGAAGCTATGCAGAAACAGTTTTAATTGGAGGCTGGTAATTATTACACATTTACCAATGATGCCTTTGATCTGATTCAGGCATCTTCACATTTACTGGTATTATATTATGTTAAGCATATCGGATACCGAGTATACAGAACATTCCAGAACATAACTGCCCTCGTCAAATATTCGGAAACATTGCGAGCTGTCCCTACTGAGGCATACTGGGTGGTCCAATGAATTCAGTACAGGATCAGGGCTAGATGTATCAGTCATTACGTAAACATGTTGGAGGTGTAGTTAGTCATATGCGGGTTACCCAGATAGTAGCCTAACGGTTCGGAATGATATAGTTGTCTTAATTATAATCCAATCAATTTTAGACTACCGTTAAACATTTTTTAAATCGGAAGTCATCAAAACTTTAGTACAGATCAATCACTTCAGTGTCCTGTTGTCGCGATATTAACTTGTATTTGTCTGCACAAGTGTGCGTGACAAAATAGCAGGGAGTTAATTTTGTTAAGAATTGTAAGGGTCATGTTAAACCTAATCTCTATAATTTAGCCAAAAAATACTGCTGCTGTTAGACTTTCAGAACCAAGTTATATGTTTCCCGAACCTCTTAGTCTAATAGTCTTTATTTTCCGTATTTTGTCCTACTAGAGAAACGGTGCCAGTCTTTAGACATTTAACACTGCTTGAGATGAAGAGTGTTTAAGTACTGTGGCTGGTAGGATGTTTGGTTTAAGGAGCGCTCAACTGCGCGGTCATCAGCCAATTTTTACACTGTCCAATTTTTTACATACAATCCAATCTAGCCACTGTGACGAATGATGATGATGAAACGATTAGGACAAGACAAACACCCAGTCCCCAGGCAGAGAAAATCCCCAACCTGATCGGGAATCGAACCCGGGACCCTATGATCCAGAGGGAGCAATGCTAGCCACTAGACCACGCTCTGCGGTCAGTGGCAGGTAGGGAGATAGCAGTTTTATGAAGCCAGAAGTGAGAACTGTGGAAAATGGTGACCGTTTCGCCACGTCGCTATTCGTGTCCAGTACTTCAATTCCGTCTGCAGTGTGCATTCCGACAAATTTAGCGTTTCGCTATAAACGAAGCGAACGGCGTTTACAGTCGCAATAAAGCCTAGTAAGCAGTGCCTGTCGTCGCGCGGCGGCCATATCTGAATTGTAGATGGGGGAGTAACTGGCAGGGAAACAGGCCAAGTAGTGACACGCCACGGACGGCGCAACTCGCCGAGGTGTGCGTTTTGCGTGCTTCATGTACTCGAGAATCAGGCGGGGCTATACGTTTCTGCTGTGTCAGTTCTACATCCAATTGCTATAGCAAATGCCAGTGGTATCTTCAATGCTCTCTTCATGTGAATGTCAATTGAGGCAGGCGCATGTCACATCACGTCACCATTCAGTTCATACAGGATGTTTCAAAAAGAATATATCTATTACTAAGTATCATGTTGTCCCAACTTCGCTCGGTGCGTCATGGCTCGGCTATGAGAGGAACAAATACATTGTCTAGTTTATGCAGGGTGTTTCCGTAAGAGCGTACAAAAATGTAACACGACATGGAGAATGCTCCACTGAACAATTCGATGATGATGATGATTAGTGTTCTAGGGCGCACAACTCACACTGAACAGTTCGAGGTAGGGAACCTGGAGGCGGAGAAACCAGCGTAAGGAGATATGGAACTAAACTTATATGTACCGCTTTGTCTAGCTTTACTGTTTTCCAGCTTATTTGCAATCAACGTGGGTACAGCTTTACACGTAATTCGCTGTTATTTACATATACAAGAGTTGGAACTTAAATGGTGGCACTTATTTATTCACGACCGATACAAAAGAGTTACAAGCTTGTATCTGTTACTGTCCTTCAAAGTAGTCACCAGCGTTGTGTAGAACCCGTTGCCAGCGATTTGGAAGGCGTAGTATACCGTTAGCAGAGCCTGTTCTGTTGATGTGCGAATGGAGCGATCTACTGCCTGTCGAATCTCTGGAACATTTCTGAAGTGAATGCCACGAAGTGGTTCCTTCATCTTCGGAATCAAATAAAAGTCCCAAGGACTTAAGTCCGGGAAGTATGGTGGATGGTATACTACTTCCTAGTCCCATGAACCGAACAGAGCAGCCACATCTTGCGCTGTATGCGCCCGCGCATTGTCGTGCAAAATGATGGGTGGGTTGCGCAGAAAGTGTAGCCGCTTCTTTCACAAAGCTGGTCGCAGGTGATCCTCCAAAAACGAATAGTAATACTGTGCATTGACAGTCTGCCGTGGAAGATAGTAATGCATTAGGATAAAACCATCACAGTCGTACACGAGAATCACCATAACTTGAGACTGCTCCATTCGCACCATCAACAGAACAGGCTCTCCTAACGGTATACTACGCCTTCCACGTCACTGGCAACGGGTTCTACACAACGCTGGTGACTACTTTGAATGGCAGTAACACGTGCAAACATGTAATCTTTTGTATCGGTTGTGAATAAATAGTTGCCACTATTTAAGTTACAACCCTCGTACATTCTTTATTTCCTGCAAATAAACAAGGAAATCATTATGCAGGTTTCGTCTGCTTCTCTTGCACATAAGGTGCTATGAATCAACGACAGACCCGTTCATTGCGCGGTGTTACTCACAGACGTACAGTACGATACGACGGAGCAGTAACGGTACAGTTTCGCAGAACTCACTGACATGCACCTCGTGTATGAGGAAGTACGTTTCAATACTCTCGCTGCTGAAAGTTTGTATAGGGAACGATTTCCTAACAGGCATCATCAGTCAAGACGAGTGTTTACTTCTCTCGATCGACGAATACGGAAGACTGGTTCGTTGGCAGAAAGAAACGAGGAACCTGGCTACATGAGGACCTCTCGCACACCCTATTTTGTGGAGTAAGTGCTGGAACGTGTTACAGCGGACCCCACTACGACTACTCGTCGTATTGTACGTATTTTCAATGGAGAGAAGTCTTCCGAAGTAAGAGTGATTTCAGTTGTGCCGCAGGGGAGTGTCGTAGGACCGTTGCTATTCACAATATACAAAAATGACCTTGTGGATGACATCGGAAGTTCACTGAGTCTCTTTGCGGATGATGCTGTGGTATATTGAGAGCTTGTAACAATGGACAATTGTACTGAAATGCAGGAGGATCTGCAGCGAATTGACGCATGGGGCAAGGAATGGCAATTGAATCTCAATGCAGACAAGTGTAATGTGCTGCGAATACATAGAAAGAAAGATCCCTTATCATTTAGCTACAATATAGCAGGTCAGCAACTGGAAGCAGTTAATTCCATAAATTATCTGGGAGTACGCATTAGGAGTGATTTAAAATGGAACGATCATATATAGTTGATCCTCGGTGAAGCAGATGCCAGGCTGAGATTCATTGGAAGAATCCTAAGGAAATGCAATCCGAAAACAAAGGAAGTAGGTTACAGTACGCTTGTTCGCCCACTGCTTGAATGCTCTCAGCAGTGTGGGATCCGTAACAGATAGGGTTGATAGAATAGATAGAGAAGATCCAACGGAGAGCAGCGCGCTTCGTTACAGGATCATTTAGTAATCGTGAAAGCGTCACGGAGATGATAAACTCCAGTGGAAGACTCTGCAGGAGAGACGCTCAGTAGCTCGGTCCGGGCTTTTGTTGAAGTTTCGAGAACATACGATCACCGAGGAATCAAGCAGTACATTGCTCCCTCCTACGTATATCTCGCGAAGAGACCATGAGGATAAAATCAGAGAGATTAGAGCCCACACAGAGGAATACCGACAATCCTTCTTACCACGAACAATACGAGACTGGGACAGAAGGGAGAACCGATAGAGGTACTCAAGGTACCCTCCGCCACACACCGTCAGATGTACACAGTAACGTGACTTTATTCGTATTATCTTCTTAAGATGGATTCTCCGGCCACAGTTTCCCTACCTAAAATTGTTCAATGGAGCATCCCCTACGTCCTGTTAAATTTTTGCGCGCTCTTACGGAAACACCCTGTACTCATTGTCGCTAGACGTCTGTTGCCTTTTGTTTGCCCTGTTACAGTTACATGTTGCAAAACGGCTACTCGGTAACAGAAACTATTTTGTGTTTTCGAGTTGGCGAAGTGTAATTCCGTGATCACAGTGTAACGACGTTTCAGATTATCGTATCAAACTGATCTTCCGAATGGATGTAACATTTTGCAGATGGTATTGACAGCCTGCAGACACAGTATCTGTGTGTAAAGGAAAGAGTTCTGGCCGCTCTCGCGTTTCCTACGAAAACGACGCGCGAATTCAAACCGCTTTCCAAGGCTGTCCTACAAAATCAACTCTTCGTACCGGTCGGGAGTTACAGCTGTGTACATCTATTAATTTGGCGTGTTTTGAGACGACATTTGATTATGAAGCCATACAAGCTAAAGCTGTTATAGGTTCTACGTCATGACGACAACGTGTGGTACTTTCTGATAAGCTTCAGAATGCTGTTGATAAAGATAATACTTTCGCTCAACGCATCGTGTTCAGTGATGAAGCGACTTTCCACCTTCGTGGGAAAATAAACAAACACAACGATCGAATATTGGGCGTACAGAACTCACGCGGACACAGTGAACATGTACGAAATTCGCCCAAAGTCAATGAGTTTTGTGTGATATCCCACTCATCTGTGTACCTCCCATTCTTTAATGGAAACACGGTTAACGGTCATCCTATGTTACAAAACTGGTTGTTTCCGAGGTTGAACGAGGACAGCCAAATTTTTCAACAGGAACTCCCTCACTGGAGTCGCAAAGTGCGTGAATACCTGAATGAAACTCTACCGAGCAGTTGGATTGGTCGTCAAACAACCAGATACTTAACACTTCTCAGTTCACTTCGACGGTCAACAGATTTGACGCCCTGTGACTTAGTCCTGTGGGGATTCCTTACGAACAACGTTTATGCACCTATGCTACCACAGCACCTAGAAGAGTTGAAGAACCGGACCCTTGTTTCCATAATATTAGTGTCGATGGACGTGCTTACCTAACTACGGGACGAATTCGATTTTTGACATGATGTTGTTCGTGTTGCTGGTTGCTGATTGCTGGTGGACGATATATTGATCATCCGTAATCTAAACTTGAGAGATTCGTAAATACAGGGTGTTTCAAAAAGAACTTTAAAAATTCATATAAATTTATTGAAAAAAGGTATACAGCTGGGTTTAGTGTTATTTTGTAGCGAAACACACCACGTTTTTTTACCTTAAACCAAAGATGTTGTATGTGGCTTCCGTCCTACACACATCCCATCGGAAGTCAATTTCTTCCCAAACTCGCTGTAGCATTGCACGTGTAACGTGCTCAGTGGCGGCGTAAATTCTTGCTCTAAGTTCAGATAAAGAAGCCGGCACAGGAGGTACAAACACGATATCCTTGATGAATGCCCACGACAACAAATAATCGAATGATGTCAAGTCTGGGGAACGTGGGGGCCATGCAACTGGCGCATGCCAAAAACTGCCAAATGCGGATGTGAAACGAAGCCTGTCGACTCCAACCACTGCTAGAAAGAAGAGAAGGAACAGACTGTATAAAGAAACACCGTAAGTAGCTTGTAGACCAACTTTATAAAGAAAACGCTGTTTTTAACTGCAACAATAAAAAAATGTGCAAACGTATGTATCCAGTTTACAGAAAAAACCACGGAACATGCTTTGAAAATAAAAGCGAAACGCGTCTGGTGTAGTTCATTTTAATTAGATTGCAAACAGCTCAAGATGGATGACCTATAGTAACAGATGTTAACAGCTGATGCGGAAGATGGCCACAGAAATAAACGTATTGTATTTGTTTGCATTACAACCCCCAAAATTGCTGTTTGTGGTGCTATTTAGTGTTTCAGTGATGGTGTAACAGGAAAACTGGATGATTTGCAAGTATTGCATACAAAATCTCGAGGAAATACTGCAAAATCCTTGATGTAAATAGATAGAGAGAGAGTCTGCAAAGTAGAAATTGCTAATTGCACGAAAGAAGCTAAACAAAAAAGAAGAGAGATTAATAGAAGAAAAGAAGATCAGAATGGTTCAGATGATGCTCAGTATGGTGCAAGAAAGTATTTGTGGTAAATAATCCTCATCAACAACTATACTGAAACTGCAATACTAAACTTTAAATTGGTTTTGCAGAAAACTACATTTTTTGAATTTTGATTATATCCTGAACTATGTTTTGAGAAAACTAAACTAACTGGGTTATAAATATAAAATTTCGCCGATTTGTTCTCAGGATGGTAATACATTATTACAAGTTAATTGAGAACTACCAACCCTACATAAACTATTTTATAATTAATGTACAAAAACTGAAATTTTGTTAGTGAGAGAATAAAGAACAGTTCTTAAAAATCCATCAGAGATATTTTGTTAATTTTATTTGTAATTTGGGTTTATATGGTATACACATTCAGTAAAAATTTCACTGTTCTAACACACAGTTCTTTTGAAAAGTGTACCTACCTAGAGGGTGAAATAGCATTGGCAGAATTCAGGTAAAAACTACCTTCCGTTTCCCCTTAATACATTATTTTTTAGTCTTTCTTAATCCTATAAATTTAAAAACTAGTTTTCTTTTTTATAGGATTGTTGTTGTTGTTGTGGTCTTCCGTCCTGAGACTGGTTTGAGCAGCTCTCCAAGCGACTCTACCCTATGCAAGCTTCTTCATCTCCCAGTACTTACTGCAACCCACATCCTTCTGAATCTGCTTACTGTATTCATCTCTTGGTCTCCCTCTGCGATTTTTACCCTCCACGCTGCCGTCCAACGCTAAATTGGTGATCCATTGATGCCCCACAACATGTCCTACCAACAGGTCCCTTCTTCTTGTCAGGTTGTCCCACAAACTCCTCTTCTCCCCAATTCTATTCAATACCTCCTCATTAGTTATGTGATCTACCCATCTAATCTTCAGCATTCTTCTGTAGCACCACATTTCGAAAGATTCTATTCTCTTCTTGTCCAAACTATTTATCGTCCACGTTTCACTTCCATACATGGCTACACTCCATACAAATACTTTCAGAAACTACTTCCTAAAACTTAAATCTAGGTCGTGCGGTAGCGTTTCCGCTTCCCACGACCGGGTTCCCCGGTTCGATTCCCGGCGGGGTCAGGGATTTTCTCTGCCTCGTGATTACTGGGTGTTGTGTGCTGTCCTTAGGTTAGTTAGGTTTAAGTAGTTCTAAGTTCTAGAGGACTGATGACCATAGATGCTAAGTCCCAGAGTGCTCAGAGCCATTTCAACCATTATTGAACTTAAATCTATACTCGATGTTCACAAATTTCTCTTCTTCAGAAACGTTTTTCTTGCCATTGCCAGTCTACATTTTATATCCTCTCTACTTCGACCATCATCAGTTATTTTGCTCCCCAAATAGCAAAACTCATTTACTACTTTAGGTGACTCATTTCCTAATCTAATTCCCTCAGCATCACCCGACATAATTCGACTCCATTCCATTATCTTTGTTTTGCTCTTGTTGATGTGCATCTTATATCCTTTCAAGACACTGTCCTTTCCGTTCAACTGCTCTTCCAAGTCCTTTGCTGTCTCTGACAGAATTACAATGTTATCGGTGAACCTCAAAGTTTTTATGTCTTCTCCATGGTTTTAATACCTACTCCGAATTTTTCTTTTATTTCCTTTACTGCTTGCCCAATATACAGATTGAATAACATCGGGGAGAGGCTACAACCCTGTCTCACTCCCTTCCCAACCACTGCTTCCCTTTCATGGTCCTAGACTCTTATAACTTCCGTCTGGTTTCTGTACGGATTGTAAATAGCCTTTCGCTCCCTATATTTTACCCCTGCCACCTTTAGAAATTGAAAGAGAGTATTCCAGTCAACATTGTCAAAAGCTTTCTCTAAGTCTACAAATGCTAGAAACGTAGGTTTGCCTTTCCTTAACCTTTCTTCTAAGATAAATCGTAAGGTCACTATTGCCTCACGTGTTCCAACATTTCTACGGAATCCAAACTGATCTTCCCCGAGGTCGGCTTCTACCAGTTTTTTGATTCGTCTGTAAAGAATTCGTGCTAGTATTTTGCAGCCGTGACTTATTAAACTGATAGTTCGGTAATTTTCACATCTGTCAACACCTGCTTTCTTTGGGATTGGAATTATTATATTCTTCTTGAAGTATGAGGGTATTTCGCCTGTTTCATACATCTTGCTCACCAGAAGGTAGAGTTTTGTCAGTAGTTCTAATGGAATGTTGTCTACTCCCGGGGCCTTGTTTCCACTTAGGTCTTTCAGTGCTTTGTCAAACTCTTCACGCAGTATCGTATCTCCCATTTCATTTTCATCTGCATCCTCTTCCATTTCCATAATACTGTCCTCAAGTACATCGCCCTTGTATAGACTCTCTATATACTCCTTCCACCTCTCTGCTTTCTCTTCTTTGCTTAGAACGGTGTTTCCATCTGATATCTTGATATTCATACAAGTGGTTCTCTTTTCTCCAAAGGTCTCTCTAATTATCCTGTAGGCAGTATCTATCTTATCCCTAGTGAGATAAGCCTCTACATCCTTACATTTGTCCTCTAGCCATCCCTGTTTAGCCATTTTGCACTTTCTGTCGATCTCATTTTTGAGATGTTTGTATTCCTTTTTGCCTGCTTCATTTACTGCATTTTCTATATTTTCTCCTTTCATCAATTAAATTCAATAGCTCTTCTGTTACCCAAGGATTTCTACTACCCCTCGTCTTTTTAACCACTTGATAGTCTGCTGCCTTCACTATTTCATCCCTCAGAGCTACCCATTCTTCTTCTACTGTATTTCTGTCCACCATTCATGTCAATTGTTCCCTTATGCTCTTCCTGAAACTCTCTACAACCTGTGGTTTACTCAGTTTATCCTGGTCCCATATCCTTAAATTCCCACATTTTTGCAATTTCTCCAGTTTTTATCTGCCGTTCATAACCAATAGATTGTCGTCAGAGTCCATATCTGCCCCTGGAAATGTCCTACAATTTAAAACCTGGTTCCTAAATCTCTGTCTTACCATTATATGATCTGATACCTTCTAGTATCTCCAGGATTCTTTCATGAATACAACCTTCTTTTATGATTCTTGAACCAAGTGTTAGCTATATTTAAGTTATACTCTGTGCCAAATTCTACCAGACGGCTTCCTCTTTCATTTCTTACCCCCAATCCATATTCACCTTCTATGTTTCCTTCTCTCCCTTTTCCTACCCTCGAATTCCAGTCACCCATGACTACCTGAATAATTTCTTTTATCTCGTCATACATTTCATCAATTTCTTCATAATCTGCGGAGCTAGTTGGCATATAAACTTGTACTACTGTAGTAGGCGTGGGCTTCGCGTCTATCTTGGCCACTATGCTGTTTGTAGTAGCTTACCGCGCTCCTATTTTTTTTATTCATTATTAAACCTACTCCTGCATTACCCCTATTTGATTTTGTATTTACAACCCTGTATTCACCTGACCAAAAGTCTTGTTCCTCCTGCCACCGAACTTCACTAATTCCCACTATATCTAACTTTAACCTATGTATTTCCCTTTTTAAATTTTCTAACCTACCTGCCCGATTAAGGGATCTGACATTCCACGCTCTGATCCGTAGAACGCCGGTTTTCTTTCTCCTGATAACGACGTCCTCTTGAGTAGTCCCCGGCCAGAGATCCGAATGGGGGAATATTTTACCTCTGGAATACTTTACCCAAGAGGACGCCATCATCATTTAAACATACAGTGAAGCTGCATGCCCTCGGAAAAAATTACGGCTGTAGTTTACCCTTGCTTTCAGCCGCTCGCAGTACCAGCACAGCAAGGACGTTTTGATTAGTGTTACAAGGCCAGATCAGTCAATCATCCAGACTGTTGCCCCTGCAACTACTGAAAAGGCTGCTGCCCTCTTCAGGAACCACACGTTTGTCTGGCCTCTCAACAGGGTACCAATTTTTATGTAGAAGCTCGTCCATGGATAGGAGTTGTCCAGGAGAAATGATTTTAGCTTAGATTTAAAACTTGCTTTGCTATTTGCAAGACGTTTTATGTCACTGGGAAAATGATCCAAATTTTTGTTGCTGGGTACTGATGCCCTTTCTGAACCACTGACAGCATCAATAATGGGTAATAAAACAGTATTGTAGATTTGGACATGACTGTTTTCAAATTGTGATAGATTATTATTGATGATGAATTCCATTAGCGAATACGTGTATTGTTGTGGTGCAATTAAAACGCCTGACTCTTTGAAGAAGCACCTACATGAACACCACATATTATTCTTACTGCTCTGTTTTATGCAATCAGTACTTTCTTTCTAAATGGACAATTACCCGAAAATTTTCCATAAGACATTATACTTAGTGCAAATAATCAAAACATGTCAGGAGGTAGATTCGTTTGTTTCCAAGAGTGGCAGTTATACGAAGAACAAAACTAGCTGAACTTAACAGTCTGAATAGTGCAGTAGCCGGCCGAAGTGGCCGCGCGGTTCTGGCGCTGCAGTCTGGAACCGCGAGACCGCTACGGTCGCGGGTTCGAGTCCTGCCTCGGGCATGGATGTGTGTGATGTCCTTAGGTTAGTTAGGTTTAACTAGTTCTAAGTTCTAGGGGACTAATGACCTCAGCAGTTGAGTCCCATAGTGCTCAGAGACATTTGAACCATTTTTGAATAGTGCAGTAATATGCTTCCAATTTAAGCTTTCATCGGTATCTACACCCAAAAATTTGGAGTATTCTAACCTGTTCACTGACTCCTGTTCATGTGCTACATCAGTTGTTGGTGTAACAGTATTTTTGTGCAGAACTAAATACACTGTGTTTTCTCAAAATATAGGGACAGTCCATTTTCAGAGAACCACTTAATAATTCTTTGAAAAGCATCATGAACAATCTCTCTTGCATGCTTTCTCTCTAATGAGGTTCATTATAACATTAGTATCGCCTTTCAAAAAAGTACCAATTCCGCTCGTTCAGTGGAAAGTTATTCACACACACGTGTAATGAATAGGAGTGAACCGAAAATAAACCCTGTGGGACTTGTGATTTCTCCCCAGTCACTAAAATTTTCTGCCCTTCTAATGTTGTTTGAATTACATAAGAAAATCTAGATTGCTGCTACAGCAGTTTAATTATGTTTTTATCGTGATGGATCCATTTCCGCTAAATGCCCTCTTCAGAGCACCTGAGAAAGCTACATAATATTTTTTTAATTTTATTTTAATGTTGATTAATCATATTTTCGGATATACAAATTTGGTACTTACGTCGATACATCATTAGAGGTCGCTATAAATCTGTATCGTTTTACAATGTGATGCAGATTTACGACTCTTATGCTATAACATGTTTTGCGGTTTGATGCTGTTGTTAATTGTCCTTTCTTATAATTTTTATAATCATCTTGAGGTTGTGTTTGCTTTAACAATATATATGTTTATCTTTCTTTTTCTCTTTTTCTTTTTTTACATGCACACACTCAAAATGACACATACACATCTGAAAGATTCAAAACAACCACCAGGAACACCTTCAACTATTCCACTGCTGCCATCTTGCTTTTACACCTTCAACTGTTCCACTGTCCGCCATCTTGTTTTTACATCTGGTAAAAAATGAAACACTGACACCTCAATAAACAGAATGTCACAGTGAACAAGATGAGGAAAAAAGAAAACGCAAGTGAAACATGTAAATAGACACACACACACACACACACACACACAACTTTCTAAATAGAATTACTTAATTTCAGGCATAGCCATAACAGTTTCAATATCGTAATTTTTGCTTAAATAATTTGTCTACATTAAGATGACAATCTGGGAGAGAAAACAGACACTATAAAAACATAATACATCAGGAAAACCACACCATGAGGTGAAAAGGTATAAATACATAATTTTGTGTTGTATCAACGTTCGATTCCACACTTGTTAGGGGTTGCAGTTATCGACCGCGGTCCGTATTAGTATCGTTGGACCCGCGAGTCGCGACGAGCGCCGCTCCGCGGCTTGTATCAAATTCCTAGAGAGCTCTCGTCCACTCTTGCTCGGGACGTCAAGTAGAAAAGTAGCATAGCCTTCAGCTGATAGGAAGCAACCTCCCAAAAGACCCTTTGTAGCGTATGGGGTAAGTGAGGCCTCAATAGCTATCTGTTTATAATTATATGCAGCAGCCAAGAAGAATCCTGTACAACAAGTTATACATATTATTTTTTACCAACGACTTCTAATTCTTTTAGTCTTTGCATATCCAGACCAAGCAGCCAGCACCTTATCGACGTTACTGACAAACCTGCTGTGATTTATATGTTTCTATTTATCATTTGCCACCAGTCAACATTGGCGACGAGTCGTTGGTCGTCATCATAACATGTGTGTTCTTCAAAAATCTGTAATAACGATTTTAAAAACTAATATTTACATATATACAAACAGTACAGTACATTCTTTATTTTTAACAGCCATAAAATAATAGCCCACTGATTATGCTGCAACTGCAGTGAATCATGTTTGGGATAAAAAACAAAATCGCGTTTTGGTGATGCGGACGCCATCCATATATATATATATATATATATATATATATATATATATATATATATATATATATATATATATATATATATATATATTACGTTTTATTTCATAATGTCTCTATGAGACATCTTCTACGCTATGGGCCTAATGGATTGTAAATCTTGTTTGAATTATTCAGCTCAACATTTTGCGGCCACCAAGACGAAATCATTCCCGAATGCACCACCGAAAAGATGCGCATAGGGATGGAGTACAGTGTCGCTGTAACGGTGACCAGTGAGTGCGCCGTGTTCAAATATCTGAAGGTTCGTACACACATGCAACGTTATACCTCACCACACCATAACACCTGAACCGAGAAAGCGATGGTGTTCGACAATGTTCCTGGACGCATTACGTATTCCCACCTCTCGCCGTATAAGGGTACATCCACAATCATTACTCAGACTAAATCTGCCATCATCAGAGAAGAGCACGCGACAGCACTCTTCATTGGTCCGGTCCCTACGGTCTTGGCACCATCGCAAAAGGAGTCCCCGATCTGCGGGTGTCAACGGAACACAAAGTACTGATCGTCGGGCAAAGAGCCCACCTCCATGCAGTCACCGTGAAACTGTGGAACTTGCGACTGTGTGCATTGCGGTCGTGTTAAATGTGTTTGCAACTGCACACGCGGTTTGACTTGGATCCCTCCATGCCTACTGGACTGCGTAGCGGCCAACTGCTGTTGTAGTTGACCTTGGTTGGCCAACCCCTCTCTTTCAAGCAGTATCACCTGTTGGTTGGAATGCTCCCCGTACACAAGGAATAATGCTGTGGGCAATGTCAAATTCCTGTGCTACACTCATCACTCTTCGTCCTTCTTCCAGTTTCCCTCTGATTCTTCCCCGTGTGGAGCATTCAAATGTTGTCCTCAGGCTATGTAGTAATGAAGAACACGGCTTTCCGGATTGGGAAGGAGCACCTGGTCTCCGGCACGAATCCGCCCGGCGGACTTGTGTCGAGGTCCGGTGAGCCGGCCAGTCTGTGGATGGTTAATTCAATACAATACATTGAAGAATACCATCCCAGTGCTCCACAACCACTCCTGATTGATGCTCACTGTATTTTCGCGCTCCTTCCACTACTTCATGTCGCAGGACTAACCTTATTTTGCGCTATAGACACTGATCTGACGCTATTTGACGTCCAACGTTCTGTGCACGACTGGCGGACCTCTGACAACATGTACCCCCATTTCCATGTATTTCCAACAGGTAGTTAATATGGTATGTTGCTTTGTCTCTCTCGTCCAGTTTTGCGGAACTGTGTATACAGCCGGAAATAACTTCACAGTGTATGGTCAAGAGTACTTTTGTAAACTACTATCGATTTTGCCATGTTGTGTCCTAATCAATTCATCATGTATTAACAGTGAAAATGTTCGCACACGCTTCCTTTAATACAGAAATTAGTTCGGCGTGTTCTGTCATGGCTTATTTGATAAAGACTCCAAATGTTGGAACAATAGTGTAGCATCGGTTACGCTAGCCCCTTTCACGCAATTCCCTGCACTTGCTCAGAAACCTTGCAACAGACATAACTCTTACATTCGCTCTCCTTAAAATTGATTTTATATTTCCGTCTCATTGCATATAGATTCCACGACTTGACATGCACCAGATGTTTGCCACTGAGCTTGTGATCACATGTGATCAGATTCTTTCTCATTGTTGTAGGAACTGTCTTCCACTCGTCCACATTTAAATAGTGTGGTATCGCGTATCGATACCATCCTACCGGAGTCTCCAAATTGGCAACGGACAGCAGTCGTGAGGGATCCAGCGGATCCTATGGAGCGCGCCCTCCGAGCCACGCCGTCCAGCAATTCTGGACTGCGATTGGCTTGCACTGCCGCAATGTTGGACGGATGGCGGCAAACGACAGTTCACTCGCACAAGGTACCAGTTCGCTACAGAATAGGGCTGATGATCAAACACACTATGTGATCAAAAGTATCCGGAGACGTGGATGAAAATGACTTAAAAGTCCGTGTCACCCTCCATCGGTAAGGCTGGAATTCAATACGGTATTGGCCCACCCTTAGCCTTGATGACAGCTTCCACTCTAGCAGACATACGTTCAATCAGGTGCTAGAAGATTTCTTGGAGAATGGCAGCCTACTCTTCACGGAATGCTGCACTGAGGAGAGGTATCGATGTCGGTCGGTGAGGCCTGGCACCAAGTCGGCGTTCCAAATCATCCCAAAAGTTTTCTATAGGATTCAGGTCAGAACTCTGTGCTGGCCAGTCAAATACAGAGATGTTATTGTCGTGTAAGCACTCTGCCACAGGCTGTGCTTTATGAACAACGTTCGATAGTGTTGAAAGATGCAATCGCCATCCCCGAATTGCTCTTCAACACTGGAAAGCAAGAAGATGCTTAAAACATCAGTGTAGACCTGTGCTGTCATACTGCCACGCAAAACAAAGAGGGGTGCAAGCCCCCTCCATGAGAAACACGACCACCCCATAACACCACCGCTTCCGAATTTTACTGTTGGCACCACACACACTGGCAGATGACGTTCACCGGGCATCCGCCATACCCACACCCTTTCATCGGATCGCCACATTGTTACCGTGATTCGTCACTCCACTCAGCGTTTTCCCACTGTTCAATCGTCCAATGGTTACGCTCTGTACACCAATTCAGGTGTCGTTTGGCATTTACCGGCGTGATGTGTGGCTTATGAGCAGCCGCTCGATCATGAAATCCAAAATTTCTCACCTCCCGCCTAGTTGTCATAGTACATGCAGTGCGTCCTGATGCAGTTTCGAATTCCTCTGTGATGGTCTGGATAGATGTCTGCTTATTATACATTACGACGCTCTTCAACTGTCGGCGGTATCTGTCAGTCAAAAGACGAGGTCAGCCTGTACGCTTTTGTGCTGTACGTGTCCCTTCACGTTTCTACTTCACTATCACATCGGAAACAGTGGATCTAGGGCTGTTTAGGAGCGAGGAAATCCCAAGTACAGATGTATGACACAAGTGGCACCAAATCACCTGATCACGTTCGAAGTCCGTGTGTCCCGCAGAGCGCCCCATTCTGCTCTCTCACGATGTCTAATGACTAATAAGGTCGCTGATATGGAGTATCTGGCAGTAGGTGGCAGTACAATGCACCTAATATGAAGATCGTATGTTTTTGGGAGTGTCCGGATACTTTTGATTACATAGTGTATCTGTATATCGCTATATCGTTATTTTTCCATAAAATATCGATATACAGGGTGCATCATAATTAATGGCGTAAATGCATACAGTTGAAAGTACACGATACTAGAAGCAAAAAGTCTCAGCAAACATAGGGTCGAAAATGCATACCTTACGAGTTACGAGCAATTTTTCATCTTTGATACTGCGAAGAAAATCTTGTCTACTCCCAGCTCTTTGCTTTCCATATTTTGGTAAGTGTTTGTACTGTTCTCGGGCCTCCAGACGGGTGCAGTCGTTTTCAAACCACGATATTTCGACAGCGTTCCATACCGTCATTTTCAGGTGATACCTGCAGACTGGGAAGTGATATTATGGAACAAAACAGGAAAAGAATGTCCAGTAAACATGTGCTCTAAAGGGGATACCTTAAAAGTTGTGAGGACTTGTTCATTAGAAAAGTTGTGTTCCAAAGTATCAAAATTGAACAAGTACTCATAGCTCTTAAGGTAGGCTTTTTAGAGCACATGTTTACTGGACATTTTATCTTGTTTTGGTCCATAATATCACTTCCCAATATATGGAAAGCAAAGAGCTTGCAGTAGAAGAGATTTTCTTCACAGCATCGAAGATGAAAATTTGCTCGTAGATCTTAAGGTATGCATTTTCGACCCTATGTTTACTGAGACCTTCGTTTTTAGTATCGTTTACTTTCAACTGTATGCGTTTAAGCCATTGTTACTACAGACAGTAACGTCGAATTCACCTAAAAAAGAGGTTCTTCCAAAACAGTTGCTGAGCAAAAATCTAAATGACAAGATTGGTCTTTGTGGTTGGAGGAGGCGTGTGGGGCGGGGGGGTGGGGATGCCGACGAAACTAGCGCTCGGCGCTAGCAGAAACTGCAGCGTCACGTTTAACTTTACACTGCAATTTTGACACTTCAGCTATTGGGTCGCTGGCATTTGCAGAAGTAAAATATCATGGAAGTCTACACGAAGTGTTCCGGACAAATCCGATTCATGATGAAACAGAATGACGGACCCATAGGACACCTTTTATTGCGCCACTCAACTGCAGTTACCATTGTTAGCAAATTGGTTATCGCCAAGCGTGAACGCGCATCGGTTTCCTTTCAATTCTTGCTCTAAGGGGGATATACAGGATGGGAGCTATTTGATGCACAGAATCTCTTACACATCTTATAATAAATCAATATTCAAATGTAGTGCTGTAAAACTGGCAGTATATTTACTGTGTGCAGCCGATGCTCTTTGGCCGGTACTTATCTCTTCGATATATCGATAATACAGTATTTCGACGGCGGGTAACGACGAATTTTTAATATCGATATATCACATTGTCGATATTTTTAAAATATCGACAGTCCTACTACGGAATGCTACGCTGTCGCAGCCTTGCTGGAGCTCCGACACAATTCGTGCTTTAGTTCAGGAAGCCTGTTCCTTGTTAACACTGAGAGCTGGACTCGGTTTCTTGCTGCATTATTCGTAATGAGTCCTTGGGGATATACAGGTAATGTAAATCTTCTGTTTACTGTGTAACTTGTTCGCTAATCGTTTCTTCTCCTGTCCAACTCTCCTACAACAACAGCTGCCGCACCACTCTGCAGCCCAGCTCTCCTTACCGTTGCGTGAGCAGTCGTACACAACATATGGAGCTTCCATTCATTATACCAAATTCGAATTTTTTCCGTCTTCAGTCCCTTATGATCATCCGACAACGATCATAAGGTGCAACAAGTTTATTTCATCAAAATATTAGAGAAATCAAAGGCAAAGGAAATGAAATGATGTATCTTGACACTGACATTATTTGCATCTCGGAACATCATTATCATAGCGAATAAGGTTTCCTTTGGAGGTGTGCATCTTATTTGATTTTCTTGCATGGTCTCAGTTGTAGGAGGGAGGAGTGGCCAATTATGCAGAAGGCAGTGTCTCGTTCCAAAGGGTCGGAAAATCAAAACATCATAAAGACCTAATATTTGAAAGTTGTCGAGCAGAGTTCAGTTATCCAAGGAAAAAACTTTTCATTACGGGCTACTAGAATTACCCTAGTTCTGACTGCAGGGTTTTCCTCTCCAGGACTGAAACTGTGCTAGGCTTGGCTATTAAGTATGACGTGAAATTAATATTGTGTAGGATTACAACGTAAACTTCCTCACTGCCCACAGAGAGGAATCAAAGTTAACTGGCGTCCCTAAATATTAGAACCTTTTCATATAGACCTCACAGAAACAGCTACACGATCAGAAACAATATCTTTATAGATTGTTCGACATCTACGTCTACATTATTACTCTGCTATTCACAATAAAGTGCCTGGCAGATGTTTCAATGAACCACTTTCAAGTGGTCTCCCTACCGTTACGGGTGCGAGAAAAACGAGTACTTAAATTTTTCTGTGCGAGCCCCGATTTTTCTTACTTTATCGTAATGACCATTTCTCCTTAATTAGGTGGGTGCCAACACAATATTTTCGCAATCGGAGCAGAAAACTGGTGATTGAAATTTCATGAGACGATCCCACCGCAACGAAAAACGCCTTTGTCTTAATGATTGGCACTCCAATTCACGTATCATGTCTCACCTATCACGTATCATGTCTCACCTATTTCGCGATAACACAAAACAAGTTGCCCTTCTTTGAACTTTTTCGATGTCATCCGTCAGTCCCATCTGATGCGGATCCCACACCACACAGCAATGCTCCAGACCAGGGCGGACAAGTGTGGTGTAAGCAGTCCGTTTAGTAGATCTGTTGCACCTTCTAAGTGTTCTGCCAATGAATCGCAGTCTTTGGTTTGCTCTATCTACAACATTATCGGTGTGATCGTTCCAATTTAATTGTGATCCTCAAGTATTTAGTTGAATTTACATCCTTCAGATTTGTGTGACTTATCGCGTAATCGAAATTTAGCGGATTTCTTTTAGTTATCATGTGAATAACTTCACACTTCTCTTTACTCACAGTCAATTGCCACTTTTCACATCATACAGACATCTAAATCATTTTGCAGTTCGTTTTGCATATCTGATGTCTTTACAAGACGACAAAAAATCTAATAGGACTACTCAGATTGTCTCCTATGTCGCTTATGTAGATCAGGAACAACAGAAGGCCTATAACACTACCTTGGGGAACGCCAGACATTACTCCTATTTTACTCCATTACTTTCCGTCTATAACTACAAAATGCGACTTTTCTGACAGCAAATCACTTATCCAGTCGCACAACTGAGGCGATATTCCATAGGCACGCAGTTTGGTTGAAAGACGCTTTTGAGGAACGGTGTCGAAAGAGTTCTGGAAATCAAAAAATATGGAATCAATTTGACATCCCCTGTCTATAGCACTGATTACTCCATGAGTATAAAGAGCTAGTTGCGTTTCACAACAACGCTATTTTCTTAATTCGTGCTGATTATGTATCAATAAATTGTTTTCTTTGAGGTAGTTCTTCAGCCGATGGGCTTAATGTGGGAATGATTACTAACTGCCTGTCAGACCATGATGCACACACAGTAACGCTGGAAAGAACCAAGGCAGCGTCATATCTGAAAACAGTAAACAAAAGATGTAGAGATGGAAGTCCACTTGCAATGCAGACATTTGGAGCCAGTCCCCAAGGGCTAACTTGGCGACAACTGAATGTCACATAATACATTTACCCACACCTTCATTACTTTATGTAGTAGCTCTTTAACCTTTAAAAATGTGCAGTCACATATGCAGCTAATAAGTAACCGATTTGGAGAACTTATAGCATTAGAATATCCCGTAGGAGAACACGGGGCTGTATCATATTACCTAGAACAGTCACAGCCCGGTACCAGAATTTTACTACAACCAGCACTGTTGCATTCACTTAAAAAGAGGTTCGAACTCTACTTAAATTACTAGTTGCGCTGTGAAAGTCTTTCATAGTTATGAGTATATCAAATAGCAGCCACTCAACCTTGTTATTCGTTCGTGCGTCAAAATTCTGTATAATAGGGGAAATATTTTCAGGGCGTTTTCACTGATGTTATGAACTCTTCTCAGTTTAGGAAAGGAGTGGGAAGCTTTCAGTCTTTCGGAGAAGCTTCCATTGCTCTTGAAATGCCATGTTGGTTGAGCTTAGAATAAGCTCTAGTTTCCAGCAACAGAATGGTGTCAGCAATATCGTTAGCGTCCGTTATGTCCTCTTGGACTTACCTTCCTCATCAAATTGTGTGAACACGTGCATTTCGTTTCAAATATACACTGAAGCGCCAAAGAAACTGATTTAGGCATGTGTATTCAACTACAGAGATATGTAAACAGGCAGAATACGGCGCCGCGATCGGCAATGCCTGTATTAGACAACAGGTGTCTGGCGCAGTTGTTAGATCGGTTACTGCTGCTACAATACAGGTTATCAAGATTTAAGTGAGTTTGAACCTGATGTAGTCGGCACACGGGCGATGAGACATACCATCTCCGAGGTAGCGATGAAGTGGGGATTTTTCCGTACGACCATTTCACGAGTGTACCATGAACAGCCGGCCGAAGTGGCCGCGCGGTTCTGGCGCTGCAGTCTGGAACCGCGAGACCGCTACGGTCGCAGGTTCGAATCCTGCCTCGGGCATGGATGTGTGTGATGTCCTTAG
The DNA here is from genome assembly GCF_023864275.1 of Schistocerca cancellata. NCBI lineage: Eukaryota > Metazoa > Arthropoda > Insecta > Orthoptera > Acrididae > Schistocerca > Schistocerca cancellata. The sequence continues at coordinate 109,582,956 of NC_064634.1, forward strand.
GTTAGTTAGGTTTAACTAGTTCTAAGTTCTAGGGGACTAATGACCTCAGCAGTTGAGTCCCATAGTGCTCAGAGCCATTTGAACCATTTGTACCATGAACATCAGATCTCCGACATCGCTGAGGTCAGAAAAACATCCTGCAAGACCGGGACCAACGACGATTGAAGAAAATCATTGACCGTGACAGAAATGCTACCCTTCCACAAATTGCTGCAAATTTCAATGCTGGGCCATCAACAAGTATCAGCGTGCGAACCATTCAACGAAACATCATCGATACGGACCTTTCGTACATGTGATGACTGCAGGACATAAAGCTTTACGCCTCGCCTGGGCCCGTGTACACCGACATTGGACTGTTGATGACTGGAAACACGGTGCTGGTCAGATAAGTCTCGTTTCAAATTGTATCGAGCGGACGGACGCGTAAGGGTACGGAGACGACCTCACGAATCCATGGACCCAGTGCGTCAGCAGGCCACTGTTCAAGCTGGTGGAGACACTCTAATGGTGTGGGACGTGTGCAGCTGGAGTGATACGGGACCTCTGATATGTCTAGATACGATTGACAGGTGACACGAATGTAAGCATCCTGTCTGATCACCCTCATCCATTCATGTCTATTGTGCATTCCGCCGGACTTGCGCAGTTCCAGTAGGACAATGTGATACCCTACACGTCCAGAATTACTACTGAGTGTCTCCAGGAATAGTCTTCTGAGTTTAAACACTGCCGCTGGCAACCAAACTCCCCAGACATGAATATTATGGAGCACATCTGGGATGCCTTGCAATGTGCTGTGCAGAAGAGATCTTCCCGCCTCGTACTCTTACGGATTTATAAACAGACCTGCGGGATTTGTGGTGTCAGTTTCCTCTAGAACTACTTCAGACATTAGTCGAGTCCATACCACGTCGTGTTGCGGCACTACTGCGTGCTCGCCGATGCCCTACGCGATATTAAGCAGGTGTACCAGTTTCTTTGCCTTTTCAGTGTATAATCATCCATAACAAAAGGGAGCACACAACACATTATTGCAGGAGCATATATAACAGTCATCGGGACGATACAAACACACAAATGAAATTATTTTTAAGAGAAAAAAGAAGCTCCGACATTAATCTTCCAGCAAGTCGCATAAAAATACACAAAGAATAATTACTTCATTCGGTTTTAAGGTAACGGAGTGGTCGGAGCATAAAATACTTTTTTTTCCTCAGCCCCTCTACAAATAGCACGTCAGTTACTGCTGCCTTCATCATTCGTCAACACTACGAAAGAGAATAAAGCTATTCATCAGCGATTCGCGCCGTTACAAGTTCGCAGCAAACACACTACTTTGCGCCATAAAGCGCTGCCTTCCCCCGGGCTACTGCGCGCGGCATTATTCTCCGAGTTATCGCATTCGGCGATCCGGGACCTTTTCTCGCCGCGAGAAATGCTTTTTTCCCCAGAACGGGTTTTTGATGCAAGTGCAGGGGAGCGTGTCGGCGAGCGTCCATTGTGAATCACTGAATCGGGAGCATCACAATGGCTGCAGACCTCGCCCTCCCCTCTCCCTCCCCGCCTCCCCCCCATCCCCCCGCCCTCCACGACTCACTCTCGCCGCCGTCCCACATTATCCAGGCTAGGCCAATGGCGCCTGCTTCCCACGACTTAGCGCACCTCGTTTCTGAAAATGACATAAAATACAGCATATTATGTTTTCTCCCAGTGACGCTCTACGCGAAACTTCGTCAGGGGACAGTTAGCCAAACTATACCTCTACACCTACATCTATACTCCACAGGACACCTTACGGTGTATGACGGAGGGTACTTTGAGTAAAACTTTAATGTGCAATCAGAAAATGAATGTGTAGTGAGATGATGACTGTAATACTCTGGAAGCTAATGCATTGGTGGTGGGGTGCATCTACATATTTATACTCGTACATACTCCGCAAGCCACCATACGGCGTGTGGCGGTGAGCACCTTGTACTACTGTCAGTCATTTCCTGTTTCACGCGCAAACAGAGCGGAAAAAAGAAAACGGTTGCTTATATGTCTCCGAATGGGTCCTACATTCTCCTATCTTACCTTCGTGGTCCTTACGCGAAGTGTATATAGGCGGCAGGAGAACCGTTCTGCAGTCACATTCAAATGCCGATCCTCTAAATTTGCTAAGCGGTGTTTTGAGAAAAGAACGTCGCCTCCCCTCCAGGGATTCCCTTTTGACTTGCCAAAGGATCTCCATAACACCTGCGAGTTGTTCGAACCTACCGGTACCAAATTTAGCAGCCCGCTTCTGAACTACTTCAATGTCTTCCTTCAATTCGTCCTTGTACCGATCCCAAACACTCGAGCAGTACTCAAGAGTAGGTCCCACACTAGTGTCCTATATGCGGTCTTTACAAATGAACCACTCTTTCCCAAAATTCTCCCAATAAACTGAAGACGACCATTTGCCTTCCCTAAAGCAATCTACATCTACATCCATACTCCGAAAGCCACATGACGGTGTGTGGCGGAGGGTACCTTGAGTACCTCTATCGGTTCTCCCTTCTATTCCAGTCTCGTATTGTTCGTAGAAAGGATTGTCGGTGTGCCTCTGTGTGGGCTCTAGTCTCTCTGATTTTATCCTCATGGTCTCTTCGCGAGATACACGTAAGAGGGAGCAATATACTGCTTGACTCCTCGGTGAAGGTATATTCTCGAAACTTCAACAAAATCCCGTACCGAACAACTGAGCGTCTCTCTTGCAGAGTCTTCCACTGGAGTTTATCTATCAACACCGTAACGATTTCGCGACTACTAAATGATCCTGTAACGAAGCGCGCTGCTCTCCGTTGGATCTTCTCTATCTCTTCTATCAACCCTATCTGGTACGGATCCCACACTGCTGAGCAGTATTCAAGCAGCGGGCGAACAAGTGTACTGTAACCTACTTCCTTTGTTTTCAGATTGCATTTCCTTAGGATTCTTCCAATGAATCTGTCTGGCATCTGCTTTACCGACGATCAACTTTATATGATCATTCCATTTTAAATCACTCCTAATGCCTACTCCCAGATAATTTATGGCATTAACTGCTTCCAGTTGCTGACCTGCTATATTGTAGCTAAATGATAAGGAATCTTTCTTTCTGTGTATTCGCAGCATATTACACTTGTCTACATTGAGATTCAATTGCCATTCCCTGCATCATGCGTCAATTCGCTGCAGATCCTCCTGCATTTCAGTAAAATTTTCCATTGTTACAACCTCTCGATATACCACAGCATCATCCGCAAAAAGCCTCAGTGAACTTCCGATGTCATCCACAAGGTCATTTATGTATATTGTGAATAGCAACAGTCCTACGACACTCCCCTGCGGCACACCTTAAATCACTCTTACTTCGGAAGACTTCTCTCCATTGAGAATGACATGCTCGCTGCATTCTTCGTATCGTTTAGCAACGTTACGCCCAGATGTTTGAATGACGTGACTGTGTCCAGTAGCACACTACTAAAACTGTATTCGAACATCAAAGATCTGTTTTTCCTGCTCATCCGCATCAACTCAGATTTGTCTATTTACAGAGCTATCTGCCACACTACTAAAGGTGTATTCGAATATTACAGGTTCATATTTGCTACTCATCTCAATTAACTTACCTTTGTCTGCTACCTGCTGTTCATTGCACCGACTAGAAATTTTACGTGAGTCAGCATGCATTCTCTTACAGTCATTCCACTTCGACACCTTCCTGTACCCCAGAGCATCGTCAGGTTACTGCCCACCCTCTCCGCCAGGTCATTTACGTATATAGCAAATAACGACGGTCCTATCACAGTACCTGTGACAAATCACACGGACCACTGAAGGAGTACACTAAAAAACATGGATCAACTGAATTTTAATATTAATTTGTATTATGTTTTCTACTACGCCAAAGACGGCTCCATTACCTGTTATTTTCATCTGTTTTACAATCAGGTACAGACTCGTCATTGAGGAGCAGGAAAGTTTGGTGACGACGGACCGTGGTAGTATGAAGTATAATCCAACAAATGATTCGCATTACAAAGAAACAGTTATGGGACATCGTAAGAACATATTTAGATTCCGAGGTTCGACTTTCAAAACGCAGACTCCTATACGATAGCTCGCTGACGGCAGGCAGTCAACAATGACCAAACTAGTCGCTTTCCAACGTCGTTAAAAAGCTTAAAGACAAGCTAACTCTGTATTCATCATTAGTAAAGGCATATGGACCAACTCTTTCTAAATAGAAACGTTAATTAATTAATTATTGTTATAAGCAAAAGTACACGAAAACAGTCGCGAGACGAAAGGTCATAAGAGGGTGACTTTACTCGAGTCACTTTTTTTGGAAAACATGAAACACGAAATTACAGAAGCAATGCTAATCGATTACAACGATACAAATTACTGTTTGAACTGACAGAGCGAGATATATTAATTTGTCACACATTGCCAGTTACCCCTTTTCCTGTTCCAGTCGCGAATGTTACACGCGAAGAACAACTGAATACATGTTCTCAAAAACGGGCTAACCCTCAAATGGTGAGACTTAGAGGTAAGTGTTGCCATCTGTTGCTAGGTAGGGGAACTATCAAAATTGACAATGTTCTCACCCCTAAATATCAAGTTTTTACATTTGAAGGTTAGCCCGTTTTTCCGCGCATGTCTTCAACTGTCGGTAAGCCTGGGTGTGGTCTCGAATCTTTGTAGTTTTAACTTCAACGTTTTTTCGCGAGATATACGTAGATAAAAGCATATACTGGTTGATTCTTCCAGGTACGTAATCTCTACGAACTGTAACAGTAAACGACACCATAAGGCAGAATTCCTCTCATACAGCGTGTTCCACTGGAGCTGGGCCGGCCCGAGTGGCCGTGCGGCTCTAGGCGCTACAGTCTGGAGCCGAGCGACCGCTACGGTCGCAGGTTCGTATCCTGCCTCGGGCTTGGATGTGTGTGTGCAGAACCTACTGCTGTGAGGACGGGGCGTGAGTCGTGCTTGGGTAGCTCTGAGCCTGCACGGTACCTCAGCGTCTTCGGGCGAAGGGTTTAGCTACCCTCTGTAATAAAAAAACTGAGCGAATGGATCAACGGACAACCTAAACGGGTTTCATCGAACGTCCGCCACGAACAAATTCAACGAACAATATAGAACAAAATGAGATCAACAAAAAAAAAGGATGGTAGAGCTCTTGCCCACGAAAAGCAAAGGTCCCGAGTTCTAATCTCGGTCCGGCACACTGTTCTCATCTGCCAGGAAGTTTCATATCAGCGTACACTAACCTGCAGAGTGAAAATTTCATTCTGGAAAATCAAATCGTTATTAAAGAACTATTCGGCTATTAAAAACCACAATAATTTTAAAGTAATTGATAATTATTTTGAAAACTGTCCAGAACCAGCAACCACAAACAAACTAATAACACCGACCCTGACGAAATCGAAATAACTAAACAAATTAAGAGACGTAAAGACAATAAATCATCCGGAGAAGACGATATAATTGCAGAACTACTAAAATTAGCTGGCCCTAACACTATAAAAGAGATCACTCAATTAATAGTACATATCCGGCAAACTGAGGAAATACCTGAGGACTGGAAAACTGCCCTAATTCATTCATTGCAAAAAAAAGGCGACAGAACGAAGGACTCTCTTTTCTCCTGATCATATACAAAATTCTCTTGCAATCTTTTCTTGATCGAGCGCAAGAAAAGTTAGAACCTAAAATTGGTGAATATCAAGCAGGCTTTAGACGGAACAGATCCCGTCCGTAACAAATTCTTAATTTAAAACTAATCCTTTGGCACTAAAGGATTTCTGGTAACAATATTGTTTCTACATTTGTGGACTTAGTTTATCGTGAACCTCTCTTCCAAATTTTAAAGGAACAAGGGCTAGATAATAAGAATCTAACTCTGAAGTTAAATTAATGGAAGAAATCTCTGAACCATTTGATGTATAGACTGGTGTTAGGTAGAGAGATGAACTGTCCCCATTACTGTTTATCTGTGGTTTGGAAAAGGTAATTACAGAATGGCGAGAGCAAAAGTCGAGACAAAATATAGATCCATGAATCAAGTTAGTTAGAAGTAATACTAAAGTAGGTTGCCTCGCCTTTGCAGATCTAAGTTCTTAAAGAAGTTTCGGATAAAGTACGACTATAAACATCATTCGAGAAACGGAATACATGGCATGCACCAAACAAGCACCAAAGTTTTTGGACACTAAATATGTAAAAATGAAAAGGATCTCAGTTTAAATACTTGGGGGAAATCATACAAGAAAACAGTCTGGAAAAAGCTGCAACGTTGCAATCAAATCTGAAAGACTTCATGGAGCAGAAACTTTTATTTTAAATAGAAAGAGGGATATTGAAGAAATTCAAAAGAAAGGAAGTATGTGAGGAAAACATTAGGCCCCAAAATTACTGATGGAGAAACTTATAGGTTGAGAAGTAATAAGGAAATAGAAGAATACACAGAGATACATGGTGACATGGGAAAACGAAGACTTAAATTTTATGGGCACATTAAAAGAATGGCACCCACTAGGTTGACAAAGCAAAGAGTATAATTCTTTGAAAACAGAAGTAAGACCAAAACTGAGCCAATTAAATAGATCGCTGCCATTAAGAAGGATATTAAAGTAGCCGGTATAACTCAGGCAGACACTACAGATATAAAAACATTCAGACAAAAGATATTTGCTTAGAAAGTACATCAGAGGGAAATTAAAAAACTGACTGGAACACCATGGTCTGATGATTGAAAGAAACTTCATTCTGAAAGGATGAAACAAATTTGGACACAAATCAAGGCCAACCATCAAAAGCGACATTGATTGATTGCACCTCGCTTGGTCGTAATGGACCCATATGCGAACAATAAATAAAACATTTTTAAAGCTGCATCTACGGAAACTGATATTTGACTTCTGGGTTAGATAAAGCCAATACATGCTTTCCTGTTTTCGAAAATTCGACCCCTAAGGCGATGAATGAAAATATTTCACTATGAAAGCATTTTTAAACTACGTCTAAGAATATTTGTATTTGGCTTTTTGGTTCGAAATTAAATAAATAATACGTATTTCATTATTTTTGGAAAGTCAACATCCAAGACGATAAAATAGGGGATGAAAGTTTTTACTGAAATGTTTCATTACGAAAGAATTTTCGAAACTAATTATCTGAAAATTTCTGTTTGGATTCTCGGTTAGAATTAAAAAATTAGGTGTTTGAGTGTTGTTCGGAAAATCAGCGCCCTGAGTACGTGGAATAGGGACTGAAACTTTTTATGAAAATCTTTCCTTCTATTAGAACTTTTTAAAGTTAATTTATATTTGATTTCTAAAGAAATAAGTGTTAGAGGACGAAAGATATTAGGGAAATATCACTTCAAAGGCAAGATTAACAAAGACCTCTGACTCCAGCTGCCAGGATCACGTTTTGGTCAGAAGTACTTTCGAAAAATACTGTGCTTCTATGGCCTTAATTAGCGTGAAAAGTTTAAAGGATGTTGCAATTTCTGAAAAACACAAACACTCGAGTAAAGAAAAAATAAATATATGCAGATCACAGAGTGAGTGCGAGCGAAGCAGCGGGCGCTAAGACATTTTTCTATAAGGTGCGTTCAGAAAGAAACGAGCCATGTGCAGGAAAATGAAAACAGCTAAAGGGATCGTAATGCCATCGCCCACGGAAGAAGTTGTGGTTCCTGTAAGAGCGCTGAGGCCCGAATCTTTTTACTGGAGGGACACAGGCGCACACGCACGTGACAACAGAGCAAGCAGGTGCACGCGTCGACCACCCATCGCGTTCACTGAAGCAGGCAATAGAGGCGTCATAAAAAGAGCAGAGGGTTGTAGTGTCACAGCGGAAGCGATTCGGGGAAGGAAAATATGCACTGAAGAACCAAACAAATTGGTACATCTGCCTATTATCGTGTAGGAACCCGCGAATACGCGGAAGTGCCGCAACACGACGTGGCATGGACTTGACTAATGTCTGAAGTAGTGCTGGAGGAAACTGACACCATGAATCTTGCAGGGCTGTCCATACATCCGTAAGAGTACGAGAGGGTGCAGACCTCTTCTGAACAACACGTTGCAATGCATCCAAGGTATGAGTTTGGTGGGCAGCGGAAGTGTTTAAACTCAGAATAGTGTTCCTGAAGCCACTCTGTAGCAGTCCTGAATGTAAGGGGGGGGGGGGGGGAGGGGTGACGCATTGTTCTCCTCAATTGCCCAAGTCCGTCGGAATGCACGATGCACATTAGTGGATGCAGGTGACCAGATAGGACACTTACGTATGTGTCACCTGTCAGTCGTATCTACACGTATCAGGAGTCTCATATCACTCGGCGATTTGATGTCTTACCGGATTCATGATATTCATGGTACACTCGCGAAATTGTCGTACAGGAAAATCCCCACTTCATCGCTACCTCGGAAACGCAGTGTCCCATCACTCCTGCGCCAACTATAACACCACGTTCAAACTCACTTGAATTATGATAATGTGCCATTGTAGCAGAAGTAACCAATCTAACAACTGCCCAGACACTAGTTGTCTTACATAGGCGTCATCAGCCACTGTGCCGTAATACATATCCCTGTATTTGAATACGCATGGCTATAACAGTTTCTTTGGCGCTTCACAGTAGTATTGGAACAACCTGCGTTCTACCCCACTCTGCATTGTTGCCAGATGTATCCAATATGGCGGAGATGTCATCTAAGATGGCTGTGTGTAGACTTGGCAGCAGTGCATGACGTCATTCAAGATGTCGGATTTTGGCGGGAAGTTTGAATTTTGGCGGGAAAGTGCCATGCCCTCCTCCCCCTGAAAAATGGCACAATGTTCAAATTTCAACAGGATAATGCTCACCCCCAAAAAAATGCGGGAAAAATGGACTTGTCTTTATTATGTAACCAGATTCAAGCATGTGTGTTCGCCAAGAGCTCTAGAGCCGAACTGGGTTAGTTGATATCATCGACACCAGAGAGCGTCGCCATGATGTCATCCAAGATGGCGGATTTGGGCGGGAAGTTTGAATTTTGGCGGGAAGAAGGTCAATTGGGCTACATCCACTAACCTAACTCCCTTCCCCCCAGAAAATGGCGCCAACTTCAAATTCCAACATGATAATGCATCACACCTAGGAAAATGGCGATAAAAATGCACTTGCCTTTATTATTTAACCAATTTCAGGCAGGTGTGTTCGCCACTAAGTCTGGCCTCCAACTGGCTTAGTTCATATTCTCATTAGCAGAGGGTGCCACCCTTATGTCAGAACATGATGCATGTACCGTTATTCAATATGGCTGCACCCACTGTGTCGACCACCATGAGGTCCAGAGTCTACTTCATATCGCCTGCACCAGAGGATGCCCCCGTGACGTCCGCTTTCTCTGGTGCCGCCTCACCAGTCCGCGACTGTCCAGCCACTCACGTCACAGCCTTAGGTCGCTGGCTCCACAGTTGCTTGCTGGACAGTGGAATCTGCTCTGACACACAACCGCCGGTCCACCATGTGGCTTGCTTGAGAAAGAATGGTCTCGCTAAGTTAACTGACAGAAGATCGTCTACTCTCTCTTGCGCGCACGCCCGTTACAACCGGACACACGCCGCGCTGCCACCCCGCGGGCATCAGACCATTTACGTCACACACCTTCGGCCTCTACCTCCATACATGTGCCAGACATAGTCTTCTGTAAATATGTTAACACCCACATCGTGTATCTAACCTATCAATTACCTAAGTCCTTAATTGCATTTCAGTTTTAATTATATTAAATAATTCAATTTACAATTTCATATGGGTATGAAAAGGCGTTCAACTATATAATTTCAACTACTTTTCAAGGTCCAGACTGCCATCTCTTCCTAGGAACTGGAGCCGAGTTTGAATTCTGGCAGTAAAGAAAAGTCACTTGCGCTTTCTCTACCAACCTAGGAACATTGTCAGAAAGAAAGGACACTTGTACTAACCTCAGCCACCCGACCGCCACTTCCTCCTAGGAACCAGCACCAAGTTTGAATTCTGCCAGTAAACAAAGATCACTTGCGTTTTCGCTACCAGTGTAAGAAAACTGCTGCAAACGTAGCTCACCACCATCACTAACCTAAGACTGCCACCTCTTCCTAGGTGCGGGTGGTAAAAGGACTCATCCCCTCTAGGCTGATGGAGAGAGGAATGAGTGTACTTTATTTATTTGGGAGCAATTTATTTATGTATGGAGTATATATATCACAGGACACATGTTCTGACATCCCCCACAGCATACAGACATGCAAACTAGTCCTACATAACTCATGTATAAGGCTCTACACACACTCCTGCTAATTGTAAACCGTCAAAAATAACACGTTGCACAACCTACAGAGCCGGCCGCGGTGGCCGAGAGGTTCTAGGCGCTGCAGTCAGGAACAGCGCTGCTGCTACGGTCGCAGGTTCGAATCCTGCCTCGGGCATGGATGTGTGTGATGTCCTTAGGTTAGTTAGGCTTAAGTAGTTCTAAGTTCTAGGGGACTTATGACCTCAGATGTTAAGTCCCATAGTGCTCAGAGCCATTTGAACCAACGTACAGACACGTGAACCACTCATAAATAATGCAACACATTTACGTCTAGATAGCCAAACAACTCTTAAATTCTCAAAATAATATTCCAACTAAAATACTTTGCTTGCTAATCGTCAACTGTCGAAAGCATGCACCAGCCTTTATTATACAATTAGAGGCAGCAGCAGTACCGAGTGTATTCACCACTGAGTCCATAGCCCAATTGACTTAGTTTCTGTCGATGCCACTAGAGGACGCTGTAGTGACGCAAGTACCGTAATCTAAGATAGCGCCACTTAGTGGGTTCACAACGAGCTCCAGACCCCAACTGGTTTAGTACATTTCGTCGTCGTCAGAGGACGCCACCATGACACCAACTGATGACGCAATACAGTTACCCATGTTGATGGCAAACAGTGTGTTCTCCACGAGGTCTAGTACTCAGTACCACCAGCAGAGGACGCTGTTTTCCCTTTCCTGACATAAACCAAAATTGTTAGAAAACCGACTCAGCCTGCTCTGGGCTGCTGGGGAGAGTAAGGAATGACTGCACTCTATTTATTTTCGAACATTTTATTTAGGCATGGATTATATGCATCACACTATCCCGAAACACCCACCCAGAGGTGCTAGGGGTCATGTTGTATAGCCCACAGACGCGCAAACAACTTCTAATTTCAGTACAGAATAGCAAACTGCTCCTATATAATGTAGTACACATATCTGCAAACATGCCCAGTACTCGGAAGCTGTCCAAATAACGCATGGCACAGCCTACAGGGCTGCTCGCAAAATAATGCAACAGATGCATGCGAGCACCCTCCACTACACACTGTCCCCCGCGAAGTCAGCTGTCAAACCGCACACAGGTCCCTGCTCGGCTTCCGCAAACATGAGATGGCGACAGCTGCATTCATGCTCTAGCCCGTCAAATTCCTATTCAAATACGTGTCACCTAAACGCCTATGATGACGCGAGCGAAACTGGTCCGCGCGCGCCCAACCCTCGCGAAGTGAGGTGGCCGCAGCTCGAGCCCTGACTCAGCGTCGTCGAACACCCGTTAAAGTTGCATTCCAAGCATCGCTCACGCCACCCTCATATGGCAGGCATCTCCAGGTGCCACTTGTCTCTGCCGTTGATGGCAGGGCGTGTTGACACACACACACACACACACACACACACACACACACACACACGTTTAACCATACTTAACTACCCAGCATGGCATTCGCCTCGCCGCGTAACGTCTGCGTGACGACACGCCATTTAAAACGTTCTCAACGTTATTCTTACCTCACATCGCTCTTTAAAAAAATAAGACCCAAGTCAACAGCTCGGAAATGCACGGAAATTCTTCCCATAACAGAACTTGTTTACGAAAATAACATCAAATCCACTCTTCCCAACGCTCCTAACGTGGTACCGCCGGCCTGTGTGGCCGAGCGGTTCTAGGCGCTTCAGTCTGGAACCGCGCGACCGCTACGGTCGCAGGTTCGAATCCTGCCTCGGGCATGGATGTGTGTGATGTCCTTAGGTTAGTTAGGTTTAAGTAGTTCTAAGTTCTAGGGGACTGATGGCCTCAGATGTTAAGTCCCATAGTGCTCAGAGCCATTTGAACCTAACGTCGTACCCTTCCAGCTCTGAAACGTCCCCTCCTATATCCCACCACAATCAATCGAGCATTCTGATCCGCTCTTATCGAATTTACCACATTCACAAGAATGTTGCAAAAGAGGAAGACAATTACCAGTGTAACTAAAATTAAATATTACCATTGCTGCTACATTCTGACACCGAACAATGTACAATTACTGTCTCCCCTTGACGACTGCGCCTCACTATGTATAGTCCATATAATCTTCCAATCGCTCACCATTATCCCTCACGATAGGACACACAGTCATCCTCTCTAGTCATCCCATAACCTAAACAATACTAACTTTACAATGCAATATATACACAGTTCACATTTTGTACATCAATAGAACCTTCTAGTACTCCACTTAATTTAGTCCAAATATTAACTCTCTCTTCTCAGTTGATCTTCCTCCTGTTCTTCGTATACAATGAAAATGGCTTGTCTGTGGTCACAACACATGTACCGTAATTCTTGTTTGGAATTACACCAATAGCAAATGTACGAAATGCTATAATATCTCTCTCATTATAGCTCTCAAGTCCTCCAAGCGATGTCTCTCCTCCTCGTATTATGGCAATCGCCAACCACGAATTACCACTCACAACCTCTTTAGTTGTACAAGAGAAATTAAGCTTACAACCTACAAAAGTTATAGGTCCTGAAAGTAATTCCTGTTGTGCTGTTGGCTTTGGTGTAATATCAAACGTATCCACCGTCTTATAAACTGGTAATCTCATTCTCCTTCTATATCTTCTGCTGCTGCTGCGGTAAGGCATGGTTGTGTGTACTATGCGGCTGCATCGAGTAGAATGAACATGCTGTTGCCTCACGAGCGAGACTGGGCGGATGTGGCTCCTGATAAGAGCGCCGCCAGCCAATCAGAGGCGACAGGAAGGGCGTCGCCGCACCGGAAAAGGCTTTTTAGCAGCGGATCGCGCTCAGTTAAAACTAGAGCGCGATCCTGCGGCAGCTTCGCCAGCGACTAAGTCCGTTTCAAGGTCACCCGTCTTGGCCAACTGCGTGTGACGTGTCAACACAGCCATGCACTTTCTACGCAAACAGTGCAGTTATCTTTTATATCTGTACAGCGCGTGAAAAAATTATCTTATGCCCACAATCACTCTGCCTGTATGTCATGATGCTCCCCTAGTCCTAGGGAAGCACTGTCATCCTGTTCTTTCTTCCTACAGATGCTACACTCAACAGTAATAAACTATTTTACACTGATCACCATTTTGCACCGACAACTAAACAACGCAATGTTGTCTACAGGTCATCAAACACATACCAGACTTGGAGGAATATTGGAATGTCAAACCTATCTCCAACCAGGGAATATATCACCGAGTACCATCTCTGTCTAGTAAATATGCAATTTATATCCCTCACCATACCGAATCATCCCCCTTTACATCAGCGAACGGAATTCCCTCTCAGAACTGATGTGCAAGGAGAGGGGTGTCTCCCCTCGGCACAAACGCTTTCTTACTCGCCTTTCTACAGACATCTCCAGACTCTTAGATTACAAGAACACCCATATTATCGCTATAATATTATACCATTTTAACTTTACTTCTCGATATCAAGCACCAGGCAGCATCCTACCGATCACTCACGCAACATAATTCCGAACATATAGACTGGGAATTATTTCTTTACAAACACGAAACTTTAGCTAAGTGGAGCCTGCTCTAGACAGCTCAATAACTAAAAACAAACGGGTAATCCAACCTCCTCATAAAATTCGGCTGAGGAACACGGTATGTGACCGGTATTTGCAACTCCCTCACACTGCTAGATATTTATCCAGTATGTGTAACGTATTCTGTCTAGATACCATGTCAGAGGCTCCGTTATATATCCACTCAGTTAAAGGGGATGACTGACTGACAAGGATCACAAACAGTAGTAAATCGTATGCTTATTGAGGTAGTAAGAAATGTACACTAGCGTTTCACACCTCTAGTGTTACGCTATCCGCTAGAAATTATGTCTACGATTTGCAATCAGGTCCTCCCATTCAGCCACATACCTGTGCTGGATCACAGCCACAAGTGAATCATATCCCTCGCGCAATCATATCTCGAAACGAGTCACCTTTCTCGAACCTGTCTGCTACAGTAAAAATCCGACATGGTCTTTGTCAGTCTCTACACATCTTGCAACTGCTTCCATTTCTACAACTTTGCGCATGCGATCATGCCATTTTAAGTCTGAACTGAGCAGAAGTCGGACAAAGCCATATCCACCACCTTCTGCAGCCCGTCTAAAGCAGAGTGAACTGAGTAACTGCGACAGAACCGTGTTTTGACCATTCGACGGAAATGCGGGCATTGTCATGCGTTCCCAAACTATATACAAGTACTAAAGATCCGCGTCCATTCAAATCTATAAGCCCAATATGCTATCATTTTTATTCTCTACCCCCCCCCCCCCCCAACAGACAAAAATTAACAACTATAGAAGCTCAAATATCTTCATACGATACAGAACTCACATAGACGCCATTACTCGCGTGATGACGCAAAGCTGCATTGGGAGTCCAGTGTGGAGAGAGAGAGACAGAGATTGAGATAGAGAGATGTCGCAATGCTTCCCAGAATAGCACAGCATGCAGCCCTCCAGGCATTCCTAACGGCATACTTCTACCGTCACTAAGGAAATCTTAATACAATAGTATGGAAATGGAACAGGAAGCAGATGAAATAAGATGTGACAGGTGAGACTGCGAGAGTATTTGACGCAGTGCTACGATGTAAAAAGGTGAATCTAAACAAGGCACCTGAAGCAGTCGACATTCTCTCTCAGTTATTAAGATCCTTGGTAAACAAACCACCAAGAAAGTGTCCCATCTGGTAGACAAGATATATGAGACAAGTGAATTACCCTCAGGTTTCAAGATTAATGTAATAATTCTAATTCCAAAGGAAGCAGGTGCTGACAAGGATGAGTGTCACAGAAATAACACTTTAAAAAGTCCTAGTTGCAAAGTATTAATACGAATTATCTAGAAAGGAATTGTACAAATGGGAGAAGACAACCAGGGAAAGATCACTTTGGATTCAGCAGTAATGAAGGAACACACTAGGTATTACTAACTTAGCTTAGAAGAGGTATTCAAGAAAAAGAGACTCTTGTTTACAGCATTTGTAGTTTCGGAAAAATGTTTAGAAAGTTTTCACTGTAACATAAAGTTCGAAATTATTAAGTTACTTGGATAACATAAAGTAATGAAAGGTTATTTGCAACCTGTGCACAAACCACACCTTAGCCATAAGAGATGGAGAGAGTGAAAGGACTTAGTGTTTGAAAAAGTTTTGAGACAGGTTTGTAACTTACCCTTACGTTATTAAATCAGGACATAGAGCAAGTAGTAAAGAAAAGCAAGGAAACATCTGAAAAAGGGATGAAAGTTCAAAGAGATAAAAAAAATTACGTTTGCCAATGACATAGCAATTCTATCAGAGGTGGCATAGTACTTGGATGATCAGTTGAATTAAATTAATAACGTAATGAAAAGAGAATAACAGATGAACTTCCAGAAAAGTAAAACGTAAGTAGTCGAGTGGAAACAAATAATGCTGAGGAAATGAGATTATAAAATAAGACGCGACTTTTGTCATCTGTGTAACTAAATTGGGATGGTAGAATTAAAGATGATATAAAATGCAGACTGGCAATAACAAGAAAAATTTTCTAGAAAAAGAGAAATATGTTAAGTCAATCATTAATTTAAGTCTTTATTAAAGACTTTGGAGTGCAGTGTTAGTTGAAAATGAAGCACGAACGATTAACAGCAAGTACTAGAAGGAAATTGATTGTTTTTTTAAATATGATGCTACAGAATAATACCTCAGATGAGATTGTTAGCAACTCATGAAAGGGGTATTGTAGCGAATTGGAAATAAGAGCTTATGGGATACTAAAGGAAGAGGTTGGTGTGCAGGACTCTGAAGCATCAAGCAATAGATAATTTTCCAATGGACAGAAGTATGATGGGTTTGAAACTGTAAACGGAGAGCAAGGCTTGAATGCAGTTGTTGTTGTTGTTGTTGTTGTTGTTGTTGTTATGGTCTTCAGTCTGAGGACTGGTTTGTTGCAGCTCTCCACGCTTCTCTAGCCTGTGCAAGCCTCTTCATTCCTGCCTATCTCCTGCAACCCACATCTACTTGAACCTGCTTGCTGCATTCAAGCATTGTTTTCTCTCTACAATTTTCCCCCCTTCACTCTCCTCCATTACCAAACTGAAGATTCAGTGATGCCTCGGCATATGTCCTACAAACCTTCTCTTCTTTCACCGAGTTTCTGACACAAATTTGTTTTTCATCTTATTCGGTTTAGTACCTCATCATTAGCTATTCCACCTAACCATCTAATCTTCAGCATTCTTATGCAGAATGAAATTTCAAAAGCTTCTATTCTGTTCTTGTCTAAACTGTTTTTCATCCACGTCTTACTTCTGCACAACGCTACACTCAAGAAACATAATATCAGAGAACGCTTTCTAAAATTTTAAAATTTATGTTCGGTACTATTAAATTTCTCGTTTTCAAAAATCCTATTCTTATTTCCTGTCTGAATTTTATATTCTCTCTTCTTCTGCCATTATCAGTTCCGTTTCTGATCAAATAGCAAAACTTACGTATTACTTATAGTTTCTCATTCTCAAATTTAATTCCTTCAGTATCGCTTGATTTAAATAGAACACTGTTTTGCCTTTGTTGATTTTCAGCTTATAACTTCTTTTCAAAAAGCCATCCACTCCATTCAGCTGACTTTTCTGTCTCTCATAGACCTACGATGGTATCGGGAACCTCGGAGTTTTTATCTCTCCTTTCTGAACTTTAAAACTTTCGCAAAGTACAAATTTAATAACATCAGGGAAAGATTAGAGCCCTATCTCACACCCATATCATACTGCTTCCCTTTATGTCACTAAATTCTTATAACTTAAGTTTTGTTTCTTTACAAACTGTAGACACTTCACTCCATGTATTTTATCCCTAATATCTTAGGAATTTTCACTCTGTGAAAAATTTTCTGTAAGTCTACAAGTACTATAAATGTAGGCATACCTCATTTCAGTCTATGTTCTAAGATTAGTGATAGGTCATTATTGCTTTGTGTGTTTCTACATTTCTCTGGAAACCAACTGATCTCTCCTGAGGTAGGCTTCTACTGTTTTTCCATTCTTTTTCAAATAAACATCAGTGTTTTGGAACCATTACTTATTAAACTGGTAGTTCGCTAACATTCACACCTGTCAGCCCCTGCTCCCTTTGAACTAAAATTCTTCTTGAAACCGCATTAGCGTCCTATATGCGCTCTCCTTTGCAGATAAACCAGACACTTCCAAAATTCACCCAATAAACCGAAGGCGGCCATTCGCCTTCCTTATCGCAATTTTGACATGCTCATTCCGTTTTATATCGATTTGCAATGTTAGGCCAGATATTTAAACGATGTGAATGTATCAAGCAGGTGACTACTAATGCTTTATCCGAATATTACAGGTTTGTTTCTCCTACTCATCAGCATTAACTTACATTTTTCTACATTTGGACATATCTTCCGTTCATGATGCCAACTATAATTTATGTCTAAGTCTCTCGTATCCCCCTACAGTCACTCAACATCGACAGTTTTCCGTACATCACAGCATCATCGGTAAACAACCGCAGATTACTCCCCACCCTGTGCACCAGATCATTTACGTACCTAGAGAATAATAATATCCGTCCTATCACACTTCCTTGGGGCACTCGTGCCGAAATCCTTGTCTCTGACGAACACTCGCCGTCGAGGACAACATATTGGGTTCTATTACTTAAAAAGTCTCCGAGCCACTCATATCTGTGAACTTATACCGTATGCACGTACCTTCGTTAACTGTCTGCAGTGGGGCACCGTGTCAAATGCTTTTCGGAAATCCACAAATATGGAGTCGTCCTGTTTCCCTTCATCCCTATTCCGCAGTATATCATGTGAGAAAAGGGCAAGCTAAGTTTCATACGAGCAACGCTTTCGAAAACCACGCTGATTCGTTGACATACGCTTTTCGCTCTCCGGGAAATTTATTATTTTCGAGTTGAGAATATGTGCAAGAATTCTGCAGCAAACCGATGTTAAGGGTATTGGTCTGTAATTTTGAGGGTCCATACTTATATCTTTCTTATAAATGTAACGTATTGCACATAAAGAGGCCAGAAGAGCCAACACTGTTCCATTAGACCATTACCGACAAATTAAAGGAAACGGTAACTACAGTAAGATACCTAGGAGTGGCCGTCAGAAGTGGCCTAAAGTGAAATGACAGTTTAACATAATTTGTTACTCTTGCCAGGCTGAGAGTCACTGGCAAAATATTAAGGTAATGTAAGTCATCCCCGAAGGAAGTGGTCACAAAAGATATGTTCCTCCCATTGCTCAGTATTCTTCATTAGCATAGGTGCCTTGTAAAGTTGGATCAATGGAATAGAAAGGGGAAATTTAAAGAAGAGCAGCACGTTTCGTCACGGGAAAGTTCAGTTGGTGTGAGAGCGTTACGGAGATGGTCGACAAACTGTAGTGGCAGACGCTACAAAAAATGCATGTGTGTCACGAAAATATTTACTGCTGAAATGTGTTTTTACTGTAACGTGCGTTCCAATTCGAGTCGGGCAACATACAGCAACCTATTCCTTTTTACGTCGCATAACATGAGCACAAAGACAAAAATTATAGAAATTAGAGCTCACATGTAAAGTAATCAACAATCATTCTTCCCGTAATTAATTCGCGAATAGAACCGGAACAAGGTCAAAAGATAGTACTGCGAGAAGTGCCCTCTGTCACATACCGTCAGATGGCTCTCAGAATGTAGGTGTAGATAAGTAATAAAGATTTATTTCTTGCGAAAACAACTTCATTTCTCAACATGGTGTCCTTCGACAGTCGGTAGAGCACTTGCCCGCAAAAGGCAAAGGTCCCAAGTTCGAGTCTCGGTCTGGCACACAGTTGTAATCTGCCAGGAAGTTTCATATCAGCGCACACTTGGTTGCAGAGTGAAAATCTCATCCCAGTCCAGAATAACATTTTTATGATTGCAGCTGTGTTTGTCGGGATATAGTCTTTGTGACAGAGACTTCTACTCAACGTCTTTTTAAATGATCCAGCCATGAATATCGTCGGGGCACAAATGCGTTTATTCCTGTGAGTGAGAAAATGTAAACTATCTGGTGAAATGTTTCCCGACACCTATGGGGGGTGTGTCTGTATTCAGGCAGGGGCTTTACCTCTGATGGGAATATTTTCAGTGACGTGTGCGAGTCTTTGTGGAGGGACGACACTTATTATTCTCCAAGAGCCGAAAACAGCAGGTAGCGTGATCTGGAGCAATGTAGACAGTCGAACTCATCCCAAAGGGGTTCCGTTGGGCTCAGGTCGCGACTCTGGGGAGCCCAGCATCGACATCCTGATACAGACATCGCCTCCGAGCTGTTCGGTTACTGTACCCAATACACAATTCAGTAAACTGATCTCGTGTCCTGCCACATTTGGCCGGCAGGAGTGGCCGAGCGGTTCTAGGCGCTTCAGTCTGGAACCGCGCGACTGCTACGGTCGCAAGTTCGAATCCTGCCTTGGGCATGGATGTGTGTTATGTCCTTAGGTTAGGTTTAAGTAGTTCTAAGTTCTATGGGACTGATGACCTCAGAAGTTAAGTTACATAGTGCTCAGAGCCATTTGAACCTGCCAAATTTGCCCTTTCCTTAAGCTCAGTAAGGGGACCACACCCTAACCAAGGAGAACACCACCATACCATAATACTACCTCCTCAGGTACTTCACTGTTCGCAAGCATGTAACGTTCTCCGGGCACTTGCCAAAGCCAGATCACAACAACTAATTCCCGCAGGGTACAGCGTGATTCATCACTCCGAATGGCTCGTTTCCACTCATCCACTGTCCCGTGACACCACTCTCTGCACCAGTTCAAGCGTCGCTGAGCACTGCCTACAGAAATGCGTGCTTTATGGCGAGGTTATAACCCTACCACTACTACTGCAATTTAGTATGCTTTTACCTAAATAACAGAAAACCCTGTCTCTGTGTTGATACGTATAACCGTCTTACTAAATTTAGTTTAGTTTCCAAATAAAGTACACTACGTGAGGATAGTCCTGGTAATAGAGTAACCCTTTACTGTGTGATTAAAACTGTGTGCCGGACCGAGACTCGAACTCGGGACCTTTGCCTTTCGCGGGCCAGTGCTCTACCAACTGCCAGGAAGTTTCATATCAGCGCACACTCCGCTGTAGAGTGAAAATTTCATTTTAAATACATTCATGCTCATAAATTAAGGATAATGCTGATACATGGTGAAACAACGCTCTGAAGGGCGGTTTGTGGGTTTAAATCACCTCGGGATATGACCATACGGTGCATTTGACTTGCGGTCGTCGCACGGAGGCGCTGGCAGCAGTACGGTGCAGCGAGTAAGTGTCCAGACGTTTTCAGATGTGCTAATGGTGACTGTGTGTTGAAAATGGTTCAAAGAACACATATTGATGACGTTATGAGGGGTAGAATACTAGGGCGACTGTAGGCTGGTCGAACACAGCAGGTCGTAGCACGAACCCTCCGTGTGCCAAAAAGTGTGATCTCAAGATTATGGCAACGATTCCAGCAGACAGGAAATGTGTCCAGGCGCTACAGTACGGGACGTCCACAGTGTACAACACCACAAGAAGACCGATATCTCACCATCAGTACCAGCAGATGGCCACAAAGTACTGCAGGTGGCCACAAAGTACTGCAGGTGGCCTTGCTCGGGAACTTACCGCAGCCACTGGAACAGTTGTCTCCAGACATACAGTCTACAGACGACTGAGCAGACATGGTTTATTCGCCAGGAAACCTGCAAGGTGAATTCCACTGACCCATGGTAACAGGAGAGCCCGTAAAACCTAGTGTCAGTAACACAGTACATGGTCATTGGAACAGTGGCCCTAGGCTATGTTCACGGACGAGTCCAGGTATAGTCTAAACAGTGATTCTCTCTGGGTTTTCATCTGGAGTGAACCAGGAACCAGATACCAAACCCTTAATGTCCTTGAAAGGGACCTGTATGGAGGTCGTAGTTTGATGGTGTGGGGTGGGATTATGATTGGTGCACGTATACCCCTGTATGTCTTTGACTGAGGAACTGTAACAGATCAGGTGTATCGCGACGTTGTTTTGCACCAGTATGTCCGCCTTTTCAGGGGTGCAGTGGGTCCTCCCACCTTCCTCAAATGGCTCTGAGCACTATGGGACTTAATTTCTGAGGTCATTAGTACCCTAGAACTTAGAACTAGTTAAACCTAACTAACCTAAGGACACCACACACATCCATGCCCAAGGCAGGTTTCGAACCTGCGACCGTAGTGATCTCGCGGTTCCAGACTGCAGCGCCTAGAACCGCATGGCCACTTCGGCCAGCCCGCCTTCCTCCTGATGAATGATAATGCGCGGTCCCACCGAGCTGCAATTGTGGAGGAGTACCTTGAAACAGAAGATATCAGGCGAATGGAGGGGCCCACCTATTCTCCAGACCTAAACCCCATTAAGCACGTCTGGGATGCTCTCGGTCGACGTATCGCTGCACGTCTTCAAATCCCTACGACACTTCAGGAGCTCCGACAGGCACTGGTGCCAGAATGGGAGGCTGTACCCCAGCAGCTGCTCGGCCACCTCATCCAGATTATGCCAACCCGTTGTGCGGCCTATGTACGTGCGCATGGTGATCATATCGCATATTGATGTCGAGGTACATGTGCTGGAAACAATGAAGTTTTGTAGCAGATGTGTTTCGGGACAGTTTTCTCAACTTATCACCAATACCGTGGACTTACGGATCTGTGTTATGTGTGTTCCCTATGTGCCTATGCTATTAGCGCCAGTTTTGTGTAGTGCCAAGTTGTGTGGCACCACATTCTGATCCTTAATTTATGAGCATGAGTGTATTTTAAAATACAAAATATCACTAGAAAATTATTTAACTTAATAAACAATTTACATAGTATTTTTCATACATTACTCACATACAATGCAAAGAAGTTCAACCTCCAACATAGCACACTTTACATATACAGAAAATATAGTACCAATGTGCGAAGATTTTAAAGCAAAAAATTATAAAACATTTAGATGAACCACAAACAAATAGTGTTATAAGCTGCTCGACCATCGTACTCATCAATGTTAACCTCCTACGCACAGTCATTCTGCTAGATGGATTACTGGCAGCAGTTTGGAAATAATGAGTGATTCCTTCCGTTGATTTCATGCAATTTTTTTGCAACCATCCTTCGCAGCGTTGTGCGGTCCCTGTCGGTCTGTACGTGAGGAATTCTTGGTCTTGGTTCATCTGTGGTTGTTCCTCCTTAGCGGTTCCACTTCACAGTCGCATCATCAACAGTCGACATGTCCCTGATGGATTTGTTACTCGGGTAACATGCAGAGCATGGTCCACACTTAAAGTCACTGGAGTTCTACTGACCGTCCCGTTCTGCCACTACCTGCTTCCCTACCGAGAACACAACATTCCTCGGATCCTTTTACGTATTCTGGCAGGTCCGTATCTCGTGTCTCCTAGCAGTCAGTTTCGCACTGCATAGAGGTGCCCAGATACGGTATCAGGGTATCATGCAAACCGCCAAGACAACGCTCATGTTTCTTTCATCATTTCGCTGTATCTACAGCAAGACAGATGAGTTATAATTAAACTGGGTGCTCCGTTTTGTCTCGCTTTTTACAGAGCACACTGAACCCCACAGTCGTCTCACTTCACGACGGCACACCCTCAGGAAACGCTGTGTTTAATTCAAGTGGAAATGGCACTACGTGCGCCGTTTTTACTCTCGGGGAGAGCTTGTGTCCTTATAACGCGAGCAGAACGGGGTGCAGTGCCTGTTTCGACGGCGTCCTCTGCCCTACCTCCTCGGGAGCTGCAGTTCGCGATTTATAGGTCTGCGGCCGCTAACACAAGTTCTCAATTAACGGCAGCCAAAGTCTCAGGAAGGAGAGGTGCTTCTTCTTCAGCTGTGCCGCAGAGGAAGAACTGTCCTAAAGAGGGAGGGGGCGGTAGTGGCGGGGGCGGGAGGGAGGGGGAGGGAGGAGGAGGGGGGAGGGGAAGTGAGTGAGGAAACCCACTCCCGGTTCCCACACACAGCTCCACTCGAGGCCTGGAGGATCGCCAGGTTTCTTGCAACTGCTTGCTGAATCTCAGTCGCTATACAGGTCACTCCGACTAAATCTGTCCAGTGTGCTCCCACTCAAATTCGGTTGGTTCCACTTTTGTGAGAACGTTGTTCAAATGGCTCTGAGCACCATGCGACTTAACCTCTAAGGTCATCAGTCGCCTAGAACTTGGAACTAATTAAACCTAACTAACCTAAGGACATAAGACACATCCATACCCGAGGCAGGATTCGAACCTGCGACCGGAGCGGTTGCTCGGCTCCAGACTGTAGTGCCTAGAACCGCACGGCCACTCCTTCCGGCGAGAACGTTGTTGTTGCGATCTTCGGAACGAAGGTTAGTTTCATGCAGCCCTTCACGCGATCCTGGAAAATGTGTGGGGATGAATATCCTTCCATAATTTCTGCAATCTACCTTCATTTTTAACTACCAACTTCTCCTCAGAACTTCTGAACTCTTTGAGAGTGCCAGCCATAGCAAAACCTTTCTTGTATGCTACTTAAAATGAGATAGACCAAAGGTCCTGTAATTGTTCCTTGGGCTACTCCTGGAATTACCTTTACATTTGGCCTATAGATTAGATTAGATTAGATTTACTTTCATTCCAATTGATCCGTAGTGAGGAGGTCCTCCAGGATGTGGAACATGTCAGAAAAACAACAATACATGACAAATATTTACAACTAAAACAAATAAGCTAATGTACCATTCCACAGGTCCCAAGTGGAATTGTCATTTTTTAATGAACACTAAGAGTCATTTTACAAATACTAATGCACTGAATTTAAAATAAAAAAGTTTTTTATTTATTTATAAGGTCATAAACATGTAATACAACTACTGCAATACTTATTTACAATGAACACATTACTGCACTGAAATGGTGCAGAAGTTAGATTATACTTACACACATACACACACACACACACACACACACACACACACACACACACACACACACACAAATTTTCAGTGAACACATTACTGCACTGAAATTGTGCAGAAGTTATGTTGTACTTATATACAAATCAGTTGGTTTTACTAAGAAATTCATCAATGGAGTAGAAGGAGTTGGCCAGCAATAAATCCTTTAGGCTTCTCTTGAACTGAATTTCATTGGTTAAGCTTTTTATGGCTGCTGGCAAGTTATTGAAAATGTGTGTTCCTGAATAATGCACACCTTTTTGTACAAGACTAAGTGACTTTAAATCCTTGTGAAGATTATTCTTATTTCTAGTATTGATTCCATGAATTGAGCTGTTGGTTTGAAAAAGTGATATATTTTTAATGACAAATTTCATTAAGGAATAAATATATTGGGAAGCTGTAGTTAGTATCCCTAGTTCCCTAAACAGGCTTCTGCAGGATATTCTTGAGTTCACACCACATATAATTCTTACTGCACGTTTTTGTGCCCGGAAAACTTTAGCTTGGCTTGATGAATTACCCCAAAAAATAATCCCATATGACATTATGGAATGAAAGTAAGCATAGTATGCCAGCTTTTTCATTTTTAAGTCAACACTACCACCATAATGGCGAAATTGTTTTCGGCGCAGGATTTTGGGAAAGAGTTGACCGTCGATTATTCGATGGGTTTCATGTCGGAGGATCTCGATTCGCTGGAATCGTCCAGTATGTTTTCAACAAAACGCCAACAATTGTGGCCCGGAGACAAGGCGCATTGTTATCCATAAAAATTCCATCGTTCTCCGGGAACATGGAGTTCAGGAATGGCTGCAAATTGTCCCCAAGTAGCCGAACATAACCAGTTGCAGTCAATGATCGATTCAGTTGGATCAGAGGACCCAGTACATTGCATGAAAAAAAGAGCCAACACCGTTTTGGACTTACCACCAACAATTACCAGTTTTCACAACATACAGATATCTTGAAATTAGTTTTGATCATCTGATGACTTCAAAAGACGGTAAATTACAGAATCATACGTAAATAATCTAAGAGGGTTGCTCAGGTTGAGCCTATAACACTTCTTGAAGGAACGGAACGGAAGTTAGAAATTAAAAAAAAAGGTGAATCTGCTTTTTCAGACCACCTGCTTAAAGGAGGCCATACTTATAAGGTGAAAGAACGTCGTAACCATAAAGAAAGGAAGAGGAATTACCTTGAAATAATGGAAACTAATAAACATATGTCCATCATCCAACTCATAATACTGAAAGACCAGACTCATTTCCCTTATTCGCTGCCTCTCACTGGGCTGGGCTGAGCAACTGCAGGCGTTCACCCCCGACCCCATGCACTGGAATGCGGTCCGCTTTTTTACGAAGCGCAGGACACGGATGCCCCCTCTTGCTACACCGACTGGGACGGCCTATCTACATGAGGATAAGGCGAATCTCCTTGCGGACGTCTTTCATGAGAATTTTACCCCCGCTTCAAGAAGATGTGGACCAGCTACACGTCGACCAGGTTGACGCAGCAGTGCAGACCATCCTCCACGGGGACGGGGAGGAGGACCGTGACGACATACCACCTATTTCAGTGGCCGAAGTCCGTGCAGGCATCAAGGCTCTCCCGGCGTCCAAGGCTCCAGGTGTTGACGACATTACCGGCCGGGTCCTGAAGAACCTGCCGCTCCTGGCTGTGGTTCGTCTCACTGCCATCTTCAATTGGGTTCTGCGGACTCGCACCTACCCTGCAGCGTGGAAGCACTCCGTCGTTATTGCTGTTCCAAAGCCGGGCAAGGATCGGACAGACCCAAAATCCTACCGGCCTATCAGTTTGCTTCCGCACATCAGCAAGCTCTTTGAGCGGCTTCTTCTTCAGCGACTACGGGCCATCCTGGATATTCGGGAAATCCTCCCCCCGGAACAGTTTGGCTTCCGAAGCGGACACTCCACGACCCAGCAGATTGTACGTGTTGTGGAGTACATCACTCGCGCCTTCAATAACCGGGAGTACTGTGGAGCGGTTCTCCTAGATGTCACGAAGGCCTTTGACAGTGTTTGGCATGCTGGACTTCTATGGAAGATGGACCACCTAGGCTTTCCACGGGCGTACGTGCGCCTCATTGCGTCGTACCTGCAGCACCGCACTTTCGCTGTCCGCGTTGAAGCGGCCCTCTCCACTGTCAGGCCTATCGTCGCCGGGGTGCCACAGGGCTCCGTCCTGGGCCCCGTCCTTTATACTATATTTACCTCGGACCTTCCGACGTCGCCCCGAGTGGAGAAAGCCGTCTACGCCGACGATACGATGCTCTACACCAGGAGTCGGTGGCATTCCGCCATGCATTCCCGGTTGCAGCAGGCGTGCAACGACCTCGAGATCTGGGCAGCTCGCTGGCGCATCCGGTTCAACCCCCTGAAGACGCAGGCCATCGTCTTTACGAGGAAGACGTCGATGCCGGCCCCGCCACTTCGACTTTATGGGACCGCCCTCCCCTGGCAGGAGACTGTCCGGTACCTGGGCGTCATCATGGACCATCGCCTACTGTGGAAGCCACACATCGACGCCGTCTGTGCCAAAGTCCACCAGCGGATGGGCGCGCTGTACCCGTTCCTTAATGAAGGGTCTGACCTTTCCATCCGGAATGGCCTCCTCATCTTCCGCTTATTTATACGGCCGATTGTTGACTATGCGTGTGAGGCTTGGGGCAATACGGCCCCCACGCATATCCAGCGTCTTCAGGCGCAACAGAATAAGGTTCTCCGGCGGGTCTTCCATGTACACCCGCAGTTTCCGCATCAATATCTCCACCATGCAGCTGATGAACTGGAAGTGATGCCCCGCATCCAGCAGACTGCCAGCCGTTTTTACCGACGGTCGCGCGCCTCTGCCAATCCCCTCATTCGAGACGTTGGCGCACCTCAAGATGTTAGAGACCGCTATCAGCGGCCTGTTGCACTCCTCGACCGCTGAGACACGGGGGTGCACCCAGCGGACGCTGCTTGCAGCTCCGTCCCTATGATTTTCTTTTTATTATCCCGCATACCCTGATGCCATACCACAAATAAAGAAATTCAAACCAACCTTTCTCCTCTGACGAATGCAGGCAATGCCGTCAGATAAATCCTGTGTTACTCTCCTCTTCTTGGGACATACGATAGGCGGATGGGCATGGGGGACTGCAGATACTATTGATAATCCCACCCAGCCAATGCTGTAAATTACAACTCTTACTCACATGCCCCATTTTCTTCATATCAGTTGCTATAATTTCTCTTGTTGTGTAAAAAAATTTACTGTGTATAGTGATCACAGCTGCTTCACCTATCTGCTTAATCTCATTAGTATGCCGTATCTGTTTCTTATTTAGGACCTATTGAAAACAATATTATTTTGTTCAGACACACATTTGAAATTCCGTCACTGACGTGGCCCCGCAGGCGTTAGCTGGGATAGATACCGGGGAAAACAGACAACGCCCGAAAGAGAATACCTTAAATGCGTGTAACTTACGGGGAGTACGGGCAGGAACCGTTTCTCTAATAAAAGTTTTTTTTTTACCTTTAAAATTTTATGATTGTTAGCAGCGCGTGCCGTATGCCGCAGTGAATACACTGAAATGAAACTCAGTGAAATACAAGTTATTAATTTATTGAATATTCATTTTTACTTACAACTTTTCACATAATGGAATATTGGGAGAGTCCACTTGAAGGGAAGTAACCCAGGCAGGCGAACAATCACATGGCAGGCGCGGCTAACAATCATACGGCACTGCGGAGGGACTTTTTGAACACCCCGTAGTAAGTGAACATTCGTTATCATGAACAGAAAAATCCTCAATATAGTTTCTTAATGAAAGTCCCTGAAGAATTATTTTAACAGATCAAGGACTAGCTCTCAAAATCAGTTTACAACGCTTAAAACTCAAAATCCCTTTTTAAGCAAACGAAAAATGAATACAAATTGCATAATGCAAGGTTAAATAAAAGATTCTAACGCCACATGGCAATACGAAAATTTTCCTAGATCTCACCTGTGATCTCTAAAGGCACTAAAATATTGATCACAAATTTTAATTAAAACAACAACTTACATGCAATAAAATCTGATTACTATCAACGTACACTCAAACCCCGTAGCGTCTACGATGCGCACCGTATCACAAAATGTTTTCCTTCCTTTTAAACACTTTACACCATAAACCTCCCTACACGTGATGCATATTACACCTAACGAATTATGACAAACAATTAAGCATAGATGTTAGCCAGGTATTAAATCTTTTCCTTTCAAAATAAATAAAAGAACACTGAAATCAACTCTTAAGCTCAGTGGTTACATTTCGTCGTGGTCATGCGCTGTTGTGCACCGTGCTCTACTTCAGGATCACACGCGGCACGGGAACAATTTTTTACGATGTACAAAACGTTAACAGGGTGCAACCAACATACACAAATCGCATACTGGGATTATAAGTTGATGTGGATGCGGATCGCAAATCTTAAAACGGGCGAGGAAGTATATGCGGTACTACTACTGAACACTTCGACTATACCCCACAGCACCAAACAGCAGTGCTCGTGGGGTGGACAAGAAACAAATCAACAACTGTTGCAAGGCACTCTCAGCAAGGCAGTAAGAAAATTTTTGGGACGTTAAACTGTTGGGAGGCCACACCAAACCACAGAATGACGTCCCAAGCTAAATTATGAAAATACTATTGGCGATTTCGCCACGACAAGTAGAACCGTAAAATACCATAACAAGTAAACTGCAATTAACACGATTCATAAGCGTCCGAGTGAAAAGGTCCACAGTCAATCTTTCCCTTACTACAGACACTTAACAGTACCTCCAAAGTTGACTCGTGGACACTTCCAAAGTGTCTGTTACTCGTTATAACTGCAGGTAACAGTTTAACACGCCGGTGGCCGACTTCGGTTTCTTAATAAGACAAGAAATGATTCGGTCCCTTACGCGGATCCACCTTCGATCCAAAACAGTCATTTACTTTAAAGCAGATAAATAGATGACAATGCCGATATAAACGCTCTCCTCCCAAGCAGCGCTCTAACTGCAGTTCCGAAGCAAAGCTTACCCCACTCACAAGTCCGATATACGCGCCACCAACGTGCACCTTCTTAGAATCCTTACGTTCACTTCATACACAAAACTTGCCGTAATTATTCTTCGGAATCCAAGGGCAGAACCAGGAACTCACTTCTCGGCCCTTCAATGACCACACGATGATCGCCATCGGGACAGGTGTTGCCCTCCACACTAGGATCTTCGAGCCCACGGCGTTCCGTCCCCAATCGACTGCTTCCGTGAGGCCCACTGACCGAGTGGCCTTGCCCTCCGACACTGACATTGCTCCTCTCGCACAGTCCAGAGCCAACTCCCAGCAACACCCTTCTTCCTCGTTCTCTCGCCTCGCGACGCGCGGGAAGCCAACTCGCCGAAGATATGCGGCGACCAGAGATCCCATTCCGATCTCGATATTGACATCGCGACGAATACTGAGAATGCGGGTGATTTCAAATAAAAAAAAATTAATTAGCGAGCCGTACCGGCTCAGTCAGCAAAGTTTATTGTTCAATTTATTTTCTTCTTTAAACAACTGTTATAATTTGTAAGTAGTTCAGTCCCTTAACTTGTCACATATCTCATCTAGTTAAATAATCTTACACAGCAGTTACACTGAAATAATCCCTCTTGTTTTCCTCCTAAGACTAACGTTAATATTTTTTTTATCTTGAAATCGAGATACACTGTAGATGCACTACTTTATAATCTTTGATCTAACAATATTTCATTACACCACATACTTATATACTTGTACCTGATGATGGCGTAACAGCCGAAAACCGCTTTGAGAAATAAATAATAAATAGTGTAGAGTGCTACACCTCCGTTCTGCGTGTTTTCATTCAGAGTGGCAACTTCAGTCTTAATCGCATTTATTATTATTATACCGCCAACCGGTTTCAACCCGACGTATGGGTCATGAAATTATAGATATCCGTCAGAAATACTCCATATACAACAGCTAAAATTACGTAAATTTAAAATATGTTGCCCATTGGTCGACTGCTGGTGGTGTCACTCCTGTCTACATAACGGCAGGAAACTATGCGAGACTAACCGTTCGTATGGGCTTAAATAGCGTGCTGAGATCACGTGAATAGACGGCAACACCCCCAGCGGCGATCAACGGCTGGTGGTGTCACTCCTGTCTACATAACGGCAGGAAACTATGCGAGACTAACCGTTCGTATGGGCTTAAATAGCGTGCTGAGATCACGTGAATAGACGGCAACACCCCCAGCGGCGATCAGCGGCTTTTAATACAGTTTATTATGTGTAATTACTAGTCACCTTGGTTTAACATAAATTTAAGTGGCAGTAAATAACAGAAATCGGAACCATTCCATTTAAAATTCGACTCGATTTTGTAAACACTGCAATAATACGAGGGGTGTCCAGAAAGTAAGTCCCGATCTGTCTCGAAATGGAAACAACTGCGAGAATCAAATGTTTCATTTGCATCAGTTAGCCACAGCTTTCACTTACTTCTGTATGGTCGGCGCTCCTATTTAGACATTTATCCTAGTATTGTACCAACGTTCCAATACCCTCGTCATAGGAGACAGCAGTCTGTGCATTCTCTGACACATCCTCTAAGCTGTTCTACAGCTCAAAGCACAATGTCTAAGAGAAAATGTTGTCTTCACAGCCAGCGGTTCGTGGGAGCAGAGGTGAAAATCAGAGGGAGTCTCGCCCGGCTGTATCGTTGGTGTTCTAATACTTCCCATAGGAAACGTTGCAGGAGCATCTTACTGCCCCTGCAGTGTGCGGCCGAGAATTGTCATGAAGAAGGAAATACATGACAGTTTCGTTATCTGGGGTTGCATGAAACCAGGAGAAATCTCTAGGCAGACACCCCTTGGTGGGAGGCACTACTTTCTAGCCATCTTTACGTGCCTTCTGTGCGCTCAGAACTGTAAAGCGCAACGTACAGCGATCAGCGGGTGAACTAGAGACACTGCCCAACACATCTGTGCAGAGTTTCAACGGATTTTCACCGTGGTTTCCATTTCGCGACTTATCGGAACTTAACTTTCTGGACACTCCTCGTATCACATACCCTTCCAGATGGTTTCCTCCTCCCCTTCCGAGTGATTCACGTTTTTTGTCAGGCACAGTAGACTTGTGAAACAGTATGAATCATTTTGTAGCATCATGCTTTGCAAATCGTTGGCAACTGGCCCTAAATCCACACGATTTCTCCCTATAATATTAACGGTATACGTTTATGATTATTGAGCTTCAAATTCCAGATCATTATTTTCTTCCAAAATACAGTTAAACAGTATCAACTGGTTTACTATAAAGGGTGACTTTTTCCACCGTGCATTAACTCTAGGGTTTGGTCGATGAAGGGATACGGAACAAGAAAGATCTAATGAACTTATATCCGGAAATGCAAGGTTTCCAAGCTAAACACGATTTATTCAATCACAAATTGTTACAGAGACTGCGGTATAATACGCGCTGTACCATAGAGCACAGTTACAGTACATGTTGAAAATGGTTTCCATGTGCCTTAACAAACGCTTGTACGCGCCATTGCATGTTCTGTCCCACATACTCACATAGTCCAGGCTGCATCCGAACATTATTAAATGCAGCATGAATACGCTGCTCCAGTGTCTCTAAATCTGAAATGGGCTCTGCATACACGTTTCTTTTGCGGTGGCCCCATAACCGGAAATCGGACGGGTTGAGACCCGATAAACGAGCAGGTTATGCAACTGAACCCCTCCGTCCGATCTGTCAACCAGGGAACACAGTTGAGAAGCGTCCGGACGTTAACGGCGAAGTGGGCTGGAGCACCGTCACGTTGCAGCCACATAACTGTTCGCATCATCAATGGCACTTCTTCCAGCAGGGGAGGCAAATTCACCCACAATAAACGTTGATAGTTCCGGCCTGTTAGGTGACGTGGAAGGAATACTGGCCCCAAAATGCGGTCGCCAGTTATGCCGGCCAAAACACTCCGGCTGCACCGATGCTGATAACTCGCTGTCACCATACCATGCGGGTTCTGCACTCTATCCCACAGATGACTGTAACCATTTGCCTTTCCGTAAGTAAACACCGTGTCGGCAAGCTCTCGGTTCGCATACGGAACCATTATGTGCAACAATGTATCACATCCACGACAAGGTGAGTCAGCAGAAGAAGTGAGTCGGTCTCAACATTTCCAATTACTATGACAGGAGAGGGCGCTAGGGCGTGTCATATGAGGAACAGTACCACCCTCTAGGAGGAAACCGTGCATACTGTAACTGCGGCTGCATGGCACAGCCGGCCGGAGTGGTTCTAGGCGCTTCAGTCTGGAACCGCGCGACCGCTACGGTCGCAGGTTCGAATCCTGCCTCGGGCATGGATGTGTGTGATGTCCTCAGGTTAGTTAGGTTTAAGTAGTTCTAAGTTCTAGGGGACTGATGATCTCAGATGTTAAGTCCCATAGTGCCCAGAGCCATTTGAACCATTTGCATGGCACAGCGCGTATTAGACCACGTTCTCTTAACAATGTTGTTGTTGATGTTGTTGCGGTCTTCAGTCCTGAGACTGGTTTGATGCAGCTCTCCATGCTACTCTAACCTGTGCAAGCTTCTTCATCTACCAGTACCTACTGCAGCCTACATCATTCTGAATCTGCTTGGTGTATTCATCTCTTGGTCTCCCTCTACGTTTTTTACCCTCCACGCTGCCCTCCAGTACTAAATTGGTGACCATTGATGCCTCAGAATATGCCCTAACAACCGATCCCTTCTTCTGGTCAAGTTGTGACACAAACTTCTCTTCTCCCCAATCCTATTCAATACTTCCTCATTAGTTATGTGATCTACCCATCTAATCTTCAGCATTCTTCTGTAGCACCACATTTCGAAAGCTTCTATTCTCTTCTTGTCCAAACTATTTACCGTCCATGTTTCACTTCCATACAAGGCTACACTCCATACAAATACTTTCAGAAATGACTTCCTGACACTTAAATCTATACTCGATGTTAACAAATTTCTCTTCTTCTGAAACGCTTTCCTTCCCATTGCCAGTCTACATTTTATATGCTCTCTACTTCGACCATCATCAGTTATTTTGCTCCCCAAATAGCAAAACTCCTTTACTACTTAAAGTGTCTCATTTCCTAATCTAATTCCCTCAGCATCACCCGACTTAATTCGACTACATTCCATTATCCTCGTTTTGCTTTTGTTGATGTTCATCTTATATTCTCCTTTCAAGGCACTGGCCATTCCGTTCAACTGCTCTTTCAAGTCCTTTGCTGTCTCTGATAGAATTACAATGTCATCGGCGAACCTCAAAGTTATTATTTCTTCTCCATGGACTTTAATACCTACTCCGAATTTTTATTTTGTTTCCTTTACTGCTTGCTCAATATACAGATTGAATAACATCGAGGAGAGGCTGCAACCCGGTCTCACTCCCTTCCCAACCGTTTCATGCCCATCGACTCTTATAATTGCCATCTCGTTTCTGTACAGATTGTAAATAGCCTTTCGCTCCCTGTGTTTTACCCCTGCATCCTTCAGAA
This sequence comes from Schistocerca cancellata, assembly GCF_023864275.1. Taxonomy (NCBI): domain Eukaryota; kingdom Metazoa; phylum Arthropoda; class Insecta; order Orthoptera; family Acrididae; genus Schistocerca; species Schistocerca cancellata. The sequence continues at coordinate 109,616,925 of NC_064634.1, forward strand.
TTTGAAAGAGAGTATTCCAGTCAACATTGTCAAAAGCTTTCTCTAATTCTGCAAATGCTAGAAACGTAGGTTTGCCTTTCTTTAATCAATTTTCTAAGATAAGTCGTAGGGCCAGTATTGCCTCACGTGTTCCCATATTTCTATGGAATCCAAACTGATGTTCCCCGAGGTCGGCTTCTACCAGTAACAATGTGTGATTGAATAAATGTTCTCTAACATGGAAACAACGCATTTGCAGACATAAGTTCATTAGACCGTTTTTGGTCCGTATCCTCTCATCGATCAGTTCGTAGAGTTTGCAGACGGTGGAAAAAAATCACCCTTTATGTTGTTTCTCCTGTACTGTGGAGTTTCCCAGTTAGGAGTTAAGCCTACTGTATCGGTTTGTGGAGTCGCACAGCAGCCTACATACACCGATGTTTACCGCGCGGCCTGCATATTCGGGGGACTCGGCCCTCGCCCTGGCCTGCCTGCCTGCTTATGCAGAACGGGCACCGCCGATAAATCTGCATAATGGCCGGTCCGGGCCATTCATTTGCACCACTCCGTGAGTTATGAGCGCTTTTATTTATTGCCGACTATACGCAACCTGTCGTTCGCAAATCTCAGGGACACCGCGCCCGAAAACTGTGCCAGACAGTAAGTGCCGTTACACACAGTATGCTCGTGTGCAACAATTAGGCTTTCGTACAGGTCCAACGTTCCACACTGGCGGAGCCCGTCTGATGCGTCGGTAGTAGACTACTTGCTTGGTTGTTCTGTCAAAGAGCGGTCACATTGCTCAATCAAGTGCTACATGATTCATGTAAAATTTTATGAGGCCCAAAGTGGCAAAGACACTTCCGGTGTAAGAAGTGTAAGCTTTTATACAGATTTCTCTCCTTGTTGCATGTAACTTTCTTTGTCAAAATAAAATAAACTCTAATTAATTCTGAATTAATATTGACCAACATTTTCTTCTTCTCTGGTATATCTCTCTTTCTTACGAACTTATCGATTTGACGCCCTGTAATTTCGTTACTCCTACCGTTAACATCGTGTATTTTCACCGTCATCTACCATCCCAAGGCTTCTTCATTGTCTCCCTCTCTTTCTTCAGTGACTTCTTTAGAGGCAGTTTCGTCGCAATACATGCCGTAGCCAAGACGTTTCCTTCTTTCTTACCACTTCCACTACTTCTCTTACCTCTTTGTGTGTGTGTGTGTGTGTGTGTGTGTGTGTGTGTGTGTGTGTGTGCGTGTATGTGTATGTGTATGTGTGTGTGTGTGTGTGTGTGTGTGTGTGTGTGTGTGTGTTTGTTTGTTTGTTTGTTTGTTTAAGAAAAAATGGTTCAAATGGCTCTGAGCACTATGGAACTTAACATCTGAGGTCATCAGTCCCCTTGAACGATCTAACGGACTTCGACTATTCCTCATGAAGCCCCAGCGATAACTGAACTTGGGATTTATTATTCAGATCGTAAATAGTTCAGCGACTCCGCCTTTCGTGATGGCTGGGTGTTGTGTGCTGTCCTTAGGTTAGTTAGGTTTAAGTAGTTCTAAGTTCTAGGGGACTGATGACCATAGATGTTAAGTCCCATAGTGCTCAGAGCAATTTGATATTTGTGAGTCCGCCTTTCGAGATTCCATCTGTGGAACATGTACGTAGACAGAGGTTAAATAATCTTATGGTTTATCAATCGTTAACTTGTGGTAGTGGTAATCTGCAATGAATTTACAAAATTCATCAACCTGGACAATTTAGTTGTATTCCGCATATTTGGGGTGATAGTAAATGCTAGTTTCATACAACGTGCGACAATCGCTTACTGATGTGTGTTACCACGTAGGATACATCGCATATTACTGATGGGCCTAGACTATACACATGAGAGTGCATTTCGATTCAGAGAATGTTTCAAGATACGTACTTACATGCAATGCTTGATTTGTAAAAATGTAGGTTCCCGTACTGTGGCGTTCCGGGAGGGGAGGAGAGAGTTTTTGAAATTTAGACTTATTAAACACGTTATTTAACACTTTTCTCGGCATTTTAAAATGCGTGAAAATATCATGTGAATGTGGTTCAAATGGCTCTAAGCACTATGGGACTTAACATCTGAGGTCATCAGTCCCCTAGACTCAGAACTACTGAAACCTAACTAATCTAAAGACATCACACACATCCATGTCCGTGGCAGGATTCGAACCTACAACCGTAGCGGTCGTGCGGCTCCAGACTGTAGCGCTTAGGGCCGCTCGGCCACTCCGGCCGGCTGTGTTTAAGAGAGAGACAAATAGACGCTGAACGCATTTCAATATAAGACACTGTATTCCTCTAATTAAAAAGAACCCCTAAGCTGTAACCTATCATCTGCCTGAGATAGGATTACGGGCAAGTAGTATTTGTTCATGACGGTACGCATGACATTCTGGGCTGTCAGAATAGCGCATTTTGAGATGTGGTACGATAGAACTTTATTTTTTTACCAGTAAAAATGAAATATTCACACATTCAGCCGGCCGATGTGGCCGAGCGGTTCTAGGCGCATCAGTCCGGAACCGCGCTGCTGTTACGGTCGCAGGTTCGAATCCCGCCACGGGCATGGATGTGTGTGATGTCTTTAGATTAGTTAGGTTTCAGTAGTTCTGAGTCTAGGGGACTGATGACCTCAGATGTTAAGTCCCATAGTGGTTAGAGCCATTTGAACCACATTCACATGATATTTTCACGCATTTTAAAATGCCGATAAAAGTGTTAAATAACGTGTTTAATAAGTCTAAATTTCAAAAACTCTCTCCTCCCCTCCCGGAACGCCACAGTACGGGAACCTACATTTTTACAAATCAAGCATTGCATGTAAGTACGTATCTTGAAACATTCTCTGAATCGAAATGCACTCTCATGTGTATAGTCTAGGCCCATCAGTAATATGCGATGTATCCTACGTGGTAACACACATCAGTAAGGGATTGTCGCACGTCGTATGAAACTAGCATTTACTTTCACCCCAAATATGCGGAATACAACTAAATTGTCCAGGTTGATGAATTTTGTAAATTCATTACAGATTACCACTACCACAAGTTAACGATTGATAAACCATAAGATTATTTAACCTCTGTCTACGTACATGTTCCACAGATGGAATCTCGAAAGGCAGAGTCGCTGAACTATTACGATCTGAATAATAAATCCAAAGTTCAGTTATCGCTGGGGCTTCATGAGGAATAGTCGAAGTCCGTTAGATCGGTTACTAATGTTAAATACTGAGTTCAGTAAAGACTCTAAGTGCCACATAGGAGAACCAGTCTTTTCGCACCGAGTCCACGGGAGACCACGTCGGAGGAGGTGAAGTTTCCTGCTCGTAGTAGCCGCGGTGAGGGTCTTCCAGACTGGACAGTTGCTGGAACCGCGTGGGTCATTCTGCATCGGAATTGCTTGCAGTGGCTCTGCGAGCTGAGCTGACTGGGAGCGACTGGGCGCCGCCCTCAGTGCGGAGTGATACCTGTTCGATGCCTGGAGAGCAGGTGACCGTCATGGACAAAGTAGCGCCCCCAGCCGCTCTTGTCCACGGATTACCGACTACAAGGCAGTTCGTGCTAGGCTAAATACCGTAACACCCACAACCATCAAAAGGAAACGCAAAATAAATCTATTTAAAAAAGCTTTTTAGGAGACAGTCTCCATTCCTTCCGTTCTGATCATGTAAGCGTGGAAAAGATATGGAGTCATTGCAAAGAGATAGTATCGACGGCAATTGAGAGACATATAACACATAAATTAATGAGTGATGGTACTGATCCGCCATGGTACACAAAACGGGTCAGATCGCTGTTGCAGAAGCAACGAGAAAAGCATGCAAAATTTAAAAGAACGAAAATCCCCAAGATTGGCAAAGTTTTGTAGAAGTAAGAAATATAGCGCATACTTCAATGCGAGATGCTTTCAATAATTTCTACAACAAAACTCTGTCTCGGAATCTGGCAGAAAGCCAAAGAGGTTTGGTCACACATAAAGCACACCAGTGGCAAGAAGCAATCAATACCTTCACTGCGCCATAACAACGGTAAAGACACTGATCTCAGTGCCACTAAAGCCTAGTTATTAAATACGGTTTTGCGAGACTCCTTCACCAAATAAGACGAAGTAAATATTCCTGAATTCCAAACAAGAACTACCAAGATGAGAAACATAGAAGTAGATATCCTCGGTGTAGCAAAGCAGCTTTAATCACTTAATAAAGGCAAGCCCTCCGGTCGAGACTGTATACCAGTCAGGTTCCTTTCAGAGTATGCTGATAAAATAGTTCCGTATTTAGCAATTATATAGAACCACTAGCACACAGAAAGATCCGTACCTAAAAGTGGAAAATTGCTCAAATCACACCAATACCGAAAAAGGGAAACAGGAGTAATCCTCTGAATTACAGGCCCATATCACTAACGTCGATTTGCAGTAGGGTTTTGGAACGTATACTGTGTTCGAACATTATGAATTACCTCGAAGAAAACGATTTATTGACATAGTCAGCAAGGATTCAGAAATATCGTTCATGTGAAACACGACTAGCTCTTTATACTCTTGAAGTAATGAGTGCTATCGTCAGGGGATGTCAAATTGATTCCATATTTTTAGATTTCCAGAAGGCTTTCGTCACCGTCCCTCACAAGCGTCTTCTAACCAAACTACGTGCCTACGGAATATCGCCTCAGTTGTGCGACTGGTATCATTACATCCTGCCAGAAAAGTCACAGTTTATAGTTATAGACGGAAAGTCATGCCCTAAAACAGAAGTAATATCCGGCGTTCCCCAAGGAAGTGTTGTAGCCCTCTGTAGTTCCTGATCTATATTAACAACATAGGAGACAACGTGAGTAGCCTTCTTAGATAGTTTGCAGATAATACTGTCATTTACCGTTTTGTAAAGTCATCAGATGACCAAAACGAATTGCTAAATGATTTAGATAAGATATCTGTATGGTGCGAAAAGTGGCAATTGACCCTGAATAAAGAGAAATGTGAAGTTATTCACATGAGTACTAAAAGAAATCCGCTAGATTTCGATTACGCGATAAGTCACACAAACTTGGAGGCTGAAAATTCAACTAGTTCCAGACTGCAGCGCCTAGAACCGCTCGGCCACCCCGCCGGCAACGTTTGATGACAAGGCGACAAGTCAACCGAATCCTCAATCAGAAAACACGTCTGGTGTGTCGTACACCGCATTAGTGACATTCGTGTGCCATATGATAGCTATCTCTTATCGACGCACCTAATTTGTACGACTGGTAAGTGAGTGAGATACGCCTCCTTGCCCGATATAGGTGAACGTATCAACGTGAATGTGATCATTCCCAAGGAAATGATGAAAACAAAATAGTTTGTCACATACGCTGCAACAAATGAACTCAACAGTTTCACTATCACACACTTACTCAGTGCTCTGTGAAAACGTATGTTTTCAACGTTTTTAAAGGTACATCCCGTTCTGGAAGTCTTGGCTCTTGCATTCCTTCGTTGTAACATGGTTCACACCCGTTTATTTGTTATTTTCGTTTCTGTGCGACATCTACGTCGTATATCGCCTGCTCTCACTATTCATCACATTTACTTGCGACAGTAACGTATTCTTACCACATGACTCGTATTCTATAACAAATGTATAGCATGACAACTGCCAAGACTACAGAAAGAGAACAAACACATCAATGATGTTGTGAAAAAAGTAAATAAACGATACGAGGGAATTTTGAACACGGTTCGCCCGCTTGACAGTCTAATACCATGAGCACGTACCCACGACGCCTTTACTGTCTCAGGCTGCTCTTTATTGCACTTCTTTTTCGTGGACCGTTTACTGTTTATGTTTTGCTTTTTTTCACAGTTCAGTACATCTTCTTCCTTTTTTCATGCTTGATCTGTGCTCAGTGTTTGAAGGGCTATCCACTGGTCCATCTTACCTCTATGTTGGGGAGTTGGGAATACCCCTTTTAGAGTGATCTGCCGGAATCTGAACTAGTACTGTCTGGTTTCTAGTTGAATTTCAAGTTGTTCCACGTCTTATTTCGATGTTCTAATCTATTTCTTCTCGGAGTCTTTTCCTCCACCTGTTAGTGAGTTTGCAGGTCAGCTTTCCTTCGAACATCAATCGCCTTTTCCTCGTAGATCTTGTTATGTCTACTTGGAGATGGCGCAGCTCACTCTTGTCTGATCCTATAGGTGCCATCCAGTTCTTGGACACGGTATTCGCCTCTAGTACGTTCCTTGGGCTATAGTCTTGTGAGTGCACACTTCCATGTTCATTAAGAGGCATTCAGAGGTATATAATATGAAGGGGCCTTACTACTGAATTCTAAAGTTTGAATTTAAGTCATTTTGAAAGATACTTTGAGATGCAGATGCTCTTGCAGGAGTGGTAGATTGTCTTCAACTTGTCACACCTGGTATCTATTGTCATTCTGTGACATCCATTCTCTTAAATACGTGCCTGTAGGGACGTTACAAATGATGGTGTCATCTAGTGGACCCCCAAACTGGCCATAATTCAGTGCTGTCGTTGGTGACTAGCCTTCTCCACATTGCTGACCAGCAAGACAAGGTCATCTACAAATAATTGGCAGGGTCCATTAATGTTGATGTTTTGGATCCAATCTTCACTTCAGTTCTCGATCTTAGTGATCGATTCTACTCCCTTAGTTCGCAACTGAAGAGCGTGCACGAGAGAGGCCACCACCTTGTTTAGCTCTCATTTGAATGGCGAAACTGTCTAAATTGGACTTCGCCGGTGGTTTTCCTTTGAGTGTCCTAGACTACTCTGGTAGTTTTCTCATGTAGGCCCAGTTCTCGTAAGGTGAATAGCGTCTACCTTTAAATATCACACACACATTGCTATCTCTGCTGAAGGCAGAATGAACTTTACATCAGATGGCTTCAAGCGAATTCCAAAGTGCCATTGGGCCATAAAAATATCAAAATAACGGCAAGAAATAACGAGCAAACCTTAGAATCTTTGAGCAGAAAACTGTGTAACTGAATTAATCAGAGATACCATGACGCACACAACACGTGAGCGTGGAACACGTGGTACAATGAATAAATATACGTGAAGTACTTAAAACAAAACAAAATATATATGCTTTGAAATGTACTGATCAGTTCACTGAACGGCAATGTGTTGGATTCAAGTGGTCTACTATTCAGATGGATTAATGTAAACAGGATTCTCTACCATGCTTCGAAAGTCAGCCAATCATATCGTCTCATCATAAAAAAAAGTGTTTACAGAGTGAGACTACTTCTGATCTATCTTCCTACCACAGTTGTGCAAGGACGCTCTGTGAGTGTTTTAGGGATTTCTGCTGACCCTACGACCTGCAAGGTAGGAAGACACCATCCCACACATGCAGATCTCAGAAGAGCGCAGCAGTACGGGCAGTGATGTAATCAGACAATGATCTCAATGTCGGTTGCACTGCACTCCCTGAAAGAAAACGTTATCGCTAACAGAAATTAGTGTACGGGTTCAGACATCAGTATATGTTATCAAAAATTAAAATCTTAGATTTTCATTATTAAGTTTTATCTTTTACTCTAAATATGACATTATGACATATCAATAATAATTGCCATATGTAAAGGATGGTAAAATATATTGATATTGGGTGTTCACAACTGTGAAGCTAAATTCCTTACTATTCTAAGGTTCTTTAATAGTGAGATGGTTGTTGACCATGTCTACAGGTCCATAAAATACAAATATATTAAATACAGTTGGGGCCAGAGATACCAATTAAGCTAAAAATGAGCCCTTTCCCGACCCCCATCCATTATTTGTTTATTTTAACTAAAATAAACATTATTGTAACTAAAATAAACAAATAATGGATGGGGTCGGTAAAGAGCAATCAAAACGAAGTACACAATTAAAACAATTCAATAACTTTAGAGTATAAACCACTCTACAGTGTCTCATCAGTTCTTTTTGTTAACTCGGATATCTCGCGTTTCTGCTTCAATTAAGCCCTACAATCGTGAATACTCTAATTACAGGTACCGCAGTTCTGAGTATCAATTGAATGTCACTTGTTGGAGTGGCGTGAGAGCGCGTGTTTACTTTCGTGGGCGACGGCAGTAGCTGCTGTCGGTGCCAGCTGTGAACCTGAGAATCTATTCCAAATCTCTCTCTACTGGTAAACACCAATCTGGCACATTTACTACGGTTTTGGTCAATCTGAGACTTCTAGTTGTACCCTAACTAATTAATTGGCATGGTACATGCTGTGTGGTTGGAATACCACCTACATCGTTGCCCTCAAATAGCTGGCAAACGTTAACTGCCAGAGCTCGGCGCAATTCTCCATATTAGGAGACTTTGCCGTTTAACTCCTTAAGAGTTAAGAAGAGCCTGTGAACTAGTGTTCAGATAATTACTCTCGCAATAGTCTCAGCGAGGCGCTAGTTGCCGTGCTCAAACACTCTACGATTTGCTGCAAGAGTAGAGAGAATTTCTCTATCGGCAAAGCTGGTGACCACACGTTTCCCTTTTGGGCCAATCCGAGCGTTCGTACTTGTTATAATTTCACCCACTAGAGTCTGTATGCTAATTGTCATATCGCTGGCTTGGTTGCAAAGTCGAGCATGGTACACGGAGCTCCTGGGTAGCTCGGCATTGGAAAGGCATTACTATGGAAGTTCAAGTGTCGCTGCAAGTACTATTAGTATGAAGTAATGAGATATGGAAGTGGATTCAGTGAAAAATGCGTAAAGAAGTATCTAAGTATGAGCGGTGATGCCGATAATGTATTTGAGTATTGGCCCGTTTGCGTGTCGTAGCGTACAACATCAATCGTCTGCGTCGTGTTCGGTCTACGAGAATGAAACTAATGTGAACCAGTAAAATAGACTACCATGAAGGAGAGGAATCAAGTGCCAGTGTCTTGTAGCGAGCGTGAGAACACGCGTTCGGTCATCGCATTTCCGCATCATGAACAATCAGCCGCGTCGCGACGGTTACGCGCACGCTCGTACAAGTGAGAACTGTGAACTTTAAATTAACTTTTATGAACAGTGTTATATTACTACAAGTGTCAAGAAGAACTGGGACCAGATATCTGTGTGTACGTGACGAGCATAAGAACTTTCGTTCGACCATTCGGCTTCCGCATCATCAACAATCACCCGCGTTGTGTCGCTTACGCGTACGCTCATCCAAGTGATAATTGTAGGCAGATAATCATCATCATTGCCTGTGTATCTATTACCGAAGGTTCGACCATATTAAGACTGTGAAATGCATGTGACGGCGTGAAGTAGTATAATGACACATTAAGGAAGAATGTAATGGATTTTGGTCCAAAAAATCGATTTTTCAAAAATATTATTTTCTTGATCTGCACGGTTTAATATATGTTCTGTGTGAATTTTATTGTGATAGCAGCTTTAGAAATGCCTGTAAATTGTTAAACTGATTAACTCTGCACTGACGGCCATTCCCACCATTTCCGACGTTTGCCAAACTGCTTGATTCAGAGGAATTTTGGTCAGTCTGAAGGCTATTTTCTTTCAATATCTTTGTATGATATCTATATCTCTGGCGCTCATCTATATCTTTGTCTGAAAACTTTCTTATATGTGGTTTATTTACATTTTGACAACACTAACACATATCAGTAGGTGGAAGGTCGAATTCGCAAACCTTTATGTGGAAGTCAAAATTTATGCATAATGGATGGTGGAAAAACTGTGTTTAGGGAACGGAGGTTTCATGGAAATCCGTTTACCAACAAAAAAGACGAAGCAGTTCGAAATGAAGAACATAGGATCTCATCTTCAGCATCGAAACTTGGGACAGGAGAATTGTACAGGTGCGTGAATTATGTTGGTATGGATTCAAACATTGATTCTGAGCTTCTCTGCCAGGCTATAAACTTTCATGTTCATGTGTTAGCTCTAAAACTACGTAATGCATGATTGTTGTTGAAGGTAGAAGAGTGGGAATAGCTTGTGAGTTTAAATTAATTTGTAATTCGTGTGGCTATGAATTTTCATTTTCCTGCTTCTAAAATCCTGACACTGACCTATGAAAGTAAGTGTAGGTTAGCATGTGCTCTGAGATGCCTTGGACAGGGCAGGTAAGGAGGTAATTTATTGTGTGGTTTTCTGAACATGCTTCCACCTTGTGCAAGGTTTGAAAAAATAAATAAAGAAATGTCTTTCTATGAAGAAAGCAGTGGAGGAATTGATGGAAATGAACCAAAAAGAAGTAGATCCTGGGGCAGATATTCATGACAGCGAATCTCCTACAAATGTTACTGACCAGTGTGTGTCTGTAGATGGGACCTGGATGAAAAGGAGTCACACATCTATTTATGGAGTTGCATCTGTTATTGGTATTGACTCAGGTAAAGTTTTAGATGTAGAAATTATGTCTAAATACTGCCACCAGTGTGCAACAAGTAAAATGTCCAACAATGAAGACAGTGAGGAGCTGTGGCAAGGAAAACATGCAGTAGCATGCACCAAAAATTATAGTGCTCAAGTAGGAGCATGGAGGCTACTGCAGTTGTGAGGATGTTCTCCAGATCTAAGGACCAGTATAGTGTTAGATACACGAAATACCTTGATGATGGGGACTCCTCTCGTTCAAAGCTGTAACAGATAAAAATCCATACAATACAAAAACAGAAAAGTTGGAATGTGTTGGCCACATCCAAAAGAGGCTTGGTGATAGGCTTTGTCGTTTTTTGGAAGAGAAGCAAGGTGAAATACCTGAGGATGGTAAACCACTAGGAGGAAAAGGTAGGCTTATTCTGAAAGTGATTCTCTTCAGCTATTTTATAGCAGAGCTATCAGGAAAAACACACATAATTTAAAGGCAATGAGGCGTGCTGTGTGGGCAATTTTTTCCACAAACTATCCACTGACCAAACACAACGCACAATCTGTGTCCGACAGACGTCTGTTGTAAGTTCAACAACAGAATTGAGATGTATTCACATGAACACTCATTACCAGAACCTGTTATGAAAGCAATTAAGCCGACATTCAGGTTTCTTGCAAACCCTGATTTATTGAGAAAATGTCTTCATGGAAAGACACAAAAGCA